>NC_067118.1:32918277-33518277 GCF_021347895.1 Acanthochromis polyacanthus
CTCTCTCTCTCTCTCCCTAATGATGTTTGGCTGAGGTGCGGGTTAATTGCAGGGTTAACTGACAGTGTAGAGGAGCAGTGTGCTGTGAATATGAGACGAAAGCGAGGTTTAGTCACAGTGTGTGGATGGGAAAAGCTGTGCATAAGTTTATTGAATTGTTGCAGGTTTGCATGCTGTGTGTGTGTCATCCGCTGGGCATGAATGAGCATCAGTAAGAGCAACGCTTTGAAGGGAGGTTAAGCGTGTGTCTTTGTTTTCATGTGAACGGCTGACATGCAAGATTTGTGTAAAACTCACCTCAGCACTGGTGTCACCTTTGCTCTCCATCTCTGTGGAATACAAAAAAAAAAAAGAGAAAATGTCTTTGCTGCCACAGTGTTACATTCACTGGAATTTGACTTGTTTTACAACAGCGAGCAATGAATATCTGCAGAGGTAGATAATGTTCCTGATTATTCAGTGTGTCCTGCTCAGGAGTCTATTTCCACTTCAGCCTGCTGACTGCTCAGACTGGAGTACATGACCGAGGAGCAGCTTTATTAATGTACAGTCTAATTGCAATATGTATTAATGGGTAACATGCCTGTATAAAAAGACCTATGTAGCCAATATGAACACGTGCATTCAAGTAAAATTTTGCGAGTCTTATATATCAGTCTGTGCCATTCACAAGAAGGAACATAAGGTCTAATCACCAACACCACTGCAATCTGTCTTTATATAATCACTAATTCTACCAGATATCGATTCGAGGCTTTTCTATCTTTTCCTTGAATGCACACACACATGCATGCATTTGGGTGCAGAAGTAAATACGCATACAAAAACACAAACACACACACACACTTTTTCGAGAGAGCTGAGATTCAATAGCATTTCAAACGTACGATAAATGCACAGAATCAGACAGGATAATGACCCTTTTCTACTGACTGTGTGACAAACAGATCAATGCAAACAGCTCATGACATTTATCAGATAGAGTCAAGGACCTCTACATTAGCGCTGATGCTCACCTCGCTCAAGATGCTCAAGTGGCCCAACATTATTGATATGGAGTCCACAAAGCAAAGGACAAATGGAATTCATTCATCTATGGAACATCCAAATGAGGGATTGCTGGGGACCTGTGTGTACGACATGATAATTTGAGGAATTGTACTTTTTGTGTTTACAACATGCCAAAGAGAGAGAGAGAGGGTGTGTGTGTGTGTGTGTGTGTGTGTGTGTGTGTGTGTGTGTGTGTGTGTGTGTACACAAGTCATTGTTCTGAGCCAGACAAGTGACAGTTCATCCCTCAACAAATGTGCAGTGTGATTTTCTCATTGTAAAATGACAAACGGTGACATCTTGGATTTTAAGTCTTTCTGCTTTGCGCGGCCAAAACTTTACAAAGAGTCCACAACATACAAAGATGACTTTTAGGACAACTTTGGAGGGAAATACGGTAACCATTCTTTGCACATTTGCTTTTTCACTTTTCTTTTTTTTAATTAGTGTGTGCTTATATAATTATTATATAATATAATTATTACAACATAATTATTGAAATAAATATTAAATTGTTTTATTATTTGCTTGCTAGAATGAAAATAAATTAAAATATCAAACACTAGGGGTTGTAGCTACATAAAAATATTATCAGGATACAATCATTTTAAAACAATTCATTCTGAAAAATGTCTTTCTTCACTGCAGAGGTACGTTGTAACTTTATGAGCTAACATCACATTTCATAATATTTCAGATTACCATGGGAACATAAAATCCGCTGCAGTAGGTGGAGAAGACTGTGAGGTGTATTAAATTAGACTATATTTAATTTTCTATGAGCACAAACGAGTTGTACAGTAGAATTTTAAAAATGAATAAATAATTAGCATTTCCATATCATTATAAGCTTACCTGTGACCATGTGGTCCACAGTAGCATTACTGAGGCTCTAAAAAAAAAAAAGTTTGTTCTATCCTGGGCAGGTGTAACAGTGCATCCAAAGTACAGTAAAGTTTTCCTCAAACTTCCAGCTCCCAGCTTATCTCTCTGCTTGCCTGCAGTGTGTGTGTGTTTGTGTGTGTACAGAAGTTGGTAATAAACGACTTGCATGGTTTAATATAGGCTAGTGTTTGTAGTATCTTGCCATATATTACCATTTCTCCTTGGAGGGGCCCCTTGCATTCAAATCAGCGGCCGGCTGCCTGATCGTAGAGGACAGCTTACTAGGCCCCTTGAATTGTTCACCAGGAACAATGGATTCCTTTGTCAACGTGTTTCTCTTTCTCTCCCTGGACAATACTAGAGGGTCCTTCTGGCTCTCTGCACTTAAGAAATGTTTGCAAAATTACACCTCTTTATATGCCTCTCAAAACAAGTAGCAGTGCCAGTATAAAAGTGTGGGAGGTTTAGGGGAAAATGCACCGGAGATTCGTTTCTTTTCTCTTTGATAAACTTCAGCCACTGTTTTAAAGCAAATTTCCTGCATTTATGAATGGCTTAGCAGCACGTTTTTTTTCCCCTTTTGTTTGTTTGCTTGCTTTTTTTTCTTCCTTGGAGCCAATTTTCCCTAAATTCAAATGTTTTGTCCTGTTAGGAAAAAAAAGTATTAAACAAAACAAAAAGGTGTGGGGGGAAAAATGCAATGTAAATATAAATATGCAAAAAAAGAAAATAAGAAAGTCGGCTAATAAAATTAATCATTTGGATGACAATTATAACATTTCAAATTGAAACACATGCATATCTTCAGAGTAAGTCATGGATGAATACGTGAACGACACAAATTTGTGTGACTTTTCTGATCACCTCATGAAGGTGGTTTATTTGGAGTATTTTGGAGTCCTGCTATAAACTATAAGCTGTGTATATCTGCATAACGAGCTTATAGTGCGGAGCTGCCCATCGGGCTGCAGTGCTGACCTCTCCCTCCTCCTGATGAATAGGACCATAAGCAGATGCCCAGCTGTGCCTATTCGGGCCTTCAACAGCATTTCGGAAATCGGTATGATTTTCCTGGGAAAGTTGTCTCCACACACCGGGACAATCTCTCCACTATTTCAGCCTGGCACCGGTTCTGCCCATTATAAATTATTATTATTATTATTACTCAGCTCGATCAATATTTTACATAAATTCAAAAATTATTTCTTTAAGGCGAATACACAAACGACCGAGAAACAACGAAAACAATTGAGATGCTGATGTTTCTTGTTTACAACCAGTTTTACTATTTCTACAAAACAAATATTTAAATCCCTCCTTATGCCATTAAGGCTACATCCATTGTCTGGACATTTTAAAGACAAATATTTCCCTCTCTTTGTAAATTAGTTGTTTTAAATTCACTTACACTCTACATCCACGGTGCGTTTTTACGCAGAGAGAATAAACTCAACTTTCCCTTGCATATGCGTAATTGTGCAGATTTGAATAAGAGCCAGATCCTGAAGCTCGCCTCTCTGTGCTCCTTCACTATACATTTTTTGTCAGATGTTTGCGCCAACTTTGCTGTGCATAAGACTGCGCGCATTCATCGCCTTTACGCGCACACTGCGATTAAACGAGGCAACATTTTGCAAGTTGCATCACCTGATTTGAACCTTGGTGTGAAGCTCTGCGTGCACCTGCTGCGGGGAGCTGATAAAGACAGGCGTGGAGAAATTAGAAAGTGCATACATATTTATTTTGCAGTGCTTTTGGTGGCAAGCTTCGCGTTCAACTCCTCCGCGGCACGTTTCTTTAAATGCAATTCAAATGCACAGGCATATTTTCCCAGCATACCTCAGAAGTCCAGGGGCCGCAGCTCGCACAACTGGGGCCGACTCTCTTCTCTCTTTTGTTGGGGCTATTGTGGGGGGCTGCGTGTTGGGATTGGGGGTGTAATGAGGGGGCTGCGACCCCCCGATGGGGGTGCATTTGCTGTCCAAAGACCGTTAGACAGTGGCTGAATGAATGGGGCCTGAATGTCATTGTAATGCACAGGGACAACTCCCCCTTCATTCAGCTTAAGATGTGGAGGCCGCTCAGCTCGGCAGAGGGAGAGACGAGGAGAAAAAGCAACAGCAATTCAATGCACAACCTCGCTCCTGTGTGCTTCATCGTGCATGTGGAGAGACGGAATGTATTTCTTGACTAAAGTTTAGGCGTTATGCTCGCATGCATTTTTCCCCCTCCTTTGCACAGCTGAAAGCCTGCGGTTGCACAAAATGGAGAGAAGATGTGATGGAGCCACAGTATGGTGCATAGCTGAAGGATGCCAGCAACGACGAGAGTAAGACACTGAACAAAGGATTTTTTTGAGTCCAAGCCGGCGTGGATTTATCAGTATAGGCTATATTTGGACAGAGGACGCTTCTCCTGCAGCACGGCTTATTGCATTTTGCTCAATTTTGGCAGCGGGAGCCCACAGTCTTACAGGCCTAACAAATGAGCTGAGGTAGTGAATTGTCTTGCATTAATGTAGATGCAGGAAGCTCGTTTTCAGATGCAGATTGCGACGGAGGGGTGAGATGAGGCAATATGTTAAATATGTTCAAATAGTTAATAATTGCATTTGTTTGGAAAAACAAGAGCGCATTTGCGTTCGGTTATGGAGACTATAGGGCAGCGGTTTCATCCTAAACACCGCTGACGGTTCCTCCACTCCATCTCTTTGTTCAGCCAACAGTGGGAGGTATAGAGACAAGCTGCAGAAGAAGAGAGAAACATTTGAAAATGCAGTGAAATTTTCTTCCGGGACAGAAATCAATCTAATCCAGTGGGATTTCATCGGAACGTATTTAAATGCATAATATGAATGCATGTAGGCCTTGATGTGAGGCAATGTGGAGAGGAGTTGAATGTGTGAGGAGAAGGTCATGAAAACAATCATAAAGCCAAAGGCTCAGTTACACTAATTGATGGTAAACTGCTTCAGATTTTTTTTAAAAATCAAGCAAAAATAGCCAACAAAAACAGAGAACGAGCGCCTTCATTTGATTGAGGTAAATAGAGAAAATATGTAAAAGTACTTTTGAGAATCTGAATAATGGAAATGGAAGCAACAGGCAAAAATATCCATCTGCTATACTAGATTAAAACAAAAATGGACGCTGACAAATATCCACCTAAATGGCACAAGAGTCACCAAGTCAGGACCTTTAAAGCTAAAAAGCAAATAACTGTTCTATTCAGAGTTTATGAAGAAACTACTGCATTAATTACAATTTATCACACAGTCATTTAGGTTAGAAGATATCTCCTGTGCTTGTGCATTGCT
This sequence comes from Acanthochromis polyacanthus, assembly GCF_021347895.1. Taxonomy (NCBI): domain Eukaryota; kingdom Metazoa; phylum Chordata; class Actinopteri; family Pomacentridae; genus Acanthochromis; species Acanthochromis polyacanthus. Next base: position 32,923,529 of record NC_067118.1, read on the forward strand.
TAAATGCGTATTTTTTCTGTATTCCCCTTTAATGCAGAAGCAGTAACTGTGCTGCAGTAGCATGTGATGGGGGTCCTGATCATCCCGGATCACAGGCCACAGGCCTTAGAAGAACAACCGTGAACACTGCGCAGTTTTGCAGATTTTGCAAACATGCAGTTCGAAGTAAATGTTACATAAAACGTTTAGTCCCAAAGGGAAAACAACTGAATGCTGATGTGGGCCTGCACCACGCGTAATATAGTCTGTATCTGCAACAGGCTAATCAGATAAACAATGTTTTTAAGCAATGTTGAAAATCTTCCACCTTTTGCTCGCCATTACATCTTGGCATAATTTAGGTGTGGAGGCCAATGGGGCTGTGCTTTAGGTTTCCGATGAAAACTTTATTTGGCGCGTTTGCAAACCATAATGGTAGCAGGCCACAGTTGAGCTTATCTGTGTTTGTATTCACCATAAACCTGAGACACCATCTGAAGTGAAAAAAAAAAAAAAATCAACCTGCCGGACGTGGACGCGCACCTGCACGGGGCAAAACCGTCAAGGTGCTGCCATTCAGGTGCACACAGGCGACACTGGAGCTCTCGTGGCATTTTGTCTTCTTCTGCATGCAGCCTACGTTGCATTTTTTAGTAAATTTTCGGTCATCCCCTTCAAAGCCAGCCTGCCATCTTGCAGCCGCAAACGGTCAGGCTGCGCCGATGCATGCATGACGCGCTGCAGAAAGTCAGGTCGCCGGTTTCAAGGACATTTGGGGCTGATGAGGATTTGGTTTTAATGGGGGTGGGGGGGTAGGGGGTGAGGAAGGGTGGTGGAGGGAGGGGTGGTGGTGGTGGCTTGGGCCCCGGGCCATGACGTCATTGTGCGCCCATGTAATCCTCTTGCGCTGAAGCCCAATCAGCAGAGACTCGCAATTGTCTAGGATGGGAAGAGAGGGGCGCTCTAATCCGGGAGACAGTGGATCACACAGCCCGAGAGAGAGAGAGAGAGAGAGAGAGAGAGAGAGAGAGAGAGAGAGAGAGAGAGAGAGAGAGAGAGAGAGAGAGAGAGAGAGAGAGAGAGAGAGAGAGAGAGAGAGAGAGAGAGAGAGAGAGAGAAGGGGGGCATGCATCCAGGGCTGGATTGTGCCTGAAATGGGTCAGATTAAAAAGACTCGAACCGAGAAAGGAACCGACTGACTCTTAGTGGAGAGAGGACATTTCTGAAGACGAAGAAGCCATTTTCCCCACCTCTGAGCCGAGAGCGCCAGCCTCCCCGCCTGCAGCAGCTTTAGGGATATGCTAGAGCGACTTGGTGTTTTTTCCCCCCATAGATACTGTAGCCTCATGTAAAAGTAGCCTTCTGTAGTTTGTCAGCTGCATGAGAGGAGAGAGGAGGCATCGCGCGTTTTGTCCGAGGGCGTTGATCATGGACAAGTCGAGGAACTGCATTCAAGCCAAGTTAAATGGAACATACAGTACTCTTCGCAGTGGGATGTATGACTTCAAACAAATAGCGTCGTGACGCACGACCGCTTGCTTCCTTCTGTTTCTCATTCTTGTCTTTGTGTCTTTTTGGGGGGTCAGGGTAACGGTGTAGATTGAGTGGTTTTGAGGAAGGACAAAGCGAGAGGCTGTGTAGCTTGAGCTGTCATTCTGTGCGGCGAGGTTTACCTGCCAGGAGATGCGTAAAGACGCACCACCACCGATTTAGAGAGTAGACGGCTGTTGCAAATGCCATGCTGGGGGTTTCTTTTTTTGTGTCCAGGTGCAAGCTTTGATTTACATCCTTTGACTGTGGGCCGTGTTCTGATGGGGTCTGACGCCGAGCTGTGGCGCAGTGATATCAATATTTCTTTGCGTGGAATCCAAAAGAGGCGCAGGAGAAGAATGTGGCGGTGCGCATTATTGCTGGTGTAGGCTATAAATCGACTTTAGATTTGAGTGTCCAAATGCGTGTGTATGTGCGCGCGATTGTGCTGCAAATCGGCTTTAATTTTGTGTGCGTGTGAGAGAGAATCAGTGTGTGTGTGTATGTGCGTGTGTGTACAGTCGAGCGCGGGCACAGAAACGGGAGCTGGAGGCTACTTAAATCGCAGTCATGCGGTCTTGCATCCTCCTTGGCGGAAGATGCTGGAGGTTTGAGCGTGTGGAAGTCAGACAGGGTGAGAACACTGCGCGCTTGGCTTCATTCTGCGCCCATCAGCAGGGTGAGAAAGGCGACTTCTTCAAGGGTTGTCACTCTGCGTGTTCACAGCGGACCTTGATTTAATGTCCATACAATTAAGGCACGCGGTGAATGCCAAGAGAGGAATCTGCACAGCATCATGCTTCGCGTTTTTAGCCGTTTATTATTCCACCAGGCCGCAAGCTGTAGTTTTTACTACTTTGACCCTCAATGCCACAAAAAAACAGGCCCTGGCTGCTGCCAACCTTCAGCAGCAGAATAAAGCTGACTGCTGTACTGTCACTCAACTGAGCGCGTGTACGCGTCCCTATGTGTGTGCGTGTGTTTGGATGGACGCAATGCGTACTTTAATAGGCAACTACAGTGTAAAATGAGGTTACCCCCGGTAACATTTTTATCCTGTCGTTAGTCCAAAATCTAGATTTTTAATGTCGGTTTAATCTGATCTCCATCTATCAGTTAAATCTAAAATGCAGCAGATACGACGTAGGTTTAGAAAACCAACTGGACTTTCGCCAAGTGGGGTCAGTGGCCCTCCTTAGGATTTTACCTACAGAAAATATTTGCCAAACGTTTAAATTTATGATCCCCTTTAATGCATCTCAACTTGATTTTTTTTTTTAAATTTAGGACTCAGTGGAAGGCTTTAATTTTCAAGTGCGCCACTCTTATCCCTTCCATGTAAAAAAATGTGCTCATTGTCAGGCAGCACAATCAATTCCAAAAAGCGGGAGGAGTGACCTAAATATGAAATGCTAAAATAATAAATGATAAATGTTTAAAAAACAGCGTTAAACTAAAACTCAGTTTTTTTGACGCATCGGCTGCAAATCCAGCCTAGAAATTAAACCCAAACCTCGTGTGCGTCTGATAATGGAAACATACACGGCGCTTAGTGGTGAATGTTAAATCTTTAGTAGTCTGCTATAGTCCTGAAAATTTTTTACAGTACGTAATAGAGGCCATCACGAAGGCGTGGGCTGTATTCTCATTTTTTAAAAAGTATTTTGTTTCCGCTGAAATTGAAGTATGCTAAATCATTTCAAGAGCCAAAAGTAGGCCAGCAGTTCCAGTCCACCACACCTTGACTGTGTGGCTCAGACCTCAGGCCCAACAGAGGCTGAGGAGCCTCCAGGGGATTCAAACTAACGACGGCTGCAGTGTTTATTCGGATGGAGTCAGCATATAGACTATAAGTGATTCAATGCCACCTACAGGCGTCCATCTGACAGCGCATCGCTGAAAGTGGACACCACTGACGGCCATAACGATGAATACCGGACTAAACAAGATAAACACGCACGAAATGCACTGTATCTCAACACATCGACTCGGATTTTATTTTACTTTTAAACAAGCTATTGCTTGGCTGTGAAAACCAAAATAGAATATTGTTTCTACATTCTATCCTGGGCGTCGTTTTGTTTTTTTTTTCTAGACAAAACATTAAAATTCAGCTGAGAGAAGTGTGATTTTAACAACCAAATCTATCCCTTTGACTCATATTTTTGAATAAAGGTTATTTTATAGACAAATGAATGAACTAAATTAACCTCAAATTGTCAAAAGTTGCATTTTTCTTTCATGTTCCAGCATCATTAGTTCAATATGGGCTTATTTCATGGAAGCTGAACATTCAGGTTCTAAAAAAAGCATTATCATAATTAAAGGACAGAGTAATAAATTTTAAACAACCAGCATAATAATACATATGACATGAATACATATTTTTGTATTATTTATTCAATTAAAAGGTTAAAACATTTTTTTATGTTTCTAATTTACTTTGTGTTGGGCATTTGCTAACCTGACAATCAGAGTAGAGAGTCTGTTTGCTATATTTTACCTCAGTTGGATGTATGTTTTGTACATTTACAAATAAAGTCTGAGCTACACTCAGTTTCCTACTTGTTCTTGTGATTATTTTATGAGGAATTACACATGGTCATGCCAACTTTGTTCCATGCATGTCACATTTGCAGAGCCATATTTGATGGGAGTTTATTTAATAAATGTAAACATGAAAATGACATATTAGCTAGCTTGTAACATCGATGTGTAACAGAGAACATCCCTGCTCATCTGAGGGCGATTCATTCTTTTGAATGACCCTCACATACATCTAAGACGCAAGAAAATGTTCCATCTACTTACAGCGTTCTCACTCTTTGCTTCAGTTGGTGACTGTTACATTCCACCAGCAGTTCTTCCAAACCAGAGGATCAGCACCATGGAGAGCTCCTGTTAAAGAAAGAAAAGAAAATCCACTGTGGAACGAACACGTTCTAAAAAAAACAAAAAAACAATCTACATTTTCAGGGCCTTAAAGAGAATGTGCAGACCATCTCTGGCTAAACAACTGGATTATCAAAAAAAAAAAAAAAAAGACTCTTCTTACATGCACACAGATTCCAATTTAAAGCCTGTAAGTATTTTTTTAAGGTTTGGTTAGCCACAGAAATGTCAGAGTCCATTTAATAAATTTTTAATTAAGAAACATTTCATCCCACGCAGCAGCATTTCATCTGTGCACTCCAACTCTTTGGCGGACCGTCTGAAACTGTGGAAACAAAAGACAGCTTTGATAACGGCACAGCATACAGAATACAGCTGTTTAAAACATGGTGGGCAGAATACAACAGTTACAGCTCGGAAAACTTTTCAGTGACAGTTAAGCACTAAAGCTGCCCTACATAGCTTCCTCGGTTTGTCACTGTAGGCGTCTGTTAGCTGCTAACAGAGAATTCATGAGATCAAGACAAGGTAATTTCTGAATGGACAGTTTATTAAGGCTTGATTTCTTCTATAAAGAAAAACCAAGATAGATCTTTTGAACAAGGTATATCCACTACAGCTGTGGTCTAGAAGATAACCAATGTCGATTTAGTATCTCATGTCATTTCTCCTTTTGTAGTGTTCATAAATATACTTTCATGGCTATCCTGACATCCCTCTTTCAGCAAACATCTTCAGACAGTTAACGTGCACGTTAGTCCTGTACTACAATCACAACCAGCTTCCTGAGGCTAAGACGGCTGCGACAAAGTCTTCGACGGCATCCTTTAGCTTCTCATGTCCCCCCTGACTCTACGCTGCACGGAGAGAGCGGCGATGGTGAAGGCAAACATGTGAAGGGCGTTCACTGTATTGCTTGGATAACCTAGATATTGATTAGTGCAGGTGAAACGGAGAAGAAGAAGGAAAGGCTACTGTCAGAGGTCAGTTCTCTAGATTGCAGGTGGGTACACTGGCCAGGTAGAAATAACAAACAGAGCTTCATACATCTGGAAATACTGCTGTGAAGGACACAGTTCACACATGAGTTACTTCATCAAAGTGCAGCACTCCTGCCATCTCAACAGTAGAACGGGGCAAGGTTCCAACAGAATCAAACAGCATGTACATTACCTAATCTGAAAACACAAACAGCTTACTGTCCAGGCCACATTCACCTGAACAGGTGCAACCAACAACATTATCGGTTTCAGATCAAACATTTCAAACAGAAAATCGAGAAGTGGAATCTGAAAATTGAATTCAGTCACCATGAGGCTACATCAGATTAACACAAACACACAAACGAGAAAAGATCCCTTCCAACGAAAGAGGCAGCCATATCTGTTAGCAGCATTCCTCTCTGCATCATTTGTAACCTTGCAATCCACAAAATACTGAAGTGACAAATTCAAACTAGCCAAAGAGAAAACCTGCTGATCCCAAACGCTGATCTCGCAAACAAATAATCTGCATTCTGGCTTTGAACGTTCTTCACTGAATGACATGAGAACAGGGGCACATTGTTGTTTTTTCCTTAAAAAACTGTTACCTAAAAACAGCACCTTGACCCTAAAGACAAGCTGCAGGGAGGACAATAGCTTTAACATCTCCTGCAGACTTACTATATTGCAGCTTGCCATGCATGGGCACACACATCTATTAATGATTTCATTTTTTTTAATATCCAATCTTTTTTTTTTTTCTGTTAACATACCTCAAAGTACTTTACTGTATCATAATCAATGGTTTCAGTCTAGAACAAACTATAGTTGCAACAACCAAAAAACACACAGAAACCACATTTCATTCTTATTTTTTTCTTACTCGATAGTAAATCAGTTACATTAATTTTTAGGTTATACATTTTTAGGCTTTCTCCATGAATATATAGGCTCCTACGTTAAAGCTTAGCATTACGACCAACATGATAGACTTAGCAAAACCAAATTCGAGGAAAAAAAATAAAATAAACAGAGGATTAAGACAGGATGACGGTGAATGGACAATTACGTGAACGCTCCCCCTTTTCGCAGAACAAAAATGCAGTAGCAACAATTCAATGTAGCAGTTACATCATTACATAATTCTGATAAAGCAATTTAAAATGGTGGATGCAACAATTCTCTCAGACTGGGTTGTGTACACAAGCAGAAACTCCTGATGAAACATACAAAAAGACCCCTTCAAGACAGACATCAAAGAATGCAAAGCAAAGGGGTGTGAAAGATGTCAATAGTACAATTTTTTGATTTAAATGGTGAGAGTTCTGGTTGTGGAGGACACATCCGCTATTTCTTTCCCAGAGGCCATTGCAATTCCTCCTCTGAAATGTCTCGAGTCCCGTGTGACTTCACACTATCCCTGATTTCTCCAGCAGTGTCACTGTTTGAGCAGTTCTTTTGAGAAGTCACCGATAATTAGAAAAAAAACATTAAGGCTCCAGAAAACAGGTTTCTGAAATGAAAATTGTCAGTAGTAAGCCAAAAAATAGAGATTTTGTCGATTTGAATGAAAAATAGATAAACCATTGAAGTTTTATTATCGCACAGTTCCAAGTCCGACATTGCCTTTGGGATCCTCCAACCCTGTTGGCACAGTTAAACCTCTGAAGCATGGCAATGTTGCCCCCAAATGGACAAATAGGGGCAGGACACATCCGTTCCTGATTGTACTGAAATATAAAGTGGCAGATTTTTTTCTCCATGGTGCAGTCAAACCCTGATTCAATTGGAAAGAGGAGGGGATGGGGGCAAGAGAGAGAAAACCAGTCTGGTGAGAGAAGAGTACGTGATGGAACGAGAGGAAAACTATACTCAAAACAAAAAAAAAATAAAAACTAAAGAGTGTGTGGCTAGGTAATACATTAAATCAGCTTGTTATCCCTGCACAAGAAGTGGTGGTACATGGGGCAAAAAAAGCACAAGTCTCGACAATGGCAGAGATTCACCAGGATTAAATAGAAAAAAAAAATGAAGGGCTTGGTTGCATTTTCATATTCTTCTGTCTCTTAAATCAAGTCCTAGTGTAACTGTTGATCAAGCCAAGGATAAATGTCTTCTATTGTTTATTCCTGTTTTGGCGCTCCTGTTTGGAGAGAGAACAACAAAGAAGTAACATTAGGCAAATAAATGCGACATGACAGTGCAGTCAACTACAGGACTTTTGGTTGAAGAGACATTCACACATATCTACTTAAAGCAATGGCAAAATAATATATTACGTAAAATTTCATCTTCACTGTGTGAACACCACAATTGAAAGCACTAATTAATAAGCATAATACTAATGGTATAGTTAATGACAACAACAAGAAAACAGGACAGTTCTTTACCTGATCCAACCGAGAGCGGTTCTGTATCTGAGCAGGTTCAAAAGTCTGGCAAAACGATCAAACAAGAAGAAACAAAAGCAAGAATTACCTTCTCATACATCAACAGTCAAATGTAGCAGCATCTATGTGAGTAACTTAAGCACGGGACTAGCCCTGTTCTCTAGTAAAAGGGAATCAAAAACCCTGTTGGTTTACTCAAGGTAACAGAATGAGATGATTGTACCCACCTTGCGCACCTCCTCCTCTTCCTCCTGCCTCTTCTCATAATGGGAGAAATCATCAAAGATGGAGGTGGTGTGTTTGTAGGTGGCGATGATCTTGAGCACCTGTTTGGCCTTCTCCAGAGGAACCTCCTGGGTGTCACGGGAGTTGGTCACTGGCTTGTTGTCGTTGTTCTCCAGGCGGATGTGGCGCAGCTGGCTATTAGGCACATCCTTAACAAACAACCAGTCCACATCAAATTTGCCCTTCCACTTGTCCTGTGCCCAAACACCAGCACTGGTCCCATAGTCCACTGGTGAACGCATTTCTGCCACACCACAGAAATGACCACTGCCATTGACACTGAACAGCAGATACACAGGACCTTTACCATTCATGGCCCGGAACGCTGAGTCCAGCCGCTTGTTGCCATGCTCCGTGCTGCACCAGATGGAGTACTTGATGGAGCGATGAATATCGTCCTCGGAGTAGCTCTTGATGATGAAAACACGACCATTCTTCAGGTTCCATTCAAAGTCCTTGGGGTTGTAGCTATGGGAGGCACGCAGCTTTTCCAGCACTGGGTGGGACTCTACACCAGGTCCCTGACTAGCAGATGTTTGGGGGCCGTTGTTCCCACCACCAACCACACCCATCACCCCACTACCATCATGGCCAGGACCACCCTGCCCATAGCCTTGGTTTCGGTTGCGTGGGGCAACCCAGCGGGTCTGGGGTTGTGGGGGCTGGGTGTGGTTTTGGTAGGGCTGTGGTGGTGGCTGATGGTGCTGGTGATGGGGAGGCTGGGGCTGTAAGGCCATAGGCTGCATCTGGGGCTGCACCAAAGACTGGGGAGGGGGGGGCTGCATGGGTCCTTGCTGCATGGGGGCTTGAGGTGGCATGGCATGAGGCAGGCCAAGAGGCTGCTGTTGCTGCAGTGGAGCTGTGGCTACTTTAGTCACTGGGCCCTTATCCCAGGTCCCAATGTTCATGTTGTGTTTGATGGGTGGTGGGGGGAGAGCTCCCCCTGGATTGGGCATTCCTGGCTTCACCTTAGCTTTCAGCTGCTGTGGTTTAGCAGGTTTGCTGGCAATGGCCGCCCAAGAGGTGGGTTTAGGTGGTGGCATTCCAATAGGTGTGGCTCCGTTTCCTGTGGCTGCCACCGCAGGTCCACCAATCACAGATCCCACAGCCTTGACACCCGACCCCTGACCAGTGACATCCCCACCGATCTTCAAACCAACCATACCCTGCTCCAGGCTGTTCATACCAGGGGCTTTGTTCAGGGTGTCATTGTGAAAGCCAGTCTGACCATCAGGCACCAGAGTGCCTCCCAGGGAGCTGGGAGGATAGCTATAGCTGCCACCGTAGGCTGAACTTTGAGTCTGCTGGCCCTGGGAGCCACTTGTGCCCCAAGCAGAGAAGGCAGGGTTTTCAGGGAAAAAGTTAAACCTGTGAGGGTAGATACTGCTTCCCAAACCCCCTGGCTGGCCAAAGACTGTGTCCGGCATGAAGTGATGGTCTCCATTACTTAAGGGTCCATAGGGGGTGAGGTATGGAATCGGGGGGTCCCCACCTGTGGACCAGGGAGCCTCACTGAGTGGGTATGGAAATCCAATGGAAGGAGCGTAGTAGCTGGACAGGTAGGGGTCGGTGATGGATTGGTAGCTGTTGTTCTGAATAAATGAGTGAAAGTCAGCAATGTTAAAATTAGCCTGTAAACATAAATAAAACGTTGTTTGCTAAAGTATTTGCTTTACACTACAGTTTTGTTTCAGGTAATGGTTAGCAAACACAGTTCAATGCCAAGGCCATCAGTTTAATTGTTTTCCAGGTCACTGTGTGAACATTTCCCATAATGCAGCATTTGAAAATGACCACTATACTTGAAAATAATGTGATAGAAGATGGAGAGCGGACTTTACCTGAGTTGATTGACCAGTAAGGTATGGCTCAAAGTCATTGTCATGGACAGTCTCCTTCTGATGCAGTGAACCATTTTGCACTACAAAGACAAAATTGCAATAATGAACATTTACATGTATGGGTGACAATTTTGTTTAATTTATGAAGCTGCATTTGCCAATAAAGCATACAACAGATTTAAAGATAACCCTTGGATTACGTATGGGTATAAATATATCAAAAGGAAACATTCACAAGTGTCTTTTAGAACTCACATTTGTCTGTCCCTACTGCATGCATTTTCCCAAAAGACACAAACAAACGTAACATGAAAATTAGTAAGCTATCCCAGATAGCCCTGTGGAGCTTGACATTAGCCTGCCCTGCAGGTGAATCAGCCTGTGGCTTGTTGCCAGCCGGACCTACAGGTAAAGAATGACTCGAGACCTGTCTGCCACTCCACCTTTTCCAACAACTGCAGCTGATCAAAGGTGACATCATAAAAACATACAACAGTATTGCCACCAACACCAATGCTGGAGAAGAACTGAAAACAATGAAATACTGGGTAATCATTCTGCAGAACAAGCAGTAGTGATGGGTTTGAAAAAAATAATGTGTAACTGCTTATTTATGTTTATAGTCCACACATTAAGAGTTGAAATACTGAATATCTGCCAGCACAATAGGTGGCTATTCAACCGTAAGGCTGTGACATAATTCAATCCACTACTACTACAGCAGGTTCTGGTCATGAAAACATTCAGTGAAATATGATTGGAACATCCTGATGATAAGGACTGACAGTAATGATGTGGATTATGAAGCATTTGAGGAATTACAACATGAATAAACCATATCTCTCAAGTTATCAGAGCTGACCAAAACTTCCACTCCTTGCTAAACAGCAAACTGCAATATTTTACTCACAACTTTCAAGACTACAGCAGTGTGTCACACTCAAACAATACATTTAGATGCAATATTGTGATACCATAACCTCATGCATCCAGAAATGTAAATGCCAAACCATAACAACAACTTCAAATCAGAGACTGCACCAGCATTGTGCTGGGAAAACTGTGGTTAGCATCGTTAACAACTTATCATCATGGAAATAGCAATAAACAACAGAATGCTTCCATAAAAAGTCACAGGTTCAAAAATTTTATCCACAGTGACCAGCGGTTTCCTAAATCCACTTGCCCCTTTAATGACATGCTGGATGTTAAACAATAGTGTCAGAGACTGCACATTTTTAACACTGAGTGTACATCTAAATACTTTTTTTGCAACATATGAATACATGACTACTGAGTAATGCATCTAGGAAACAGTCAGCCAAGTTAATTAAGAAAAATATATTTCTTTTCCAGTATGGCTTTTTCATCTGAGAAAAGTGACACAATAGCAAATTAACTTGTCACCTCAGTTTAATAATTTAATCTATACCTTCCATCACATCCTCAGCATAATATAGCCAGTCTGCCAGAATGCTGCGAAGCCTGACAGCAGTGGATGTCAGAGAGAGAATGAGACTGTCGCTGATTTAACTGGCAAAGGAAGGCCCAGACTATACATGTCCAAAGAATTTATCTTGACTCACCTTTAGATGCTTGTCCCTTTGATCTCTGCATCCACGTTGCACCATAAAAACAAGAGAGAAAAAAAAGACATGACAAGATTATTTTCAGTAGGTCTGAGATTTCACACGTAGGTTTGGACTGACTACAGTCCATGATGTTATCTATTCATTGCCATGGAACTGAACATAAGACTACTTCCTGAAGAAAGGCAATGCAAAACATCTACCTACAGTTACTCTACAGTTAAAAGTGCAAATGATTACGGCTGGCTATAGAGATTACTGACATTCGTTTAATAAAATATACAATGTAGTGTACAACTTCTGTTATTTAACAAGCTAATGCTAGCGTTAATTCACAAACAACTTCGCTAACTAACGTAGCTCCCTTAAAATGGCTTTCTGAACGCCACCAGCCTTGATGCAGCTTAAAAACTTAGTTTCCCTTAACAGACTACAACCATTTAGGTCAACCTAGACAACAGAACACATTACACTGAAAGTTACTATTACTACTATAGAATGAGTTAACCTGAGCCTTTATGTAAATCTGTTTAACTAGCTTTAGATTTCACGCATTCAGCCAAAGGCTGAGACTTTTTTCTCCTTCGTCGGTTACACTGCAAATGATTTCTTTATAGATGTGTTTGACAACGGGCTGCTAACGTTTAAGTGTCATCGTTCTTACAAAAACATTACAACATTTAACAATTTAACGGAATGCAGCTAACTTGCTAGCTACATGCACCGGCCAACGCTAGTGGCTAGCTAGCACTTCCGAGGAATAGCCATAGCCCAATAAATCGTTAACGTTAGCAGGTAGCTAGCTTGAAAGCTCTTTACAGGCGAAGTACGTCGTCCTTCCTACCTGAGGGTCAATGCTTGTGGCAGACATAATTCATTAAGCAAGTCCCTGGATTCTCACAGAGCCTGAGCTTGTGACTGAATTTCAACCCCCGTGATTTGAAAGCAAGTTCACAGCTCAGTTACAATTAGCTCTGTGGCTAGTTGTGCTGCTTAGCGTGTGGCTAGCAGTTGTAGCGCAGGCTCAGCTGTATATTTTCCGCTGTGTGGACGTATCCCAACTTCCACAGTTCAAGTCTGTCGCCTCGGATACTGTGTCCGAAAGCAGTCAAGTCCCGGTGGAGGTTTTCAAGTGTGTGTGTCGCCGAATGAGCCTTTCGGATCTTGAATATTTCTGTCTTCGGTCGCCTCTTACTTTGTCTCTTTTTTTTTATTCCACAGAGCCCTCCTCAGTTACGTTAAAGCCCTGTACACTTCCCCAATGGCTGCTCCATCCGGGCTTTGAGCCGCCGCTGTAGTTCACGTCGTTCCCCGCGGGGTGGCAAAACTTTGAAGCATCCTCTCAGTTATCAGTGAATATATTGACTAATGTCAGTGATTTACCGATACAGAAACTGCGAATGAACCCGACTCAGAAACAGCTATGTATAGGTTTGCTCGTCTGCTAGCCTTAGCGCTATTTTCTGCAGCCTCCGTGGTGTCCATATGGAGTAAACAGCACCAGGTGTCAGCAGATTGTGTGGTTTTCTTAGATCTGACAGTTCAGTTCATAGACTCATAGACTGTATGTGTTCAACACAGACCTCACGTGAGACTTGGTGGAATTTAAAAGATGACACTCACTAGGTGCAAAAAGGCCACAGTGAACTTTATTTAAAGCACATCAGTGAGGTCCTTCATGTTTTTACAGTCCAGCCTGCAGCCAGATGTTTTTAAGCAAACAAAAAACAAAACAAACAAACAAAAAAAACAGTAAATATAAATGTAGGACACTTCTGTTATGACTGACAATTAATCTTGATCTGGTTAGACTCTGAACTGTAGTTATTCCTCTATTTCGCCACCAGGAGGTAGTAATGATACATACACAACCCCCAAAACTCAGTCAAAGGTCAAATTAGTAACTTACTGTATATATTATGTGCAAACATTATTATATTAACTATTAACACTGGCTTTGGCATGTTTGATATCTACAACACTCATAATACAAGAACAGATGTAATTTCTCATCATGTGTGGATTATATTTTGACTTGGTTTTCCCCTTTTCAATCTCGCATTCCCTATAATTTTAACATCCCAAATTTGGTCATTGTGAAACTTCTGAGTATGATGTGAACAATAAATACCACAAAGATAATATTGCTACCTCCTATGTCTCTACTTATCTTATACCTCAAAGGAGATAATGAGCTTATTATTTTATGTTTTTAACCAGTCAGTGGTCACATTTTAATTATTAATTTGCAAGTTCAGAATTAATACCTGTGGGAAAAGGCTTTACTATGCTTTAATTTCTACATGAGATGTAATCTATCGGCATCAGAAGTAATCCTGCATGCCACTAATGGAAATTTACCACATAATTAAATGTATTCTCATGAGTTATGGGTTAAATGTTCTTCTGCCATGCATTTGTAAGCTTTATGTTACCTTCTTGTGCTTATTGCTGTTATTAATGGCTCTGTAATAGCCCTTTAATTAGTTGTTAGGCCATTGCATGCCTCTGTAATGATTTTAATGTTGAGCCTTTTTTCCTAAGAGGCGGAGCAACATGGCATGTTCAGGCTGTCATTCATGCAAGGATCAATGAGCATACATTCTGGCATTCGGGGGATTTTCTGGAAAGCAGTCTCCTGTAGGCCGCTGTACAGGCCCCCGCAGCTGATCATATTATTTCAGCTGGTGTGCTGCACTCACCTTCAGTAGTGCGCTCCACTATGGACCACAAAAGGGAGGACTGGCAAAGGACAACAAAGGAAAGGAAGACCTACATGCTGCAGAATGACGGATGACAGGAGACCTATGCTCCACATCCTCGAGGAGCCGCAGATGCGACGAGAAGGAGAGAGGCTTCGAACTTTTCAGGACTGGCCAGCAGATGCACCTGTCACATCTGGAGACCTGGCCAGGGCAGGCTTCTTCTTTCTAGGCCCCGGGGATAAAGTTCAGTGTTTCTGCTGTGGAGGGATTTTAAGATGCTGGGTACACGGAGACAGTCCAGCTGCTGAGCATAAGAGGCACTTTCCCACTTGCTGCTTCATACTGGGTCGAACTGTGGGAAATGTTCCTCTCCAAGTTGGCTCCTCGGACTCTGTGGACGGCCAGCTGCTGAGTCAGCTCCAGAGGATGACTATGGATGACCAGGGAACAGCTGGACAAGCTGTCTACCCGGAGATGGAAGCAGAGGATTCCCGGCTCACCACTTTCCACAACTGGCCCACCGAGGCCTCGGTCCAGCCAGATGTTCTTGCCAGAGCAGGATTTTTCTACACAGGTACACAATGTCCTACTATAAAGTTAAATAACATTTCTACCCTTATCACCTTCTTCTTTATTAGTTTTTGTGCAACACTGAGGATCCATTAGTGTGTTATATTGAAATATTCAGCACAGACCTAGTCCCTGCTAGAGCGACCCCTCTATGTGAAAGAGTTCAGAGTACAATTGTCCTGCTGAGTCATGATGTTGTGAACAGAACAACCTGGACAAAGCTGGGGCTGTTAAAGTAGTAGTACTGTACAGCTTCAGGCAAAACACAGGTTGTGAACACAATATCATGAAAAGAAATACAAAATAATGTCTTTGTGAAAATCTTGATTTTCAGACTGTATCTTTGAAAGCTTAAATTGTCGTTTTTTTATCGTAATTTTAACAGGTTGTAGTTTGTGCATGAGATTGATTCTGCATCCAGTTTGATCAATGTATCTTTTTTATTTAGGAAAATATTGGGGTGTAAAGACATTTTCTAAATTTACCGTAAAGCTGCAAAGATTGAGTTTATCTGTGTAATTAGACCTTTTTCACAGTAGTTTAACACGTTACTGCAGGTCATGGTGACAACGTCAAATGCTTCTACTGTGATGGAGGACTGAGGAACTGGGAGCCAGGTGACGACCCCTGGCAGGAACATGCCAAATGGTTTCCACGGTAACAACAAGATTTTCACAACAACATAAAGACATCAGCTGAGTTTATTATTAGACATTTTTCATATAAATAAGTTACTGTGTAAAGATTTTAGGCATTTCTAGATTCTTATCTGTCATGCATTATCATCTGGGAGGCAGCTAAGCAGTCCCAAATGCATTCTACTGAATGAGATAATGACCCCAAACATATAGCCAGAGTCATAAAGAGATATCCACATTAAATTTTTACAACATTTTCTGTTTGATCATCTCTGATTGCCTGTCATTTCTATTGCATAAAATACATAAATACACAAAGATATCTTTGAAATTTGAGATTGATATATTAAACACTTTCAGAGATAGGAATGATAGGATATTGCCTGTCGACACACATTTGCATTGAAATTTGACATGATATTTGAATGACAGTATCTCTGGAACTATGAAAAAATAAAAGCATGAGATTTTTTCGTTATTTCTCCTACTGCCGTTGATTCAAAATCTGCAATATCGGACAAGTAGATCAAACAGTCCTGGATTATGGGAGAATCTAAATGTGAAATAAAACTGAAGCCTTCATGAAATGTCCCATCTTTGATCACACATAAATTAAGAAAGAATTATAATACAAAACTTATCTAGATATATTTTCTGAACAGGACATGGTTGCACTTTACAATAATCCACTCATCCATCCATTATCTATATACCGCTTCATCCTCGTTAGGATTGTAGGGAGGCTGGATTCTATCCCAGCTCACTTGGTGTGAATACAGGGGACACCCAGGACAGGTCACCATTCTATCACAGGGTAGTCAAACAAGCACACTCATATTCAAACCTATGGGCAATTTAGAATCACCAATTATCCTCAGCATGTTTTTGGCATGTTTTCTAGCTGTGAGGTGATAGTGCTCACCACCAAGCCACTGTACAGCCCCTACATGACAATAATACAAAACAGATAGATAGATAGATAGATAGATAGATAGATAGATAGATAGATAGATAGATAGATAGATAGATAGATAGATAGATAGATAGATAGATAGATAGATAGATAGATAGATAGATAGATAGATAGATAGATAGATTATAAAGCAGCCTCTTTGTGTGTTTTTTTCAGATGTGAGTTCTTAATCCAGTCGAGAGGACAGGACTATATCAGCAACATACAGGATGCTCATTTCCATCTGGGTGAGACTGTGGTGAGAACCTTATTCCTCTTATCTCCTCAGGATCTGCAACAGAATATTAAAGTCATAATAATCACATATTAATGAGTGAAAGTTTGTCATTGCTACACTCAAATGAGTCACATTTTTCTTTGTTGATCCAAAATGTCAAATCTTTTCTAGGGAGGATCACAGACTTCCACAGGCAGAGATATTGGCTCCAGAAATGGTAAGTCACATGAAACAAGAAAGAGGATGATTATTATGTACGTAAGAACCTGAACAAATGTGACTCCTATCAAGCAGGCTTTAATAACAATACAGTGGCCTCACGCTCTGATGCCTGCAATTATCTCTGAAAATCTGGCATTGCAAAGAATCAAAGTGCCAGAATGCAGTCCTGCTTGTTCACACAAAAAGGAAAGGATGAGCAAACATTTTGAGTTGCACAGCAAGTTGCACAAAGAGAGAAAATAAAGGCTGCAACCACTTGATTTAATTATTTTTATCTCAATAAAAATAGCGATTCGATGGATACTTTGCACAAACTGTATTTGAAAATCTCGAATTAGTCACTGAGTAGATCTTCTTTGGAGAAAGGGTGGCTAACATTTTTGGTTTGCAAGGCTGCTGAAAATTAAATTAATAGATGTTCAATTACCTGGGCTAATGTTTGCTCTTGAATTGCAGTAATTAGGGAGTGCTATGGAAACCATTTGACAATTCGTCATGGTTGCAGGGCAGTTATGAGAGGGCAATTATTCCATACAATGAAGGAAGCCCAATTATAATCCATTTCAGCACACACACAGAGGAGGTCTGTGCTCTGAAATTTGTAATATATTGGCAGACAAAGGTAAGCTGCACAATTACTCACTCATTTGCCCATTTTTCTGGCACTTTGTATAATGCCTCCCACTTGGACAGGTGTAAAATTGACACGGCACCTGGTGAGTGGTCGCATTGCTTCTCTTATCTTCCTCACCTCTCCCTTGATCTCATCACCCAGATATGGTCGGAGGTCTGGGGGCGTCATCAGCCATGCTTTCTCCGGTGGTGCAGACTGTGTTGCAGATGGGCTTTGAAGCCAGCCTAGTGGAGAGTCTGGTCCAGACCAAGTACCTTTTGACAGGCCAGCATTACACATCTGTATCCGACCTGGTTACTGATGTACTGCAGGCAGAGGAGGAGGACAGACAAAGAGGACCACAAAGCAGAGGTAACAGACATCGATGGAAAACATATTTACTCAAATACTATGTTTTCCTTGAGGAATCCCATTTTCTGCCACTTGGTACATCTACTCCACTACTATTCGTAGGAAAATTCTTTTCTCCGTTATTACGTCATTATATGAAAGCCATAACATGATCAAACATAAGACATGCCAAAGATTAAATTTGTGGTTTTCTACCTTTCTTCATGAGACAAAATAGTGTCTCGTTGGGGCTCCTGGTGACATTTCAAATGCTTAGCAGTTCCAGAGAGATATTTTCCTTTAAATGACTTGTATAGTTTAATTTAACTCCCAAATTGAGACAAAGACAGGTAAAATTCTTCAATATTTCACACTGTGCCATTGTTATAAAGATTTGTACCTTTTTTCTTCTTTCCAATACTGTTCTACCTTCTGACACATAAGATTGATTTTCTGACCTATCTGAGGACATAAGCATGAAACTATCATGTAAATAAGGCTATCTCCATGTCGACCAACTACAGCAATAAAATTGTGTTCCGAAATTTACAAATCCACTACAGTTCTATCATGAAATCTATAGCTTGCCTGTCAAGGGAAATTTTCCTACAAAACCAGTATTCTCCTTTGGATACTTATAAAGAACCATTTGTGAATTATACTTTTAGGCTTTAAGTTAGGCTGTTAAATTCAGTATTTTCACTTTGTTCTTCCACCACGAGGAGTCGAGTTGGAGGTATGGCTCCAGTGCAATTTGTCAGTTTGTTTGTCTGTCAACAGGATTACACAAAAACTAACAAGCTGAATTTCAGGAAATCAGGTGAAGAGGTGAAACATGGGAAAATAAGACGCTCCTTACTTTTTTGGCACAGGGCCCTGTCACCTTCTTAACAATGATTAAAACTGCAAGATAGGGCATTTGCATTGGCATTGGTGGAGAATGTGCTCTCCAAGAGCCCTACCATTTAGTTATTTCTCACACAAATGACAGCGATTGCAATTGTCATTTACTACAGGAAACCTTTTAAATTCAAACTGCTAAAAGACCCAGTCATTTTTGAAGACTTAAAACATGCTTCTATAGCTACAAATTTTCTAATATACTCTTGAGGAGTGTTACAACCATGTTCCTTTGTCAATGTCACAATGAATGTCTGAGTTCATAATATGCATGGTTGACTTTTTTATTATTCTTCAGAGTCAGACGTGAGGCAGGGCTCCAGTGCAGGAAATGTGAGGACACAGACACCCATCAGAGAGAAAGGTCAGTGTTCAATAAGTCGATGATTTGCAATAAAAAAACATGCGTTTTGTGTAGACATACCTACTCTTTATCACATTGAGTCACAAAGCCTGACTTGAACAAATCGTGTGTGTGTCTGCGTTTTCTCCAACAGTGAAAGACCCGAATCCAGAGGAGCTGCTGAGGCAGCTGCAGGAGGAGAGGACCTGTAAAGTGTGCATGGACAAGCTGGTGTCTATTGTCTTCATCCCCTGTGGTCATCTGGTGGTTTGTGGCGATTGTGCTGCCAGCCTGCGTCACTGCCCCATCTGCAGAGCTGTCATCAGAGGCAGTGTTCGAGCTTTCATGTCCTGAGGCTGTAGTGAAAAGCCACCATTATACAGGTGTTGCATGAGTGGCCTTGAGTTATCCGCTGCACTCGGTTTTCTCTTGTACTGATGAAAATAAAGAGTGCTGGTTGGTTGTTTTGTCAGAGTGTACAGATTATTTTCTACAATAAATATTTTAAGCTGCTCCACTTGTGCACTGTCATCATAATATATTTATTTTCATCCCAGCAAAAATGCAAACTAAACGACATGCGAGACTGTTAAAAGAGCACATTCGTTTTATTAACAAACACCTATTTACATGAGCACAAAGCACAGTTCTGGATAAATAGGATTACATAGTCGGGGTCACATGGGGTTGGAGCAACACAGGACACAAAACAGAGGAGAAAAACAATCTTTTCCACTTCCTATAAAAAGAAAAAGACTGATCTACAAAGAGGTGAAATCTTTTTCAGTGAAGACTAGCACATACACAACCATGACAGCTTCCACCTCATGCCAGTCACTCGGGTTTAGGAAAAGGCTGTATTGCACTGAGAGGAAGACTACTTTTTACATAACAATTTTACTAGCATTTCGCTGCTAATACTGATTATGTTACAATATGAGGTGCTTTGTGTTTCTACTAACCACACACCAGTTATGTTACCAGGAGTGTGCAAACTTTAAATCATAAACGCAATAATGACATATAAATTATTGCATCTCTAAAACAGAGAGCTGACAGAACAAATCAAAATGGTTCGCCGTCATTATTCTGAAAGTAGTGGAAGAAGTAGTCGGATGATTTTTCAGAACCATAACAGTTTGTAGGTGGTCGATCTGGCAGTGAAGTACATCTAATATCAAAGAGGAATCTGACACTCACTTGATATTTGTGGGTACTGACAACTGACAAAAAAAACCTGGAAACAAAACAAAAGCAACTTTTTTGTTCACAACTCTAAGTGGTGAGTTTCAGTCTTTGCACCACAAAATATTGCAACCAAACAAATTAAAAATTGAAAATACTCAAATTTAATTTGAGACAAAAACCATCCTCAACTTAAATGATGTTCTGTAACTGTGAAAACACACAATAAGAATCAAATAGTCTCCTACATGAAAATTACTCACTAGCATACTCTTTCAAGATTCTCTATTATCTGCAAAAAAAAAAACAATTAGACAAAATATGCAGACTTATGGAAGAGCAAACACAAAGCAGGAACTCAGACACCTCCCAACGTGTGCATTAACACTTTGAACACCAGGGGACAGTAGTGATTCACACAAGCAGTAAGACAACAGGAGGATCTGACAATATCCCACTGTAGAAAAAAAAGGTGCTGCCCATCAGTATAGGAGATATGACCCATGTTTCCACACTCAGAGAAGTCAACATGTTGCTGGGTCGGAATAAAACAAATCTTAGAATAACACAACACAATAAAAAAAAGCTCTCAGTTACAGTTCACCAGCTCATTTGCAGCCAGTTAAAGACACCAGTTTTGCTAGTTTCTTATTACTCAATATGCTATACACATAATTACAAAACAAACACTGTAAAAAGAAAAAAAACACATGCCATAAAACAATCACAACTGAGACTATCACAATTGAGAATTTAAACTGTTGAGATATGATAGAAGATGACACCCCGATCTATTCAGGTGGAGTCAGATTGCAACTTCTACACCGAAGACCAAAATGCAAAAAATGACTCAACACTGTTGTGCGCAACATGAACAGTAAAACAATTCCTATTGTTTTCTTCAAGTCAAAAATACGCTGTGTAACCTTTGCTTGAGTGTGTGTAATGATCACCTATGCCACATCTGTCAGCAGTTAGAAGAGAAGATCTGACGAGAAAATCTTTTCAGCGTATCATCTAACACCTGACATTTCAGAAATACTGACTTTGCTGTTGGTGAAAATAGTCATGACAGTAAGACTCCAAAAATAAAAGTAAGACTTGCATGCCATTTCTCGCATTTGAACATCTCTTACAGGCTCTTTTGCATTCGTGATAGTTCACACTCCAAACTCCGAATAAAAAAAGAAATCTTCCCCCTTATTTTCATTATTTACATTTTCTATTTTTGACAACACGCCCCTGTAGGTTTGGGGCTTTTGTTCCCTCCAAATACTCTACCTCTTCTACTCCCCTGCCTCTTCCTGCTTTGCGTCTGTATTTATGCACACAGATCCTGGCCTAAAGTAAACAGGCAGCACACAATAGCTCATTCCACAGGCTCCCACTGTAATTCAGCCCTTTGGCCAAGATCTGAGCCAAACCAGCAATAATATGCTAAATCACTGAGTCCTCTAAGACACAGTACCACAGACTGGGAATGCTGGGCAGTCCCTGATTACATACACAATGTATTTATTAGCTGTACATGTTCGATTCAGTCACGGTCTTGGGGAGGGGGAGCAGGGACCTCAACACAAAGAAAATGACTGATACACAAACACCTCTAAATACGCGCTTTCTTACGCTGGAAATCCCTTGTTCCTTGAACCCGTCACAAAGGACCCTAACTGAGAAATGTTGGCTTTTCGGGGCAGCAAATGACATGTTTAAAGTACTGAAATCAAGAAGGGGAGGAACGTCTGGTGTGCCGAAGTGCACTGGGATGTTTGTGTCAAAACACCCATTTCGTCTGTGTGACAAATCGCTGTATCACCTCCCTGCTGAATGTTCTCCTATTTACGTAGACCTGGAGAGGAGAAAAACATGGAAATCAAAAGGGCTGAGGGTTAGCAGTTGTTGGGCAACTTGCATGTATATATACATACATACATCCAAACACACACACACGCATTTCCCCCGGATGAATTTATTCAGGATATAACCCCCAGTAGGTTGGAGAGACAAAAACTTCCTCCCTCCCATTACAGACGGAGCTGATTAAACTGTCAAGAAGCTAATAAAATATTCATTTCATGTTGACAGAGAATTATTACATGACTTCCTAGGCTTATTGTTATTAAGTTCTCTGCACAACTTAATTGATTAATCCAATTTTAGGCAGAATTTTGTATGTTTTTCTCAATGTGCCTCCACCAGTAACTGCCTGCGGGCCAGCACGGAAACACACACACATGCAACGACAAATATACATGACACACAAACACGCAACAGTGCTATGAAAAACCTTTATATTCCCCAAAGCAATCTGACAGGATGTAGCATGTTTTCAGACAGCGATCTACTCTCCAGGCATGACTCAACGCTCCAGATAGCGAGCAAGCAACCCCCTGCATTGTATCTGCTAGTCTGTGCTGTGTTGCAATACACTGGATCTTTATCCTGAGCAAACACTTAAAAAATACTCAGGAATGAACACATAAATAGGCCTTAGCTTGAGATTATTTAGTTTTTTATTTTTGCACTTAACAAAAATACTCCTTTTAGTTAATGAATAGTTTCAAGAAAATTGGGGAGTGTAACTGTATGTGACCACAAAATGCAGCAATAAGTGTGAATATTGACATAAATCAACTGTCATGATCACATTTAAACACAGAAGTACAAATATACATATGCAGGAATGAGATTACACTCATACTTACAGGTACATGGGCTTTAAGAGGAAATGAGATGGTTTCTCATTGACATGGTAGAGTGGGAATGGGTCAAATCCACCAATAAAATCAACTGAAAACAAAGGATTAAACACATGAATTATGGAGTAAATCAAAAGACAGACAACAACACAACAAGACACTGAAGGAAACAAAAAGACACGCATGATAAAAACAGATCAGACACAACCTGAATGAGAAATGAAATGGAAACGAAAGACACAGTGGGACCAGATGTAACGCAGGGATGCTGAAAGGCAGGCCGCTTGCCAAGAACAGTACACGCTTTAAGTCTTTTTTAGTTTTAACTTTGACAAAGTCCACAAAAGGAGATGAAAAAAACCAACCCCGCTTCAACTTTTTTCATCTGTGCATCTGCCTTGAGCCAAAGGGAAAGCTCGGGAACAGGTGAAAGCTTGCCAGCTGTCAAAATAGGCTAAGCCTTTTTATCGCTCAGAAACAGAGGTGACCTTCAGTCACCAAATGAACGCTCAACCTTTTCTGTTTATTTTCTCACTTAAGAGTTCAGACTCTAGGCGAGGGGCAGATGAGCGAATGGGTGTTATGTCATGCGAGAACGAGAAGGACACACCGGTACCAAAGTGCTGTGTACTTTTCACAGATGGAGAGAGAGATTTTCATGGGATGGAGCAAAAGGCTCGCGGCTTTTTTGAGGGGACATGGCGGCTGAGTGGGAAAGAGAGGGGGAGGCAGAAAGAAAGGGGGGAGGACGGGGCGCGTCACGCTTGTCAGTCTGACTGACGGGGGGGCCGAGGAGATTAAGCTGAAGGAGTGCATGTGAAAGTGGCCAGCATGTCCAGGAGCTCCTGTAAACACCAGGAGGGGAGGAAGAGGAGAAAGTGAAGCTGAAGTGGGGAAAAAAAACTAATAGAAGTTCAAAAGAACTTCTATTAGTCCCCATGTCCCCAGAACATGGGCAGATCTGTTACTTTTTGGGAACCAACAGCTGTAGGGGAAAAACACGTCTAAGCCAGCCATGGAAACTACTGTAAGGCCAAATCAGTTCAATCCTGATAAGAGGAGGCTGGGGTGGTCTGGTGAATACTGATAGGTAGGCAGGATGAGAGAGCCGGGGGAGGGTTGAGCTGTGCTGTCCCTTTCCTCTGACCCTGCCCTGGTTTCCTGGGGATCACAGTTTCATCTGCACAACAGATACATGCCACCCACACACACATAGAAAGACCTCTCCTCTGCTCTTTTTCTGTACCAATGATTTTCTCATTACAAGCAGGTGGGGATCTATCCCCTGCCATGATAAACTGTGCCGAGGAATACAGTTAGATGATAATGACGGCTGCCATTTTTAGACACACTAACAGCTCCAAGGACAGCTAAGTCGGTCGGGCCAATCCATCCATCAGGATGTCAATGCAACGCTTTGGGTTCACAGTGAAATATCGTGACAACTATTGGATAGATAGTTGTGAAATTTGACACAGATATGCAAGGTCTCCAGAAGAGGAACCCCAATGACTTTGGTGACGCCTTCGCAAACAGGGTCAACACTCTTGCTTTCAAGTCATTCGAAACTCAAGAGGTAAATTTCTGTCATGCATCATGCACCACCACCTGTTCTTACTCTAATAAAGACATACAGCGTGTCAAAACATTAGCTAGCACCCTATTAAGTGCCTCATTTGTAACTCTGATCTCCATCCCTCCTACGTACTGCATAGCCCACCAGCACTTAATTGCTTGTGCCTTGTTGAACCTTTTTTCCCGATTAATAACTACATGCATTGGTTTGACCCTGACCTGAGCTCACTGAGCCTCAAAGCTGGAGAAAATAAGCTTGAGGAAATGTTTGTTTTTTGTCCCCAACATTACAAACAGAAAAATGTCTGGTAATATTAAACGTCTCACTGTAATGATTCTGACTGAAGGGATCCGTGTCTGTGCCACACTTAGAAAATGAATGTGAAAAGCTGCTTTGATGGAATGGTGGTAAAGCCGCAAGCTCGAGTGCATTTTTTTTATTCGGAACAGATGATTTAAGCACTTTTCTAGTGTTATGACATTCTGGGATTGCAAATTTATTTCAAAAAATGTTCTGAAAACATCCAAAGCGAAAACTTTTAACACAAAATACAGCTACATATAATAGGACTGGAAACAGATACGGAGCGTTGATTGATGTGTGTGATCCTCTAACTACTGAAAGAGGTGAGATCAGTTTCTTCCAAGCAGAGAGAGCAAGCAAACTGATTTCCCCGTGTACAGACACATGCAAGAAATGAAAGGTATGTAGGTCAATAGTTAAGGCATTTATGCGGTGCCCCAAAACAAGCAAGGAGTAATATAAGACGATTATGTTTCAGTTCAAGTGGAAACTGGTTGAAATCAGAGGACTGCACCAGGAGAGACACTATCAGCCAGTATGCTGCTACAACTCTCACTGTGTGTGTCGGTGCGTGAAATGTTTGTGAGCTACAACTGAAATAAAATGCAGGCACCAATATAAAAGGGAAAAAGACCGGGAGGGAAAAATGGAGCTGGTGAGAATAAAAGAGTTCAGCTTGAGGAAGATCAAGAAAAACAGAGACAGAGACAGTGAGCGAGACAAAGGGCTGACAGATTCAGAGTCTGTATTAACGCTGGAAGAGGAGAGTTACAAGGCACAGTTGTGGTCTCTTTCTCTCATCCTCTCTGTTCTCGCACACCATTACACAGCCATCATTGCTATGCAGGCTACTCATTTACTTAAAGACCAGTTCAGCTGTTTTCTGCTTTATTACTTTGCATATGAAAACTTTGGGTACGTTTGATTGAGAGTGCATTTAAAGTTAATTATCCATGCAAGGATGAGGAGTCAAAGACAGATCGAGAGAGAGTTTAGAAGCTTAGTTTGTGGTGATAATGTAGAATGACCTTCATTGATTCTCAGTTATTTGTGTATGATCCACTCCATTTTCCATGCAATTTGACTGATATAATAAAGGAAAAATGTTTTCTGTCTCTGCATGTTCAACATCCATCCATCCATTCTCTATACACCGCTTTATCCTCACTATGGTCGCGGGGGGGGGGCTGGAGCCTATCCCAGCTGACTCGGGCGAAAGCAGGGGACACCCTGGACAGGTCACTAGTCTGTCACAGGGCTACATATACAGACAAACAATCACACTCACATTCACACCTACGGACAATTTAGAGTAGCCAATTAACCTCAGCATATTTTTGGACTGTGGGAAGAAGCTGGAGTACCCGGAGAAATTGAACCGGGGATCTTCTTGCTGCAAGGCGAAAGTGCTAACCTCTACTCCAGCCCCTATGTTCAACATGCTTTAAAAAAATGCAATAAATAGAATCAGGATGTAGAATGAATCTGCCTCCCTCACCGAACTGGATAAGAACCTGACATAAAAGAATATGTATTTGTCAGCAGTGAAGAAACCACTAATCCTGACTTCATTCCCAAATTCATTAGTAGAAATCCATGCCTGGATCTGAAAGGAACTTCCAGCATGTTTCACTGTCGCCAGCACTCGTCCATCTTATATCCTCCAGTCAAATATTTAAAATCTGTCCACACCATCTGCTGAGATTGCTGTTATTTTACTTTATCAATGGCATTGTTTCTTTGTGCTTCTGCAGAAAAGCTTGGATGGCACATTTGGACAGATGTAACGTCTGAAAAATTTCTCACCTTGTTGATGCAATATCGTTGCCTTTATCTTTGGGTTTAGCTTATCAAATGTCACCACTTTGTCTCTAAAACGAACCATGTGCCAGTTCTGGGCTAATTCAGAGCGGGTTCTGAGTTGGTTCTACATGAGAAGTGGTTTGTATGTCTATGGAATACAAAGCAACATCATTATATCAGTGCGTACATCTGTTTGAACACCTTTTCTGCAATAGAAATATCTTCTAGTTTGGTCAGAACTTATGTTGAGAACCAGACTGCTAATAGACAGCTTTTTTCCCCCCACAACCACTGCTGGAAAGCTGCTCAGTATTTTACTATCAGCAGTATGTGTAAATAAATGCCCAAATGGCAGACAGTGTTTGTGAGTGCCACTCAAGAGCTGCCGTTTGTTTTTAAAATGCCAGCTGGCAAAATCAAACATCAAAGGGCATAAAAATTACAGGAATAATGACTTCACCAGTTTTCCACACAGAGCTGCATCGATTTCATGTCCACGATAAAGCTCTGGTTTTTGTTCTGTTATTTTGGATTAAGCACATATTTTTCTTTCTTTTTTAAAAATTGTTTATTTTTGGCAAATAACTATCACAAAGTTTTAGTTGGTCTTTTTGGTCATGAGTAACCTTCCCTCAGCGGCTTGGTTCTAAAACATGCAAAGTGTTGGTGCTGCTCTCGAGTCAGTTTTCCTGAATGAGAGCCAGTTCTTTGGCAAAGAACTGGTTTGAGGCTCCAAATCAGCTCTCAAACTGCCTCGGTGGAAAAGATGTAGGAGTGGATTTGCTGCTTTTTCTCTGTTTAGCATTAGCTTAAACGCAATACCTCTGGGTTTAGAATTGGTGTTTGGGGAAACTTTCACATTGCATTCCGAGAAACTGGGATGGGCATTTTATGGCTTTTCATCAACTCTGTTAATCAATTAATTTAAAAATAAAACTTGGCAGAATAATAAGTTTTGAGATCAGTTTGTTATTTCAGCCCTGAACATAATGAATGATGGCTGAATTCCATCTTTCTGTTTCACGGTGCTGGTATTGTGAGGGTTGGCTCACTGTCACTATTAAAACAAAGCCATCTTTCTTTTCAGTAATAACACCTGTGCTTTTGGTGCTATGGCATATCAAAACGTCTTTTTTTCAAAAAGCACCTGTGTATAGATATGTGTAAATATCTATCAATAATGCTGCAAAACAGTTGGATATAGTCATTTAGTGTATAATTAAGTTGTAATGATACGGATTCCTTCATTCAAAACTTGCCATTGGCTGTGATTTACTTCTGACTTGTGTATCTACTGTAAATCAACATGTTAATACAAGACAGATTAATCTACTAAAAAACACGAGATAAAATGGATCAAATTTCTAAACCCAATGTGAAGAGACTTTGTATAACTCCACCATAGCTTCACAGTCAATTATCAGTCATGATGAGAATAGCAAATGAAAAGTCTCTAGATTCCAGTGCATATAGGTATATTTTTGGAGCACTTATACTAAAGTTTAACAAGAAATTTGTTCAGTGATTTAAGTAGACACATGTAGGTTGATTTTTGTTGAAATGTGGGTGAGTCTGTAGATATTTGGATTCCTGGGAGGGAAGATAGAGGACTGGAAGATGATGATGGAAAATGGAAAAGGGTTTGCAAATTGCTCAGAGTCCTTAACACACTTAAAAAAATGAATATAAGATTTTTATATGCCAAAAATGCCCGAATCTGTCAATTCCTAGCTAACAAAATTAATAAATGAATTTGCCCCTGGTAAGGCATCTTTCTGGATGTATGATGGAGAACATCTGGAGTGCCCGAAAACCTCTGTGCAGCCCCGCACTGAAAGGTTGAGACTTTATTTTGACCTCTTCACACTTTCCAACAGCCTGAGAATACATTGCCACCTGCACATCCATCCATCCATCCCTCCAGCTGCTCCGTCTGCAGAGGATTTTCTGCGGATGTGACTCAGCACAGGAGGCAGCAGCATAATTAGCAGACAAGCTAAAGCGTGCTCATCCCGGTGCTAGGCGGCTAACTCCATGACCTACTTTACAAAGAGGATTTTCCCCACCACTCACTCTGCCGGTGTGTCTGCTCACCACAGATAACTGCCTGTAACAAATTCATACACACAAATACCTCCACTCCAACAGCCAGTCGGTCGCATACAGTCGACTCAACACACACACACACACACACATACACACACACGCAGGATATACAGTGGATGGGAATGAGTGCACAGATACATGTGCTTACAGAGTGACAGAGAAGGAGAGTCGCATCAGAAAGGGAGCTCATTCATACACACAGACAAACACACACACAGACACACACACAGTTATACACAGAGTATCAGTAATAAAGCCTGAAAGCCATGTCAAACCCTGAGCTGATGGTATATGATGTTTGTTATTCTGCCCATTGTGTCTTCTTGGCTTCCTGCAGTTGTGTATGTGTCTGTACACCCGTGTGTGTGTGTGTGTGTGTGTGTGTGTGTGTGTGTGCGTTTCATTCCACCATTCTTTACGCAAGCCTGAGCACTCAAATCTAACTCGGTCTCCTCCCTGGAGAGTGAGAGAAAGTGCTCCACGTGAGAGGAATTCCTGTCTCATCTTCTTATTTGTGAAAAGCTCATCTTGTCTTGCATTGTTTGTTCCTGCATATTGCCTCATCTTCTTTATTCCCCCCTTCTCGACTTGCACCTGATAAACACCTCCCTGTTCTCCCCATCACCGTCTTCCCCCTTCCTTCTCCTCTCTCTCTCTCTCTCTCTCTCTTCCGGACTCTCCTGAGGATTCTTCCTACCTTTCCTCTCTTACCGAGGCGCAGTCAGCTGTGGAAGTTATTCACCAGCAACGCGCTTAATGAGGCTGATACAACGAGTGACCAGAGACCTCTAACTTTTTACAAGCACACCTCATTAAAGCTCCAAAAGCAGGAAAGAGGAGGGGAAAAAGAAAGCTGGTTGGAGAGCGCAGAATTTCTAAACATGCTAAAATTGAATCCTGACACACGATTCTTCCGTCTACTTGCGATAAAAACTGGGAAGTGGAATAAAGCAAACGAAGGAGAGAGTATAGAGAAGGTAAAGTTCTGAGTAGGAGGAGAGATGCTGAGGCAGCTGGGGAGCTCAGTGCCGAGAGTTGCTTTAATCTACACATCAAATGGAAGGAGAAAATGAGAGCAGAAAAGTGCCTGAGCTGGTTTTTGTGTTGGCGTAAGTGTGTGTGTGTGTGCGTGTTTGTCTGCACACCTGTGTCTGCATGAACGAATGAGTGTGTATGTGTACAGGCAAAGGGTTGATTACAATAACAAAGAGCGAGCACTCAGAAGTGATGTAGCAGCGTTTGGTGCAGCTTGGATCAGGGAAGAACTACCAGATAATTAAAACCAATAATAAAAAAAAAAACACACCATGTTCTGTTTTCACCCCGAGCTTTTTAAACTAACACTTTGCTCTTTTTTAATCTGTGCTTTTGGATGATTCTAAGATGATTTTGAACACAATCTGAATGAATGGAGCTCAAAGGTCTCCAAAGACAAAAGGATAAGCGCAAAGTTGTTCAGAGGGAAAGTATTTTGGCTTAAATGGTACTGCCTTCCAGGGATTCCTCCGGGGTGATTAAGTCCTACTGCCCAGAGCTGGGTGGTGGTGGCGGGGGGCGGGGCAGGAGGGTGGTGGTGCAAACCACTCACAGCCAGTGAGTCTCTGGTATGTGACCACCTAAGAACTGCTTCTGGAATACTGGTCTCCAGGAACACACACACAGAAACCACATCACAGCTCCCCCAAAATTACAAGAGTCTGCTGTTTAAAATGCAATTAGAGCATGTAGTGCTTTGTTCATTACCCCGTTTTCAAATCAAATTAGAGCTCAGGTGTCTAGAAGAGAAACACGAACAGAACAAGGCACCAAATACTTGATAATTAGTATTCTAACAGGCATACGAGCAAGAATGTGTACACCTGAGTAGCTCCATCCAGCTAATCCTCTCAGAGAAAGCATGCAACTTGAGTCACTGCAGATCTAACCAACTTCAAATGAGAAATCAGAATATTTGTAGGGGTAGATTCTCACGCATGTGGACATAGCTGTGCATCCTGAGCAGTTACAGCAGTGCTAATCAGATATTTATGACTGCCACTGACCCTTCAGATCAAATGTTTCCTGACTTCTGATTGGCTAACCTCCAGCAGGACCTCTGACCTGCTGCCTACGAGGTCAGAGCAGCTGGGCCATTTATCACAAATGTCCATCTCTGGTTTCCCCATCTTCTCCTGTGACTCATTCCTTGGTCCCCTGCTGTCTTTTCCTACACCCCTTTTCTCACTCTCTGCCCGGTTTTGCACGACAGGAAAAGAATTAGAGTCACGAACAGTGAGGAAAACTTCAGAGAACGGTTTGATGTATTTGAGTAGCTAAAAAAGCAAGACAGAAGACTGGTGGAGGTGCAGTTCTGCAGCATAAAAACGCCACCCTAACCAGGCTACATAACACTGGAGCGACACAAAGATGGAGAGGAGAAAGTGGGAAAAGCAGAAGCCCAAGTGCATCAAATGACAAGGCTTAAACAACAGCAAAGGACCTCACAGAACGCTAGGAGGACAGATGAGGCAACCAGTGAAAAGAGAGAGGAAAAGAATGGGCTGAAGGAGGTGCGGAGAGGGAACACACGACTCCTTTGGTTCTGGAGGGAAGGAGAGTGAGAGGGCCCAGCTGGTGTGGGGGAGGAACAAGGAGGGAGTAAGGAGGGGAGAGCTGGAGCAGTGAGAGTGTGGGGTGGGATGGGAGATGAAGAAAGACGCAGCTCTTTTCTGCTCGACTCGGGCGTTTTTGTTTTTTTATTTTTCGTCTCATCTGTGAGCGGGTCTGATTCGCTCATTGTTGCTGCTTTTCAAGAATGAGTGCGTAAGTGTGCATGAGTGAGTGTGTGTGTGTGTGTGTGTGTGTGTGTGTGTGTGTGTGTGCATGTGAGTGTGTTAAGTCACTCACAGCTGTCCTCCTCCTCGGTCATCGCGCTGACAACATAACAGGCGTACACGAAGCCCAGGAGCTGTAAAAAAAAAAAAAAACACACAAGCAAACAAGAGAAGGTTAGAGCGTGCAGTGTGCAGTTAAACAGCTGTGTGTTTTCTCTGATGGACCAGAAGATAATACAGGAGGAAAATGAGTAGATGCTCTGTCGGGCGGATGATGCAACACTGTGCAAAGACTAGCTCGAGCTGAAATGATATGTTAAGTAATTGCCTCAAAATACCTGCCGACACACTGAATAAAGCAGCATTTGAAGGCATTTATCAGCCATAAAACTTAAAACATTCACAGATTTGTGACTTTTTATGAAAAGTGATCAACCATCAAATAAAAATAATTCCTAGTTGACCCTTTTAATACCAATAACAGATCAAATATGTCATAATTGAGAAGAGATACTTGTAGTAATGAGCCATGAGACAATTATTGTCCGATTCTGCAGTTGCTTCATAGAATCTGTCAGTCGCCGTTTTAGTTTTCAAGTCTAGTATTTTTTTTATCCTCATAGCTCATATAGCATCTTTTTCTGTGAAAGCAGGGCAAACAACCCCTAAAAACACACTGTACACTATACCTGCAGAAAACAAGTTAGCTGGTGAACACAGAGGAGTGTTCAGTCGCTAAAGGCACAGATGTTTCCTTCAGAGTTTTGGTGGGGACCAAAACAAAAAGCCAATGAGAGAGAACACTTAACTTGCATACATCAAGTGGCCAGAAGCACAACAATGCTCCGTAATAGCTTGATATGAACACATGAAGCCGCTGTTATGTTCACAGCTCTGCCGTGCTTTGCTGTAATCAGAGCTTCCATGGGTTCATAAAGCAGTTGCTCGTATGCACAAACGCACCAGAAACCATCAACAACCAGCAGAGCGAGCGCACAAGTGACTACACGAGGACACACGTGTGGGCAAAACAGACAGCACTGAGAATAGCCCGTGGAACAGGCAGATGGCTGTCATCGACTCAGAAACAGACACGGTGCGTCTCTCCACCCAGCCATCCATCCATCCATCATTTGGCACTCCGCCATGCCAATTAAAACAGCGCCAGGCACGCTGCCCTCGTCGCACACTGTGGTCACAAACACACAACCCAAGGGGGTAATGACTGTGTGTGATGATGGCTATTTATGTAACATTCATTCAACCTATAACTTAGCCTGGCCTGTGTAATTATAAATGGAGCAAAGATAACCTGCTTTGATGGCCTTTCATCTCTATCATTTGGGTTTTGTTCCATTTTTGTTTCATTTGCACAATGAATTAGGCTTTCACTGAAGTTCATCCAGATGTAGATGAGATGTTTTATTTATGAATGAAGCGCAGGTGTCTTGAGTGGTAAATAGAAAAAGTGATGGTTCTGTATCTGTGTGGGCCAGATAAGATGTGTGTCTTCTTTCTGCTTCTCTCCCTCGCTGGATTCTTCCTCTCTCGTATCTAATTGCTGGTCTCACCCCATCTATTACAGTGGCGGTGAAATGGAGGTGAATTAGCATATGTATAAAGCCAGTGTCAAACACAAGATGGTGTTAACAGCAGGGGATACACCCTGTTTTTCAATTGCATTGTGCCTGTGTGTGCGTCCGTGCGAGTTCCCCCTGTAAAAGTGTGTGCTCATGTGAGTTAATATTCATGCGAGAGTGTAGGTTTGTTTAATTTCCATGAAGAAGGCTGATTTTTGTTGCAGTCTGGCAGTTGAGCCAAAATGTCAGCAGAAGAAGTTTGAGTGAAGTGTTTGTGTACATACAGCAAAACGAAAGCAACAACATAAAGTCTAAGGTTTTGGGCGGTGAGAAACTGCCAGAAAAGCGTCTGTGTGGTGCATTATTGATTATCAAGGTGTCTGGAGGTATGCTGGATGGACAGATATAACTATCCCAAAATGTATTCTCACTTTTGTTTTGTTTTCTGGGAAATTTTAGATTCAGAATCTGCTATTTTCAATGTTGCAGCCACTTTAAAACTGCAGAACTCTGTTCTACTTGGATTACGCTATCTACATTTTTGTTTTTGTGCTACAACTCGTCATACCTGCTCAATAAGTTCTGAAAATAAAAGACAATAACTTTCTTTCCATTTTTGTGATCAAATATTTCACTATACAAACTATTCTATATGTTTTGCTTTATATTACTGTGCACTGCAACTGCATACGGCTTTGAAAATATCACTAGTTGACTTACTTTTTTGTGATCGGACTTTTCAGGGTGCCTTAAATTATTTCTAATGTTTCAATTCACCAATGACACGATGCCAACAGTGAAAATTTCAGAGTTTTCCCTTTAAAAGTACCTGAGATACTGTCATTTCAAACAGCCCCAAATTTAACAAACATGCTGAACGTAGGTTTACGGGCACTAAAAAGAAACAAACAAATAATCACAGAAAGTATTTGATATATCAAGCTAAAAATTGCATTCATCTCTCATTGTTCAATTTCTAACTGATGACCGCAGGAAAGTTCTGACACTGCATGCTATGGCTGACCTTAAGTACTTCCAGTCACCCTATATATATATATATATATATATATATATATATATATATATCTTCCATACTTGTAGCACGATGCAGACTGAGATAATAAGATCAGAGAAGCGAACACTTGGTGGCTTTTTGCTGGAAGCGGCTGCCAATATAGGTCAGTGTCCTCAATAACAAGTGACAATTTCACTTACATATCACTGCATATTAAGTGTCCTTAAATGAAGCTAATAAAATGCCTGCCTCCCCGTCTCACACTCAGACACACATACACACACTTTACTTTCTTCTATGACGTCTTCCTGTCACTTATGGAGTTCAGGGATCATTTTAGAAATTAATGTCGTATTAATTAAGCTCATAAAGCCCCCGCGTGTCCTCTGTGACTCGATCCCAGTCTGTCTGTGAGGACGTGCCATGCTAAAGTCAACTCATTCGGCTGCCAGTCATTTGGTTTTTCCCCTTGCACTCGTCTTTATAACTTTCTAAACACAGGGCTCCATGTCACTGTCAGTCCACAATCTACAAATATACTCCGTTATCTTTCTGTCTGTGTTTCTTGTCTTTTTTTTTTTTTTTTTGGTTTGTTTTTCTCTCACCAAGTACCACTCTCCTCTTAGTTTTCCCTCCACTGTCTCCTGGGCTACTGGGCAGTGAACAGTGATCTGCACAACTGATAACTGGCAGCAAGACGCAAGAGAGTAGAAAACTGGACAAGAAAACTTAAGTGCTCGAAGCAGAAAAAAGAAAACGAAAAAGCAGTGGGCCTTCACTTGATGTTTGCTATGCTTCGGAGTGGAGCGGTTCAAAACTGGAGAAAACTCTCATTGCAATATTTTGTTTTTCCACGGTAAATATTGCAATAATAAAAATATAGGCATTCTCACCAGATGAACTGAGTAACTGTTAGAAAAGAATGAATCTTTCTAGAATGATTGAGGTGATCTTGTATTGCACAGAAACAAAAAAAACATTTTTAAAAAGCAGAAAAAGCTGTTTGCAACCATTTTTATGTGATGTAACACTGGCATAGCATCTGAAATAGATTTTTGCTTTGGCATTCAGACTTGGCTTTGCACTTGTTATACAGAGCGTTGTGGTGCTGATTTAAATGAACCAACAAATGAGTTGGGTCGTCTCATGCCGCTGAAACATTCCAAACAACTGACATCGTGTTTCTTTTTGCACCCAAATCTTCCTTTTCAGTGTTTCTCTGTGGTTCTGTGCACATGTGAACCCCGCATATTAACAAAACCTGTATCTTGCAAATTAAACTAAATTAAAACTCCAAGAACCCTAAAGTTTAAGTAAACTCTGTTATCTTAGACAGACTTCCCTTATAGATTATTAATGTAAAACTCGAGCCATGCAAGTTTCCTTTTTTGTATTAAGAAGCAAAGAAATCTGTAGCTTTATGAGTTTGAGCGGTTTGCCTTGCTTGCTTCACATCACACTGCATTTCCTCCAATCCTGCAGAGGAAACTAAAGTAGCCGATCGACAAAGTCCGGCTATATTGGTGCTTCTACTCTCAGATAATGAGGCCAAAAGGAGGGTAAAGATTCAGGCATTCATGAGCGAGTCTGTGAGAAGAAAACCAGCTGCTGAGCTCGAAAACAGGCTCCTTGAATTTACATAAGCTAATGAAGGTCAGGTTTATACTGAACCTGCCAATCCAGAAACTGACAGTGCACAGTCACTCATAAACATTAGTCCACCGGGCATTAATCTACATTATGACCAGCGCTAGTTACTTTGGACACAGTGAATCATTTGGATAAATCTGCAGTATTCAGTTCAACAAGACATTATCACCACCCAGGTGTCCACAACTACATCCTATAGGCCTCTCCGTAGAAGAATGTAGCTGTATAATCCTAACCGAAATCATTAGTGTCGCTTAAAATGCCCCACGTTCACTATAATTAGTGTCTTAAATGTAAAGAGAAGTGAATTGCTGGTTTTATAGAACAGTCAAGCGAGATCTGACCAATTTACATCTTAAATTCAAACATCATTTTGAACCGGCAATGGAGATTAAAAGAGAATTCACAGACTACGCAAAAAATAACTAATTAATCGTTACCTGCAGCTTTAGATATTACTTCTATATGTGTGTATTCAGCAGTCTGCGTTCATACACAACACACTGGAAGATGTCGCCTCTTCACACCAGAGTGGCTTGTGCATGTGTGTGCAGTGACGGGTATCTGAGTCCATCTACAAGGTAATTAACACGCTATTGATTGTGGCTCAGTGTCAGCAGAAAAGTCACGAGTAATGAAAGAAATTTGTAGGTAAAATACATCACATCAGAGAGAGGCGGTGGAGGAGGGTGAGAGCGATAGATAGACGGGCGGCGCAGATATCCTGTAGGTTAATTACACAGGACTTTCTGCCTGACAATAAGGTACAAGCGTCTCTGCACAAAATGTATGTGTGTGTTTGGCAGCTGCGTGTTTAATGACAAACCATGATGAGACTGGGACTGCGGAGACCACATCCACCTGTTCTCCCCTACCATCCCCCCTCCGCCACATCCAAATGTGAGCACAACGCACGGAGATATCCAGCTTACACGGGACCACACGGGGTTGTTAAGAGTCTGCTGTGCTCATTTGCATCTCTCACATCAAGTAGCTGCACATACCGGGTTGCTAATGTCAGCCAAACACAAGAGGCCGGCCATGCAGAAATAAAAGCCCTACAAAAGAAAGAAAACACGGCTTGTCCTCCACACAGAAGATTTTACATGAGGTCTGAGTGAAAGGGAGAGAAATTGGGCTCTGTGGACCAAGAAACTAATGAACTGAAGGCGAAACAAGAAGGTAAATAAAAAGGCCAATACACACTCAACAAGCAGAGAGAAAAGCAAGCATGGCACTGGAGAAGATTTATTCCTTTAAAGATGCTTGTTTTTCACTTCCAAGTTCTCCTCTGTTGCTTCCTCTCAGAAGCTTATAAAAAGAGCAAATATTATAGTAAAATTAATCTGAGGAAAATCCATTTCCCCGAAAAACAGATTAACAATTAAAGCTCTCGGCCAAGGCAGCCTTTGAAGTATAATGGCGGGCGGTCATGTTTTTTGTGATACACTGCGAGTAGCCTGACACGATATTCGGTGGCCCACTGAAGACTAATTCTTTCCTCTGGTCTTGAGGTCTTTCTCTTGTCCTCCCTGTTTTTCTGGCAGCAATCAACAGCCCTAATAACTGCTCGCTGCAGCATCATAAGTCTTTTAATCCTGGGATCTTTATAATCCTTTGAAGCAGATGCTGTAAAACTTACAGCGCAGTTGCAGCGTAGTGTCGGCACTGACATACTGCAGAGGTGCTTTATGCTATTATAAGAATTCTACAATGCTATTTACTGGTTGTGGACAAAATACTGGACTTCAAATAGACGCACGTCAAAAATCCCCCATGCAGCGCGCACACAAAAAGAACAAGCACAAATTCTTTTTGTGTATGGGTGGTTGTTCTGCATCGAAGTTTGGAAACAGAACACGGTCTAATGGACTCACCAAAGCGAGAACCCTGACGTTTTGGTGAGGAAGAGGAGAATGGTGGGTGAGGGGTGGCCATGATGCTTTTCTGCTGCTGAGCTGAGTGAACCTCAAGAGCCACAAAACACACGCCGACCTCTCTAATCAACCAGGGGGCTGTTCATCATCCCACCACATTAACCCAGTGCCAACTACGCTTTAACGCCGACAGAAAACTAACAGAGCCGTCGCAGCTCCAGAGAAAGTCAGAGAAGCAGTAAAAGTGACAGCGGTGAGGAAAAAAATGGATGGAAAAAAAAACGCGTTGTCATTTTTTGGTCATTTAATTTGATGGGAATTTGATAGACATTAAGGTCAAACAGTGAGAGTTCGGGGCAGGAAAAGGAGGCAGGAAGACAGACTGAGCTGAGAGATTGTGATGAGGGGGGAAAAAAACATGAAAATAGAGGAAGTGAGCAATGGAACGAGAGAATGACGCAGGCCTCCCGTTATCTTCCATCCAGTGCAGGTTTCCAGGGAATAGAGATACAACAGAAGAAAGTGTTGCCTGTGGCAGCAATAACCTACGTTAAATGATACGATATGTGTGTGCGTGCGTGTCGTTGTGTATGTGTGTGTTTGTGTGTGTTTGTGTGTGACAGCACTTTCAATTGGCTGCTGGCTGGGAAGCTCGGCAGCTCTGACAACCCCTCGACATCTTTCACGGCTCCCTTTAGTGTGTAAGAGTTATGTCTGCAGATGTAAACTAAATATCACATCTTGCGCCCCTTTTCCTTCATATCTTTCTTTCTAACTACCCTCCACCTCACCGGAGATGTATTTTCTCAGACTCGACTGTTTTATTTAACAGTGAAGGTGGTCCATGTTAGCAAAAGAAGAACTCAGGTAGATGGGAGGATACAGCCAGAGAAAAAAGAGCATTGAAGGGATAATAAGAAAACCAAAGCCGTTCAGCAGCAATATCGGCTAAAGTCAGCATTCGGTAAAATCAACAAAGAATAGAAGGGCAGACATAGAGCAAAATATTCCCCTCAGTGATAAATGAATAATGTATTATCCCAGTTTGAAAGAACTTGACTCCACTTCAAGCTCATCCTTTAAATTGGGAAGGTACTTTTTGGCTGGATGTTGCCCGAGGCAGCAATAAGCAACTAAACAGAAGTGACTTTACCAAATCTACGGCTTCACTTCTGAATTACTTCCCTCTAGCTCACGACAAATCTGAGTAGATAGATGACAGTGATGCCTCCATTACTGGCCAATGGATCCACATTTTTCATCTTAATGAAACATGCTCCTTGGAGCCCAAACTAAATATTTAATGGCCTCTCACTGCGACCTTGAAACCCCTGTAACAAAGACAAAGGGACACCCCTACTTTCTTCCTTTTCTTTTATTTCTGTCTGGGCCTCTCTTCAACCGGAGAAAGAAAAAAAAGGGGGGGGTGGACATCTCAAAGGACCTGTTTTTCCTCAGCAACACTCTGCTTTTAGCCTGAGAGGAGGCGAGGACACAAGGAAAATGATGCCACTTGTGACATTGGGATTTTAATTTCTCTGCTCCTCTCGGGAGCTGCCCCCATGGAGTTGCAGTTGAATGCTTGGTTGGAAAAATATTATGTAAAAATGCAGGCGAAAGGGGTTTTGCTATCTCAAATGGAGGGGTGGAGGTTGAAGCATGGCAAGGAATAAACCAATTCACTGCCTATAGTGCAAGGGCTAATGAGGTTCAGTGAGAGAGTTGGGGCTGTAAAGTGAGGTCAGCCATTTTATTACCTTTCTCCATGGGGGTGTTGGGATGAATGGTACAATCCAGCGCTTCTCATCACTGGGCTCCTCTGCTAGCTTCTAATCAACCATGTAGTTAACTGCATTCACAGTGCTTTCCCAAGTGTAAATTATTCCTAGATTAGATGGCAAACCTGCTGCTGGTTCAGGTCGCTGCATATTCGCTCTCTTCTTCCCCCGTCACCTACTGCCACCATTAACTTCTCCACATGTGCTTTTAAAGGGATGATGACTGCGGAAAATAAGCGTGTATGTGTGCAGCTGCAATGGAGTCAAAGTGCAAGTGAGCGTTACTATGAGTAAATGTGTGCCACTGTGCGTGGCTCAGCACCAAGTACCTGCTGCGACAGAGCGCCCTGGCACCCGTCCAGGACGAGGTTAGTCGGTCATACATGGGTGTGTGCAAATGTGCACGCCGGCAGGATGTGAGTCTCTGGTGTTTTGATAGTGAGCTGTATAAAGAGGACAATAACAGTCCTTCCAGTGTTTGAGTAACCTGCTAGCAGCTGGCAGGTCTGAGTCCCAGCCAGACAAAACAACAGATCAATTTTTCATTCAATGACCGGGGCAGAGGAAGGCAGGCAGAGGTAGACAAAATAACAGTGGAAATACTCTGAGAAAAAAAAGCTTGAAGGGAAATAAAAGCAGCTTCGAATCCCAGTCCTGTGGCGTGTGCACACATGTACAGCGTCACGTTTGCATGTAAAGACATCAGTGCTGCATTAACTTGTACTCACAGCAACGAGGATCTGTGTGCTGCTATGCATGACCTCGATGTACTGGTAGTCCATGAGGCAGCCCATGACAGTGATGTAGGAGCGGCTCTCTGTGGTCCGGACCCCGGGAGCCTGTGGCATCTCTCTCCTCACACAGCCAGGACCATGTTCGCTCCACCAGGAGTGGTGGGCAGAGATGTTAAATGTCAGCAGGTCACTGTCCTGGAAGAAAAAGCAGGAGAGAAAAAAAATAACTTCTTTGCTTTACTTAAGATGTACAGTCATTTATTCTTTATAAGGAAACCCCGGCTGGATCACAGGAAAGGTTGTTCACGAGGCAGAGAGTTTAACTCTGGAAACTTACAGCAGATGTTGGATGTTTTTTTTATGGCTGTGCTCCCTTTGCTCAAAGGGTTATTCATCCAGTTACAAATAAGACTAAGCATTGACAGCAATGCCAGCGGCTCTGCAGGGCTTTGCTCGTGTTAAATGTTAAATCACGTTAAATACTAACACCAACATGCTAACATCAACAAAACAGCAATACTAACATATTCATTAGAGCTGCAATGCAGAATCAGTGCAGTATATATAATATTACATAGTAGTATAGCATATAGCAATCCACAAATGACAGCATTTTAAATTTGAAAGTAAATTTGAAAGATTCTTTACTCATCTGTGCCTGTATACTGAATAACATTTGTTTGTGAACAAAACACATTTGAGTACATCATCTT
Source organism: Acanthochromis polyacanthus (assembly GCF_021347895.1). Taxonomy (NCBI): domain Eukaryota; kingdom Metazoa; phylum Chordata; class Actinopteri; family Pomacentridae; genus Acanthochromis; species Acanthochromis polyacanthus. The sequence continues at coordinate 32,964,382 of NC_067118.1, forward strand.
AGGCTTTGGGAAGCACTGATCAGCAGTTTCTGATAAATGACACTGAACAATCCTAATATTTATGCTTTGGATGTATAATCTTTGTAATGTTCACCATGTTTTGTTAATGTGTTAGAAAACTAACAACATGCCAAGTAACAGGACCCATAAAGTGCATCCAGCTGGGTGAAATTTTCAAACCACGGCAATCCAAACAATTTTACAAAAATGTTTTATGAAAAACAGTAACAGTCAATCTGCAGGAAAAGTCAAGAGATCACAAAGGTCATTAGGATTAATCCTGTGGAGATGATGAACATTTGCTAAAAATTTCATAGCAATCTATTACATCATAGATATTGAGATGTTTAAGGGGTCCAAAGTAACAAACTTGTCATGTCTAAAGTCTTGCCACTCAACTCTTTAACAACGTTCAAGAGCTAATTAACAGATAATTGACAACACATACAGTTAAGGGGATAGGACATGCATACGTGTGAACCAACAGACTTTCCGTTTCTGAGTAGAATTTTACAACTTCGTAAACATTTTGTACATGTAACTCTTCTAAACCTTGGAGATGTTTAATTTGCACACGGCCACATGAGCCCACACATGCAGACTTGCAGACACTCAAATCAATCAATACCCCAATACAGCAATCTAACCTCGCATCTGGCCCTCAGTGACAAGACATGCATTATTAACGGAACCAAGTGCTGTCAGGAAACATCTCTGATTCTTATCAACCACCACACACTGGACACATCAACAACACACATATAGAATAACAACAGGAGCAACGACTTTCAATAACAGAAGAAGAAAAGTGCTTCAGGAGTCATGAACAATATTGCAGTAATGATACTTTGTCATTCCTCTTTGTTCTTGCTGATCACCGATCATCGCCCTGTCTCTTATTTTCTGCAGCTTTCATTCTGTTATTTTCTCCCACACAGTCACAAAAACAAGGGCAGCTGAAGGTCAATAGGCAGGACCGCAAAGACTAATGACTTGACAGATGCCATTGATTGATCCTGTGAGCTAGGGAAACCATCTCTATCCAAGCTGCAGCCGCATTCACGACTTCAGCACGTCGACAGTCGATACTGAAGAGGCTTTTGGCAACTTACTGTCAGGAGTGTTCTTGTTATGCTCCCATGCACCCTAAAGCAGAAATCAATTCATTCATATCATGGATTCAAGGTTAGTCTGCTAATATTTCTCAAAGTATTTTCGAACAAAAGTCAAAACATACTGAGAGATAGTCCTGGTAGTGGAATCACCAGGGATACGAGGCAGTCTAAAAAGCTAAACATCAAATGATTAGAATCTTATTCCCAATGATTTTTTGTTTCTGAACTACCAAGATAAGACTTTAGGATGGTGCGAGGGGGAAGCATAGTGATGTAGACTTTTTTTTTTTTTGGTTCTGACGAGAGTCTCATATCTGCTCAAATGCCACAAAGGTGTGCACCAACTGCTGCGTATTGATTCAGGGGCAGGAGTCAGAGGTGGTCTGCCATCTTGTCCAAAGCAAAAAAGTCTTAATATCACTGTGTTTGGGATGACTGAGGATGATAGGCAGAAGCTGGAGAGTGTCTAAGACTATCTCCATACTAAGGTAGATTAATCTGAAAACGTCATATACGTGTCAGGTTTTAATTACCCCCTGGGGAAAAATAAATTTTTCTGAATCTGAATCAATTTTCTGAGTTATTTTTATGTTGTTACTGCAACCAACACTAACAACCTGAGTTCTGAAACATTATAAACATCAAGAAATTGCAAAAATAGACATATTTCTTCTTTGAAAAATATGTTTTAACCCTAAGCTGTTTCTAGCTTGCGCCTGTCAAATTTGTGCTCAATGTGGACTCATTTTTCACTGCAAAATAAAGTCCTGTACCTCTATGGACACAGCACAACCATGGCTAGAAGTAAACAGAACTATAAAATGCATCTTGGGCAGTACAACAAAGTTATAATGCCACAAATCATAAAACCAGGGGAAAAAAATGAAAGATTTTTTCTCTCATTTGACAAAAATTGAAAAAAAAATGTAGTGACTTAATTTACAACTAACATTTTTTAATTTATTGCCATACTCTTATCTGCTCTGTGTAAACACAGCCTGCAGTTCAGCTGAGTCCAGCCACACGTGATTATTTTAAGGCCCATTCAAAACTCGACAATCCAACTACTCTTTTTGGTTTCACTGTTTTTGGCTCCGATAAATTTTGGCCATTTTCAGTAATATGATCTGCCTTTCAAACCTGCCAGTGGAGCTTTTGGTGTTCAGGGGATTAACATGTCTGAAAACATGATGCAGTTGTTGTCAGAAAGCTGATCAAGTCTGAAACTTTAAGGTGATCATGGCTGATAAATGTGACCTGTTAAACAAATGAAAACAAGCACACCTCTGCACTGTTACACTGTAAATGTCAAGCTAGCTGACAAATAATAAATATAAATACATGTTAGTGACAACACCCATGATCTGATACACTGGCAATCAAAATAAGAAATCACAGAGGTAGATGCAGTGCAGGTATACATCGTCAATACACACTAAAATGCAAAGCTGAGGATTTCTATAGTTTATATTAAGCCAAAATTAATGTGTATCATTTTTAATCAGTTCAAAACAAGTGAATTTATGAATAGCATTTAATAATTTTAGGTCATGAAAGTCACAGATGTTAAGATTAAAAAATTGCATAAAAATAAATATTTTATTAATAACAATTTTAATAAAATTAAAAGAGTGGCTTTTAAATAACTAAAACACCTGTAGGATCAAAATTAGCTTTGCTATCCATTTAAAAGACTACCTGCTGTGTGCAATGTTCTTCACACAATTTTTTTTTTACTAATATCAAAAGAGAAAAGATTTAAAAAAAAAAAGATTTCATAGAAGATTTGTTGGAAGCAGTACACATATTTAAAGAAAACATCTTCAAAAAAAACTTAAATACAATGTGAAATTGCAAAATGATGAGGGACAACTTGACAGTGCCATCCCCTAAAATCTGCACGTCTGCAGTCGCTGTGTGCAGACTGTCACCAAGAGTGAATAAAAAAGAAAGGCAGTGAATAACTGGGGACTGTTTAACACAGAAGTATAGGCAGAGTAGCAGGGGTCTGTCTGTCGGTTCTGTCCTGCGCTGTGGGGGAAGGGATAAGGGATCAATAGGAGGTGACAGAGCATGTGGCATATGACTCTGACAGCCTGCCCCCTCACTCTGAGGGCCTTGAGAGCAGCCACCACCCACACATGCATCCATACACACTCTCTAGTGCTGTCCTGTCAACATCGGTCAAGACAGGCCTGACAGGATTAGCTGACTCTGGTTTATGATAAAATTTGTTGGGGTCCTCGCAGGAAGCTGTGCGGTCGAGTATGTGCACGTGGGGTGTGTTGGGGTGTGCGCGTGCTCCATTAGCCAGCTCTCCTCCTGGCCACCATATGCGGAGCTCGGAGCCCAGGCTGCCTCCATCTGTCGGGTTAATGCCCAGCCTCAGCCCCGAGCAGCTGGCCCCTACAAGCCTCATTATTCTAGCAGGAACCATGCACACACACACACACACACACAGTGGACACACACAGACATATGCAGTGAGAGACGGACACACTTGATAGAGCCAAGGACTATCACACAATGACAAAGTCGCCAGAGTGTGAGGAAGGTGTTTCTGAAACTCATTTTGGCTGTCAGAACAGGTGTCACATGAACGTCGCCCACATGAATTCTTTATTGTCACTGGTCAAGGCAGGAGAGGAGAGGAGAGGAGAGGAGAGGAGAGGAGAGGAGAGGAGAGGAGAGGAGAGGAGAGGAGAGGAGGTGCAAACTTAAATGAAAAGGGCAAGATTTAGACTGAAAAAAAAACATCAAAGAAGCAGCAAACACAGTAAAAAGAAAAAGAAGCAGACAGGAGGCGAGAGGGTGGATAGACTTGCAGGTTGTTAGGAGGTGACAAACCCAAACACTTGCCTTTGTCTGGATGAATACGCATCTGATCTGCACTTAGGAACCACGGGGGATCCATAGAGAATTAAAACTGTGCATGTGTGTGTATGTGTGTGTGTTCCACAGCGCTTTGGGAAGGGGATTGGTCCTGATTATATACCTATTAAGTTTTAAGCTTCCACTTGAAACTCAGCAGGGAGGTCCCCCACAGGTCAGCAGAAATGCACCAGGCACAAAAAAAAAAAAAAAAAAAAAAAAAAATCAACAAAAGAACACATTCTTCAAGGTCTTGTTGTGGGTGTATGCTGTACAGATTCCTAACACTCAGGGAGTGATTTATAGCTCAGTGTAGGATTCATACTACATGTCACGTATTCATTATACTCTACAAGTAATTGCACTCACTTATTCACTCCAAGGCCTTCAGGCTTGATGCAGACAGAAAGCACCTGGTGGCAGTGCATCATGTCTAATTATACTTAAAATATAAGTTCAGTGTTGATAAAGTGCAAGAAGCCACAGTTATGCTTTTAAATTTTATAGTTCTACTGTTCATATTTGTAGAGTCTGGTGTAATTTAAAAAAAAAAAACAATAACACTGGCATAATGTCAGAGTTAAGCTGAATAATCTTCTGGAGAAATAACAAAAAACTCTGCCTGGAGGCTTGGTCTTGGCAAAGACAAGAATGATGTGCTTCTTTCTTTCCAAGAACCATCTTTGCCCTCACCCGTTTCTGTTCTGCTGACAATTGGACCCACTCTTTTATTCTCTTTGGGAACAGTAACGATACCTTCATGGTTTATACTTGCATTGGCTTTGATGCTGGCAAAAAAGTCCCAGAAATTAATTTTAAAAAAAAACAGAACAAATTCAAGAAAGAAAGAAAGAAAGAAAGAAATGCTCTGAAAAAGAGATTTTCTTTCCACATATTCCAATTAGATCACCACGTTTTGCCTCTCTCCGTGATGAGCTTTTCATTCCTTATTTGAGCTTTATTTAAGTGTGACTTTTGAGGACAACACAGGTACCTTTCAACGTGATCAAAGCCGTCTTTTACCTCCTCCATCCTGTCTTAACAGTATCAACACCACATTCAGACAAGGGGGAAAATCCACACTGAGTATGTATCATAGCGTCCACAAACTGGATTACAGTTCCAAAAATTTGAATGAACTGAAAAAGATATTTTTTTCCAACTTACCATCAGACAAACACAAAAAAAGGCTCAAGGATATATAGACTTTGCAAAGTAGTGTGCAAATACTATTATTGTCCTGTTGTTGCATTATGTGCTAAGATCATTAGCTATTAAGTTGGTTAGGAACTTGTTTACTTACTCATTAACAGCTCCACAAATGAGGGTGCACTCAACTACTGGCAATGCTTATAAACCTACAGTTTAATGCAGAAGCTGAAAATGTTCAGCTGGATAGAATATATCCATGGTACACTATATACAGACATGCTGTGCATAGGTTCAGGACTGTGGTTAAACTTTGGAGCAGAACAGTTTGCAGTGTTCTTTGATTTGACTTTAGTAGAGAATTATCAGTTATTTAGAAACAAGTATTTTCCGTGTCAACAGTGTACATCCATAATGACAGAGTCCTTGATGTACCTAAACACACCTGCAGAGTAGGTGGCAAATTCTGGGCCAAAGGAATGTAAATCAGGTTTCACTTGACCTGCAACCATGACCTCAGAAAGAAAAGACTGTTCATCACAGTGCATACAAAGCCATGTGTCTTGGCTGTGGCTGACAGACTGAAATTTTGAAAGTCTCACCTTGGATAGGCCTCCTACGTCCAGGTAGAAACAGATGACGAAGACGTTCCAGGCGACCCAGAGTGCTGCCCATACTGTGTACTGGAGGGCAAACACACAGACAGATTAGCTTTAGTGAAACTGCATGAATTGGTCTGAACAGAATATATGAAAGCTACCGAGTAAATGGCAGGTCGAATGAATAAGCTGCTAAACAAGTGTCCTTCCACTCCTACATACACCCGCAAACATCAGACACACATAGAAATTTGTATGTAAGGCCTCGCTTTTTGAAAGATGCCAGTAAGTTCAGCAAGTCTATTTGTGCCCTGAGGGTGCTGCAGGTTTTTTAAAAACCGCTGAGGCTGAATGAAGTTCACGACTCAACCGTTTACGAAATTGTACAGTCAGACAGCCAACTGTTGACAGACACACAGTGGTGTTGAGCGGCATTCACTGGCAGAGTCATCAGAGTGAAGGTTGTGAAATCCTCTGACTCACAATAAACTGTGTGTTTAAAATGTCAGAGGAAGAGCGAAGGGCAAAACAGCACCTCCGTAAAAACATACGTGTTGAATCATGAAACCCCTTAGCTTGCGCTCTCCCACTTTCCACTTGACATGAGACAATGGCTCCAACTTTCCCTTCCCTCGTCTCCTCCCTTCAATTCCTGCTTCCTCTGTTTCTCCATCTTATCCTGTGTGGTTCCCGTTTATTCTCCTTTATCTCCCCTGTCTCTCTTTATTTACTCTCTTCCTCTATCGCTTTTCTCGCTCCCACAATCTTTTCCTGTCATTAACATCACCATCTGTGCTTCCACTAATGCAGCTCAAAATAGGCTTTTAATGCCTCAGATGAACATTACGGTGTCAAATAAAAAGCCGAATTGCGTAAAAGCACATTTATGAAGCTTCGCAGAAGTGCTTTCTAACAACGTAGAGAACAACAGGCAGCACATGTTTTGCATTGTGCTCGAAAGAATGACCTTCTCTGTCCAGAAACCCGAAGTCGAGTATAAATCTGATGAGCTCCTTAGTCCCCCCAAGATCCCACCCCCTTTAATTAGCCCTAATTACCAAGGGATTAGAGTGATTTAAGGGTGTCGCACAATGCACAAAGGACAGCAGCATCGTTTTGCAACTCGAGAGGAAAGGCAACAACACATCCGATCCACAAGACATGCACAGACAGAGGGCTAATGCAAAGTGATGTGCTTGACAAAAACCTTGAGGAATAGGATTATGTGACAGACTGTACAGAGTTTCAAGTGAAGTACAAGTCGAATGTGATTTGCATTCTATGTACTCACCACTATGATGTAGCGCGGCCGGTACTGGATGGTGCCAAAGAGGCCAAGGATGACGATAATGATGTGGAAGAAGTTGGCGAGGATAGGGGCCCACTGGTACCCAAGGAAGTCGAAGACCTGCCTTTCTAAGGCCAACACCTAACGAATGAGAGGAAGAAGAACGACAAATGTTATCAGGGTCACGTATCAAGCAAACTGCCACTTCTGCTCCAAAAGGGAACATCAAGGAGTATCGTGGGGTAGCTATTGCTGTATAGCTCATCAAACAACCCTAGAATAATAGAAACATACCGAGACACTTCGACAACTTGGTCTTGCAAAGGGGAGAGAGGATCAATACCGAGAGAAAAATAAAAGTGAACATTTCTCAACAGTTTATTGAATCCAATATGTGTTCACCTTGCAGCAACTGGCCAAAAAACCCTTATTGAGGCACTCAACATGAACAGCTGAGTGTCCAACGGTGGGAACGCCCAGAGGTGAAGACTAGAAGTTTTTATAAAATAAACAATGACAGATTTATCGATTCAACCCCTGCTGAGCGAAAGAGGAGATCACTATTTCCAACCTTCCTGCCAGCGGCTGCCAGGAATGAGAATGCTCTGGGAACTTTATGGGGGGTGAGGGCCTTCTTTAATAATGCCACTGCAGCGAGCTTAGGCACTTAGTAAAATATGTGCCCGCAGTGCAAACATGCACGCACACATTCACATGCAATGTTAAACCCTCCGCAATGAAATGAGAATATCCAGTTTTCCCAGTGCATGATTATCCTTTCCACTATGTCAATAGTGGTTTAAAGCCAGTTCCTTTTACTTACAAAAGATTGATTCAATCATGAGGTCCTTTTCTTTTTACTGAACTGTCATCCACAGATTCAGTCTGTCTCCCTTCCTTCTGGCCCAGATCTTTGTGTGCAATATTTTGTGCAAAAAAAAAAAAAAAGACAAAATATAGCAATTTGAACCTTTAAGACTGTGAGTTCCTATTTGCATCAACTCAATTAGCATGCCATTTGGAGGAAAATACAGGGAGGGGGTGTGAAGCATTTAATTAAAATTCCATTGCCAAACCAATTCCATTCCCAGTTTGTGTGTGTGTGTGTGTGTGTGTGTGTGTGTGTGTGTGTGTGTGTGTGTGTGTGTGTGTGTGTGTGTGTGGGTCTCAAGCAACGATGTGTTTCGTTGTGTGTTGACATGTCATTTACAGCCAAGCGCTTTAAGATGGATGAGGGAGAGGGAGAAATCTCGTCTCTGCCGGAATGATAGGAACACACCACCAAACACATCCACGCAGACACGTATCACACACACTCGATACACAACACTGGCTGCTCCTCCTAATGTAATGGAAATGTTACCAGCAACTCGATGAGACATTGTGACAGGCAAGGGGAGGGGAGATGATCAAATAGTGAGTGATAATTAAAAATGAGCGTCTCTTCGCGTGGAGGGCGGGGTGTGAAGCAACAAAGGGCGAGGTGAGCGAACTGCGACGCGTGCAGAGTTTTATCACACCAAAGTCAAGGAATATCTCTGCAATGTGAAGATTAAGCCTTTCACTCTTGTAGAAGTAGAAGAGAAGAAATGCGACAGAATGATGGTATGATGGTCGGAATACAAAGCTGAGATGGATGTAGGGAAAACTTATGAAAAAACAGATAACAAAAAAATCTGAGAAAATCACAAGTGACAGATGTTAACACAACTGAGCCAGTTCCCTTCTAATAACCTCTGTCTGTCCCTGAATAGAGATAGGACTGAAGGAGCTGCATAAAGCCAAAAGAGTCGTAAATCTTCCGGTCAGCTGTGGGTTATGGCTAGAGAACTCTTGCAGGAGGATGTCAGTGAAGATGAGATGCAGGTAATTTGGGTGGTCTGTTTACAGCGCTGACCCTCTTGAACTGACACCATTTGCGGTGGTATTAGTCTGCAATGACTTTTAAATAAATGTCTGGGCAAATATCACAATTAATTCCCCATCATTTAATGAAGAAAATGTAAATGACCATCACGCCGTGCCTGCATCAAATTGCCTTCGAGGACAAACATATGAGAGGTAATTTAAAACCTGATCAATGATATTAATGAGTCATCTCAAGCTGACAATAATGATAAATCTAAGATCCTGCAGCCAATCACAGCTCATCAGGTGGTATTTACTGGCTGAGGAAATGCATTTTTTAAGACTCTTGTCCCCTTTTGCTGTTTACACATCAAGTATTTGCATTTTGTGGGCTGTTTTGGTCAGAACTGTCCATTGTGTTTTTTGTATGTTCCTGTCAGGTTAAGTTCTCCTTGTCAGGAAGCCCCAAAGGGAAAGGCTGCCATGCTTGTTGCATCCTTTTCTTTCCGTTGAATGGCTTGTAACTTTCTGGTCTGTTTATCCAGAATTCAGGAAAAGTTTCCTCTGCTCTCAGCTGTTTGGTTGTTCTTTTCTGGTCAATGTTTTTCTTGAAATATTAAGAAAAGTAACTCCTCATCTACTAAATCTAGTCAGACGTTCGCCCGAAGACCAACTCAACAATAATTATTCGAGTGGCGGAAAGATATGAAAGAAAAGGAGAGGACCATGGAAATAATAGAAAGAAGATAGGATTCCCTTTTATCATGCTGAAGTCGATGGCGCTGAGTTCTCAGAATGTCCTCTGGTAATCCTGGTGGAAATAATTTAAAAAAAAAAATTTAAAAAGAGACCCAAAGGCTTTGCAAAACCTATTACACAACTTTTATTGTATTTGGTGCGATAAATGCTGAAAGCCTCAGGGGCTTATCTGGATACAACTTTAATTTTGAAATAAGGAAAAGCTTAAAAGAGTGAAGACATTTGTAAGGTTACATATTTTCTATATCTAATCAGCAAAAAATCTGTATTGAGACATTTAGACTATTTTAAACTTTAAAAACCTTTTGCATGATGTGTGAAGTTGGAAATCTCTTTGTCTCACATGATCTGCTGCCTCATTGGTCACGTTAATATGCATTAAATTTCACCCATCTAACAAGCATACTTCAAATCCTGTGACGTGTTATTTACACACAGCCACGGACCCTTTCCCTGAAATATTTCCATCAATCGTTGCATTACAGATCAGTATGAGGGATGTGCACATGTGCGCGTTCCCTCCTGTGAGACGCTGCTGTAAGCCTATCACGTATGCTGCTAACTCAATAATCCACCAAGATGACAACAATCAATCAAGGATAGAGGCCTCTGCCCACCCAGACACGCACACACACACACATACACACTCACAATCACACAAAACCCACACGGCACAATTAGCCCACAATTCATAGGAAGCAGGTTACTGGAGAGTGGGGTGGAATTTGATCAGAAGATACCAATGCTCTTCCAGGAACAGTGAGACGGCTACATAACGGCCCGTAAAAGCCTCCCACCGACCTCCTGCAAGCACAAATGACTCCCTCTAGGGTGACGGCAACTCTTAGTGTTTGGTTTTGGGTGTGTGTATGTGTGTGGAGAGGCATGCTGCCCACACATACCACTCCTCCCGCCATAAATACTGAGCAATTAGGGGATGGGTTTGAGGCAGCAGGATGCAACAAGCCCCTCTTGCACCTCCACCACTGCCCATTCATCCTTCATCCTCTCTCCTCTCACTCTCGTTGTTTTTCTTAGCCCTATTTCTAGCTCTCTGTAACCATCAATTACTGTGTCCTTCAGATGAGCCAGATGAGGATCACAGACCTCAATCGTGCTCTTCTGTCGGATGACTGAGTATGCATTCGGTCTGTGGAGGTGTGCATAAAGGAGCAAACACAGCCGCAAAGAAGCGGACACAGCCTTACGTTGTAATCCTTCCTCTTAACATGAAAACATCAAAACATTTCGATCGCCACCACCTTCTCTAACATGCCATGAAGAAGAGAGGAAAGTAAGCCACGTGTAAGAGTGATGCGAGGATCAGAGCGAACGCGTCTGAGGGAGAGAGAAAAAACGTTTGATCTGCATCGTCTGAGAGCTAATTAAGACGTGCATGTGTGCTCAAGATAAGTGGCTGAAATGCATGAAAAGCAGTTTACTTTGACTAAGCATCCAAACGGGATTTCAGACGGAGCTCGAAACATGTGGCAGGCCGTCTTGACAGTCGTGTGTGATTAAAAACTCAATTCTGCTGCCACGAGTTGTTGATACACAAAAGTAGGGCGCATTTCTGACGAGGTGTTAGTTGCGATCCCCCCTCGCTCCTCCCCCCGAGCGAGAGGACAGAGGTGACTGGTGACCCCCGTCATTTCCTACAGTTCTCCACCTTAGCCTGCAGATATCATAAATCACATCAGTGTTTCTCATTCTGCCCGTGTCCTCTGTGAAATGTCCTCTGATAACATGTTACTGGATGTGTCATCAGGATGTGTGTGTCTATTCTGTATGACTTTAGGCTGCATGAGTCAGCCTCCTCTGCGCTCAAGTGTAGAACTCTGACTCACACAGTCAGGCAGAAGGACGACACTGAGGAGTGCCAGGAGATGTGAGCAGAGAATTAAAGACAAGGACTTACTTATACCTCTATCCTCTACTTCTTTATCTCACTGGCTTCACTAATGGGTTGATTTTACTTACATAAAACACATTAGCCTGTGAGGCCAAGCCTGATAGAATAAGACTCGCGGGGGCAATTTGTATGCGATATCCAAACGACCACTACTGTTTCATGCCTGTCTCGCCCTCTAACTGGTACTTTACTGCCTGCTGGGAGTCACAGGAAATAAAGACAAGTCAGGGCAAAGCATGTCACGGTATAAAAAGCCAGTCAGCCTCTGAGTCATGCTTGTCTTTTTTACTGTAATTTTGTTTTTTCTCTCTCTCTAAATATGAAAACAATCTAGTAGTGCCTCTAGTTCTGACAGCACATACATGGCCCTGTGGTTCCCATTTAGAATCCCAACAGGATACAAAACACAAGTCTAAGGGGTCTTCTTTGTGTTCTTGGGACTCTCAAGATAGAGATAAAGCAAACAAAAGACAGAAAAGGAGAGAATTGTGCAAAGGATGAAATTATGAGAAGGGACGTTCACAGGTTCAAACAATCCTGAAGGACAAAGATACAACTAATGCTCAAACAGGGTGTGAATTATACTTACTCTAATCTGACTAATTAGACTATTTCAGTCTTCGATTGTCACAGGTTTTGAGTCTGAGTCAATATGCCTGAAATAAGAGCGAACCTCGACAGATCCAAGAAGCTACATTATTTTCTTTGATCATACTCACAGAGCTGCTGAAATGACTTAAAAGTCCTATTCTGAGAATAAATATAAAAAAGACAGCACCAGACACACACCATGAATCAGTAGCTGGCTGGCTTCTTTTAATGTGCCATGCTTTGCCCCGGCTTGTCTTTACTCTGCGACTCCCAGCAGGCAGTAAAGTACTTCTCAAAAACTTTCTCCAATCCAATTTTTCACCTCTCGCCGGGGTAAAGTTATTATACTCTGGTGGCTGCCTGGTCCTTGTGTAACTAATGGTGCCAATCTCAGTATGTGTGTGTGATGGGGTGCGTGTGAGCCTTTCATCGGGCACGTGGAGAGTCGGATAGATAGATAGCCCTTGGTGGTGGCTGGTCTAGCAAAGCAGAGACAGGGATTAAGAGGTAGGGGGCCTTCATAAGCCCCTTTCTTCTTCTCTGTTTGAAATATGGTCTGCACAGTGAAACACACAGCGGATAGTCCCTTTAAGTACCACTTGCTTTAGGTGGAGATGCTAAACAGAGACTGAGGGAAGTGCTGGTAATGGCTTTGTTACTTAGTGAAGTGGCTATTTAAAGCCTATATGACTCGAATAGCTCTGTGTTTAAGATGAAATATGCTTCACTTCCAGTGCTCTTAGTGCTAATAACATGCTAATCTTCAGTGCTGTTGGGAACACACAAATCCGCCCCACTGAAAGAAACACAATAACAGCCGGTGCTTTGAACTAACTCTCCCTCTGGACTCTGACAAACTACTTTAAACTTTTCATTTTTGTGGGCTGTCCTTCGACACCGTGTTCTCTCTGTTGCAGCTGCTCCAAGTTCAACCGTTAAACATCCTCTGGACTGCAGTCAGCAATCATTTCCAGCTCAGTTCAATATAGTTGAATCCAGCTAAGTTCAAACAATTGAGGGTCCTCCTTCTCTGATCTGTCCACTCTCTTTGTTAGGGGTTCAAGTTGTCCCACATTACGAAACTCTGACCTTTCTTTCTCCGTCTCCATCTGCAACCCAGTTTCTTCATCTCGCACCTTTCCTCCTTTGCTTTTGCTTTGTCTGTCCATGTTTCAGTGCTTTACTTTAAAATATTTCCACTCTGGCGAATCTTTTTTACATTATGTGTGATTGCACTCAGATAATAGCAAAGCCCGAGTAGAATCAAATTAAGCAGCAGAAAAAAAGGCTGCAGCGCCCACTAAAATCTACAAATGTGACAGCATGAGCACTTGCGTCACCAATATGCATAAAAATCAACCTTACTCGCTTTTTTCCCCCAACTTTCTATAATTCTCAGCTGCTTAAAAGCTTCTACAGCTTTTAGTCTCCTCTGTAAATAAAAGAAAACAAAATAAATTGTTCACATTTAAATAATCCCCTTGATGCAACAACAGATGGGCGGTAAATAAAAGGAAATATCTGAATTCTAGACCCCTGCAGTGATGGGATCCCGTGGCTTTGGTATACAGTAAAGGGCATTGTGCTGGTATGATTTGGGCCTACCTGTCACCTCAGGAGGACGGGTCATTGCAAATCAGTGTAAAGGTGTTCTCAATGATCACTTTGTCCTGATAGAAGAGCTAAGCAGTCCACCATTAGGGCATTAAGGGCTTCTGAATGGTTTGATAAGGACAAAGCTTATTTTTATTTTTATGCTCTGATCCCTGCAGCCACCAGATCTCAACCCAACTGACCAGCTATGGGCGATTTAAGTCTCCATATTAGTTCTTCACCACCAACATCAAAACACAAAATGAGGAAATCTCTCCAGCTGAGCTCCAGAAACTCGGAGAACAAATGCCAAGGAGCCCCTTACCAACATGCCTAAAGTTGATTTTTCCATGAATTAATTGGTCACCTATCTGTGTGTATTTTATTAGAATGTAAGCAAATATGAATGCCTGCTCTCTGTTAATTATTAGATCACTAAGCTCAAAGGATAAAGATCAGAGAGGATGATGGTGACGTGTACAAGAGCATTAAAGGCCTTGAAAATGTATTTTCTCAGTTTCTTAAGAAATGAACATCGTGCTTTCTGTTAAGGTTTGAACAGTTTTGGTTATGCTACATGAGAGATTTCTGGAGTTCTTTTTTTAATCTCGCTACATACTTCTGTGGTGCATTTGATCAAAACGTGAAGACAGTTGCTTTGCTGTTTTTCAGTGAAACCTGATCAAACATCCACACAGTACTGATGAAGCAGATTAGCTGATTTTTTGACTTTTTTCCCCCCACTGCAATCACTGCACAATGAGTCATGGTAACTTAATGCTGACATACTTCAGGCGAAGTTTTCAGGGGTTTTAAGTCTTGTTTCTCTGTTAGCTAAATCTTGACTTACAAGAGCATTTTAGCACAAAAGCCAATAATTTTACTTGATTATGATGCAGAGCTCATTCAGACACACTGTCAGTAAATATTCTCACAGAGTTTATAAATGCTTATTTCACTCGATCTACCTCTCTCTTCCACCCCTTTGCATGAGCCAACCTTTCTTTCACATTTGTCTGCAAAGGTGACAGCAATTTTTAGATTATGGCCTGGCATTTGAAACTTTAATGCATCAACTTCAATAAGAATGCAGCAGCTGTGGATCTTATGATGCCAGCCTCAATCCAGTGGAGGTTGTGAGATTTTATCTGCTATCTATGCCTCCGAACTTCTTGTTTGTTGTGTGGCTGAGGAATGCAAAAATGAGAGATGACAGCAGACTACATCACAGGCGAATGCATGTAAACGAAGTGCATCAGGTACAAATGTTCATCTACAAATACAGAAACAGAAAGGAACATACGCACACAGATGTTCCGATTCCTTAGAGGAGCTGACAGAAGAAAAGCAGGACAAGAATACAGTGATGGATAAAACTCAAACACACCAACAATGGACAGGATGGAAAAAAAAGTGACAAAAAACAGAGCAGCTTAAACCAACCAATCCTCTTCCTTCTTCTTCATCCTGTCCCAGATTTAACAAAGAGCTGTTTAGGTTTCGCCCCAATTAACAAGTAGGCAATTTAGCTGCGACAGAGGAAATTCTCATCAAGAATATGCAGTCAAGAACGGCAAACAGCTGTCAGCAGTTTGCACCCTCCAGCTCTGCTTTCCATAATTGAGTCAGTAATGTTGCTCTTTTCATCATAATACCATCACTCTTCATCTTTCATCCACCACTGAGGAAGTTACGCAGTGTGCATCCCTGCTGTCCAACCATTTGATCACACAACAGAATTAGAGCAAAAACATCCGTGAAGTCATCAACTGCTTGTAAAACAAGGACTGAATACCAAAACAAAATTAAAAAAAAAAAAGGAATATGGGGGGATAAATTTGATTGAGATGAATATGCATTGCAGTCACTCAGCTGAGTGTGATCTGTCAAGATAGTCATCCCAGCTGTGGTGCTCCCAAAGCAATTTATTCGATGCCACCCTATAACAAATGACACCACTGGAACCGTTGGAATGGAAAGAGAGAAATGGGCTTGCAAATAGTTCCAGTTTTATCTCCATTATGGCTTAATATTGCAATGTCATTGATGTGGAACACACACAGACACACTAACGCAAGGCCGTGCATGGATGGGTACATGCATACACGCTCGCATTTGCCAGCCCAAGGTTTTCACTATAACCACATAATTAATGGTCTGTTAAATTGAAGACATTAAAATGGTGAACCGTTGTAAAACGGGCCACCAGGGACAAAGAGGAGATGGGATTTCCACAAACACACATAATATTATGATAAACCAACACGAACTCCTGTGGAGGTCGAAAAAGAAAAGTGAGGTCGTCACATGTTTTGAATTAGTAGTGAAACCTGGCCGCTCTAATCTGGTAAACATACAAAAAAAGCCCATTTCAGATAAAGCTTGTGCCAAACAAACCGCTCAGCTCCATTGGACTGATTGCTATGTTGCATTTTGGGTGGGTCGTTTCTGTGGTGAGGTTCCAGGCTATGTATGTAAGTCGAGCTATCTTTAGAGTGACAGTTGTCCTGAGAGCAGGATGTGTTCTGATCCCCATGTTCTTTGCCGTCTAAGCCCAAGAGGTCGGCACTCATTTCTCTTCTGAGCACACTAACTCGGATTTGCATCATACATTCCCATGTCTACCTTTAACAAGCTGGTTTTTATTACCTGCAGGCACCTTGTTGTATACGTACACGTTACCGTGGCAACACTGCACCAGAAAGCGAGTGGGAGATGGAAAGAAAATGAAAGAGATGGGGGGAAAAAGGAAAGCGAAACACAGAGATCTCTGGTCTCTGGGGTCATGCACATAATTGGCCCAGAGTGAGGGGTCGAGCCACCGCCCACCTCCCCCGCCTGTTCTCGCTCTACTTGTCTCCACCTTTCTCTCTTTATCTCTCCCAAATCTCCAGTGGGCTTTGGCCCCGCTCATAAATCAGATGGTGATCAATAATTCAAACATATTCCAACCTGCGATCCCAGCAGGGGGGGTTGGAAAATGGGGGTGAGGGTGGAGGGAGTGCAGTATAAAGACAAGGGGAAAAGGCAATAACATGTGGCCTTGTTGTGTTTCCGCAAAGGCGGAGAATGAACATTAATTACACATTCAAGCGGTGCTGTCCATCCCTGAGATAGGATACATTGAGCTCTCAGGTTATATTAAACACTAAGGTGATATGATGACACAGTAGCAGCTAGGAAAAGTCGGAGATGTGAGTGTGAATTTATTACGGAGTCACCTTGCCCTGTGACTCATTGTAAGCTGTTGTTTAATCAACTTTTTTTTTTTTTTTTTTTTGATGGAGCTGGTCCTTTGCAGCTCAGGCCAGACATGACCTGTCGGGATCTGCTTCTCCGTGGATGAGAGCTCTTCAGGCATAGCAATCAACACAGTCTGGGTCAAGACCACAATCAGCACTGAGCACCAGGGGTCTATTTGACAGGAGTCGCACTCACACACCTACACATACTGTACCTAATTACAGCGACCTGTGTGACCTTCAAATAAGAAAGAATAAGAACCCAGAGGCAATGTAAGACGAGGTTACGACCTTCATTTCTGAAATCATCTAAACTGCTGGAGCTTCTGCGGCCCACAATCATTCTACTATTCGAACCCTTCTGCCCTCCATCTCCTGTGGAACATATATTCAAAGAAAACAAATTGGCCACCTGGTGAACCCTCCATTAAAGACGCTGGAAACCTGCAATTTGCTGATTTTATTTCACAAAACTTTGTTTTAGCAAAGTTTGACTGGCTTTTCTCATCGTCTCAAAACTAGCTTTTAATCGCCGTTCGTGTAAATCTGTCTCAACAGCAACTTTTAACGAAGAGTCTAATGAGCGTTAACAAAATGTCTATCAGTTGTCACAACAAATTATAAGCTGCTGCAGAAATATAGCGGGCTGATTTCGGTCAGACTTGCCAACACAGTGGTGCAAACTGCCAATATGATGCCTTGGAAGGTTGGAATAAAACACACTACCATTCAAAAGTTTGTTGTCACTAAGGAATGTCCTTATTTTTGAAAGAAAAGCAGTTTTTTTTCAATGGAGATAACATTAAATTAATCACAAACACAGTCTAGACATTGTTAATGTGATAAATGACTATTTCAGCTGGAAACAGCTGATTTTTAATGGAATATCTCCATAGGGGTTCAGAGGAACATTTCCAGCCCATCACTCCTGTGTTTTAATGCTACATTGTGTTAGCTAATCGTGTTGAAAGGCTCATTGATGATTAGAAAACCCTTGTGCAATTATGTTGCCTCAAGAATAAAAGTGTGAGTTTTCATGGAAAACATGAAATTGCCTGGTAGACTCCAAACTTTTGAACGGTAGTGTATGTGCCCTTCCAACTGAGGATTTAAGAAAGCTAGTATCAACTCAATATAGATTTCAGTGCTTTATGTTTCATTAAATCCTTTCAAGGTTGCAAATGTGTATAGTTACTTCTACTGCAGTAAATGGAGACTTTGATAAACTAGCAATATTAGTAAACAAGAGGCCGTTGGTATTCCATGTAAAATCTTTTTTTTTTTTGCATTACGAATTTATACAAAAAAAAACGTTATTGTTGGCTTTGTTGCTTTGCATTTTCATTCACCCAAAGATTTACAATGCTAGTTTAAGTTAAAACTCGGCTTCATAGTGTTGATCAATGCTCACTCGGTTCCAGACAATTGACTAGAAGTTGCTTTAGGCGTAACAGCTATAGATCAGAAACCCTGCCCCCACTCCACATCTGGCAAATTTCTCCACTAATACGTATAACCTGCATGTTGATCGCGACAATTCTTCTAAAACCTAAGCACATACTGATGCAGCTTTTATTTAAATCCACTTGCTGTTGATATTCAGCAGATACACCGTATGGGGAGTCCATGTCTGTATGGCAAGCTGTGTATAACACACGCAGACACCACGTTTTGTTTTATCATGGATAATTCAGATAGGGACGCTATCCTGGTCTTCCACCATCTGTGCAAGCCAAAGCAAATAGCAGAGAAAAAAGATGTGTTTGTGCTTACAATGATATGAATCACGGGCCAGTAAAGCTTTATGAAAACTTAATAGCATTCCCAGAGAGGCAAAGACAAAGAGAACGAAGCGGAGAGATAAAAGAGCTGCGACTGCTCGCTCTACTCCTGCTGGCCCTTCTCCTCCATCAATGTGGCAGTGCCAAGGAAATACAGTTCATTATCATTGATCACACCAGAGTCCAGGTTCACACGGGCGCTCTAAAGAAGTTACACACACATACGCTCCTCGACAAAGCACCCACCAAAACAAGTTACCCCAAAACAGATGTGTGAAACATCGGCAAGAAATTGAAACATCCCCGCTCTTGCCAAGAACAGCTTCCATATTTCTCTAGTTACCAGGTTTGGATAAATCATCTCTCCTGGGAACTGGCAAGGTACAAGAGGATTATACAGTAGCTGTAAGCCTCACATCCTACCCACAGAACAGTGTTTTATGGCCATGCACTTTGCTCCAGCTGCAGTAATTACTCTTAATTACAGCTGTGTGATGCATTAATATCAAAGCTATGGGCCGAGACCTTGCATGCGTATGCATTCCTGTAAGCAGACATGCATTCGTTGACAGACATTCGACATCTCTAAACTTATAAATATTCAAAAAGGAAAAATGATTGTTAGTGCCTACATAAAGCAAATGAGATAGCAGGAGAAACTGGGGAGAAAGAAGCCTAAATCCTTTGTAGTATGTAGGAGATGACGTGATGCCTGCCAAGGGATAATGTCGCGCCTTTGGAGATAACACTCTTCAGGATGAGGTGCTCTGCTTTTCTGTTAAAACTTTCTTGGAAGCACTTTGGTTGAACCCGGTCTTCTTCTCCTCTGAAGGCTTCACTACAAAGTTTGTATATTCTCCAGCTATGTCATCAAAAGAGGAGAGAGAAAAAGTGGGCAGTGTGATGCAAGATTTCACACACACACACACACACACACACACACACACACACACACACACACACACACACACACACACACACACACACACACACACACACACACACACACACACACACACACACACACACACACACACACACACACACACACACACACACACACAGCGTGTGGATTGTGTGACGGCTACTTTTTAAAAGGTGAAAATGCGGTTAATAAGAAAAAAACAAAAAAAATCTTGCGGATATCCCTTTGCTTCCGTACTGTGGCTCACTGCACTGAAAGCCAAACCACACAAATCACATCAGTCACTGTGACAATATGGACACCTCTTTATTTTCCTCGCATGTGACGAAATAAAAACCTTTCCTGCTCCTCCACACCTTTCTGTCATTTCGTCACAGGCAAACAAAGCCACAATTTCTCACCTCACGTGAAGCGCGATCAAAAGGTTCTGAGACTGTTCCCATTGCGTGCTCATAGAGTGCAGCAGTCTCGTGCTCTGTTGCTCCCCACATGCACAAGTTTTCTCAAAATGAATTAAAGTTGAAGGGTTGCTGTTTGGACACAGTGGAGAAGATGCATGCTCGGACTGAGCGAATTGAGGAAAATATCTAATTGTCTTTTTCTGGATAGATATTGCAACTTGACAGGTAATATTTGTTTTTACAGTCTAGCATCACTTCAATATTCATTGTGTTATACATGTAAAGTCATTTGTGGCAATTAATTAATGAGTTTGTGTCTGTCACAGTGTGCATAGCCAAACCACTTATTACACATTGATCAATAGGCAAGCAGGCAACAATCCCTCTTTCTTTCAATCTGCTCAAATTAGATAGAGTTGAATTACAGCACTGGTCTCATTATTTAATAGCCACATCTTGTCAAACCACAGCCGTTGCAATTTGCTAACTACATTGTTCTAAATTGCAATTTCAATTTGAAACTGATTCATTGTTCAGCCCTCGTGTGAATATCGCAGATGGTGTTTGACACGTTTACAAACTGGGGCTTCCAGGGAGCGATCCAAGCGTGGCAGGAGCTCTGGGAGCGGTGCATCGCGGCACCAAGTGACTACTTATTAGGAAATGGAGGCCAAGTTTAAATTAGGTACCATTTTTGTGCTGTAGAAACACAGAATTTTTGATCGCACCTCCCACAAAGGCTGTAGTCTTTACCAGACACTAGACCTACTGACCTATAACTTGCAATTCAGAGTGTGCATCTGTAACTGTGGGCGTGTCGCAGATGGGGAGGGGTGCATGAAATAGTGCCTGTGTCTGCAAAGCTGAATCTGTCAGTGTGGTCAGCACAGTTATGGTCTGGTATTTTCAGGGTCAATGTTCAGTTGTGAGTCATTAGCCTTGTTCAGTGTGATTATGTGTGCCCGTGTGTGTGTGTGCGTCTGTGTTGGCCTCTCTGCCCTTTTTTGAAAACCCACCATGACCGCTGAAGAGGCCTCCTTCATCTATCAACTACCGTCCACGGAGCCACAATAACCATCAGCTCTATTAAGGACAGCGTCCTCGTCATGGCCAGCCACTGACATTCACAATATGTCTAGACCAGGTCCCGCATTTGTCCAACGGAAATGCTTCCACGCCAGGTCAATTTCAGGTCAACACCTCAAACAACCAACCCATTGAGACAAAAATGAGCTTGCCCGTGTCTCAGAGTACAAACAAATCATTACACAGACAGGGCTTACTGCCAATGCTAGCTATTCTCTGGGGCTGATCGGGGTTCTGACAACCATCCAGCCCTACTGTCTGGAATAGTTAGGCTGCAGAGGGAGGAGAGAACAGAGACGTTTCGATCAATACAGGCTCATTATCTGTTGCCTTCTGTCCCAGAGAGATGAGTCCCAACGCTCGGCCTGTTGATGAGGAAAGCGTACCACAATTCAATTAGGGGATGGCCGAGATGCCAAAAGAGGTTTGATCAAAGCACTCTGCCCGGCTAATTAGCACACACAGCGGTTCACAAGGGCTATTTTTACATCTGAGGAGCAGAGTATGTTGTTTTGTTAATGGCAGTTTTACCCTGTAATGGACTGGGAATAACCTGGCTCATTGTCTATGCATAGGTTTCAGCCAGGGGAGAGAGTGGGGGTCCCTTGTGCTTCTCTACACTCAAGTGCACATGTATATTCATGTGAGCATGCACGCATATATATACACACTCAACCTGGTGACCTTTTGAAAGGTCGTGCAGGGGTTTAATGCAGCCCCTCTTTTGCAGGTTAAACTCATCAGTGTGCAGGTGTGCAGGTGTGTAGGTGTGCGTGTGTTTCTCCAGACAGGAAGTGTCAGGTCACACAGAAACAGTGCCAGGGGAAAATAAAGCTGTTTCCAGAAGTCTTCGGGGACTTTTTAGGCAGCAGGCTGACAGCTTTATAAACCTCATAACAAATGGGTGACCTCCTTCTCTCTAATGAGGCAAAAAGGTCCGAAGTCTGCGGAGGAGAAACAGGTGTGTAGCTCAAGGTGGATTCACAACACTCCGTATTTGTGCGTACGAGTGTTTGTGTGAGTCACAACGTTAATAAGGGAGCAATACTGAGACCACTGTGACCTAATCCATTTAGATAAAAGCAGACTATCTACCTAATGTCCATTGCCAGTGTTTCACTATTGGATGCATTTATGGGGCTGAAACATGAAGTATAAACAGGTGTGACAGAAATACACACCAGCGCTCAATTAATTTTGGAGATGAAGTGGGGAAATAACAGCAGGATACACAGGCAGGAGGCAGCAGAAAGTCATTCAAATGACAGCAAGAAACACCTGCAACAAATGCTTGTTTAATCATATTTCTCTGAAAAAGCATTTCAGCTCAAGCAGGGGTTCATTTCCCATCTAGATTACAAGCTTTTTATTATTTGAAGTGTATAAACTTGAGATGAAACAGCAGGCAGAAATATTTGTGTATGAGTGGTATTAAAATGTTTGCTTGGGAGAAACAGCTTTGCAAAATGGGAAAGCTGAGTTTTGTTACCTGGTGGTATGAAACTTGGGCTTCTTTGTCAACACAGTTATGGCTGATTCCAACCAAAACTTTACTGTAAAACTTCCATTTACTTGATTTTGAAATAGCTAACGCTTGACAAAGTATATCAGAACTTCCCCACTTGGTTCTTTGTCTAGAGCCGATTTTATCGCCCCCTTTGTTGTTAACGGTGGCATTTACTTAGGGACTTATGGCGTGAGCCTGCTCCGTTTTTAATACCATCATAAATAACACTGCCACAGCCTGTCAAGTAAACTCCGCTCGGTGACAGTGGCAAAGGCAAGCTGGCCCGCAAGTCGATGGGAAGCATGATGTGCATGGCTCCCATCAGTAAAATGTCACAGCAACACACTTCACTGATCAGAAACTGAAACGCTCCAACAGGCGATAAAATCTCAGGGTTGGTTTATGGATCAACACCTTCCCAAGACACAGCTGGTTTCAGTTCTGGATTAACAAATTTCTTAAATCTCAAACAAATTTATGCACCAGCAGACGTCTGAGTTGTCTTTCATCTGGAGGCAGCAGCAAGGCAGGATACCCATTTGAAACCCAGAGGAGGACTGTGAACACATGCCTCACACAAAGCTTGGTGGTGCATGACTTCACATGTGCTTCATTACAATGTTTACATACGTTTGCTGGTGCACTTTCACATGCATTTACAGTTAGTTAGTCTGGTTGCTGCTCTGTCATCAAGCAGCTACCTGAGGCTGGGAAGAGTTCTGTAGAACAGCAGCTCCATATGTTTTCTGTCAGCAGTGGCTTTGAAACAACACTCACATACTGAGTAACATCAAATCTCGATTTAAACGGGATTTCAGCAAATATTAACACTTGTGAGAGAAGTATAAGAGAAAAAGATGGACATTTCCTTATGTCTTGTACTTATATTAAGTTAAATAACTAAGGACGCAGATATTTCTTTAACTTCGTATATCAACATGTGACACTCCGGCAGAAAACAGTGTCCTGTCCTGTTAAAGCAGATATTTAATAGCAAAGTAATTGAATTCAACATGCATGACACTGAAGCTGTTCTTTCACACAGTTACAACTTGTAAAAGTAGACAATAGAAGTGTGCGTGAACTCACCAGCTGTAAAGTGCAAATAAAAATGAGAGTGCATCGTCCGCTGCAGCAGCCCATTGTGTCAGCGGTGAAAACGCGGTGACTCCGAGAGAAAAAGGGGACTTGGAAACGAGTCAGTGGAGCTCTCAGTGTGCCGACCAGACTCAGTCCTGATCAAAGCACCGGCGTCCCATTCTCTCCTCTTCTGCTCTTTTTTTTTTAGTGTGCTAAGCTCCTTCCACAGAAAAACAAAACAGGAACCTCACGGTGCGCTCTGGCTGCTGCTCTGGATCCGTTTGTTTGTCTGCGCTCCGCTCCGGCCGGTCGGTCGCACTTGAGGTGACTGGCTGGGAGGATGGTTGAGAGCCGGTGTGTAAAAGGGAGGAGGAGAATAAGGTGGGGGGGAGGTGGTGGGGCAGTCAAGCAGGGCTGAGAAGGGGCTGACTGAGGGCGTCAACTGGTTTCTGGAGGCTGTCCGCAGTGGTGGCACTGGAGAAATTACGCGCGTCTCAATTTAAAAAAAAAAAAAAATGCTTTAACAGAGGCAATTAATGTACTGCCATGGTGATGGGGTACATCTCTATGAAGCTTATTCAAATAGGATGATCCAATTACATTTATAAGATGAAGTGATAAAGCCAATTTAAGCACATTTTTGAGGGAAAAATGTTACAGATTCACTCTGGTGTTGGTTAGAAATTAATGTTGGAGTCTCATTTTGTGTTCAATGACTCGTGTGCTTGGATGTGAACGAGAGGTTAAATGATGCTGCTGCTGATGGAGAACAGGCGCCATCTTGTGTTCATATGATGCCACACACATTGCAAGTTTCACTCAACATACATATTAATTCAGGGTCTTTCAAAATGGAAGCATAACTCAGATATGAGTTCCTAAATTGGGCGTAAAGACGCCCTTTTCATATTTAATTGGGGTCTTTCGCCATTTCTACAGAAATAATGAAATCTGAGGCAGTTTTCTGTGTCGTTTCAGATTTTTCCCCCTTTATTTTTTTTAGATGGGGTTTCTTCACGCACAACTTGCAGTCGAATTCCCTTTCCATAAATCTTCTGCCTCAACCACCGTCGTTCCAGATCTGTTGCCCTGCCTCCCTTTCTTCACGCAGACCTTTTGTCTGGATCTCCATTTGCCTCCTGGATAACCCCTCGAACTGGTCGGTCTGATTTATAATAGAAAAGATCTTAAAAGCAAGTCTCTGAGTCCTCCTCCTCTCTGGGAGCGCACGGAGGCAGGTCCCACCTCCCTCCTCAGCAGCTTGATAAATCTTTTACGCGTCTGTGGGCTGAGTGAGGGAACACTTCACATCTCATTTCATCACACACTCCTCCGCTCTTCGCCCTTTAAAGCGCTTCCGTCCCTCTCTCTCCTATGCCGTCCTGCCCACCTGCGCCCAGGAGGAGCCCCTCCCTCATTTCCAAAAATAGCCGCAGGGTATTTATGGAAGCGGCCTAGCATGCACGAATTGGACAGTTTAAACTTGAAAAAAAAGAGCGTCTCTTTCATCATGAGGACTAACAACCGGGAACAAACACTGTGATCAGTCCGCATGCATCTGCTCTCTAGTTTATTCAGCTTGCCTATACTCCAGAGCTTTCATTCTAGCCCTATTTTCTTGTGTCAGATGAGCATTGTCAGGCACATACTGTCTCATGTTATGTAATCTGTGCACAGGCAGGGGCTGCATCCAGCTGAGTACTAGATGCTGTACAGTACAGTCTATGAATGAGTTTTGAACTGCCACATTGACTTTCAATACAATTTAATCTAATTTTACTTATGTAGTGCCAACTCACAGCGTAGGCTACTTCATCTCATGGCAGTTCATGTAATCAGGTCAAGACCTTACAAGATTATATTAAAGAGAGAAAGCCAGTAAATTCAAAGATTCCATTTGAGCAAGCTCTTTGTAAAGAAAAAAAATCTTCCACTTTAACAAGAAGAAACCTCCAGCAGAACGAGGTTCAGTGAGGGCAGACATCTGCCTCGATCAGTTGAGTTGAGGGTAAAAGGGAAGATCGAGAAGGGTAGCAAATAAAAATTTGAGAAACATTGCATCAGAAAACAATGGACTCTGGAGAGGTTGGTGAGTCCACTAACTACAGATGTATCTGAAAAGTCACAGATACCTGCAGACAGAATAAAACACAGACTATGTGAGAGAGAAGACACAGAGTTAGTGGCATGCAAAACTGGTATATAAATGTATGAAGAGAGAAACAGGAGTATAGAGGAGAGGTGCCCACTGCATCAAAGGAAGCGTCCTGCACCTATAACAGCATACCTAAGGGATGGATCACAGCCACCTGAGTGCGGATTTACTATGAGCTTTATCAAAAGGAAAGTTTTAAGCCGGATCTGTCTGTATCCCAAACCCAAACTGGGAGCTGATTCCACAGCAGGGGGGTCTGATAGCTGAAGGCTCTGCCTCCCATACTGCTGGTGGAAACTCTAGGAACCACAAATCAGCCCGCAATCTTAGAGAAAACTGCTCTCCAGGGACATTATGATGAGCCTTGGTTGTCACTTCTGTCAAAGGAAATCTATGGATTATAGTGTAGCCGTCCTGTGAAAATATCATGCCATTTTTGGAAATATTACTGTAACTCAAGATTGGCTCACTTTTTAAAGCCATATCACATCATCTTCATTAGCAGATACATGTGGAGTTTTCTCAGTTGACCACTCAAGGTCAATTCGCTAGTCATAAATCGAAACTCATAAAACTAGAAAAAGCCCTAAAAATGTACTTAATGAAATCATAACAGCTACTGAGCTTGCATGCTAACTATGAACACCGATGACATAGAGGTCCTGGTAAACCGTTAAGTGGAAAATTGGATGGGACTTTGTTATTCATTTATCATTCTGAAGTTCATAATGCAACTTTCAAGCTTGACCTTTAATTATGTTTTCTCCAATAATGTTGCCTACTTATTACGTGTGACATTAAAATCAAGAATGCGTAGTTTTCATGGAAACATTTTATTAACTGGGATACTGTTTTCACCAAATTTAGGATTGCTGTCACAGGGGTCAACACTTCAATCCCTGCGCTAGTAGAGACAGAGTCACCAGCAGGTCTAATATGTCGTCTATTTTATTGTGTGAAGTCGAGTGGCATTAACCAGTTTGTTTATAACAGATGAATGTCACGATTTACTGTTGCACATCAAGCCAGTAACGGCTAACAGCTACTAGCAGAACACATTAGAAACTGCCCTGCACTTCTCGCCATGCATGAAGCTCGCTCATTCACAACTGCATTTCTTATGAGAACATGGCTGCTGAATGTGTGCCATAAGCAGATGGGTACGTGGGTTGGTGGTTGGGTGGGAGAAAAGGGAGACTGAGGGAAGAAAGCCGGGGTTGAAATAAGGTCACTGTTATACTGTAGTTCTATTAGAGGAGCTTGATGGAGGTTCTCCTTGTGCCACCACACCTCCTTATCTACTGTGTGTGTGTGTGTGTGTGTGTGTGTGTGTGTGTGTGTGTGTGTGTGTCCCGAGCACTTCTTTCATGACAAGTGTGGCCCTCCGGGGCTGCTGTTCTCCACAAAGACACTAATGTGAAGTGACAGGACAGCCAGTGGTGTGCTGCTCTGAGGGGACCTACATTGTGGAGGAGACCTCAGAGTCTGGCTCATAGTGGACAACAATAGAGAAAAAAAAACTCAAAAGGACAAAGCTGTTCCCTCTTTGAAAGTGTCTCAGGCTGTCGCAGCTACTCGCCACTCTCTCTTTCATTCTTTCTTTCCTTTTCTCTCCTCACATTTTGGCGCTCAAACACACTGGTGAAAATTCCTCTCGCACTCCGAAGTCACTATTATCAAACCACCAATTCATCTTTTCCAAGGCTGAGGCGTGAGAGCAAAAACAGATTCTGTTCCTTCTTATTCTTACAGCAGCATGAATGACTTGATTCCCGCTAAATTATTATGTTGCAGCAGTAGTTTGCTCACAGCAGAGGCTTACAAATGATGCCATTTTTCAGGCTGAAATACTGTATGTCACCTGGGAAACTGCAGTAGGTAACAGAAACAACACAGGATTTTTTTGCATTAGTGCACCTAAAATCTACTTGTGGCAAATAATACATCACAAACTGGCCTTAAATCCTAAGCAAAATGCTGCCTTCAGCTCTATTGGACATTCATCACCACTAGCCGGCTTACACAGTTACAATTTACAGCCACCACTGGCTGTCCTATGAGCGTATGAATGCTTTCTTTATTTAGGCACATGCTCATAAAAGTTTAACATTATACATGTGCCCTCAGAGGCAGAGTCTCATCTGATTTCTCTCCACTATTTCACAACGAAGAAAGTTTCAGGCTGGATGAAGAACAAATACAGAGGCTATTATGAGGAGCATGTCCATCATTTTTAATAGGATTATGGCTTTGGTGGGGAAATACTGGACCCCAGAACAAATTTCTGGGCAGTTGGTGTTACTCTCAAGGCGGCCACTTGGAGGCACTCTCTGTGAGGTCGGTTTTAATTGAATGGGTGCCTTCACAGGCACGTCAAGTTAGACACAAGCTGCAAAATACGGGAAGTAGGTCTGCTTCCTTCGAAATAAAAGCAATATGTTGGCCGCTCCTTTGTCATTTTAAACTGTTAAAGTGTATTTTTCTTTCCAATATTTGATGAATGTAAGTATTGGACAAGCTTAAGTTTATGTCCTTAAATTGAACTAGGTTAACTTGAGAGAAAAGGTCATCTATATAAACAATAATTTCATCAAGTGAGTTCTAAAATCTGCATACAGTTCATTCAGCATTTCATATAATTAAAAACAAGCAATTACACAGCACCTGCCAAAGCTCAAGACTTTGTCCAAGCATCTCCAGTATTTTTGAGAGAGTTGGACCATTAGTAGGCCTCACCACTGGGTGGTATTGAAAAAAGGTCAAATAATGGTTAATACATAAACATATTTCTGTAACTTAATGATCAAATATGTGAAATAGGCTGCTTCAAAAACACGCAGTTCTTTGTAAATAATAATAATATGCAATTACATAAAGCTCAGTTTTGAGAGATTTCTATTACTAGATGGCATTAAGAGTTTAATTTAAAAAAAAAAAAAAGGTCAGCAAAAACAGCACCACAGACATACATTCCTACCACATGTGTTTTAGGTCTGGTTTGGTCAACAAGCACTTAAGATACACGTCTGGTTCTTGGACATCACTGCTGGTATTGGCTGTAGCAAACCTTACACATGGATAGGAAGTAATTCAGGTAAGGCTGTTTATAAAGCATTGTTCACATTTTTCTCTTTTGCTTAAACATCAGTAAATAGGTTGTGTAGTTAATGTGAAATCCTTTAGCATCAAAGGGCCCAAATTATGTATGCATTTGTATATTTTTTTAACAAATAGACTGCACTGTGTTTTTAGTTATTTTTGTGCTTTACTTGTTTTTATTTTTGTACTGTGTTTTTATGAATGACAAAAGACATTTTTTTGATTTTATTTGTAACAGACAATAAAAGTTGTCCATCTAAAAAAGTTATTTAAAAAAGTTACCTTTTAACATACTACCAGTCAAAAGTTTGGACACAAATTCTATGCTATTTTTCAGTATGTCCTAACTCGGAGTATGCCGAAAGCATATGCCAAAAATACCAGGATTTATTTTCTAGTTAACAAACCAGCATGCCTTTGTGACCCATAATCCTTTGCACATTTCCATCACTGAGACATGCATGGTATGAATAAACAAGCGTGGACAGACAGATGAGAACTCATTTTACACTACAGACTGTGGAGGTAAAAGTTTAAGGAACCATGTTGTGACAAAGTATTGTGTCCCAGTTGTGTGCATACTGCATGAAACAGTACTTACTTTGTGAGGGCAGCTGGAATACTTTCTTGTAAGCCATTTTGAATGCAGTCACAGAAGAGAGCAGATGCAGAGGTATGTAGATGTGGGCATCTTCCTGAAAGGGGTATGGACAGCAGGAGCCCAGTTGGATTGAAAGGCACAGACACTAAAACGCCTCATTTGCAACACAAGGGAACAAGGATAAAACAAAAGTTTAGTAGCGGGGCTTGTGGTGAAGACGGCCCAGGGGGGGGATATTCGGATACCAAAATTAATATCCGGATACCGCCGTAGCAAACGGATATTCGGATATTCGGGATATTCGGGTCCAGCCCTAATAATTATGACTTTGTATCTCATAATTATGACTTATGATCTCATAATTATGAGATAGCATTTGACTTTTTTCTTTTAAGTGGCGGAAACGGGCTTCCATAGTTTAGCACCTTTCACACAGATGACAAAACTAAACAGAGAAAAAAATATGCCAAAACTATGATTAAAACTCAAAAACATACTTAAGAGATTTAACATGGTAATAAAATATGCTGTGTCCAGGGGATGGAGGGAGTTTATTGAAGTCTTCTTGGGCTCACACCGTAAATGATTTAAAATAGAAACTTGATATTCAGTCTAAGAAAACTAGAAACTGCAGTGACAGAAGCACAAACAATATCTCCTGTTTTCTCCTTTAATGAGTCGACTCTTCTGGTGCTTTCAGACCAAAGAACTACAGACTTTTCACAACCTGCTCAAACTCTTGGTACAGGACCTCACCACACGGGTCAAGAAGGTTTCCTTCTCATTTCTACTCTGAAGCTCACCTTCTCCTGCTCAAACTGCTGACTAATGTTTCTGCTGCTCTAAAGTCTGGTCTCCAGAACTTCCTAAAAACTCTCAGTCTCTTCTGCTGCAGGTTGCTTTGTAGAACTGTTCCAGAAAACCTCACTAAACCACATGGAGGGGCCTCAAGATAGTCGTCCAAATGAAACCGTACAAAAACCAAACTAGCACAACCCAAATGCTAAAGTCTCCTGCAGCCTACCAGAGAACCTCTTTAAACAGAGAATCAGGACAAGAACTCTTACCTTCTGGACAACCAACGTTGGTTCACAAACAAGAATACAGAATGTATCTGACCAAAAACCTCTAAAGACTCACTACAGCCAAGATAAACACACAACTCAGCTACACCAAATCCACTAATCACTGCACACATTAGCACCATGTGCTAACTGTGGCTAAAAAACCACATTTACCAAGACAACTATCCAGTACAAAGCCCTAAAACACACCAAGAAACACATTAAAGAGGATTTTACTGCTGGAAGCTGCAAGCCAACGCCTAAAGAACAAATTAAAGCAACGGAGCCAAACCTGGTTCAGTGAGGAGAAGCAGAGGAAATGTTTGACCGCAACCACATAAAGGAAGACACTGAGCTGCTCAGGTGTTCCTGATAACACCAAGCAGGGTCTTACCATCCAAATATTTGATTAACAACAAAATAAAAGAAGTGTCTTTTAAATTAATTCATAAAATGTATCCTTCTAAAATATTTCTTTTACAGCGTATAAGAAAACATATTGATACTAACTGCTCTTTCTGTTCAAAATGCTCTGAAAATAATTTTCATTTATTTTGGTCTTGCACTGTTTCAAATGATTTCTGGAAAGATGTTTGTCATTTTATTTCTACTTCTATTGACAACAGTTTTACTCTTTGTTTTGAAAATATACTGTTTGGTTACACTTCTTTTATTCCTTCCAAAAGCAGACAGTATTATATAATTAACCTTATCATTTTATTAGCTAAATTTCATATTCATAAATGCAGATATATAAATAAAGACGCTTGTTTTCTTTTCTTCCAAAATGAAACCAAACAGTATATTTACACTATTAAGAACTCCACTAACACTAAAGCCATTAAAACTGTACATTTGTGTAGTGTATATAATCTTTTTCTGTAGTCTGCTTCTTGTTTGTGACCCCATGACAATACTTTTCTTTGTTGTTTTTTTGTCTCTGTGTTGAATTGTTTTGTTCTATTCAATGTTCAATAAAGAAGGGGGGAAAAAATAAAAACACCAAGCAGCCACCTGGACAGCCAATAGGAACACAGCTTACTGGAAGTCCAGAGGGCTGGCTTAGTGAAGGAAATTTAGTTTAAAGTTGAAGCAGAAAGTTAACAATGAAAGTTGAAAACCACCTTCTGATCCCTGAAATCTCTGAGTTTTCACACACAGAACGCCTTAACATGTCAAACATTTTCCATAGTAGAACCTTCACTGTAAAAACATCATAGTGTGGTGTGTTGCTCAAAAAACATTATAACCCAGCTGTCTAGGGCCAAAAACAAGACAAACACTGGTTTCCAGGGGGTTAGGAGGCTATTCATTTGAAAGCGTAAGTTTACAACAACACAACATGTGAGCAGAAAAATCACAAAGTCTGTCTTTAGTTCAGCTGAAAATATTAGTTTTTGTCTTTTTTATTGACCAAACTTTTCAGGAAGTAGATGAAGAATAATTAAAGCTGTCATGTAGAAGTCCAACTTATTTTGGATCCTTGTGGAGAGTTTAATCTTAGAGTTTGTAAAGCTATTGAGTTTTTAGAGTCACATGGGTTGTTTTGACATTTAATAGAGAGTTTAATGTCTGATTGTAATTCTGTTCAGTGTATGGATAATTTAAGTTATGAAGATATGTTTTGTTTTTGCTTCAGCTTTTTTTATTGTTTAGCTGGCTGATGTGGTGAACCTGAAGCTGTTGCATGTGTGCTTTAAAATCCTCCAAGACAAATGTTACAAAGTGGTTGGTGGAGTTCTTTCAATTATGCATATATTTATGAAAAATACTGAAATGTATTGTGCACATCCAGCCAAAGAACTTTCATCCATTTTTACATGAAGAACTATTTTCAATACTGCCTGCCCTTGCTCTGTTTTTTTTTTCTGATTTTTTAAGCTCTTTTTTTTTAACTCGTTAAAGTACGCCGGCCCGCGGGCGGGCCGTTTTTTTTTATCGGTATACGCTTTTTTTAAATAGAAGGACACTGCAAACACGATTATACAAACACTATACACACATAGAAAGCTGAGATTCTCATGAATCCGCCGGTATAAACCACTTTCAGATGTGATTACCACAGCGGGTAATATAAACACATTTATCCAACAAACAACAAGTCATGTAAACGTGCACAGCTCACCTGTCGACGCAGTTTGGACGCTCGTTTCTGGTCATAAAAGAAGATAATCCACAAAAACCGGCCAGAACCCAAGCTTAGCCATCCAGAGGAAACAATCCAGTATAATACTTTGGCCAAAACATGTCTCGAAATAGGTAAAAAAATCCAGAAAACGATAGGCTCCGTGCGCGTGCACGCGGCGCGTGGTGGCGCTGTGCGTTTCATATTCACTGCATCTTTCTATTATAACTTTATCATACACGGTCCTATTTTCTTTGTTCGCGATTCAAAATGGATACTGGAGGCTTCTCGACCGCTTCAAACCGGACTTCAACCAATCAGGTGACTCGTTTCCGCCTACTTCGGCGATTTAGCCAACCATGGCCGAGTCTGACAGATATCGATTACATCACTTGATTGACTTGTTTCTCAGCAAATCACGCCGGAGGAACCGTTAGATTGACAGGCCTGGTAGCCAATGAGCTTGCTGAATGGCTTGAATATAAATCCCGCCTCTTGCCAGCGGCTTTATATGATATTTCATTCGTGAGCTCCGGGCTCCACCTGCTGTTTCTCTGTATTCCTCTCAATCTGTGTGTGTGATCGACACTGAAGCCTATCTGAAGTGATTTTTTGAGTTCTTTATGAGTTTTTGGAATGAAAATGAAGTGGAAAATGAAGTGAAAATGAATTTATACCATTCTGTAGAGAGTGTGCACAGTGTATAAAGAGTGTATCCAACATTGACAGGGGCGGAGCATATCAGTACAAATACATGTGTGAAACACTCATTTCTTGTAGTATTGCTCTGAAATTTTGACCTGAACTATGTAAGACCCCAGGCTTTTGCAATATTGTGTTTTCAAGCTCTTACAGTGCTGCCACACTGATTTTCAGGTGTTTTATTAGGGAAAAAATGTAGGCGAGAAAAAAAATTCATCCTAATTCAGTGTGTGCCAACATGAAATACTCTGTGCCAGTAGCACCTAGAGTAATTCTGACTGCACTGGGTGAAAATTCAGGTTGTCAGCTTTCAAATGAGACCCCAACCATGCATGTACTCCAAACAGTTCAAGAACAGCATTCAATTTACTTTCTGTAAATCTCAGTAGAAATTTCGGGCGGAAATTGCCCAAACCTCAACCCTTAATGTTATCTCTATAATAAAATTTTAACTGGCAAAATGCTCCTAAAATACACCAGAAGGCAGGAAATAGGATCAACAATTTTCAAAATTTTCTGGGGGAGGGCCGCCAGATCGCCTGTCAGCATCCTGCACAAACCAAGTCTCACTCTCAGGTCTGGTCACAAGTTGGCAGCACTGCTAATGCTAGTTGGCTACAGTTATTGTATATCAGTCCCATCTACAACCCTGTAAAGGCTGCAATTTATTAATTTGCTATTAGCATGCTGTGTAGTGTTGTGACTCCCTGTCCAATCAGTGGCCTGCACTCAGTAGACATTACATTATCAGCTTGACTCCGCTCACTGGGAACCCTGGCTGAGTAGGTACTAAAACTGTTCCTGGTACCAAGTATTATGTTGTCATGGAAAACCTCACAAACTGAGTAGAGTCGAGCCAAGTAGGTGCTAATGGAAAAGCGCCATATGTGTAGCCCTGCTGCGATAGACAGGCGACCCGTCCAGGGTGTCCTCTGCCTTCGCCCTGGGTCAGCAGGGATAGGCTCCAGCCCCCCAGTGGCCCTACAGAGGATTAAGTGGTGTATAGATAATGACTGGATAGGTATTTCATTATTATTTGGGCCGAACATGAAGAGCAAATGGCTTTCAGATCAGGCGTAAACTAACCGTGACGTCACCCGTTGGTTTCAACGGCAAGAAAATGAAGCCCGGATTTTGCTACTTCCTGGTCGCCGTTTTGGATTTTTTGGAGCCAGTGACGTAAAAAGCGTCATCAAACAGACTGGACCGGAGAGCAACTAGGGGCAGGATTGGCTGAGAACTCTCTTATCCCGCCCACGTTTTACCGCAGAGGCTTCTGTTGCTGTCTATCAAGTATAGCCACGCCCCCTGGCTCTGCCAACTTTAACGATTTATTTAAAATTCAGTATTGATTTATTTTAAGATCGGCCACCTGATCTCTCATTTTGACCATGAAAACTAACAGGAAAAAAATCCTGAGCCGTAGAAAATCAGTCTATCAAATTTTATTTTTTTCCAAAAATGAATTGGGGTCTATGGAGCAAAAGCTTTTTGGAGCCAACCCGAGCGGATGGCGGGATATTGCAAGTTTTTGACACTTCCAGGTGGACTTCAATTCTGGAGCCAGATGCTACGTCCACTATATATACAGTCTATGTTTCAGATGCGTTTTATTTTGAAAGCGCCCACAGGAAGTCAAATGGGTTATCCAGTCCGCCTTGACGGCGCTTTCAGTCACATGGTTACTGCCTAACCGAGAGCTGATGGAGCCAGATGAAAAAGGCAGGAGGCGAGCCCCTCCGGTTGCGCGTCAGCATCCCCTCAAATAGGAATCCGCTTCTGTCACGACAGCAGCCCTGAAACAACAATTAGAGGCGAATTTCATTTCGGCGTGCGGCCCCCCCCCTTTTTTTAATTTTTCATTTTTTTCCCCCCTCATGCGATGCTAAAGAAGAAGAGTCAGGGCAGTGCTGCGAGGAGGCTGCAAAGAATGATAGTGAGGATCAAGGCGCGCTGTCCCAGGAGAACTCATCTGAAGAAGAGCTGGCCGTGAGACACCGGGATGCTCCTCTAACACACCGGGGGCGAGTGAGTACACCGCATCCCATCTCCTGTCTGCCTTATTTTTTTGCTTCCACTTTGGTGACATGTGCGCTGTTTTCCGGCCAGTTCTGCGCGCCTGTCCATCCCCGAATAACGGCGCTCCATCCCCACCTGTCTGATCAATCATTCATAGGCTTCTTAGTTGGTAATTTGGTGCACTTTGCAGCCCTGCGCTCCCGCAACTTGCACGCATCTGGGTTAAATATGCAGTGGGTGGCTGTGGAGGGCCCGGTCGTGTCCCTTTAAAGTTTTGATTAGAGTGAACATGTGTTGCACACTGCGGCCACAGTGTCACTGTCAGACTAATTAATGAAGCCTTTGTGAGGGACTCTCCTATCACAGGCTTTAATCCACTGATGGCCTGGAGGGCGTGGGTTTGGTGGTGTTCAGAGAAAAAGGCACCAGTCCTGCTCGCATCGTGGATTAATTATGGACTCACTGGAGCACAAACAAAAAACAGTGCATTTTAATATCAACTTAATGCTTATTTTTCCATCTTTCACTCCTAATCTTCCTCCAAAGCATAAGTTCTGTTTGTTGGAGATGCATCACTGGTTTAAATTTAGGCTCTCCAAAGTGGGAGTGACATGATTGCTAAGTGATATAGAGTGCAGAATTAATCCTCGCTGCAACTACATATCTGATTCAGTCTGTAATGATTTTCTCACCTGCAATAAGCTCCGGGGTGAGGATGCTCGCTGTGCTACTGAATGTGTGGGTGTGAGTAGAACTTCTACAGTGGAGCTCAGTGCATGTAGATGAATGAAATCCACTTACTATGCAGCAAGGGTTCCCATCTCCAGTGTGCATGTGGGTGCGTGTGCGTTGTGTGTGTGTGTGTATTTCACCTCATTACACTCATTGTGTTGACTTAAGCAGGAGGGTCACCCCTGAGGCCCGTTCTCCTGCCTTATTGAGGAGTGATGCCCTGAATTACACCACGCTCAACGCTGATTGCAGAAGAAGGGAGAGGCATTTTCAAGCTCAGCTCGAGTTCACCGCCGTTATTTCGACTCGAGCACCATGTACGAATGTGATGTACATTTCCTGGCACGGATATGTCATCGCGTTACACAATCAGCAGTACGAAGCTGTCCCCCACTCGGCACAAGTGCGCTTTGTTGAGAGGTGCTTAACTCCTGGATCTCGTGTATTTCAAATTTGTGACGGCTCTGGTTCGAATCCCGGGCAGTTATGTTTGCAGGCCGCCCACGCACTCTTTGTGCAGGAGCCCCTCTATTCTTGTGTGTTTTTTTTTTTTTTGTCTCTCTCTACTAAACTGACAAACTCTCCCTTACAGCCTATGGTGCTGTATTCCTCCTGAGGCGCTTTCAATATTCTCCCTGTGTATGTATTACACATCAAGCATGTCGAACTGCGAGCACGGGGCCGAGCACTTTAAGGCAGAGTCAGCCTTCTGTTGAGGGTGACAGAACAGTCAGATGGCCCCCACAGGGCAGAGAACAATTCCTGCTGCTGATGCACCCAAGGCGACAGGACTGGAGCGCTCCTTTCCTCCCTCCCTTCCTTTCCCTTCACATCCACCCTCCTTCCCATCATCCCTTCCCACCTTCATCTCATAGAAAAAAAAATACACCGTGGTTCACTTGCACACCTGCACCACAGCGTCTGTGTTGTTGCTTTTTTTTCTACCTTCCTTTTGCTTCCTGCGCACGCATGCATGAAGCATATTCACTCTTTCATAAACACACGTGCAGACATGTGCCTAAGGAGTTATATTTATGAGTGGCTCTTTACTTCATAAATCAAACCTGCTCTCACGCACAGCATCGCTTTCACAAATACACTCACACACCCTCTGATATCCACAACCGTGTTGGGTTTATTTTCTGGGTGTTTTGTGCCTTTTTTCTAAAGAGGCCGTGGAGAGTGATGGGGAGAGTAGGGCAGTGGCATTCAGCTAATGGTCCAGTCAACTGGGACTCAAACAAGGGATTTGATGCTCGGGGCATTGGGCTTTTGGGGTCGCCCTCACAATTATGGTTTCGTGTACTCACTATCGTAATTACACACACTTCTATTCTCTGCAACACTGTGCATCCATTGTATTAGATATGTATATACAATCTAATAGAGTCCAGTACAACTCTTCTGCCATAAAGCCTTGTTTTATGAGAGTAATAATGTTAAAGAGTTGATTAAAATCATGTGTTTCAACACTGAGGTCATGGTGGTGATGTTGTGTTGGACTAATAGACCCAAGAGTGTTTCTATTCTCACCCGCTAATGTGAATAAGTAGGACAAAAAACTAGAAACACTTCCCAATATAAGGTTTTCTACCGAAGGACCACTTTAACTCATGATAATATCAATATTAAAGGCATTATGGAGGATGTTTTTCTTTGTTTAATTTGTCTGATTCACATAAAATGAATATACTGACCTTTAGTGCACTTGTATGTATGGTGTTTAAAAGAATAAAAAAAAAAAAACTGTGGACATGGCAGGACCTGAAAAACATCAGCCAATCAATGCGCTCGGACCGAGGCGTTTGGTTTGCTCCCTTTCCTGTCAATCAAAAATCTTCCGGCTCAGGCCTAGTTACATGGATTACGTACGCCTTGGACTTACGTGTTTTCTGTATGTGTTGCTTTGGTATAGCTTCGTAGTTAGCTGGTGACTTGTTTTGCTCATCTTTTTTACATAATGGCAGATAAAGATCCAGGGGGACCCAGCCGTAAAAGATGACTTCACGAGTGCTACGCAAGTTTCTGGAGGGGGGCGTTTCTCCGTAAATGTTAAGAGGGGGGAGGTTCGAGGGGATGAGGGAGAGGTTGTATGTGCGCATGCTCATGCTACGTTCATAGTCGTAGGAAATTAAATCTCCTCTAATGCCTTTAAACATACAGTTAGATTCGCATCTTCATAATCGAAGCTGTACAGCTATATATATAGTCGGCAACTGGCGGCCCGTGGGCCAAAACTGGCCCGTCAGGAATAATATCTGGCCCACCAGATGAGTTTGAAAATTTGATTTGGCACGGAGCCAAGCCAGTCCGTCACCGCAACACGAAACTCGCGTGGTTGGCTGCTGCCGGGCATTTCCCATTTTGCGCTACTGGTCGGACACGGTTGTACCCATAGATATATACAAACGTTTTCAAACGTTTGTATATATCTATGGTTGTACCAGCCAGATTTCACTGAGCAACAGTGTGTGCAAAACGTGTGTGTGTCTCGGGAGTCATTTTTAATACATCTGTGATCAGAATTGAGACGTGTGTCCCAAGCAGCAGCGATCAGCTGTAGAAGCTCCGCTGCTCGTGGTATCGCCCCCCCCCCCGCTCGTGGAATCGGAGCGCACCCCCTCGCAGGTTGGCCCGCTGTTCGATTGTTTACAAACATTTTGTCCCGAAGCCACATCTACTTGCAGACCCCTGCCCTAAACAGTGACATTAACCGTGGCACCTCTGCTGGCATCTCCAGAGGCCACTGGAAATGCCGCTGCGGCAGTGGCATCTCGCCTAAACAGTGGCATTAACCGTGGCACCGCGGCGGTGCCACAAAAGTGCCACTGCTAGCTGCCAGTGCCACAAATCGGTCTTGCCCCTAGTGGGATTATCAGTACAGGTAACCTTACTCAGGCTCTCCATTAGCTTTGGACAAGTAATTACTGCCAATAGAGCTTCACTTGTCAACTACTTTATTTTCCATATTTTGCTTTTAGTTGGCGGTAACATTGAGGGAACATTTTTTTTTTTTTTATACAACATATACAACATTTTTTTTTTTTTTGGGGGGGGGGGGGGGTTTATTGTTACTGTCAGTGTTTCTGCTGTCTGACGACCAGCTCCAGCGTTGGGTAAGTTGAGTTAAGGATGTTAAATTAGTAAAATTAGCAACCCGAACTTTTAGTATGTTTTAATCTAGAGGAGAGCCAGTTTGCACCTTACAGTACCAGTGTTGTGCCATAAAGTGATTGCAGCCTGTTGGAGCAGTTATCATTTGCCTGGACTATCACCAATCCAGTTGTTTTACCTGCTGAAATAGCTTTAAGGACCCATTCAGCTCATATAATGCAGTTTTACAATTATGAGTGCAGCCCCTACAGGTTTAATTTATAACAGAGCTCTTGTACTAACTGGCAATAAATGGTATAGGTATAACTTATATCTACATCAACCTGCTGTTTTCTTTACTCCTGTCACATTTTTTTCTTGCTGTTGCTCATTTTTATATTTTTTCAACATGTATCCTGCATCTTTATGGAAATAGCACAACCATTGCTAGAAATACAGAGAACTCAAAAGTGTCTTTTGTGCAGTGCAACAAACTTATAGTTCCGTAAATCAGAAAAGGAAATAACACACAGAATTTTAACTTCTTTGATTTCTTATTTTACAAAATTGAAAAAGCATTTGAACCAATATGTGTACATTTTCCAAGTGTTCATAGATGAGAAAAACACTGGAAAGAACTCATAACTCTTAATGTTGTTGATAATTTACTTGTTACATTTGAATTTGTTTTTTTGCACCTATGCCGAGTTCAGATTAAAAAGTCCAGGATTTCACGTGACTGTTGGTGGCAGTTGAGTCATTAATGACTTCGCTGTTGCACCAAGAAGCACAGAATTATTTATTTATTTATTTACTTTATTTATTTTACAGGATGTGGCTAAGTTTATTTTGGCATTTTATAAAACACATCCAAAATGAAGTGATTTTGATGAAATCTCACAGGTTTAAGTGTAGATTTGGATGAGTGTCCCTATGGAATGGCTTATCTTAAGTGAGTAGTTCGAGGACTTTCGTGAGTTAAAAATCCAAAGATTCTACAGTTTCTGAATCTGAAAAATTGTATAATTTTGGTTAATTTTTTTTAAAAATAAAAAAGACGACATGTCTTTCAACTCCATTGGCAGGTTCTGAGGTGTGTAAATAGTCCAACTGTCTTATATAATGCACCATCATACTATCGTACAGACATTTTCCTCTTTTTATACATACAACTCTATACTCCTCAAGTCATATTGTACTATTGTGAAAGATCTGGAATTCCAGTTACTTTATGAGATCAGTGTGAGCCTAGACTGTCACACAAAAGCATCCCTCTTCGTGCTCACAAAAATCCACGTGCACTTGCAGCAAGCGAATTCTAAGCAGTTTGTACATATTTACATGAATAAGGTGAAACTGTACTGCAAACATAGTTACTCACAGTATACACTGAGTGCATAATACAGAATGAAGCTGGCATACATGTAAGAGAAAAATTACAAATATTGCTAGATTGAATGGTAAATGGTATTGGCACTTTCAACTCTTGTTAGTTTACCGATGTGAAAATATACATGGTAATGGTGTCTGTAAAAGAAAATAGACAAAGCATTCATCAGTGCTTTAGAAGTTCCACTATAGGAACAAGCTCTTTCAAAATTCCTATGAGCCAATCAGAACTGGTATTACGCTGCCTTTCAGTTCAATTAATCCACGTCCTCTTTCAAATAAACACTCCCAATATTTCCCACCTCATGCACCGTCATTTTTCTTGCTCAACACAATTGGTTCCCTCATACTACCCTATTATACTCACACAAACACAATTATAGTCTTTCCCACACACTTATTATTGTCTGCATACACTTCGCTTTTACCAGACGTGTCCAATCTCGCTCACTTACACACACACTAAAATTCACAATGCAACTCTTTATCATGCAAAGCTACCGTTCTACCTGAAAGGCGTTTTATCCAGAGTGTATGACGGCGTGCCTGTGAGGGAAGAATTACAGTGTTTAGAAGCGAGGACAGAGAGCGCAGCGGCTCGACGGTTATTGAGGGTTTCTAAAATGTCAGTCATTGTCCGTGGCCTTTGGTTGTTTGCAAAAGGTGCAAAAGTGCGATGCGAGCTTTACAGATCACAGCGTAAATGGTCCGTGAATCCTCCTAGTGTGTGTGCGTGTGTGTGTGTATCAGCTGTGTGCACAGTAGCTGAAGGACTGGGGGGGGCTGTAGATTGGCCAGTCAGCCAGACAGATGTGCCCTCGCCTGGACTTGGAGTGCAGGCCCTCAAACTGGCCTGCCACTCCAGCATTAAGTGCCATGGATCTGTGACCAAAGAGCTCAGGGCACCTAAACTCACTGTCTGCGTAAAATGCTCTCAATTATTAATTCGCAATGTTTAAGACAAGAAAAGAGAAGATGCATGAAAAGAAGTTTGGCCTTCATCTTTATAAGCATACATTGCATCCGTGTCCTGATGTTTCTCATTATATCAGTGATTACGCTGAATCCCTCGACTAATTGTTGAGTGCACTGGAAGTTCATTATGTACTGTGCACTAAATACATTTCAGTCTCAGTATGGCAGCAGCTTGCATTAATGCAGGAGCGCTGTAATTCCTAAGTATCGATTCATGTCTCAGCAGCATTACAGCATAATGTCCCTGAACACAACTATATGCAAGATCAAACACGATAAATAGAGTAAAGAAAAGGCAGTGATTTACTAGACTTCCCGTTAACTCCCCATTATGTTTCAGTTTGTAGCTCCATTATCACATGCATGTGCCATTAAGGTGCCAATCATATGACCTGAGAGAACACGTATTAATTGTTGAAATAACACAGGTCCGCATTAAATAATCTGATTTAAAGGAAAGGAGACCCCTATAATAAAGTGCTACAGTGTGAACCTGACATCCCACTTCAATCACTCACAAGAAAATTTCATGCAAAACTTCCTATTAGCTGCTTTTTTGAAGTTTGAAAATTGAGGTTTCATCAGCAGGTGAAGTTATCAGAATCTGCTTTGAGGAAATGTTCCTTCCACCTCAGCTCATCTACAGCAGTGTTAGAGCGTATTGACTCATCAGCTGTGTGTTAATGGTATATGAAACATTTTCAAATATTTGTGTGTGAGTGCGCAGCTTTTCAGTTATCATTTATCGCAGCCACAACCACCTATGCCCTTTCTCTTTGATGCCGGTGTAGACGCCACTCTTCTTGGCCCACACTGTGGCTCTCATGTGTTACCACATGCATCTGAAATCACGTGTCGGCAAAACTGATTAAATTGGTTAATTAAAAAAAAAAAAGAAAAGGGGGAGATTTGTCTGTGTTATGAGGGTTTTTTTTTTCTGTTTGTAAGGTATTACTACTGTTTATTCCCTCAAGTTGTGCTTCTTTCCAAATCGCAACAAAAATCCAAGCAGATTATGAGAAATGGCCTTGCCCGACTTGTAAATCAGGAACTGCAATTGAAAACAAGAAATCACTCGTAGAGCGCAGTACTCCGACAAGGCTGCTCAGTCGTTGTAAAATCATTTCCCAACGGCTTGAAATCTTGAAAACAATCGTGGCAGAAAATACGGCACTGTAAAAATGTTGGCATTTAATATAGATATACCCACAAACAAACTGACCTTGCGCTGAGCACAGGAGTGTGTTATGCAGGTGAACATTATGTACAGATACCGAATCACGTGACCTAAATATATAGCAGGCGGCGGGAATTGATGGACTCGGAAACACCCCACAATTTAAATAACTGTTTCTAGTATCGCTTTAGACAGATAAGTCCCAATAAATATGCAATTTTAGATTTTTAGTGGGATTGCAGTCATGTGATAGCGTTCACTAGTAGTCATAGTTACAGTGACGCCGTGCCGCTATCTCACAATGATACAAAAGTCTTGAACAAATCCATGGATCCAGACTATAAGCCACATCACTACCAAAATCTAATCACTTGGTACTTGTGCCATTTCTGATCTTCCCTGAAAATTTTATTGAAATCAGTTGGTCTGTTTTTGAGTAATGTTGCTAACAGACAGACAGACAGACAAACCAGTGGCAATACGTCACATGACGTCCGCCTCCTTGGCGGTGTAGCTTTATTATCAATTATAGTTTAACTTGGATAGTGTGTTTAAAGTGCTTTTTTGTTTTTGCTTTTATTTTTGGGCTGTTTTTGAGGTTTGAGGAAGCCTCTGTAAAGTTGTTTGTTATTTTGTAAACCAGATGATGAGCTGTAGGTCTAAAATGTAATTGCAATGAAGGCACCAACTGGGGGTGGTGTGAATGTTGTTGTTTAGAAGCCACATATCTGAGTTAGAGGAAATTCCTTTTTGCATAATATAAAGTGTGAGTCCCCTATTCCAGAAAGTCAGAAC
Source organism: Acanthochromis polyacanthus (assembly GCF_021347895.1). NCBI lineage: Eukaryota > Metazoa > Chordata > Actinopteri > Pomacentridae > Acanthochromis > Acanthochromis polyacanthus. The sequence continues at coordinate 33,008,055 of NC_067118.1, forward strand.
GTCATACAGAAGCACTGACCAGGCACAAATGATCACTTTTTGTGCTTGAACTCAGTTATAAATTTTATGTAGTTTTTGCAGTAACTTAGTTTGCAAAGACACTCTTTTAAGTTGCCAATAATATTTAGATTTTTATTGGTCTAGAGGAAATTTGGACCTAGCTTGAGCTTTTCCTGATCTGTAAATCCATGACACTGTGTTTATGTGACTCTGCTGAGCTGTTCCACTCAGTGTTTTGGCTTTCAGTGGAAAAAGCCTTCCAGCTCCAGTACAGGAAGGTGCTGTGTATATATTTTTGATTTAAAAAATAGCGAGATAGTTGTGTTTTCCATTCTCTAAGTTTGTCACTTCTTGTGGGTGGAGAAGTGTTTATACCAACAACAGTTTAATTTGCACAAACAGACTGAGTCTTCTGGGTCTCATTATCGGAGACGTGATGCTCTTCTCTGTCGCGCCTTCTGCTTTGTGCTGTTAGATCCGGCTTGCTCTAACTAATATAAACCTACTGCTTGTGTTGCTTTAAGAAACAGAGAGTGTTTACGTAACAACTTTTCATGCTCTGATTTTAGGCTCAGCGTCACGCTAGCGTCTTGCTGGCTACAGGTGTGTTTATTCAGACATTAACTGCACATCTCTTCCCGGCAAACCCAACATCAGCATCTGTCAAAATAGCAATCCAGAGCAGTAGTTTATACTCGCAGTGCAAGTAAAACTCCTGCCATCAAGCTTGCAAACACACATTTAGTTAGTAATAGGCCATTGCATCAGCACAAGGAGATAATTTAATGATGTCACCATGTGGTGGAGCTGCATTGTGGTATGAAACCTTTCTGTGTGGAATATCCCAGTGAGAAAGTGATGCATCAGGCAATGTCTGTAATTTATGATATGATATGTATGCAAATGTATAGGATTTATATATAGGATTTAGTGCAACATGCATGAGTGTGTCTGGTGTTATGTGTGTTTCTGCACCTTCCTAAACCATCTGTCTTGACACTTGTATGTGTGTATATAGTAAACATTTGTGTGATTCCTTCTAATGTATGGCAACATGCACTATGGAAAATCCAATTAACATTTATTAACTGCAAGTTTTTTTTAACAGTATACTGAATTTTGTTAAAATACAGATAATCACTAGTAAAATTATGCTAGGTAAACATGTTAGGGATTAAAAGATATGTAAAGAATTTTTATTTTATATTGCAGATTTTCCCTGTTTTGTTAAATTACAGATCCACAAAATATAATTATTTTAGCAGATGTTTGCTGTTATTTTCATGGTTTTTTGAATGGGAGAGGCTTCCACTGTTTTTTAACATATTTTTTTCTCACACCCTTCCGCTGGCCAGATTTTCACGCTTTTTTTTACAGGAGTGTTTTTTTTTTAGCAGTGTAGTTGTGGGATTCATTTGACTCTGAGGTGTGTCACTCGCGATAATGTCTCTTCCTGTTGGAGACGCAGAACAGTGGAAGCAAAGTGTGGCGCTGGTGGCGAGTTCACCTTTGCAACAGAAGCCGTTTATTGATTCCTCTGACTGTCACGCAGGTGTCATCGATGGAAGATCAGCCGGTGCACTCAAAGAAACCGATGACAGTGGACGTTCATGCTGATGGCTATTATATTTATTCATTAACGGGGCGTTTGCTCCTCAGCTCTGCTCAGAGGGCTGCTTTCACCTGTTTCACCTCCTGAGGTTTGAGATAGCGGCACATTCGCTATCAGATCTGTCTCGGATGTGCAGGGGGATCACAAAATGCACACATACATGCACGGCAGCATCCTCCTCGCCCGGTGCTTAGCATGAATGAGCGAGACTGTGGGGACAGTAAGAGCTGGAGGAAGAATAAAGGGTGGAGTCGAAGGGCTCCGGGGACCGAGGCAAGACAGATCCTATATTGATTGGTTTAGTAAGAGAATCCTCAGGCTTTTAGTGGTGCTGCTTAATAAGAGTGGCTTGTGGAAAGAGAGATCACATCATCTGAACTCCACTCCAGAGGCTGCCTTCGGCTTTAAAAAATAGTCCACAGCAAAATCAAAACATAAACAAGAGAATGCTGATCCGTTTAAATTATGGTTTTTGGCGCTTATCCACAGTCAGGATTCAGAAATGTCTCTTTACACAATGTTAAAACACATCCTATGTGAGGTCATTTTATGCTGTTCAGGTTTTCAAAAGGGATGCAAAGTAATAAACTTTTGTCATAGGGTCAGATGTTGAGCATGGTATCACAAGAATCAAAACCTATGCAGGCGGAATTTTGCGTGCTACCTATCACACAGTGCGTTGCAGGATCACACAAGTGGAGCCTCAGATCTTGCAGCGGGTTTGTGTGCTCGTCGCAGCGTGCGATGGCGGTGTGGTTTTTTGCACTGACATAGTCGTTTTTTTGCTGCATGCACCCTATCTGTCTATCTCGGTGTTAAGTCAAAGGCCTGGCTTCAGAGAAACAACTTAGCTATTTCAGGAGGCAGCAGATTGTGTTAAGCGAGGAAGTGAAGTGACACAACTGGGGTTGAGATTCTTGGTGTCTGAAAACCTTGAAAATATCTTTATTTAGTGCTTTGCTCCCCCGACACCTTGCAGATTTGCACCTAGCTACCATCAGATAATGGGTAGCTACAGAAGCAAAGCGGCACATCACAGCCTGGAGATAAACAACCACGGTACTGACAACAGCGCTTCTACGCTTTACAGTAAAATGACATTTTTAATCAAGAAGACTGCTATCTCTATACTTAGGTCATTTTAATTTCTGTGCAACTGGCACAAAAATATGTATTTTTGTCATCATTTTGACGTTTTATTTTACATAGATTATTAAATTTGAAGACCGCTATCAGCTGATGTAACTTTGAAGAATGTGGAGCATATATTACTGTGTATATTATTGAGAAAGGAGCTGGGACTATTTTTGGGCTGTTTTTGATGATTTAATTTTATTATTTATGTATTCACCTCCACATGAAAGAGAGCTGAGGTCCCAAGTGGTCTCTGTCTTTCTCTTTCTCTTCCTCTTTCACACTTTCCTACTTATTCATGCAAACATACACTCAAATCTATATTTACTTAGCTATTTTCTACCATTTTTGTCAATACCCATCGTCACTTTTTGTATTTTATTTAATGGGACCTGTGCGCTTTTTACCCTCCTTTTTATCAGCTGAGCTAATGCAGCGAGTTCCAGTGTAAACTGACCCGTTTGTGTGTCTGTCTGTGCCGTTGATTGTATTTTCATGCGCTTACACTTGTTTAATGAAAGCACCTGCTGTCCCCTTCATTCACCCATCTGATCGATAGCATGCTGGGTCTGTCCGCGTGCTGGCTGTCATGGAATCTTTGCTAACCCAATTAACCAAGCCGTGCACTAACCCAATTAAAAGAACCCCTGCACTATATTAACCTGATTCACATTGGCGCACAGATACATCGCTCTGGCATCAAACATGCCAGCGGGCCAGCAGGTCAGATTTTCAATGAAATCATTACTCCTATCATTTGCTGCTCCCATAATGATCAGCACTGTAAAACGATGATGTAATGCTTGTTCCTTCACGCCCATTCAAAGTGAAACACTGTGGTACTTTGGAAATGTTAATGAATTTGTAACATGGGTTTTTTTCCCCCGAAAAAGTTAGTCATTTCTGTGCAGTGGATTCAGTGTTTGACTGGTTCTATAGAATTAAGCCAAATGTGTTTGTTTTTAAGAAGAATTTCTGTACAGTGCCTATGAGTTACATATGTGAATAGACTCCAGTGTATATGTTGGTCAATAAGCGACTAGAATTTGCAGAAACAGGTGTTTCAAAGATATGTCTTAGGTCATTTAGAAGCAGTGTTTTATTGTGTAGTGGATTTTCTTTTCCTAACTGTAATATTACAATCAGTATGTGCCTCAAAAATGTGGCATTTCGTTGGGTATACTTGTTGGCAACAATCCTCAGCTCCCACTCAACTAATTAATGATAATCTAACTTTTCACACAGATAGCTTTGCCGAAGTACTGCAGCTCCTATTTAGTGATGTTCAGTGCATGTTACCGCCACAAGCCCACATGCACATATAGCTAAGTAAGTTATTGGTTTATATGCAGTGTTATCTGAAAAAAAGTTGTTTTTTGTGATTCATTGAGTTAAATGATTAACTGAAGTGTTATAGTGTTTATCTACTACTCGTGCTTTGCTGCTGCTTCTAATGAGTGAACATGGAATGATATTTAAACTGCATCTTTACCCTGCTCGGTGGTTTTGAGCTGCATTTTTAACTTTGTCAATCATCTAAAGTGAACAGAGCAGCAGGAACTGATAGCAATTTACATATTGAAGATAGCAAGTCCAGCCACAGGCCAAATATGCTGTTCTTAACATCTAACATCATTCCACTCAGGCAAATGACATGAGATAATGATTTTTTTTTATCTTTACCAGTTATGGGTTTCTCCTTAAAACACCACATATCATTTCAGTGTGGCAGCAGGCATTTCTGCTGGATAAAATTAGTCATCTGCGACTTTTCTACAGTGTCAGAAGCTATGAGTAGTGTAATGGATGAGCAGGCATAGTAACTTGGCAGCAGCTGCGCTTGAGTGGAGGTGTAAGGTAGGTGGCCTTGGACAAGAAGTGTAAAGAAAAGGCAGCATGACTCACCTAGAGAGGAGCCTGCATTTACGCCATTGATGAGCAACCTACAGGGCTCTCTGCGTCTCTTCCATCTGTGCTGTTTGTGGTGTAGGCTAGTCGGAGGGAGAGAGCGGGCTGAGTGATGGGGAACATGCCATGTAGGTTAACATTTCACAATTCACTGGGGTAATGCTTTTTCCATAAGCTGCCATGTTGAGGCTGACTGGCTTTTAAGACTGAATCAAATCGATGGCTTCTCCGTCTGAGGCGTGGGAGGAGCAGGGAGCCTCTCTCTGTTCTGCACAGCCACGATAACACTGCTCAATGGGCACTAACCACCTTTCAAATGGAAATGGAGTATCCAGTGAAATTAGACACAGTCATCTGGATGGTACTTAGCCACGGGGCGGTGAATGGGAGATGGTGGTGCGACGGTTGAGGGTGTGTCACGCTTTGACTTTGTTGTGTCAGAGCTAAGCTTTAACCGAACATTCGAGGTTGGTGTTGCGCTTTCGTCGGGGGGTTTTTGATAAAAAATGTTCGACACAAGAAGACGCACCAACAGAAATCGTGTTGGCATATTGAGACCGGTGAGACTGACTGCAAGCTTGCAAGTGCAGAGAATGACTCACCCAAAAGCATGGGGGAGTGTGCTTCACAGACAGTATGCTAACTTACTGTATACTCTCATCACAGTGCCAGTTTGTTCTTCCTGTCTCTCTCTCTCTCTCTCTCTCTCTCTCTCTCTCTCTCTCTGCTTCCCACCTCTCCCCCTCTCTCTAGCCCTTCATTAGCTTGCTTGCAAACACACATGCACACCCCAGGCAAACTCATTCTAAGGGGGTGGATTCATAAATTGCTGACATAGGAAGTGAGCGCTTGGATCAGGTTGAGTACTGGCTCAATCCCTGTAAAACCTCCGGGGAATGGGTTTAAAATAAATCACTCATAGATTCAGCCTGCCTAAAGATTAAAGTGGGGGAAGTGTGTGTGTGCGTGCGTGCTGTGTGTGTGTGTGATGTTGCTAAATGAGACAGCTAAGTTTGTCTCTTGGTTGTTTCTGTGAATTTACCGCATTCATGTACAGTATACAGCCTGCGTGTCTTTGTGAGAGTTACAGACTGTAAAGGTGATGAAAAGAGCCACCGGGTGGGTGTGCTGTGGTAAGTGATTGCATGGAAGTGTTGACATGTGTAACTGCTTCCAATTGGCTTGCCAAGAGTTGTCCTCAGGGAAATAAGGGCAGCAGCACAAGCAGAGATAGGCTGCCACTGATAAAGAGTTATGTAGCTGTCCTATATGAGCACACTTTCACATGTTTGAAGTCAAAGATTGATGTCAGGGCCGTGCAACAAATGTGCAAATGTGCAGATATATTCATTTGTATGCTCGCTGTGAATTTGCAGCGAGTGTGTGTGTATGGCCATGTAACTATCTCCTATTTAAAAGGTGACGTTTCATCTTATTTACACTTACATTATGCATATGTTGACACAGTCTCTGTGGCTATAGGCTATGTGTGCACTCTGTGTTTGCTCAGGACTTCCTACGACTCCATATGGTGTCAAGGGTGATAAATGGACTCTTGGGGCAGCACTCCGTATCTGTTTGTGGACTCCCAGCATCACACACAGTGCCACAGCTTTTAAAGGTCTGTGGCACTGTGGGCGTCTGCCCATAAACCCAACGCAAAACCGTGCAGTGCTGCGGGTTTGAATCCATCGAGGTCACCTCCATATATCATGCCTCTTCCTTCCGAAGATGAATTTGGGGCTGTTGTCTTTATCTTTGCTGTGGTTTGAGGTGTTGTATGTTTTTATACGTGTTCTGTCTCGCTCGAAGCCACATGTTGTGCGTTACCATGGCCTCACAAGCTGCAGTTTAGTGGAAAATGTCCTTTGATATGACGCGATTCAAATATTTTGATTAACATCTCCTAATCGGCAAGTAAACTGTCACGACTCCAAGACGTATTCTGTTCAAGATAAGGCTTTCAGATAGGAGAAAAAAAATTAGGCAGGGAGAAGGTTTCTTACTTTAATGTGGTTCACTTGTGGAATTAAATCCATTATCAGCATCATGCATCAAGTCCTCAGATCACCTGTCAAGGATCACAATCTCTATAATCATACTCACACATCAGAGGTGGTAGTCATTCAACTTCACACATAATTCATGGCTTATGTGTTTCATTCGCCATTATGTTTACCGTAATAGTCACATAATCACTCAAATGCTGATAATTCGTTAGCAAGTAAAGTTTAAAAAAGTAGCAGAAAATGTACAACACAAATGTAAGTAGCGCTCTATTGTGAAATTCTGTTTGTATACACTCAAGTATGAAATACATAAAAGCATAAATGAAGTAAGTTTGTTTGGAATAAACTGCGCTGGAACAATGACTGATGACTGGAGGTTTTTACTGTGTTCAATGTGAGCTCCATGTGGTAGCTGGTTGAGTTGACCTGTTTAGTATAATTGGTGCACAGTCACAGATTCTAACTTGGGCAGGAAGAGCACTGAAAACATGTAAGTTGGAGAAAACACATTATACAAGCATCAATAATTGCACCACGTTGCTGAGCTTTTAAAGGGCTAACCCTAACTAGCGGAATGCTGATAGCTAATGAACAATAACTGAATACACTGACCGGAAATGTTTTTGGGTCAGTAGTCTCCTGTTCTAGAATTGACCTTTTATGAAGTTCAGGCTTGTAGTTCTATTACTGTATATGTAAGGTATATAAATGTACTGTTACTATACCAAACAAGAAATCTCGTACCAAGCTCAATGTCCTGTACTAGATGGACAAGAGTGAAAACATGTAATGTTAAACTTACTGGTGTGTTACAGAAATATGAAATATGAGCATCAGTCAACATTTCATATACCAAAGCGCAACAACACATTTACAGAAATAATCATTCATTGCCTTATGCATCCTGATAACATCTTTCACACCATCTACCAGTTTGCTAAGCAGCGGTGTAAGTTGCAATAGACGTTGGTTCAGTTAAATTGATGCTTGGTATGACAGAGCAGTCAGAAGCCCCTGCAAGTTCCAGTCAGTGGCCTGTTCTAAACCACAGTGACAAATGACGAAGCAGCAGCCTTTTTCAGTTTAGAGTGGAAAAATAAAACGAGTTTAGTTCAATTCAAGACTGTAAAATATTAAGCTTCATTTCGGCGACCACAGGGAGCAGACGCTCAAGATGCTTAAACAGCCCACTTGTGCAAAAGGGTTGAACGTTGTGGAGTTTCAGTTTTGCTGTAATACCAAAAGTCTTTTTCTTGTAACCGCTGATTGAGCTTGAGAGGATTGGAAGGTGCACAGTGGCTTACAGAGAAGATAGGAACTAATTTCCTTGCCTCTTCTCCTTCTGCTCTTTGATCCTCACCTCCCGCTTCATTGGCTTGATTGCCATGTTTATGGACAGCTCCTTTTCCTTTTTCCCCCTCGCCTCTTTCCCCTCTACTGTGTGGCGTGGCATGTCAGCAGTTCATCTTCTGTTGGAGGTCTTCGCGCACATGTGCTCACTCTCAGACTCGCACGGAGACACGCACAAGCGGAACAAACACTCCGAGCCAAGACACACCCGACTCCATCCTCACAGAGGTAAGTGAGTGCACCAGCATCCGCGATGAATAATTGAGTATCTGGCTCCGTGCAGAAATAGCAATCTCCCCACATAAGTGTGAAACATCACTTGCCACCCGAGACCTGGGAACTGGTGCTGCCATGTGGGTCTACCGTGTGTTTCTGTGTGTGTGTGTGTGTTCTGTTTGCATTCATGCTTCTCTGACATTTGGGGTGGATTTTTCTATTGTATCTGAACATCTGAACAACGGGGTGTAATCCTGAACTTATTAGATGTTGCAGTGAATTTGTGACATTTACAGATCCAAGCTACAAACTGACAACCTAACAAATGGCAGCGCTTGTAAATTAAAAATAAGAGGACACAAACTGTGACGCCCTGTCACCCGTTTGCATCTTTTTTTTGTTTTTTCCATTGAGTTGATTTGCAATTGCGATCCCCCGCAGGCTGCCATAAATGATTTGAGGGAGCATGTGACTCTGAAATGCTTTTGAGTCCATTTGTACAAGAAAGCATATTGATCACATAACAACAGCCACACATAGCCTGAAGCTTAGTAATGTTCTTTATATACTGCAGTGAGTTAGTTTATGAGCTACAGTCTAAAACCGTCTACCACAATGTGTCTGCTGCAATTCCTACCTTTGCAAAGCTTCTGATGTACTTTTTTGACACGGTGTTGATTTAACACTGGCCATGTTAGTGGAATACAGTAATGTATTATTGAAAGATATAGAGATAATGATACATCACACTGAGCATGCAAATGTGTAGAGCATGTTAAATTCAAACTATTTCCAACATGAATTCTCACATGAAGAGTGAGACCTATTTTCGCAATTCAGTGGTGTGACAGCATCTCTGGAGATTATCGTATCTGTTTAAATCCTCATAACTAGTGTCATTTTGCAGAGCTTTTGGCGTTCCGTCTGTCTCTGTAAAACTGACCTGATGTAAATCAGCCACGAGCATGCATATACTCTCCATGCGAGCGACTCCAGGAGCCCCTCTGAAGCATCAATGGTGACACGGACAAAGCTGGAGGGAGCAGAATCACGGCAAACTGACAATAAGGCCAAATCTGACAGGCGAATCCTCAGAGGCAGCTCCACAGTTTGACGATCCTCCAGAAGAGGAGCACGAGCCAACGCCCTTCATCGCAGCACCGTTCATTAATGCCATTCATAACGCTTACAGGAAGATGGATGCTAGTCAGAGGAGGCGTAAGTAATGAACATACAATCATATCAGATATAGTACAGATGCCGTGCAGTGTTGTGGAATGAGGTTAGACGGTACGTCCACAGCAGTAAAAGGAAAAGTCCTGTTACTTCTCTGCGTGATGCAGTAACATGGCTCGGGGGTAGACGCAACCAGCTTAGGTCTAAAAGCTCCGTTATGGGAGACAGCGCAGATAAACAGCAATCCTCCTGATCCAGCCCACAACTTACCCTCCCCCTCTTCCCCCCACTCACTCACTCACACACACACACACACACACACACACACACACACACACACACACACACACACACACACACACACACACACACACACACCCACACTCATCGTGGTGAGGAGGTGTACTATGAGTGACCACTTTTATCTTCTGCAACGTTGAGGAGGTCTGGTCGACGCGTGTGACAGCCCGCTGCCATAATAGGTAGCAAACCTGGAGAGGAGGGGGCAAGTACAAGACAGACGCTGAATGTGTGGGGTTAAATCTGGGGCATGCTGTCCCAGGATGGACGGCTTCAGCAACAGCTGCCAGCGTGGTTGGAGTCGACTGGGAGAGACGCTGGGATGATCCTGACGTTATCAAGACACTTAAGTTGACGGCAGAGCGTGCTCGGCAGAAAAATGTTAGTTCCTGGTGTCATCATGCAGTTATGAAAGTGTTTGCATATGTCTGACAGCATGCTTGCACTGGCATTTATACTGCAGTGTGTGAGAGTGAGATTTAGCAACAGTCTGCACTTTGGTTTCAGGCTAAAAGAAGTGAGCCTCATGCCCCTATCCCTCTGTGCTTTCTACAGGGTTAAGAGTCTTTAGTGTGGAAATCGTCATTAATCTGCTCTGTGCAGACAAGTCAGACAGAGCTGGGAATATCAAAACATGTAGGGAGAAGTCTCCCTGGATCATTTGAAATCCTGTTTGGATGTTTCACTACATTGCAGTTGAGAGATTGAGCCATTCTTGCTCCCGCTTTTTCCGCATCTGTCTCACCCATTCTTTTGTTCTGGTGTTTTCCTCTCCCTCTCCTCTCTCTTTTTCCGTCTTTCTTTTTTCTGACGTTCTCGCTGTGACTTCTTTTTCTCTAGTCTGCCTGTCTCTCTCTCGCTTCTCGTCTTTTTGGTGCCAGCTGGGGGATTGGGAGGTTCCTCCAAATTGGCACACAGATGAATAATGCATCTAAAGCAAAAGCAGAGAGCTGGGGTTGGATATATCTGTCTGTCAGACTCTTTCTCTGTATTACAGTTATATAGGGAGTTAGGCTGATACTTCAGAGGAGAAGAAAGATGTTTGTCGCTCTTTACCCCGCTTCCCGATGACTTTTCCTTGTGTCATTAACTCTTTTATTCTCTGTAAATCTGAGTATGCACGGTCACACGGCACCGTGGGTATCATGCAACTTGCACACTGATGCTTGGTGTGAAAGATTCTTGGATTTTGGAAGTTTTTCTCCTAGTTTTCGCTACAACACACATCCATAATGCATGTGTGGTATTTTGATTTCATTTGATTGTCTGTCGCCATATGCATGTTTGTGTGTGTGCGCATGTATTTCTTGCTATTCCCAAACTGCAGCGTTAAAACGCAAACTGCACTCGTGAGCATAAGCTCACAGTAGAACCATCATTAAAGTAATGAGCAGGAAGTTAGCACTGAAGTCAACCATAAACAGAGAGTTAGAGGGGGAGAGTGGAAAAGAGGGAGCGAGAGAGAGAGATCCCCAATCCCAGAAGGATAAATCTTAAATCTTGAATGTTGCTTCTGACTCATTCTGGTTAATTAAGTCGAGTCAACTGAGAGGAAAATGGGGTCTTGCCTTCCCTGAGTCTGTAGGATCAGCGCTATACTGTATTTGCGGCTTATGTAGTCTCTCACTGGAACTGTCCTCTGTCCACTCAGAAAGCAGAGATAGAACAAATTGTATCTTGTCTATTCGTCCCATTTTTATTAGCTTTGACCCGCACAGCCTCTTTATGCGAGGAAAATCTCTCACACACTTCCCATCAGGTCTTAAATTTACATACACATCAGGAGTAAATGCTCTCATTCAGCATTGGGTTTCAGGCTGTGTAGACTAACAGTTTCATTTATCACACTTCATCATTTAGTCCCCCCCATTTAAGGCAGATGCTATTTGCTCGCCACATCCTGCACTCAGCAGTTAAAATACACATCCACCCTGAAACTCAAAGAAACAAAGAAAATCTGTTGTGCAACCTTTGGGATTTTCTTTGTTGTACTACAGTGGAAATATTTCGCCATGTAAGAAAGGATGAGGCAAACAACTGAAATGTCAAAATCCTGTGTAACTCTAAAAATAAAACAACACAAGGGTTGCCATTTGAGGACATCATAGGCACTCGATCGGGTGTGGAACAGATAAAACAAACAGTTTCTTTATGCCCAACAGCAACCGGAGTAGAGCTGCCAACTGTCCTCTGCAGAGAATAGAAGGGAGTGGATTTTAGAAGTGTTTATCTATTTAACATTTTTAACCAAGTGCCCTGAAGATACTAAATCTTTCTTTTTTAGCCATTGCCATAACAGAAAAAAATGTGGCAGAAAAGCAAATAGGGTTTTTAAATCAACAAAAAAACAGACTCGCAGTCACACGACATAACTGCAGTCATAATATACAGCTTATAATTTATTTACATGCATATTACATAACAATGCATGAGGAGGTAGTAGAAATGGAAGTATTGTAATGTTACAATAATGTAATGTTACTCTTAATCAAATATTTAAAATAGTATTCCATATTTCTAACTGTTAGAAGATCCCACAAGAAGACTAAACGACACATTAGTGCATCCGCATTGTGAAAATCTTTTAAAGAGGCAGTTTACTGGAATTCTTTTATGTAATTTCTTAAGACCGCTGTAGTTTCTATCAAACAGCACTTAATAGCACATTTGTTGGGGACTATTTCAACCACAAATCAATACACTTTTGGTGCTCTAATGAGTATTTACAGCAGTAGAACGGTGACTTGACTCAAAGTAAACTGCAGTGGTTGTGTTTATAGTAATAAAGGATCGGTGGCTTACTGTATCTGTGTGTCTGTAATTGACTTCAGACAACAATGGACTTCTACACAGAAGGGTCAAAAAAATAATTGCAAGGTTTTTTGCAACACAGTTGACAGGTATCATAGTTCATATTTTACTGTTTTCAGGCCTAAAATCAACATGGCCGCCTATAACCAAACACCACATGGCATTTTTAGAGAAAGATTCTTCTATATATATATATATAACAATTGAGTAGAATTGAAATTGAAAGTTATTTATAAAGAGGTTGTAGGAAACCTGTTGACGTGATAAATCCACACTTGACTCACTCACTACTTTATATTAAATAACTAAGAAAGCCTTGGAGTCTTGCTCATCTTTTCTTCAGGAGGAAATGACATCATGAGGAGCAGGTCATGTGATTTGGAATTAACACACTTCCCTGTGAGGTGTTTCTGTAATGGGTAACTTATTTGAAAGTGATTCACAGACACAGATAAAATTTGTTATTTTCCATATAAAATTTGATATATTGTCCAAAAATAAATATCCATCATGATTATCTCAACTAAAAAACTCATTTTATTATTGTTTAGCTAATTAGAAGGTGGTTGTTATTAAATATGGACAGTTATTTGTTATGACATTTTAGTGATATCCAGTCATTTTATTAATAAGTGATTGTTTTCATAATAAATAACTGTGGAATGATCAAAGACATGATCATAATCAACATAAAAAACTTTTTTCTTTTACTTATAATAAAAATGTATGCAAGATATATCCCATGGACTTCAAAAGTCCCTCAATTACATATTGACCAAGAAAATACTTGTTAGTTGAATATTCACATTTTGTGCATGGGATTTGTTGACAGTTTAAAATATAAAATATCTCTGGGTATTTTAAAATGCATGTGACATTGCAATGTAGCAGCAAAAGAGCTGCAAAATGATCATATTTACACTTAATATGAGTATTTAAGAGAAAGCCGAAAGCTTTTAGCAGACTCCAAATCGTATTATTTTTGTGTTTATGTGATTACAACATTCATCCAGGACAAATAGCTCAGCAGGTTATGTTCACTTGATCTGTTATGTGACCGCTTGTAACAGGTCACTCTGGAATAGGCATTAAATTGCAAACTGAATTTCCAAGTAGCTGTACAAGGTCTTAGTCCTCAGCGTGTGTGTGTGTGTGTGTGTGTGAGGCTTTGAGATAGCAGCTGATGGCAAAAATGTCTGAGGGTTAAGCTGTACAGCCCCCCCACTCTCTCTCTCTCTCTCTCTCTCTCTCTCTCTCTCTCTCTCCCCCTCTGCCTTTTTAGTTCTCTGTCTCCCCATCAGTCCACGTTGTTATGCTCAGTGTAGCGGCGTCCCGCGGGGCTGGAGGTTGCCATGGACATGATGTGATTTCTCGTCTCCTCTCAGCTGTAATGTGCTGTTCTACAGGCCTCTGATGAACTTGCCTGTTTGGAAGATGCGTCCTCAACACTCCCTTCTTCCTTTCTATCATCGCCATTTCTGTCCATCACAGATTACGTCTGCACCGATGGGTGATCCTCAGATAGCGTGACAGTTAGATTTGGAGTTGAGGCATAAAGAGGGCAGATTTTCAGGTTGGTATTAGTTGCAGGCCCGTGCCGAGGAGGTGATGTAACTGAAAATATTTCACACCACCCGACGAGGATCTTTGGTCTCTAACTGATGCTTTGATTTATTGAGCAAAAGTAGTGCTTCACACTTGCTCATACACAAACATGCACACAGTCAGGCAAAGCAGTCCTCATATCTCATTGTCATCGCTGATAATAATCACTTCGTTGGATTTTTCCTAATGTGATGACAGAGACTGAAAGCTGTGCTCAGAATCATGGCAGGGACTTATCAGTCTTGTGAATGTCTGCCTACAATTATGAAAATTACATGGATGCTGGCTTTGCTAATCCACTGTAAAGAGGGAAAAGAAGGTTTTTGGGGAGTGTTTAAGTGATAAGTGCAGGCAGCTTTGGCTGAGGGAGAGAGTGACCACTGACCCAGAGTTAGAACTCTTATTGAAAAGGCGTCATCCAGTCACTTGCCCGGCTGAGAACTACCACTTGATACCTGTTTAAGCTTGTATTTTTTGACATTTTGCCACATTGCAATCATTAAAAGTTTGCCAACTTGACTATTTATGTAGACAGCAATTGCTGAATTATTTGGATGATGAAAAAAAAACAAGAGGATTCCCTTGCAAGCAGGGTTTTCTGTGTTCTGTGTTGTTGCAGCCTTCTGGGGATTTTGGGGGGAAAAGGGTTCATTTTACTCATGAAGATATGCTCTGTCAGTTTTTCAAACTAATAGCATCCAGGCATGGGTACAAAATAATTTTGTGTAAAAACTGAGAGGCAGTAAATGTCTTCTGAGTATGAAAACATGCATATATTTTGGGTCTCTGCATTCGATTGTTCCTTATTTTCTTCCCAATGCTCCAAAGATGCACAGAACGTGTATGTGTATGTTTTCTGCAGCCAACAGATACTGGAGATGCACTACTTGTTAAATACATAAAATAAATTGAAGTCCCCATCTGGTGAAAATCCTAGTTTTTGTACTTGTAAACATTTCCATATGTTGCTTTCCATACGCTGTGTAGACTCACCCTGAACCTGCAGTGTGCTGATGACAGCCACATTAACATGGATTCAGACTTCCAGGGTTTCATATGTAACACACCTGGTGAATCAACCATGTTAAGGTGACGTGTTTTTCATATAATTTTTCTTTTTCAATGGTTCGAAAACGTGTGGCTGAATTACCCCGGCATGCTATTGTGTACCATTCTGTAGTTTTACAGAGTTTAAGCAGAGACTTGGGTGAGCTGGTGTGCTTGAGCTCCAGCAAATAGCGGAGGGGTGGGTGGAGAGAGAGACTGGGGCTTAGTAGATCTCCACATTTCAAAGGCATCAACAGTCTAGACTCTAGACTTTGAGTGTCAAACATGCGGTCCGCGGACCAAAACTGGCCCTCCAGAGGGTCCAATCTGGCCCACAGGATGACTTTGCAAAGTGTAAGAATTACAGAGAAGATATTAACTGCAGATTGTAAATTTGCGGAACTATAAATTTTAAATAACTTTGAGACCAAGTTATCGTTTTGTGGCTCATTTTTTGGAATATTTTGTATTGGTTTTGGGTTTTTTTTGTCTGACTTTCGTCTAATTTTTTTGTCGTTTCTGGTTTTTGTCGTTTTGTGTGTCCTTTTTGTCTCACTTGTGTTTTTTGTCTTATTTTTTGTCATTTTGTATTTTGCTTTATTCATTGTTTTTTGAACCGCATATGTTACTTTTTTGTCTCACTTGTGTGGTTTGTTCATTTTTTGTCACTTTGTAAATTTCTTGTCTCTTTTTTGTTTTTTTGTCATTTTGTGTCTTATTTTTGTAATATTTTGTCTTGTTTCTGTTCGTTTTTTTTGTCTTTTTTGTCTGACTTTTGTTGTTTTTAATCATAAAGTAAAATATGATACTGTCCAGTTCCAGATGACTGAATGTTTTGTTCCTCTGTAGACACTCTGGGATCTGGAAGTTATAATGTGTACATGACAAACGGAGGCATAATGTTGTTGAAACGGAATTTATTTTGCTTAAGAAATTTCAGGTTGTTCATGATGGTTTGTAGACAGAAAATTCCTTAAATGTTAACATTTTCAGAACGTGCTTTTATGCATTAAAACAAAGGAAAAATGTGGACATATTTATAGGTTGTAATGCTGTGATTTTTACTTGAGATCAAATTGGGCTGAATGTGGCCCCTGAACTGAGATGAGTTTGATACCCCTGGTCTAGGGTTATAGCTAAGCCATTTTCAGGCATAAATTGATCATTTTCAGAGAAAAACAAATCTTTTTAATGGATGTTTTAAATCAGTAACTGGATAGGGATTTAAATAATAACACAACGTATTTTTGAACTCCGTCAACTTCTGTAATTTCCTCTACTCCATACACTTCAGTGTAGTAGCACTTTGTTCAGTATTTCAAAAAAATCCTTTTATTAAGCTTGTCAATCAGAAGCCCAGCAAGAGCAGCTTTGAATGTGAGCTGCTATAAGCGAGCCTTCTCGTGCAAAGTAAGATTAAAAGCAGCTGAACAGATTTCTTTAATTTTAGATGCCTGTAGGGAATCACCTGTGAAATGCTGAGGTTAACCTTAATATACTTTATATATACCCAGACTCCCCAAAGCTGCCCAGTTTATGCTTTGTGCAGCATTTGGTTCTGTTGGCGTTGAAGTCGATTGTGTTCAGCCGTCCTGCTCTTTCAGTAAAAGCTACCGTACACAGGAAGCTGAACCAACATCTCTTAACTACAGAAAGCATTAACAATTCATAGCAACTCATATGATGTCATCCACGATGTAGACAGAAATGTAAATGTCATCCAAGAAACATAACTGAATCAGGTTACGCTTATTTTTAAACCTTTAAAAAATGCCCCTCTTTTGAAGCAGAGCTGTAATCAAAGAGATCCCAGTGAGAGATGTCATCGTCAAATTAGGTCCAGTTAACAAACACTACATAAAAACACCGTCATTTGCATTTTTAGGTTTTCAGGATCTGTGAATTCATTCCAGAAAAGAGATGTTGCTTTTTTTTCATAAATACACTCCATAAAGAAATTGAATTGTGTTCTGTTTAAGCCAAGAGGTGAAAATTGAGGACACTCTGAGCCTCTGCTTGCCTCAAAAACATTTTTTTTTTTTGGTGCACATGAAAAATTAGCTGATTTCCTTTTCAACACTCTATTTTAAGCAACTGAAAGTAGAATCTATAATTAGCTTTAGTTGAGATGTTGGAAAATAACAAGACTGCAGAGCCTGTTAGACCCCAGTTGTACATTTGACGGTTAAACAGTGTGCTGGTTTGACTTGTCGTTGCAAAGCGATTGTGTAATCCAAAGATTGTTGGTAGATTTGCAACATAAAAACCTAGCATTTTATACTCTGTCTCTGCGTGTGTGTGTGCGTATATGTGTGTGTGATCTGAGAGACATGCAGAGGAAACCTCCCACCCTGTGGTTGTGCTGCACCGCTGCATCCTGCTCGCTGCTCTGCCAGTTCTGCTGCTTGCATCCGCCCCTCAAGTGTGTCTCTGCAACTCTCACTTTGACCTCATTATCGCCATGATCCCCATCATTATTAGTAACTGCACCCTTCATCATCGTCATTATCATCACTGCCATCTTTATTCTAATCACCAGCAGCAGGCTTCAATAGGGCTATCACCGCCGTTGTCATCATTCTCAATATGCTGTTATTATCACTGTCATCATTTTACTAATAATGTCCTGAAACGAAGACAGATGCTGGAATAAACATCCTCGCAGCCTAACTGTGTGTCACTGTCGAGCGTGCGGCAGGAATTGTCGTGCGTTGCATTAAAAAAAAAAAGTGTCTCTCATCCCCCTGAGTCTTGTTCACCACTTGTGAGCTTCACATACTGTTAACTATGCTGCTAGACATGTGCTCCCGTCTTGCATTGTGTTCACTGGCAGTTCAGAAACGCACCCGTTGTATGTGTTTCTCCTCTGAATATTTCAGAACGGGGCTGACAAAATGCAGGCAGAAACAGACCGCTGATGACCTCCTTCTCATTGCCTCCTTTTTTTTTTCTTCTTCTTCGCTCTCTGTTCTCCCCCTCCCGCCCTCCCTGCGCTCATCGCACATTCTCCCAGGCTTCCCCACTATTTCTCTCACTGTCTTCATCTTCCTCGTCTCATCACTCCCTTTTCTCCCTTCCCTCCCCCACTGTTTATCGCACCCTCTCCTCCTCGTTCCTCCTTCATGTATTTTAAGCGTGCTCCCCTCTCCCTCTCGCATCTTCTCCCACCTTTCTCTCCGTTTCATCCCACTCATTTGCTCCTGTGTCTCATCACCTCGCTCTTACCCTTCCCTTTCATTCACTGCCTTCCTTTCGTTTTTCCTCCCTCCACTGTGATGTACTCTGCCTGCCTTGCCTGCCTTGCCTGTCTGTCTATTCCATAAAGGGCTGTCTGAGGCCTCTGCTCTGCTAATTCATTCGCTGTGCATCGCCTCACATATCTGCAGGGTCAGGCAGACAGACAGAGAGAGAGAGAGAGAGGAGGAGAGGAGATCTGGAGGAAAAGAGAGAGGGAGAGGGACCAAGAAAAGAGGACATGGAAAAAAAAAAAGATGCAGTTTTATCTCCAAGAAACAGAAAGCCAGAGCCAGATCCTGTGGTGGTATATTCCAGAATCTCTCTCTCTCTGTCTCACACACACATACACACAACATATACAGTTGTACACGGCTTGCCATGACCTCCTTCTGCGCCTCCTTGATTTGTCATTTGGATTCTTCTCTAATCTAATACTTGAACCACATTGCTGCCATTGTCTCTGTTTCTAGAGGAATGTGCAGCGTATTTAGTCGGTGAATCTGTGTGCTGCTGTGCCTCCAGGAAATGCACTGAGCGGTGTGGACAGGTATTGACAACTGCTCCTAATTCCAACAAATCTCGTGCTGATAAGCCGGTAACTGTGAGCTCACGTGGTTCCTGAACCTGAACATAATCTGTGTTCAAGTGACAGTTTGGAGGCTGAACTCAAGGATCTTGCTGCGTCATAATAAACGTAGATGTTCGTTTAACTTGGTGATTCCTTGCGTAGGGATTAGTTGTACTAACTTTGACTAAATAGATGTAATGTGAAGCTGACATTAGTTGGGTAAAATCTAAACTATGGAGACTGAAGCATACAAGGGGTAGTACCGATTGAAGTCAAAATATCTTGATTAAATGATGGTTAATAATCGTGGAGACCAGGATGTTTTTGAATTGTATTTCACAGAACAACACCGTTCCAATTGAATAAAGATAATAAAAAACACTATGCCAGTAAAGATATTATCCTAATTGACTAAATAGTAATGGTTATTTTAATGCTACCATAATTAAATAGTTCTTACCCATTCGAAACTGCATCAACTCTAACTGTGAATATATAAATATTACAATAAATAACTAAATTCCATAAATATTTTTAGAGATGGATGGATGGATGGATGGATGGATGGATGGATGGATGGATGGATGGATGGATGGATGCTTTTAAGATCTGAAATTTAAGATTTAACGATTTGGAATTTTCTTGGTAAAATGCAAGTTTTTTTTTCTTTAAATTGCTTCTCTAAAAACTACTTTTTTCAGCCAGCATATTTATATTAACAGGAGCTTAAGTGAAAAAAGAATGGAAATCCTTTACTTGAAGACAAACTTCTGTTACCAGTTATTTAGTTAAGTGAACATATAGAAGCATTTACTGTAAAATAAGAAACGCCTAATTGTGAAAGAAATCTTTGATAATGTCTAATTATGACATTATGACACTAATTATGACTTCTTTTGCATTATATTTGAAGTATTTGTACTTTTACATTGCAACATGCATATGTATATCTGTATCTATATGTACACACACACACATACACACACACACACACACACACACATACAGATATATATTAGCTTGTTTACAGGAAAGTGTACATTCATGCAGGGGAATTAAAGTAATTCAATCTAAAATATAAACAGTGTCGGGCAAGCTACTTGGAAACTATAATGAGCTAAGCTACCAGCTACTCCGTGTTAAATCAAGCTTTACTACACTGAAGCTATGACCCTCAGAAATGTAGCAAGCTAAGCTACAGCAATATGCCCAAAGTATCTTAATACATTCAAGTTACTTTTTTTTCTCCACACTTAACCAACTTAATTACCAAAAAGTTCAGGGACTAATAATGAAGTTTTCTCCCATACCTCTTCCCTCCTATATGTATCAGTTAATTATTTAATCCCCCAATTTATACACATTCACACACTGCCACCACAACCTTACGCTTAATTTAATTAATTTACTGCCACGCAAATTTTAGATGTTGAAAAGTAGCTCATTTGTGTGCGCATCTTATGCTGCGGTTGACACGTGGTGGTTAGCTAATTGCTGCTGGTTGTGCATATTCGGTAGTCACCTGTATATGAGTTCTCATATTTGTATTTGACGTCTTTGAAGTTGACAGAAACTTCGCCTTGGGCTGGCACAGTAGGCATCTGAAAACATAACTTTTCACCGTTTTTTCACAAAAATGTAACTATTTAGGTAGGGCCACGGTGACTCTGACTCCTTCGGTTGCTCCTCGTCTTCTCCCTCCTTCTCTGCCATCTCTCAGCGAACTGAAGCGAGCGTCTGTGTGTGTGTGTGGATCCAGTGAAGCCGCAGGAAGGGACTGTTGAATGACGACATCAACAGTTCCTCCGCTTCTATTGGTCGACACAGACATGTCGGCGTTTGGAGACATAGACTGTATATAAAGATGGACGTAGCATCTGGCTCCAGAATTGAAGCCAACCCGGAAGTGTCAAAAACTTGCAATATCACGCCGTCCGCTAGGGTTGGCTCCAAAAAGCTTTTTCTCCATAGACCCCAATTCATTTTTGGAAAAAATAAAATTTGATAGACTGATTTTCTACAGCTCAGGATTTTTTTCCCGTTAGTTTTCATGGTCAAAATGAGAGATCAGGTGGCCGATCTTAAAATAAATCAATACTGAATTTTAAATAAAACGTTAAAGTTGGCGGAGCCAGGGGGCGTGGCTATACTTGATAGACAGCAACAGAAGCCTCTGCGGTAAAACGTGGGCGGGATAAGAGAGTCCTCAGCCAATCCTGCCCCTAGTTGCTCTCCGGTCCAGTCTGTTTGGTGACGCTTTTTACGTCACTGGCTCCAAAAAATCCAAAACGGCGAACAGGAAGTAGCAAAATCCGGGCTTCATTTTCTCGGCGTTGAAGCCAACGGGTGACGTCACGGTTAGTTTACGCCTGTTTGGAGATGACACTGCAGCAGAGCAGAAAGCGCCGCTTCAAGCAGTTCAACATTAATCATTTTAAAATGTTTAATGTAGCTTTTTGCGTTCGCTACCGCACTACATGACCAAAAGATCAGCTAAGATGTTGAAACGTTTTTTTGATTTTGTAAACAACACAGCTATTACGTCGTTACAGAAAAATGTAGTTAAACTACTAATGACGCTATTTGTAGTGACGTTACTGCCCAACACTGAATATAAATCACAAAAATGATCAGCTGTTTCATCCTATTTAAGTACACTACGTCAGTCAGTAAATGCTAATTATTTCACACCTGGTATTATTGCATCTTATTGTCCCAGTACATGGAAAACTCTGCAAAGTTTTACCTCATGTAGTCAAATCTTTCTGAACTAATCCATTAATGCAGGAACAGCATGCAAATCTCCTCAAGGATCATTTTGTCTGACATGAGGATGTTTATGGAGTGGGTGGTTGTAGAGAATTTGCTTATTGTTGTGTATGTCAGAGAGGTGAGAGGGCTTGAGGTGAGTGTGTAGCACAACAATTACTACAATATGTACCACTGTTCAAAACATTAAAAATCTTGTTGTCAGCCTTTGAGCCGCTCCTGACTGGAGAACAAGAAAGCCAGCAAATGAAGCGTAGCAGCAGTGAGTCTGGTCCTTCCGTCAGTGAGGCACTACTTTCGGGAGCTCAGTTGGTTTTTCCAGTTAAACACAAGAATCTCTCTGGCTGGTCAAATGAATGTTACGGTATCATTTGATCTTTTTTTAACAGCAAAAAAGAAAGAGTGTGATGAAACTGTTTTTGGCACGCTCCAACCGGCTGCCTTGTAAGGTGTTCTATTTTCTGTGCATTATTCCAGCGAGTCAAAAATAGAAACTGATATGTCAGAAAGAGACAGTGACAAAAAGCCAGAGGCAAACCAAGCGCTCACACACTATTTCTCACCTCGCTCGTTGCAGCATTTCTCCACTTTCCTCTTATCTCTCATGTCAGTCACTCATATGTTGTATCTTTTTCTTTGTCCCCCCCCCCGTATCTCCGCAGGTTTTCCTGAGCAGACGGTCTGTGTGGCAGAGTTTGAGCTTGAGTGAAAGTGAGGGAGTGAGCAAGACGGAGTGAGTGTCATGGATGTCAGCGACGGAAGTGCAGAGGACCCAACCTACCAAAACCTGCTGCTCCTGGGAGCCATCGCAGCAGCATCGGCCTTTGTGGTCACCATCCTTATTGTGCTTGTCTGCGTTGGCTGCCAAAGGTAAGATAGTCACATGACTTGGACTGTGGAAAATGTAGGGTGCAGGATGAATTAATGAAATAAAGAGAACAGCCAGAGTTTTATCATCTCTGCTGCCAGCAGTTCATGCCCTCCCAGATCACTCTCATCATCCGCTCCTTCTTTTATGTGTCTCTACTTCTTCTGAACTCTTCTCCTCCCTTCTTTCTCTTCCCTCCATCCATCCTTTCCATCTCTTTTATCCCCTGCTCTGAGCGGAGTGGCAGTAATGAATGTTAATGGCTGCGAGTGCCAGTTCAGATGAAATGATGTTTACAGGACACTGATGGGACAGACCGGAGTCAGAGCAGCCTCACGCCACCCCTCACCAGCAAACTCCTCGGCAGGCTAAAGCAATGGGACACCCTACGGTTTAAAAAAGGATCAGACTGTGATCCAGGCAGAAGCAATAGCACAGCCTATGTCGTCTCTCCCCCCCCCCCCCCGAACCCTCAGGGACCAATCAGAGGCAGCACTGTGGCTTTGTTGCCATGGGATACACAGATAAGGATGTGGAGAAATGTCAAACCAGGTTATGTGATGGAAATAAAACCACACTATTGTCACAATCTAAGGAATAATATATAGGCTGCCCATGGGATATTGGTAATGTTGAGGGGCTGAGTCTTCAGTCGTTCATCAGTTCAAATAGACTTTGTCATCTACAAATACCGATCCTCCCTCTATTGATCTCCCACTATTGATTTAAACATACTCACTGTTCCTTTTAAATTCCAAGGATTACAATTGACATCTTTTATGGTCTCACTCTAAAAATCACAAGTTAATTGTAGTGATTCTCATATGACTTTGTGCCTTTAAGTCATTTTGCCTGAAACCCCCTCCTGTGTGATGTTATTATGAAAATCTCCGAGGGGAGCTCTCTTCACCTTCTCCTGGCCCCCTTGGGGTATGATGGCCATATGTTTGCACCAAGGAGTTTCAGCTTACTAGAGGAGAATATCTAGCTCCAGTAACATGGAACAGACACACGTGACTATGCTACTTTTAACATTCGGATATATTTTAAGCACAATAAGATGACGTGTGACTTCTGCACCTGTTTACAAACCAGGAATGTGGTTTCTTGCCACGTTGCGTTTTGCAGCACAAAAGTGAGATCTCACATATTATGTGATGCAGATCCTCAGCCTCCAAAGCGAGAGAAAAGAGATGGGGGGTAGAACAGTTCTCATGTTCCCTAATGGACATAGGTGCTTACTTTCCTTTCATCATTCTCTCACCATATCAACAGTTTCCTATAGCTACAGCCACCCGCAGGGATTCACAATGAGGCATAACAACACTCCACATGCATTTGTTTCACAAGATTGATACCAGAGGATGGAGGAATGAAACAACAAAAAAAGAATTAACATGAAGTAAATTACAATATAATAAATGTGAGTTTGCTTGGTCTAATAAGAAAGTAAAGAATTGCAGTGAAGGTCATCCTCTGCTTCTGATAAAACCTGAGTCACGCACCATTCACAGTTTGACTGGACTCTTGTTATCAGCCAAGGACTTTCATGCCCTAACCAAAGCTGTATGCTGATAGCATCTATCTGACTGTGTGTGTGTGTTCGCTTTCAGTCCACTGGCTTCTGTTGACCTTCCTTGCTTTCATGTTGTTTCAGAAAAAGCAAGACCAAGCACCCCTCAGCTGGAGAGAAAGGGACATCTGTAAATATGGTGAGACAGGCTTTCATTTTGCTCTGTCTTTTCTTCTCTCCCTCCTTGTCTTCATCTAGTTGTGCTCCTTTCAGTCTAAACTTCCTTCCCCCGGTAGCTGTATACAGATGCACATGCATGTGTTTGCATGTTTTATGCCTGTATTGACAAGCCCATATGTGTGTGACAGCAGGGTACTCTGCGGCATCCAAAACTGAACTCTATGAGTAAATCTGACACCAGGCTGCATGAGCTCAATCGTTTTCCCTGCAATGGAAACTGTAAGTAATGACTAACAGTTCGTATGTGACAATAAGTGATATACTACCCTGGGTGCTATTTCAGTCATGGAACCTGTCTGGCTTTCTTTCTTCCCCACCTCCTCCTCTTCCTTCTCTCTATGCAGCTGTTAGTAAGAGTCGTCCAGCCAGTATGGACCTCCTGCTCCTCCACAGTCGGCGCTCTCAGACAGACCTGAGGCCCTCCCATGGACGCCAGCTCCCCCAGATCCCCACCAGTCCCCAGGGATCCAGCCAAGGGGGAGGAGGGGAAACAGGAGGAGATGGAGGAGGAGGAGGTGGGGGAGGAGGGGAGGCCAGAGACCACACCTACACTGAGGTGGGGCTGCGCAATAACCCCACTCCCACCCACTACCTGGATGATGGCCTGTACGAAAGTGTAGGTGTTCGGGAAGGCGACGCAGGCTCCAAGGTTTCCTCCGCCCCACCGAGCACATCAGCCAACACTCCGACTACAGTCAGAGCTGCTCAGAGCCCCCCAGCTCATGCCAGCGGAGCTCGTAATGGAAACGGAAACGTACGTACTTACACACAAACTTTCAAAAATGCTTATCAAAAGATGCATTTAGACAATTATTTTAAATGTGTCATGCAAACCACTGAACTTGGATCCACTCATATGTTCATCAGGCAGAAAAGTCATTCCATTCATTATGGAGGTATGCAGTGATTACTACACCTGTTCCACACATACTAATCTGTTCTACCAACAGAAAAGGAAAGTAATCCAACATCCAAACAGTTAGTAGATGTGTTGATGTCCCAAAAAAAGTAGAAAAAAGTAGAAAATTAAAAAAAATCATGCATCTGCAGGCAATAAGCAGCTACAACAGCTAATTATTTCTTTGCCTTTAGGTGACATGCATCATCCACTTATTTATATAAGTTTTAAGTGCAAAACTGCCTCTGTAGTGTTAAATGGTATTGACTGGGCCTTGTTCAGGGTGACTCAAATCTGTAAGTTTTGAGTTTGTGAATTTTTTTGTAAACAAAGAATTGTGTATGTCTATTTTTTCATCACAGGGAAGAGGGAATGGCAGGGGCAACGGCACCATTAATGGACCGATGGCAGGGAGAGGTAACGGAGTGAGTGGGGCCAACAGGTCCCCCATGTCTTCTGTCAATTCACTGGCCATTCAAGATACATCTGTTGCTGAGTATGCTTCCATACGGAAGTTCAGAAAGGTAATTACCATATTAGTGTTTCAGGTGGTAATTAAAGAGGACTTGCTGTCCTTGTTGATTCAGTTAAAGCAGTACTTTGATTTTGTGAGCATTTTTAGTTTAAAATGTCACTGGGCTCTATGTTGTAAAAGGAAAACAAGTATATTCCAGGGAATGATATTTAGTTTTTCAAAAGCATGAAACTTTCCACCTTAACCAAACTGGGTATTTTGCATCACATCTCCGGAACCAAAACATGAAAACGCAAATACAGTGACATCTAACCTCACTGTTTAATAGTGAAGGATTACACTGAAATCATTTACATCATCATAAACTGTTTAGATGAATAGTCTGTGGGGACTTTGTGAGAAGGAAATTACAATATCTGAGACTCTTTTTGTTCATTTACCTTTCTCACAGCCACAACTTCAGAGTTTAAGGGTGAATTAGCTTGCCTCTGGAAGAGTGGTTTCCTATTGTTAGAGTACCAACAACATACTTGATAAACACATAAAGTCAGAGTTTTCAGTCCCACAATGGTGGCTCTCTTTTAATCTGACTAGATTGCCATAGTAACTGATGCTGCACAACTAACCTGCTCAAAAGAGGGTTATTTTCAGAGTTTAGGAGGTTTAAGTTGGCTGTTAGATGCACCACCCTTTCATCAGTTTTTTGATTCACCAAATGGGTAATACACATTCCCTGTCAAGGCCATGCATTATGTCTACAAACCTGCTGAGCCACATTTTAGTAATTCCACTGAACAAAGCTGTGCAATTACAGTAGGCAAACTGTATGTGTCGTGTTGCCACGGGAACCTACATGCATTCATTTGGTGATGCAGAAAATGCATTAATATGTTTTTATGTTTGGTCCTGATTTGTTGCTCAGTCAGTTTTACTCTGTTTTATACTGAACTGTTAAATACAATTTTTGAAATTCACACAAACTACGCAATAAGGGTAAAATTTGGAAAGATCTGTCAATATCATTTATTTATCCAGCTAGCAGTACCAATTCTCCTCTGACTTGCAGGATAAATTCAAAATACTTAATTTTGTACACCTTTGTTTGATGTTTTCTTTCATTCAAAGCTTTGATTATAATGATTTCAATGGCTGATTCAAAACCTCAAGGTTGACAAGATTAACAGGAAGGAAAATAACGGCGCCGACAGCCAGTCAGACAGCCAGTCGAGCGTGAGTGATTCACCGTCTGCCGCTCCTCCTCCTCTACATCGCAGTCAAGAGTTTCCACGCAAACCACTGGAACCATTTCACCTGCATTCCTTCCCAAAGGTAAGGCAATGATTGGATCAATATGTTCCATATTAACCTTGCATTACATTACCCAGTCACCTTTCCAAATTGTAAGTCTGTCTGTTTACCACCAGAGGGCACTCTGCACAAACAAACGTCTCTATAGCTGGGCATGAGTATTGGTTGAGTTTGAGCTACTTAATTCCCCCTCAGACCGAAAAAATATTTGAAACAATTATGTGATTGATAAAATGATCAACCTCACTGCCTTATTAACTCCTGCTTTTATGGTTTTGTCTTTTTTTGGGACATTTTAATCACATAATGGAGTAAAACATGCCAGTTGGGATGTGGTTATAATCACAAAAGTAGTTGTGAGAGGGAAATAGAGGGGCAAAGATCGGATGGTGATCAGCCTTTCCTGTGGGTTTGCTGGTACTCATTTATTTTTTCATGCCTGTGTACGTTTGTGTGAAAGAGGCGACTTTAAGGAGATTGATAAGGTTGTTCAAATAATTTTGTCTTAGCTGTTGATGTCAGCCCGGTTGACGACCTGTGCTTTTAATAATCTGCGCATGCTTAATCCTAGAAAGCGTGTTGATGTGTGTGCATGTATGTGCATACGTATTTCTTCCACCCTTTTGCACGGTGCTGTGCAGCACTGTATTAGAGCGAGGAGTGGAAGGACGGATTATGTAAGAGCTTGGCAGGCTGCCCAGCTGCCTGTGTGTGTGCGTGTGTGTTTGTTCGGTTGTCCAACTATCTTTGTGAGAACCGGTCTTTAGTTTTAAACCATCACATTGAGAACATTTTGGAAAAGTGAGGACATTTCACTCTGTTAATATTTTTCACACCCCTTCAAGGGTTATTTGGAGGTTAAGACTAGAACTGGATTTTAATAAAAGTCAGTGTTGTGAATATGCACTTATTTGTGACCGTTAAGGTTAGTTTAAGGGGCAAGGGAATAAACTTATGTCAGTGAATGTCCTCACAAAGACAGTCATACACACATGGGTGGGTGTGTGTATTCCTGCTGAATCTATCAGCAAGCTTATTTAGAAACGGCTAGCAGGTAGCCAGCCAGTTTGGGGATAAATGTTGTTCCCATATTGAAGCCATTTACTCTGCCCCGGCTTCTATTACTCACTCACTGCACACGAGGAACATATAAAATTTTAAACATCCTCCTCAGTCGCGTGTGCCCAAGTCACTTCATGTTTCCTAATTGGTTACTAATTGGTTTTGATCACAAGAAGTGGTAAACATTTTTGCAAAAGCAGTTGCTTAGGTTTTATCCCATCCATTTTTTTGGTCTATGCACTGTTGTGTTTCATAGCATGAGCCACATACAGTACTCCCACAATACAGCATAAAGAGCTGCTCAGTCAACATTTTTTAAATATAGCAGTTTGAGTTCCTCATTCTTTTTTTTTTTTTTTTTTTTTTTTTTGCTGATCAATGATTTTGATCTGCCTTCTATCCTCCCTTATATCTGGCTGATATTACCTCTATCAGCACAGTTAAATGGAGGCTGTGTTTTGGCAGCACTATTTGTATGTCAGTGGGTCTGCCTGTCTGTCAGCAGGATATCTGCGAGGGAACAGATTTGCATAAAACCTTGTGGAACAGTTGGTCACAGAGCAAGAAAGAACTGATTAACTTGCTGAAAACACAAACACAGAAAGCCATTTATTAACACAGAGTTGATTTTTAAATGAAACTTATTTTAGTAACAGAAAGTGCATTAAGATGCTAGCAACATTTAATTACAGTTAGAAATTAGTCTCAGAACAGCTGCCTGCTCACAAGACCAATTCTAATATGTCCACTTGATGATTTATTTGCTAACTTAAAAGCTACCTTGTAGAGTGGAAAATAAGTAAAAAGACATTTAACATTGGTGGATAATGCAGAAACTTAGATATCTTTGTTGAATAAAAATTTTGCAGTGACATTATTGTGACCATAACCTTGCTTGTCAGTGGTTGTTGCAGTTCAACTGTTGAACAAGACAAATGAGTAAAAGAAAATGACAAATAGGCTGTACAACAAGCATGGATGGAAATACAGTTTTTCCATACATTGATGCAGTATGTGGGAACAGTAGCACTGGACAAATTTATTAAAATCAGTTCATATTAATCTGACATTGCAGGTGTGTCATCCCTATATGAAATCCTAACCTCTGTCTTTAAATGTCGCACTCTATTTTTCTCTCTGTCACTCTCACACACACGATCTTGCTCACACGTACACACTTGGACAATGTGCCCACACTGTCCAATGTGGTCACAGTTTAACTGTTAACCAAGACAAACAGGGAAAAGCCAATAGAAAAAAAACACACTGTTTGTACAACAAACTTGGATGGAAAGATAGTTTTTTTTGGTGCATGCACACATGATAACAGTAGTACTGCCCAAATTTACTTAAAGCTTTCACATTAATCCTACAGTGCAGGATCCTGTTCTATAAAATAAGGTTTTCACATAAGCCAGGCTTATTTTGGTTAGTCTGAAAAAATGGTTTGGTTGTTTCCAGAAAATATATTCAGTATAGTTCATGTACATTCCCAAATCATATTTCACATATCTTATTAAGAGGAGACCACCTCCCCCTTGCTCCATTGTAGTCTGCACACTTGATTTATTGAGATGTCAGTGTATTTTTCCCCTTTACTTTAGTTGCTACTGGCTTTCAGTCCATCAGCAATCTCTTCCAGCCTTTCTCTCTTGAGTAATGCAAACAAGGAAAAGCAAAGGACAAACAAACAGATTATGCAACAAACACATATGGGAAGACAGTGTTTTTCCATACATGTTAAATCATGTTTTAAAAATTGCCACATCATTCCTTTTTAGTAGTGTCTTTTACTTTTGGCATAAAGACTTATGGATAATGATTGCAATACTTTACTGAGCTGCTCATTTCATTTTGTTTACCAGGAATCAGTGTTCATTGGCAATGGGGAGCAATACATCTGGAAGCCTCCAGAAGATGATGACATCATTACCTTGCACCCACCTCCACACCGTGGAGAGAACGGACAGGGACACCCATCGCCTCCAACTGCAAAGGAGGTAGTACATGTGTCTATGTGTTCGTGGTGGTAGTGGGGGGTAGGGAGCAGTAAACTGGAGGGCGACCGGAATGACTACAAGCCGACAGATAGACGAACAGGTCTCTGATTACAGCGGTGTTTGCTGTTGGGAGCGCCCATTTGATTGGGTACGCTGTCATAACACTGCAGCCCTGTGACCTGCTTGTCATACAAGGTTTCTACTTACAGACAGAGGTCACATTACATGTATCCAACGCCCCCGCTCAATGCCTGCCTGAACCTTGACCCAAATCTCCCAGCCCCCCACTCGTCTGTTTACTCTCCACATACAAGCAGACGGACTGGACGGATTGGACACCAGTATCACCTGCTGCTGAATAATAAATCATCGCTTTGCATTCATTGAGCTATTTGTTAAAGGTTGACAGTTTTGTCTCCTCAACCTAAGCAGGCAAAATTCGAGCAGCAGATTGATTTGAATTACAGATAGACAGACACATATCTCTGTATGTGTATAATCACACACACACACAGACACACACACAGAGACCTACAAATTGTGCCACATACTCCACCACATCCACTTCCAAATGCAGCAACTCCACCCCCACTTCTCTGCTCTCAAACTCTCAATCCCCCTTTTTTGCTCTCTGCCAGACACAGTATATTATCCAGAGTTACAAGCAGTGTAGAAACTTTTGTCATGCCTTTTGGATGGTGGAGGGGTTGTGGCATTCAATGTGAGTAGATGGACGTGTGTTCCCAAAGTAGACCAACATCTATTTTTAGCGTGTGTTGGACTGCACGTCTTTTTTCTGTGATCATCTTCATCAGCTCTGGGAGTTTTTGGTATATAAGTCTGAATTTCACATGCAAGCAAAACTTGTTCACATAAAAGATTATCTAGATGACTGGAAAATTAAAGGATGGTTTGATCTGTATTGTAACTGCAAGAATAGTACAGCAGTCGTCCTGACAAGTTTTAAGCTGCTGGTATGTTTCTTGTCTAAACCAGTGCTGAGTCAAAGACTTTGGATGCTGTTGCGTGTGGAGATTAAGGGGTTAAGTCTTTTGGTGAGGCTCCAGTAAAACGCCTCCTCTGCAAATCAGACTGGTACACAGAGCAGCTGGCCTTGACAACATTCTGCAATGTCTCTCAGTTTATTTTTCTTCCTTTTAGACTTTCTCTTCTGTTTTTCTTTTTCCTTTTCTAAACCTTTTCTCCCCCGTAGTTGCTGTGTTTTTCCGTTGAAGAGTTTGCTGTTGCCCTAACATGCCCATATACTTTCTATCCTCTGGAGTTTGTCAGTTGCAGCCATCAACCGGTGTTGAGTTTCCACTCCCAACTAAATCTCCTCCCCTCCTCTGGCGCTCTTTCCTTCTGCTCCGCTCCCTTTGTGGCTATAAGGAGGCGCTGCCTTCCCCAACCAATCACGTTGCACAAAGCATGTCTTACCACATGAGTATCAACTGCTAGCAGACCGTTTGGAAACTTGTGCCATATTTGATATTCATAAAGTTGATCACAGACAGATGCGTCAGTCGTGCATATGGTTGTTTTTCCACGCATAATCAGTGTATACAGAAATTAGCTGTGACACAGAAATAACTGTGTCTAAGTGGAGAGCACTGACAGAAGAAACACAACAGAAAGGAGCATAGGGTGA
The DNA here is from genome assembly GCF_021347895.1 of Acanthochromis polyacanthus. NCBI lineage: Eukaryota > Metazoa > Chordata > Actinopteri > Pomacentridae > Acanthochromis > Acanthochromis polyacanthus. The sequence goes on from NC_067118.1 coordinate 33,039,809, forward strand.
GGGGAGGTGAAAAGAAAACATACAATGCACAGGCTTCCTCAACAGCTGCAGCCCAGTTTTGAAATCCCCATCATCTTGTGACTTCCTTCCTCTGCTGCATAGAGCTGCAAATTCTGTGTGCACGCACACAATAACACACACACACGCTTGCATGTACGCTCACACTGCACATTGTCTGCACACGCTTATAGCATACGTCAGGGTCTTTGTTTATCCAGAAAGGGTCACACAAGAGATCTGTGGGGGTTGGGTATGCGTGTTGCTTGAGATCTGTCAGAAACAGGAGTAAAAGAAAAGTGGAGCGATTCACAGATAAAGTCACACTAGTTTGCACTTTAGCTATATTTCCTCTGCAGAACCAGTGTGCAAGAAATATAATGCAAAGAAACCATGAAAGTCAAGGTAATGTGAGCACACACATACATACAGAGAAAGAGTCTTGTCCATAGTCTGTATGCTCTCAGGTTTCAGTCTTTTGGGAGCGGAACAAACACAAGGCTAATCTGTGAATATGTGCATGTGTGTGTGTGGATCCAGAATAGAGATAGTTTGCATAGCCAGTGTTTCTTGAGGCCAGTAGAGCAGAGCTGCTGGTCTGGGTGTGAACACGGAAGGTAAACATGACCATGCCCCACAGTCCTCTGCTCTTGTGCTCCCCTTGTGGAATTTTGACACAGAAATGCCAGAGGTCACAGCACTGGTTTATCAGAATTCCCCACAAGACCTCACACATGCCTTTCAGTTGCGAGGCCTAGATATCAAATCTTTCATGCTGAACTGTGAGCACGCACATACATACTCTATGCATGAGCACACACCTGCAGTCGAACCTAGCCACAAAAACATGCACACATACCTCTTCCAAAACAAATGAGATCCGAGCAAAGTCCATCACTGAGGTTTTTTGTTTTTTTTCAGAAAGTTGGCTGTCGTTCAGATCTTTCACACCATACCCTGCTGTTCTGTTGCCAGAGCAGTTGTGGTGAAATTTTAACAGGTTCATCCACTGCAAAGCTAACTCCGTCTCTGCCTAGGACTCTACAGACTGATAACACAGTTTACTTTGTCTTATCCTACCCCATTAAATAGGTCAGGCTACAGCACAAAGCAAGCACTGTCAACACTATTGCACATACACAGAGTACTTGTTCATACAATCATTTACATGCACAAAATTAACAACATTATATTGTACATTAACTCCCATGCTTATATTATGCCTTAGAATCTGGCATGCAATCATACCGAGTACATACACATATAAATATAGGACCTACTCATTGCTAACTCAGAAACTTGAGACATGTTACACAGACATAGTCTTAAATCCCAGCACAGTAGAGCATCTGCAGGCTATATATCAGATATGCTATAAACATCTGCCTATAAATACACCAGGGAATGAAGTAACAAGTACCTTCTGTTTAAGGAGCTGTGACCTATAGAATATAGGACAGAGTTGTAATGTAGTTCAGTGCTATTAACTGACAGCCTACTCCGCTCCTTTATGTGTTCTCAGATTGCAGACACCTACTCCATCGTATGTAAAACCCAGAAGAAGAAACCTCCCATGGAACACAATGGGGCAAAGACCCTTCCGCGCTCCTTTGGTGGGGAGAGAGGAAACATGGGTTCTCGGGGCCGAGGCCGAGGCGTTCAGGGCCAGGCACGTTCCCAGGAGGAGCCCTGCTATGAGCCGGTAGGAGATAGGTCCTGGTCCACCCCGGTGGCCGAGTCAGACCCTGCGTACGCTAGTGTCGACACCCAGCGGAAACGTGAGCAAGGAGGAACCAATAACAGCACAACTGGGGGGAATGCAACTCTGAAGAGAAAGAAGCAGACGCCACAGCAGCAGCAGCAGCAGGCAGCACCAGCGGCACCTCAAGGCTCAGGACCCACCGCCCCGCCTGTTCGAAACCTGCCTGGTGGGGAAAACTTCTATGAGACCATCAGCGATGTGAAACAAGGGGCCAACAGCTCCAGCACTACCACCATCTTCACATTCAATGATGGGATGGAGATGTATGTCACCGGCCTGTAGCTGGCTGACAGGCAGAAAAGGGCCCAGAAATCACTGATACCAAGTCCAGGGATCTTCCTGTTCACCGGCCAACAGGTTGCTGTACATAGACACAAGGCCCTCTATCGTCAAAAAACATGAGGATCCATTTTGTGTTGACACCAGGTACAAACAGGGTCTTAATCCAGGTTCAGACTTCCCTTGATTGGTCTGTACTTCAGAACCAGCCTAAGCCTAGTCCAGCCCAAATATGGACCAAATGCATTTTAACAAAAAAAGGAAAAAAAATACAACTGGAATATACATCTTCAATCTACTGTGTCACTCACCATACTCACTTGTTTGTGCATCATTTTCCATGATATCTTTATTTTTATATGAACACTGTACTCTTTAAAGAGTATGTGGTGTAATTCACAACCTGAGAAAAACACACTTTAATATATATGAAAAAAGAAATGTGCATGCATTGTGCAAACTCAAACACACATGAAAATATACGGTAGTAGCAATCAGACAAGCTATATAAGGAGTACGAGGCACACTGTTAGGTACTGTCACCAATACACACTCTCACAGACACACACACACACACACACACACACACACACATATAGGCTTCATCCTTGGGGTGGGAGGGACTTGTGTAATATAAGCATATGGATGTCACAGAGATTTGCGGCGCTTAGCTCCCCCTAAGTAAACATCTGAAACAGGTTCTCAGCGCACACTGACCTATTGGCTGGCAGACAGCTTTGTCGTGCTTTGTTTAGGCCTATAATTTGTAGGTCTGCCTAAACACAGACGTAAGTGAAGGCTATTGTCTTTATCCCACAAATTTTGATCGATGCACCCTAAGCTTCTAAGCATTTATCAATAACAGACCTCAAGATAACTATAGAAACGCATTTTGCTCACGAATGTAACCTTCTCGTAAATCAAGGGATTAGTTAAAAATCCACGCTCAAATTTGACAAACATCTGCAGCCAGAGGCATGTCGACACACCCCAGCTCACCCCCACACAGACACATATTTGGCAGAATCATTCAGGGTGAAATGATCAGGTCAGGGGCATTGAGTGGCTTGTGCAAGAACTTCCCCAGAGCGACGTGGGTGACAAATTTCACAACGCGGGACCTTAACTGTATTACTGGGATGAAGGAGAGAAAAATATTTTCAAAAATAAGGAAGTGAAAGAGTGTCCAAAATAATACAGGATATTTCATAAGTTTATGTGTCATGTCTTTTGGGCATTGTAAACATCTGATTTTATGACTGTAGTAATTTTGCACTGGACAGCTGCGGGACTGCTGGACTTAATTGTGCATTAATGTGCTGTAAAGGGGGTATCTGAGCACAGTTTTGATTCGCCAGAGCTCCCTGTAGCTCAGTAGACTTAAGTCTGGTGGTTGAAATAGCAACAGAAGGCTCGGACTCCAAGGAAAATAAAGAGCTGGGCATAAAAATTACCAGTGAGTGTCCTTTGGAAGGTTGCCCTCTCCCTCTCCCCACCCTTGTCTCCAGCCTCTGTACTGAGTTCTCTTCCATAACAAACAACGTCTTTCCCATGTAGCTTTGGGGAACATTAGAAAAATGAATAGAGGGAGAAAACAAAACATTTGAGACTTAATAAATGGGCATAAAGATGAGAAGGGAAGATGGCTGCAAAGTGCTCACAGGCTGAGGATGCATTCGAATGATCTCACTGTGAGACAACCACGCAAAGAGAAGACGGGTTTAGAAAGTAACATAAATTTATAAATGCTACTGTGTCATAACGTATGTAAAAAAAAACAACAACAAAAAAATGCACTCTGTATTTTAATGCACTGTTTATTTTTTCTTACCAACCGATAATACCATTGGTTTAATAGCTCATACCACTGCCATGAAAATGTTTATGTTGTTGGTGCAATTTTTCCTGCTTGATCAAAAAAAGTGCATGCTTTGATATATGGAGATGAAAACAAATATTGTGGTACTTAAATGATCTCTTGTTTGTTACTCTTTTTCTGTTGTACTTTTTTGCCATGTGATGCAAAGCAGCAGTTAGTTTTTTCTTTCTTTTTTCCTTTTTCCAAAGCAACAACTTGTAGGAATCAGAGGAAAGAAACAGAGAGGAGGCACTGGGAGTTTAGGGTTGTTTACACTCTGCTCTGGAGGGAGCGGGAGTGATAGAGTCGGGGTGGGGTGCACAGCGAGTATAAAGATGGATAAGAATCACTGGAAACGAACACAGACCCAAAGGACCCTCCTCCTCCTCCTCCTGCTTTGCACACACAGACAGCCACACACACACACACACACACACACACACACACACACACACACACACACACACACACACACACACACACACACACACACACACACACATCGGGGAGCACATTTTGCCTGCACTTGGTCAGCCCTTGCATATACTCCCTCCCCAGCTGTGTTCATCCACCAATAGCCAACACAGACCTCTCTTTTTCTTTGCTTCACCTTTCTCCCTCACTGTGCAGGGGAGGGGCCTTTGAAGTCCAGTTCTGAGGGACTCAGGGAGTGATATGGGGGTTGAGGAGGGATGGGCAGAGGCTGTGGGTCAGGCCAACCCCTGTCCTGATATCAACAATGCACCAACGGCTCAACTACTGTCCGATATGAGAAATGGCCAACAGCTGAGACACTTAACAAGCTCCGGCGAGGCTTCCCGTAAACAATGCCGGCTGGAAATCGCTATCACACTTAATCCTTTTTTCTCTGGCTGTCACCTAATGTGTCACATTTTCTTTACCCTGAGAGAGAAAGCACTGATCTGATATATTTTGTCGAACACTGTTCACACCGGTCGAGACAGATGTTCATTGCACAAATACAGTATGATGATGTAAATGTGTAAAATACTCTGTTGCTGTTCCGATGTTGTTCCAATGTAACATACAGTATACAGTATATTTGTTGAAAAAAAAGAAGAAAAAAGATGGTTATCACAGACACGTTGTACTTTGTGGATGCAAAATGTTCCATGCTTTCCATGCAGATACAGATGCTGTTTGTTAATTGTCTTCAGATATAATTATGGGCCAATACTGCTGTGACAGCTGTAGCCAATGTTGTATGTTCTTAAAGCACAGGGTTTAGTTTAAAAATAATGAATATAATAAAATATAGTGTGACAGTGCAGATATGCAAAAGATTGTAATGTTTTATATTAACCTTCATAAAATATTAAAAGTGAGTTTTTACTTTTCTAATAAAGTGGCACATTATAACATGTGTTTGTTTTGCCTGTAGTCTTATTGCTTTGTAAAGAGTGTCAGCACCAGAGTCTCTCTCTGAAGCAACCTCAGATTAGTACCTGCAGCTTGCAAATTGCAATAAAATGTGTTGTGCAAAAGTAAGCAATAAAACAGGATGTATACCGTATCTATTAATAATATGAATTATTTGATATTGCTATTGAGTTTCTACCAGTTCTGCAAAAAGGAGTATTTTTTTGCAGCCAAACATATTGGGACTTGACAGAAAGAAGGCACATGAACAGAGTCAAAAATTAAACTGTTGATGCAATGTATCTCAGAATGCAATTCAGAGCAAAAGCCTGTCAATCTTTCCATGCAACCAGTTACAAATCTCAAAACTACAGGTTTAAACCATAAAACTAAACCTTGCCTCACAAATAAATATATGTATTTAGCAGAGCCACTTTGTTGAACTGGATTGCTTTGCATAGTGGTTCATGCTACTGTGAGTAGACATTAAGCTATTAGTTTTACAACATACACAACTTATATAAACAACTTAGTCAAAGGGCTGGAAACTCATATAGACAAATCAGCCTGTTCATTTGATTAAAAATAACCGGCTTGTGAAGTAAAGTTCGTGCTTCATAGTTCGCGATCTGCTAAATAAGCATTTGATATGCAAAAATATAAATGCGCAGTTTGTCTCCGAGGCCTGCAGGCTGTTTTTCTTCGCCTGCCTCTCGACCGGCTCGTCGTCGACAGACACCGGCCGGTAAACTGCAGGACACGCCCCCTCCTCTCCTCCACCCACAGGACTCGGATTAGAAAAAACTTGATTGACAAGGTAAGTGCAACCAATCAGGAGCCGCCTCGCCGTGGACGCGTGCCAAAGTGTAATGTTTATGTATCCAGTGGACCAATGGGAGTGCAGCAGAGGGGGCGTGGCATCCGTTTGGAGGAAAGAGGCAAAACAATATTTTAGCCTTCTGACCGGGCGGCTTTTTGGATATCCTGGATGGCGGTGGCAGCGGCGGCTGTGGTGGAAAACTTTCCATGTAGTCTAGAGTAGAATTCAAGACACAGACAGTACCCAGCAACTCGAGACAATCCTGATAAATGTATCAAACTCCAGCAATTTGCACTAAAATCTATAGGAAGCTGGTTTTCTTTCTTTAGCCTCCTGTCGCCTCCGTCATGAACATGGAGTCCAAGTATATTTTGGAGAACTCGTCGGTTGGGACGAGGGTCGGCGGGGCGGAATTCAACTGCCGGGCAGGCCGCTCCGTGCTCCGCGACACACGGGTCCCCACGGTGGAAAAAAGCGGTTCCATGCCGGCGTACACACACAGGCCCGTGCTTTACAAATGTGTAATGGACGGTGGCTCGGCGGCGGCGGAGGTTAAAAGCGAGAGAACCTCTCCGAGAGGGAGCGGGCTGTCTCCGGCGGGTCGAATATTGCACGACGTGGAAAAAGTAAGTACTGTTCAGACGTGTTAACTGTGTGCGCTCGACTTCAAGAGCCGGTAAAGTCACCTGTACACCCAAGTTAGCGCTCGGATAATTACGGGCTTGTAACGTTAGCTTGTTACTGCGCTGTTTAGCTATTTGCACCGCTTTCACATGCGTTATAACGGTTGCGACTGTGATGCTCGCACAAAACTCCCAACTACTGTAAATTGTGTTGTATTGTTTGTTTGGTAGCGACACTAACTCCCGTTTTTTTAGTGCGTCTGTGACTTAACCGGTCAGTGCTTAGTCGTGAAGAATTACATCGTATTCTAACCGCTTTAAATGGCGGCTCATTCTGAGTGCAAAGTTTACAGTAAAGGGGGGCAGGGACTTCAAACTACAACCCTATCCCCCTCCCCCATGGCTTCAGGGTGGAGCTACAACGTGGGCTTCCTGGCTGCAAAGCAAGGCCCGGCTCCTCCACACTAAACTGAACTTGTAAATACGCATGTGACCGGTTTTTCACTTCTTCCCTCCTTACCTCAATGCACTACTGTTTTATTTGCATCTTGGTTGAAATTGCATTGCATTCCTGGTTAAGTGGTTCATTTTTAGCACCCCTTGTGTTGTACTTCCTCATTGTGCCTGCAGTATTACACATGCACTGATGGCTGGGCACACCTACTTGTATTATAGGTTAATTAGCATTTTATTCAAAATAAGTTACTGTCTCTGTGTATATTGGCATAACAGTGAGATGGTGACAGTTAAGCTTCATTGTAGGTGTTGTGAATGAACGCTTCAATAAACGTCTTAATTTGAGCTGCAATAATTTGTCAGTTGGCAGAAAATTAATAGACATTTTAGTCGATTTGCAAGCAAAAATGCCAAATATTTTTTCATTTCAGCTTGCCAAATGTGAAGAAATGCTGCTTTTGTGTGCCATGTGACTGTAACTAATCTTTACTTTATGGACTGACAGGCTCATCTTTTGAAAATCTGCAGTGGAAATAGAAATGCATAAATTTAATATCTTAACCTTGGGTTGCTTTAGTTCTAGTTGGTTTATTGATTTTCATGGCTAGTGGAAAGTACAATAATCTTAGAGGTAATAAGTGAGAGGAAGAAAGATAAGGAAGAACTGCTCTCTTTTCTTTCTTTTTTTAAGACAAAAAGTTTAACCTCAGAAATCACTGCCAGGCTGATTAATTCACAAATTACAAATCTCAGGTATCACTGGGCATAATGCTGCTGATGTAGACTTTCTGCTCGTTAGCTTCACAAAGATAAACTGACTTTAATGTGTTTTTGATTCACTATCTAGACTGGTGTGGGGGACCAAAAAGACACTGGTTTCACTGGGATCCTGAAGAGGGCCAGTCCCACTCACTGCCCAGGCACAAATGGGCAGCTGCCGGGTGGCTTCATGCATTTGGACATCAGAAACCCAGGGAAACCGGCGGAGTTGGCCAGCAACTTCAGGGCAGCACAAGGGCAGCATGTACCACAGACAGAGAGACAACCGCTCCCCTCCTCCCACATCCCTGTACCCAGAAGCAGGTATGACGAAGCTGGTGACACCGACAGTTATGAATCTCTGGAGTTTTGCATGTGAAGTGAAAGAAACATCACCTTTAAGCTGTACAGTCACTTGATGTGATTCAGACTTTGGCTTGGCATCTCAACTCCAGCTTTGGGTAGAAGTGCAAATCAGCCCTTAAGATTCAGGAGCACATGATTGTTAACTATCCCACCAATTTATGTGTACATATTCTTTCGTCTGTAAAGCCTGTTTCAGAAGCTAATTTGGTGCTGAATCTGTGGCGATTGAAAATAATTGTTGTAGGTAGTTTTTGTACTCCTGCTCTGAAGTTGCGTTCCTTAGCAAAATCTTGACTAGAAGTGGAATTCACCATCTGTCTACAACTGTACAGTGGTTTGGGCCTGACTGGTGTGGGGGCGTACTGGTTAACTGACCGCATGTTTGGTGTTCTATCCAGAATAATTTCGAAATATGCCTTGAGGGCGCCAGAGCTTGAGATGAGGGCCAAGATTACCCAATCACTTGACAGAAGGAAAAAGAGGGAGCTCATATAAGATGGTTATTGTAAGTTCTACAGATAGGTCAGTTAACTACATCTGGGAAAATTACTAGTCAGATGTTTCATTGAATTGACTGATTGTTTCAAAGCCCGGTGTTACCTTCGGTGAACCTTTATATCACAGGCCGAGCTAGATGTCCTTGCTATCAGTCATACAGGAAGATGAACTTTGTGTGTGTGAGCGTGTTTTGTTTGATGTTTCATGTGCAGTGCAGTTTGCTTTTGCCACAGCTGTTTCACATTATTTTCACTCACAGACACATATGCACAGGTGACTCTTCGATTGTCTTTGGGTAAACTTACATGTGCACATAGACTGTTTTTCACAGAGCCAACAGAACATGCATCTAAAGACAAGCCTAGTGCACTGATAAGTGATTATGTAACAGTAAAGAGGACTGGGAGAGGCCGTAGGAGGTTCCTAAGCACTCATTCCTTCTTTATTTCAACAGCTACTGGTTATTCTCTGTGTCAAGTCACTGTCTGTCTGTCAGATGGCGTTTAAACATGACCAAAATGGCCAGTGGCAATACAGTACAGTGTAGAAACTGCGCAGCTCCTTGGTAAATCTGCATGGAAATGTGATTATTTTTTCTCAGCCTCAGTATGACCATTTTTAGAAATGTTAGGCTATTACGGTTTTCAGCGTTGTAACAAAACAGGTTGCAACTGCTCAGTGTGTGCTTGATAGTAGGCAGGGGTTGAGTAGGAGCTTTGGGGTTTAAACACCATACTTCCTTTCCTTCCTTCTTTCATCACATGAATTTCACATGCTGCTGGTCATGTATGATGTGAGGGAGTGTCTGGGGAGCATGCAAGACTGAGCATGCTTTTAAAGCAGAGCGATCTTGTGCCGGCTTCTTTGGAAGTGTCTGAGTGTGAAATGTGCCCAACACAGACAACAAAACGTCTGTTCTTGCCTCTGAGTCCATGCGTTAACCAGATTTAAAACATCTCTTTTCCGCAACATGTCGATGACTATCTCAACAGACTGCTTCTACAATAACAAGCTCTGAGTTGATACTACACAGCCGCTAAAAGAGATTGCATAACATTATATAACTGTGTGGTCATATTAGCAAGGCCTCTTTGTTGCTCCGCTGACCTTTCAGATTAACTCCCTGTCTTTACCCTGCTCAGATTGGCGTTTGTTTTGCAGTTGGTGACAAAAACTCTCCTCTCCTACCTTGAAACCATTTTTTTCACATTTTGGTTTGAAGTGATCAAATTGCTTTTTGACTAATAGTCCAAAACTTGGAGATGGAGACAGTGGCAAATTCTCATGCTAAAAAAACTGGAAACATGAAATGTTTAATACATTATCAATATGGTTGCTGATTTATAGTAATCGTATAGCAATTGTTTAATTGACCAATCACTTAGTGAAGTGATCCTTTTAGCTCCAGTTGAAGCTATTTTTGCATTCAGTGTAGTAGGCTAGCCGATAATGCTTGTGTAAATTTCTTGGGCTCATCCCAGCTCTGTCTGTTAACCAGATGTGCATGATGTGGTATTCATCAGAAATTATAAAAAACTTGTTGCCAAATACACCCACTGACAGCAATTTGATTTTGGCAAATTTGGCTTGAATGATTTCAACAAGCAAGAGACTTGTACTACAGTGTGAGGCCTCTTTTTCTGTAAGCAGTTGTTGCATTTGGGATGTTGAGCTTGATACCTTAGAACATGTGCATTTTTGGATGTAGGTGTGACCCATAGGGCATTTACTGCACTCTGCGCCCTGCATTGGATAGTGTCAACAAAGCCATTCATTTTCAGTTGCACCCTACCAGCTTTGATAATACCATCACTGTGTTGCAGGATTAAATATGTTTAAAGAGACCTTAACCGTAAAGATTTTCCTCAGCCTTCTGTGTGTTTTATATTAACCACTTTGTCTGCTGCATATTGTTCGTGTAGCATAGTGCAATCACACCATGTCTTGTTAGTTTGCAAAAGCTGCAAAGTAGGTCACTGTCCCTGAGACAAGCCAGGGCAAAGATCTTGCAGGAAGAAAGAGGCGGGACTAATACGTTTACTTGCTCACACATGTGCATATTCTTTTAAACGCAGGTGAACTTGCAACATGCATGGAAACACACCCACCTGTCTTGTCAACTGTGCCTTTATGTCCCCCCGCCTCCTCCTTGTTCTGTATTCGGTCTGATGAAGGTTCTCTTTCACCCACACCTTAAAGCAGAACATACTCAACCTGTCAATACTCATCAGCGTGGGATTCAGTGCACTGATAACAAAACAAAGACGAGTCTGAATGAACAAAAAAGGATCTGACGAATTGAAGAAGGGAGGGGGCATTTTGTTTTGATGTGAAAAGCTTTGCTATCTTATCTGTCCTTGGTCAGGTACACTGTCACCGCATTAGGGAAACATGAATGGAAAACACAGAGTCGGCATAAACAAGACACCAAAGCAACCAACCGCAGTGGGGAGGAGGGGGCAGGGGGAGAAAGATGGCTCTGTTTTTACCATAATTACTGACTGGCCTTTGACTCAGTCTACAGAAGAGTCACCGGCAGGGTTTAAGTCATGCAAGCAGGCAGGACAGAGCAGAGTCCACCACCTCTCCATCCACCCTCTAACCACCTCGCCACCAATCCTCTTCTCCCAAGAGAGACATTACAGGCGGTTGTTGAAGGTCAGTGTCAGAGGAACAGCTACCCGCCCCCACTTAGTCTGCAATGTCTAACCCACATCCAGACTGCTGACACTGCCTCCTGAGTAAAGCAACCCACTCCTTTTCAGGTGGTTGTTTTCTTTTATATTTCCAGATTTTCCTAGAATATGTGTTTAGCATGCCTGCATTTTGATCAGTTAAAGAAGTTCCTTCTGAGTTTTTTTGGGTTTTTTTTGCTATGTTTACACCCTTCCGTGTGGCCTAGTTTTTTTCCATTCCAGACCACAAGAGGTTAAAGCTCTTGCACTGACAGGCAGGGGTGAAAGGTCACGCTCAATGAATGGAGTCATGCGAGTGGGGAGGGTCGGATCACGACGCAAGCAGGCATCTGGCACGTCTGCTAGGCAAGCCTCAGGATCTGGGTTATGAGCTGCATAGACAATTTAGAACCGCAGAAGATTGTAGCAGACAGCTCATCATCTAACAGTGCAGCTTTGCTTTCTCCTGACTTAGCGGTGTATGGAGGAGTGAAGAACTGGTATCAAAGTAAATTTTTGTTTTAATCTGAGTTTTCAAGGTGCAGCATTGTTGCTGGCTCTGAATCATTCATTCTTTAACACTAACAAGGGCCCGTGGAAGAGTGTTGGCTAATGGGTGAAATATGTGCTGTGTGCGTACTGTGCTCTAATGAGACATTAATCATCTGCTGTTATGCAGCAAAGAAGAGAGGCAAAGTTTTTTCTCAACTTCATAAGCGAGGAGTACAGTTAAAGACATGCAGGAATGCTTTCTGCAATCTGCTCCATTGCAAAAGTTAAATTATGTTGACAAAGTTAGAAGCAGCTTAAACATGTTATGCATCAGATGCATGGTAAATTATATATCCTCAATCCCTTGTGTTGTCCTCTGGTGTATTTGCATGTTGTGTACTGTACGTCAGTCTACTGGCAGGATCTCTTATGGACAGGGAGAGAAAGAAACACTTATCAAGAGGGAAGGAAACTGTTATTGCGCAGCTCTGGCACCGCTGCAGTAAAATGCTTTATCGCTTGCTCACCCACACTAATAGGCGCTTACATAAGGCCTCCTGTTCTGCCTCAGTAGCCTTTAGAGATGCCATAGTCAACTGTCCATCCTTGTCTTCAATCAATCTTTCTGTCCTTCTACCCAGCTCCTCATACCAAACACCAGCTGCTCCATGCCATTTCCCCTCTGTTCACCAGCACACAACTGTTATCACTCCCTTGATGTATTTCTCTTGTTGTCTTTAAGTCACTGACATTCTTCGAAAAGTGAGCGAAAAGGTAATTAGAGTGAAGTTCGAATTTACTTGTCTGCTGTTTGATGATAAAACTGCCTTATTAGTAATGTTGAATGCCAATATAGCCTGTATTTTTCTCACAGGCTTAACACTGCCACCATGCTATATACAGTCTAATACAAAATTGCTCTCTGGTCACAAGATTTTTTGGTTGAGATATCATTTTCTTCTGCATTGTAAAATGTCTCTGTCTCATTTTTTCATATGTTTTATCTATTTCATACATCATATTTTCTGTTTCTCTTGGCCTTTTGCCCTACTCCCTTTTGTCTGGAGGAAGAGCAGCTAAATCCTACTCAAATCCAGAAAAGATGAAGTCCTCTGAACAATGCCTAGCCTCTCACCACAAAGATTATTCCATACTCCTATATAAAGTCATGGAAGTTCTAATCTGTCTGTTTGTCTTTTTCTTTTTCCGTTCTATTTTTTCCTCAAACACTCATTATTTCAGTGTATATGTGATACTGCTCAATTTCTACTACTTTTTAGTGACTATTCATTTGTAAGGTAGGGAAATGATTGCATAGTCATCACTGGAATTTTCACAATGTTGCTATTGGCACTGAAATTGTAGATCTGCAGACTCACAAGCCAAGGGTTGATTTTGGATGAAAATATTTATTCACAGTTGAGCAACTTCAAAGCTTCTTTTTCTCAAAATTCATACTGACTGATTAGGTAATACAATTAAACATTCAAACTGTAAATTCAGAAGATAAAACCAGTTTTGTCGGTTTTATTGCTTCTGACTGTACAAGATTAATGGGCACAGTGGAGCAGGGACATTTTCTGAATGTACTGTGTAATGTTCCAGTGCATTTGCAAATAACGTCCACAGTCAGATCTGGGATGACTGAGAGTAAGCCCTTTAATGTACAGTAAGCTCTTGATGCTGTACGTTTCATGGGTTTTTGTTTTCTCTTGTTCTAAATCAGTACACTTTAAGTATCGTCACATACAAACACACACGGTTTCTTGCACAACTCTATCGTAAGTCATCGCAGCCTACTGATGACAAGGAGTGAAATTCAGTCCAGACTGCAAACAGAGAGAAGTCTGAGGAACGCCTTACACTTTTTACTGTGCTGAGCTGAATGGCATACATCTGTTTTAATGTCAGTGCTTTTTCATTAGCGCTCAGAGTTTCTTTCTTTGTATGAAGCTAATTTTGGTTTTCTTTCTCTGCTCGGAAAGAATTTAAAAGCTTTATTTTTAACAGGTGGAATATTTTCCAATTAGCTGTAAGCCATTATTTAGTTTCATATGTTCTTATTTTTCAGTTCTCTGCACCAACATTTCCTCTTAACTCACTTTTGCTATGTCAGTAACCTTTGAAACATCTCAGTGACCTTCACCTCACAATGGAAGCACGTGGGACTTAGAAAACACAGTGCAGAGGGTTCTGACTGCATCCTGAGAAACGTCAGATGTCCACAGTCTCACTTGTAATTAAAGGATTATTGACATCCCTGTCTTTTGGTTTGGTTGTAGAAGAGAGCTGGACTGAACCTACAGCATTCCAATTGATTTTGTGTTGACACAGTTAAATAATGTGAGCACTGACGTCTCAAAATGCCTGGGCCTACAAGGGACTCATTGAGTGTGAAGCTGGAAGACCCGCACAGATCGAACACCTTCCACAGAGCTAGAAACTTCATTAAAAGGCATTTTAAAGATTGAGCTTGAATAAACAAATTTAGAAGAAACCTGCCACACCCAGGCTGCAAGAGCCAGTGGGCCCAGTTCCTCACAAGCGCCTAAATAACCCCCTACGCTTGGTGTGTGTCAACTGAAGTGTGTGCGTATGTGTTTAGACATGAACATCCTTAACAATAGAGCTGTGTGGGCAAGAATAATGATTTATCTTTATGCCCTCTAAAGAATGGTGCTTGAGGACAAGACGAGTAATCAAGCAGCTCTACAAGTCAACGGATTTGTGCGTTGTTCTTGCTTTTAATCCTCTTTTTTCTTTTTCTCTCTCTCACCGACACGCATACGCACTTTCATTCTGTAACCATAGTGAGGTAATCAGGTTTCATTTAGCACACAGATTTGCCAGTAGCGCGGTTGTCCTCTCACCTCCTGGCTATTTCATCATGCATCAAAGCGTTTGCTGTGCCGTGCTGAGTCAGTCAGCAAAATTTACACAAATGTCAATTATACTGATGTGTACAGAGTCACACACTCCTGTATTAGATATTTTAGATTACTCATGTGCATAGACATGATATAGCTGCGTAATACACAGATATATTAGAGCTACATTATGAGTGTATGATAGCTAAATGCATATCGTGTGCCTTTGTGGTTGAAAGAAGCAGAAACAAAGAGGCTTCTACTTTATGTGTACTTTGTCTGTTTCATCCCATTAACTTGGGATTTGTGGTCACCTCCATGAAGCTGCACACTTATTTCCAAAGATAAATGTTGATTTTTCACACTTCCTTTTCATCTAACTAAACTCCCCCGATTCTGTTGATTTGTATCTTTGTGAATTACCAACAAGACCTTAAAAACTAGGGAGGAAAGATACATTTCAAATAGTGTAAAATTAAGAAGTCTTGAACACAGTGATTCATTGTTGAATGTTTTTTTGTTTCCACCTTGCAAAGACTCCTTTATTTGCATTGTTCTCTTACGAACAAATAGAAGAGTTGGACTTTGCATAACCCAAATTATCAGAAATTTAATTACAATTAGGACAGTTTAGCTTGGCTTTGTAGATAATATTAATAGGATACTTAAAAGCGACAGGGCAAAGGTGTTTGAGGCAAGAGAATTTTTTTTTTTTCCCCCCCAGTGAACCAGTGTGTGCACCACGCTAGCCACACTAGACTTCTTTGACTTTTGCCAAGATAACGTGGAGATTTCCGGCCTGGGGAGAAGTACTCCTGCTTAATCCTAGTGGTGGTGGCTTCCAGCACCAACATGCTACTGCACAAAGCATTGAGTGTGTGAAGCTCTTCAGTCAGGTGCAGAGTAGAGCACAGATCACTGGCCAAATAACCCCAAGATGGCTCATAGCTGTTCCATGGTAATACTGAGAGATTTTCACAATCCGGTTATTCTCATTCTTCTCATCAGCTACATTTCCACCCACACGAGATTTTCATCCAGAGACAAAGATGTTCACGTTTTTTTTCCTTGTCGTTTTGTTCCTATACAAGAAGCAGTGCTAAGTATGTGTAACTTAAACATCTTGAAGGTGTAGTTCCACCAAGCCTGACATATTTCATGGGATTTCTTTTGCAACTAAGGGCAAACCTGGTCTTGAGTCTGTTGTTTCACAACTTTTGCTTTTCCTTGCTTCTGTCCGATCTGCCCCAATCCGGTTTGGACCAAGAATCAACACCATGGTCACAGTATATATACTAGGTCATGTTTACACTGTATTTTGTTCACCATAATTACACCATGAGGAAAAGAAGGAAAAAATGAGCCCGGAAGGCACACAGAGACAGAAAAGGAACTTAACGGAAGAGAAATGAATGTAAAGCTTAGTTTCACTTCATTCAAAAAACAAAAACAAACAGTCTTTAAAATGCTATTATACTTTGCACTAGTGTATTTATACAAGTTCTTCACTTTATTCTCTGCTTGTTATCAGTCATGAGATATCTATTGGAAGACAGTGGAGCGCAGTACATTGTTGCTTAACAGATTTGTTTGTTGAATCAATGTTGTTTTTTGTGGGAGATTATTTTGGGACTTCAGCAGACACATTGCACATTACACAATTACAAGAAACAAAAATATGGTGTAGGTGGTTGTAAGTGTGCTAAAACTGAGCGACAACAATATTGTCCTTTCAAAGCTGTCAGATTTTTAAAAATGAAGGTAAAACAGAGAAGTAACGCCATTTCTTGCGCTTAATCAGCTCACATACATCTGACAAGATAAACTAGAGTCTGTACATGCACCAAGTGGGACTTGAAGTGCCAAGTACATGTATGCCTGCATGTCCTACGGGTGTGAATGAATGCAGTGGTAATGTCGTGGTATGTTGAAGCTGGATCTGTTTTAAGCCTCACAAGCTCAGCACCAAGGATCCAGTCTAATGTCTAATCTGATTTACCCAGCCTTTAAACCTGCATAACTACTGAAGCTGACCTAATTCGCTGCTTCCTATCTGATGATTAATAAAGATCAAATATGAATATAAATCGTTAACTTGCTACATCATTTACTTATTTACTGCAACCTTTAGATAGACACTTTGAAACATTGAGTTAGACAGTTCATTTGTGACCTGACCTTGAAACAATCTCAAATAAAGGTCCACTTGTTTGTTCTGAGCTTTTGAATGTATCTCATGGTCCTGATCAGCAGACTGAATTTGCTTAGTTGCCATGGAACTGAGCACTTCATGCCTCTAAACTTTCCGATGCCGTTAATACATAAATACTTTTCGCATTTTTGTAAACTGAATCAGTATGTGAGTGTGAGGGTGAAGAGTCTTGTCTGAGAGAGGCCTGACTATTTGACAGAAAGGCGCTTCAGTCACACAAGGCATGACTTTTCCTGGGCCGAACTATGCCTGGCAAGCTGTCCCATCTGCCTGTTTGTCTGTTTAGGAGAAAGTCTGTCCTAATCTTGACTGCCGCTAGGGTTTCATCATGTTAGAAAACGCACAATTCTCACAACGGGACCAAGCATACGCATCCAACCAGCACTCATGCTCATCCCATTTCATGAAATTCAGCCATCATATTTCACCTTGCTTGTAAATGGTAACAAAATCTAGATGGTTGGTTCAGAGCCCAGCTTTAATATCCTTTCAGGTATGAAGCAGCGGCTTTCCGTCTCTCCACAGCTGTCTGTAGGCAGATACTCAGTTTTATCGTCGGAATCTCTCTAGTGTTTCCATGATGTGCTCTTATTGCCTCTATTCATCTTATTAACTATCCCATTGCAGGCATGGCAGGGTGATATAAGGGCCATTTTGCTTTCCTTTGCTTTTTCCTAATGGTGTCACTGCCTTCTTCTGCAGGATGTTGAAACACTGATAATTTGGAGAGAGGTGAATGGTCTTTGTGGGCACAGGGCCAACAGATTCACAGGGAGACTTAAATTTCCAACGATTTGCTTTATGGCTTTTTTCTCTATATAAGTCACTGTCTTGTACTGTTTGGCAGCACCAATGAGAGGTTGAGATTGTGAAGATACTCAGTTATATAAGGACTAGGATATATCATAAAATTAAAGGCACACTCACAACTAAAATCTACATTACACAATTAGAACTGGCTATCAATCCCTTCATGAAATTTATCAGTGGACATTTTTATGTACTGGTTCCCAAGACTATATGCAGTTTATTATCCTTTCAATATAGTTGTCACATTTTATTTTTTTGTATACATGATAGTAAAGTTTGAAATTGGTATTTTTCTAAACTTGTTGTTTAGCATGCAGATAGAAAGGAAAAATAACTAGATCCAACTTTAGCCATCAGTCCACTGGAAACGATGTGTCAGAGTTACGGTGTGCTGTTTTAAAATGACTCCTTGCATTAAACTCCCAACACAGATTTGCTGCGACTGCTCAATAAGTACACAGGCCTGTAGACATGCAGGCACACACGGATACTGTTAAGCACGCTCACTGCTAAATTCCTGCTTCAAATTCCTTTTTTCTGTTTTACTAGAATCCATCACACTACCAGCCTGTGTTGGTTTGATTGGCAGTGCAGCTACCAAGCAGCTCAGAGAAAATGGACTATAACTTATTAACTGCTAACTAATTGCATCAGCACCTACTTCTTCTGGATTCTAGCTCCCCGAGTTTCTCTTTCTAGAAAAAAAAGACAATACTGATCAGTTTATTTTGCTGGCTGCAATCTCTGTCTGTCTGACGCTGCCCTGCAGATATTTGGCTTCATGGCAGTTATTAGAGCAGAGTGGTTTTAGAACAGCATTGGTTTGCTTTTGCAAAACACAGGAAACGAGGCAAAGGCCTGCTCTGGCTTGTGATGGCAGGAGGGCAAATCTGAGGAGCAGGCAAGAGTGGGAGTGGGAGGTGAAGAATGAGGAACAAAATAAGAGCAAGAGTGCTGCAGAAAGAGGACTGACCACTGCTCAGGGCCTCCGCCATTTTAGTCTTTGTTATGAGCTTCAAGACCCATTTCTTTCGGTTTATCTTGTTTACCGTTTGCCTTTTCTTAGTTGTTTTACTTCTTAATTGCATATCAAAGTCTATGGTGTGAAGCCGTCCCAATATTTTCTTCCCTTTTACTTGTTTAGTCAGTGGGAAATGCGCATAAAGAAGTTTCCTAACTTGATTTGATTTGGTTTCCTTCACCAGTCATGGATCACACCCACAGTTCAGCTGCTGGCAAAGCTCAGGAGAAGACGTGCCTATGGGATTTTTAAAAAATTAAATAAAAAATAAAAACCTCACTCCAGCCAAAGGTGGTTTGGAATATTCAGACACATGAAATTTTGATTTGAATGGATGTCAGACAGGACAAAAAGTTTTTCAAAGAGAATGTATAAAATATAATAAAAGACAAATACTTGGCTGACTTCTGTAAGTCGCTACATTGTCTCAAGTGAAGAATAGCATGCGTTTTGATAAGAAAGCTGTGCTTTCCGGCAGAAGGGTTATCTTATTTGCTTCACTCAGTTGTAAAGGGACAAAACGCTAAGGCCACTAGTCAGAATAGACTGCCCTGCATTCCCCTCGCAACAGTGCTGTTATTGGCGGGACTGACAAAAGTTCTATGGGAAGTAGCTTTAGCTACAAGTTAATCTTTCCGTATGTAGTGACAGTGGGGACATTAAGTATGGTACCAACAATTTGTCCAGTAACATGAACATTAGAGGTGTCTAGTGAACTATAAACTAGTTGTATTTTTTCCTATGGTCATTTATTTAAAAAAAATATTAAATAAATCTAAAATGATACCATTTAATTATAGGATTTCATGTAAGGTAGAAGTGGCATGAAGAGTAATTTAACAACTTTGTAGAATTAGATTTTTTGATTAGGTTAAGCCATGTGTATTATTTGCATTTTATTTGACTTATACCAACAGGTAACCCATGTTTAACCTGTGTTTGATAGCCCTAGGCTAAGACTGGGGCATGACATGAAGTCAGGTAGTGTGTCAAGATCTACTTTGTCATTAGCCATTCGATCACTTGTGCTGTGTCAGCATTTTCTCACAAAGGAGTGTTTATCACAAGCTCTCAGATGAGACGTGCATAAAAGTTATTCCACACGGAACAATCCTTTTTGATGCTTGACTGGTGAGTTTGGTTTTACAGTAAAACTTGGCTGTGTAAATACCATCCGGTTTGTGTAGTTTCTGCCATACCGAATCATACACCACAGAAGGAATCATGCCTTTTGCTCCATGTCTATCCTCAATTATTTTGCCAGGACAAAGCTATCTGTTGTTTGTGCTTGTCCCTAAGGCCACAGATTGCATTGTAGGATCAAGAGTGAGAAAGAGAGGGCTTTTTGTCCCAACACTGAATAGCCATTGCACTCACAGCCCACATTAAAGTGACACGGCTCCTGCCTAACAGCCTCTCTCTCTCCAAGGGGTTCAGAGCCTGGGGACTTACGTAAGGGGCAACATGTGTATAGACTGCACAATAATGGGCGAATTATAAAGATGCAGACACACAGTGACAACACCACCTGATGCCTTCTGACATATCTATATCATTCATTGTGTATTAATAGTACATGCTACTTTATACCAAGACATTACAGAAATGTATAAAGGAAAGCATTAAAAGAGGAAATAATGGACAGGCGTGGGGTAAACATGGGGGACACAGGCTTGTGTTGAGTTGGGGGCAGCCTGTTTACTGCCAGTTATTACCATCTGCCTGCAGCAAGGAAGTGAGATAGAGAGAGGAACAGAGGACATTATGTAATACTGTGGAGTCGAGGCAGGATGATGGGGGACAGAGGGATTGTGGGATTGAGAGCAGTGGGTATTCTATTAATAGTGGGTGGGGCAGCTGTCCGGGCTGCACAGCAAGAGGACAATCATCAGCTCTAGCCTGGTCAGAACTGAAATCCTCATGTCACGATGTTATCTCAGTATACAGGATATACCAGTTTGACAACATTATACCGTTCCTTGCACTGTTTATTTACTTTATATGTGTGCACTAAAGTCCCATTTTCAAAAGCTTTCATCCATGTCTTCGTCTTTGATGTGCCATCTTTTGGGATAGCGGCATCTACATACACATTCGACAGCCCCAATTTTCATAAGAGGCAAAGAGGTTCCTCTAAGGCTTAAACAGGCTGAAAGGGAAAAGTAAAGAAAGATGCCTATCAGAACTCGTGACAGAAAAAAAAATCTATGGTTAACAATACTCTTTGTGGCTTTGTGGTTACTGTTTCTTTCTTTGTCAGCCTCTCCCACATTCTCTCCCTCTGAATGCGTGTGAGGATGAGTGATACACACATATGTTTTAGAAATGCATTATCGCAAGACTTCACGGCAGGAAAAGTCTATCTCATGACTGGAAACATTACCCCTATTTTTGGTGTGTGAATCACTACCGCTGTGTGCATTTACATTCGTTTGTGTTCAGAGGGGATAAAAAGGGAAACTGACAAAAAATCGTATTAACATTTGGTCCATGTCTGGTGAATATGTATCCTATTTGTGTATAAAACTTGATTTTGACTGCATGTGTTTGTGTTTAGTGCTTTTCAACTTTTTAACTGCCAAGGTCATACTCAACCTCCTTGGCAATCTCAGGCACACGCAGCTGCTTTGGATATGAAGAAGCCGGCACACATGGATACACATACAGTACATACAGAGACACACAAATACACCCTGACGATCTGTTTTGGGGATCATGTTGATCACATTGGATGGATAAGTGCCATTTAAAACAACCACCACTGACGCTAAATCGAAGATCAGAGATTATTGTTGGTGGTGTGAAAACTCTATATGTCATATCAGACTGACAGACGCTGAAATGCCCTAGTACTGCTCGGTCCCTTCTATTCTGTCTACTTCTTTTCTCCTGATCTTAAATTGATTTCTTCCTCGCCATCTGTGTTGTGCAGTATCTTTTCCTTTGAACATGATACCAACACCTCTAGTGTGTTGTCCAAGGTTTAAAGGATGTTGCAACATAGGCAGAAAAACTGAGATAAAAAATTCCCATGGCAGAGCCAGTGCACAACTGATAAGCATGTCAAATCTTTAGCCGCATGTGTTGTCTTTTTGTGGATTTTCAAGTTGTTTACAAGCTGGTCTGTGTGTTTTGTGGCGGTTGGTCTGTATCTTAAGTGAACTTGTTGTGAATGCGAAGTGTGCTATAAACCTGGCAGATCTTGAGGATATCTACTGGGCTGGTAACTAGAGCAGAGGTAGTGTGTTAAATATAGAGGGAAGGCCATGTCTTCTCCCCGACAACAGCAAGGGACCCACCACAGTACTGGGTGGTGGTGCCAAAAAGCAACGCAGCAGCATCACTTCAACATTTGCAGTATCAAAGTCCAAGTGTCCTCCTAGGACCTGTTGTGGAATACTACTGTGTTCGAGTTTTCCCCCCCAAGTGTTTCCAATAAAAGCCAACCTTGAAAATAATCCTGCAGAAATGCTCCTGGACTCATTGTAACTTCATGAATCTTGGATGAAATGACATTCATCTACAAAGCTTATCTGTTCGTTGCACACTTTCCCCCCTTTCTGCTTTCTGAGCGTGTTGTTGCTGCATGTGTCTTGGCTTGGCTCAAAGCGATAGTCTCTTTCTCTCCCTCTCCCTCTGTATGTGCCTGGGCCTGGCTTGTTGACTTTAGCTGGCCCATGTGTTGTGCTTCTGCCAGAGGGGAGTGTTCTTGGCCCAGCCAAGGCCAATACAAGTTGAGGAAGGAAGGTAAGAGGGTGTTTGGTGAGTGTGTGTGTGTGTGTGTGTGTGGGTGTGAGAGAGCGAGTGTATGGTTTTGTTTGTGCATGCATTTAAGTATGCCAAAAGCTCCAACCATATTACACAAACACACACACACACACACACACACACACACACACACACACACACACACACACACACACACACACACACACACACACACACACACACACACACACACACAGATGCACACAAGTACAGTTAAACAGGGTTAGGACTTCCCAAATGAGGTATACTACCTGTCTCATAAAATGCATTTTGACAGTGCTTGTAAATTTGACAGCTTCAAATATGAATAGTATGACTATGCTTCATAAAATACTGTAGCTACGTAGTATTTATGTGCCTGCACATGCATATGTGGGTGAGGGCTGTTTATCATGTCATCATTAAATTTACTGCATGCCATAAATGCACCATAGATAGACAGAATGGCTCTTGTAAACATCCAGATTTGGGGAGTAAAAAACCAAAAACCCACTCCGTCCCCCTCCCAAACACATATACATGTACCACACACAGACAAGCTTTGTTGACAGCAATCTCTGCTCTCCATTTTCCTCTTTCTGGGCACTAAATAAAGGCATCCCCAGTTTAACATGCTCCAAAATAAAGCCTGTCATAAGAAGACGTGGACAGATTTACTGTGTGTCAGTGTTGTTGCGCTTTGCCTGTCCTCCACTCCCACCAAGTTTAAAGGCTCCACAGTCAGATGAGAAGTGATGGAGAAATTAGTGGCTGTGTCCTTAAAGTATCTGCAGGCGCTGATGTGTTTGTCAGAGTAAGCCATGGACACAAATGACTGTGCTCTTATCTATCTAAGCTGGTTTTATGATGGCAGAGTGTGGCATCCATCTGCTTGTTGGTGTTAACACTATATCAGAGACATCTGATGGCAACAGTAGATTAGCTTTTAATTACTGCTCTCAGCATGAATTAAAGCCAATCAGAAGGTGGCTTTCTGAAAAAGGGGTATCTAAAACATTCCTTTATTGTTGCTTTTCCCTTTACTCAGAGAGACACAAAACAGTCACGGTAGATGTAGTGAAACTGTGGTGGAGTGTCATCGTTGTTCTGGGAAGCAGAGGAAGGAAAACGCTCAATGCAGGAAAATGGGGTGGGTGGAAGGGTGGGTATTAATGGACTAAGTGTGTGTTGGTATCTCTGTGTTTGTATGCATATGTTCAAGAGAGGGATATCGAAGTTTGACTTGGCTCTGACATCAAGTAATAAGTTTGTTATCCTCCAGTTTGTGTTTTTTTTCCTAATTTGTTACCTAATAACAAAACACACCAAAAACAAAGGCACTTGTGACTGTCAACACTATCAAAAGGCCAAATGAGACTTAACCA
Source organism: Acanthochromis polyacanthus (assembly GCF_021347895.1). Classification (NCBI taxonomy): domain Eukaryota; kingdom Metazoa; phylum Chordata; class Actinopteri; family Pomacentridae; genus Acanthochromis; species Acanthochromis polyacanthus. The sequence goes on from NC_067118.1 coordinate 33,063,816, forward strand.
GGACTCTTAAGTCACATTTTACCAAATTTAAAGCAGGATTTCTGTAAAACTACGGTCAAACAGAACGTTGGCCCCAAAATGTGAATAACAGCACAGAAATGTTATTAAGAAAGAGACAGAAGTCCATAATCAAAATTGTGTCCCTGGTTGGCTTTGTTTAGTTGCCAGAAAACAAGGCTAATGACTGAACAGGACACGACTAATCTTGTTATCTTTCTATCTCTCGTCCAGACTGTGTGTGTGTGTTGGTGTGTGTGTGTGTTGTGTGTGTGTGTGTGTGGTCAAAGTGTGTGTGACGTGTGTTGTGTTTATGCAGTGAATGTGTGTGCTGTGTGTGTGTGTGAGGTGTATAATGTGAGTTACCCGCCTTTCCTCTGTAAATATGTCTTCTATTTTCGCTGCGTGGTGTGGATATATCGTTGCATACCATGATTCTCTCCATGTTGGTATTTATAATTATACACAACTGTTTTGCCAAATGCCCGCATTGTATCATGTCTCACAAACACTCATACACACAGACGCACTTAGCGCATGTTTTGAGATGTTGGGGGAGTAAAACCAAAATCTTTCGTCAGCGTCAAGCCGTCACTGAGAGATTCCTCCATATCTGGTACATTCCGTTGTGATCTGTTTGCGTCGCATCCACCGCATTCTCATCAGCGTGGAGCTGAGCCGTTTATAAAAAAACTTTTCTGTCTGTAAAATGTTTCTCAGGACTACTCATTTGTGTGCGAGTGTACATGTTAGCTTGCTGATTTAAAGTGCACTTCTGTATGTGTTTGTGGACTCCCAAGTTTTGTGCGGTAGTGTGTGTGTGTGTGGTGTGTATGTGTGTGTAGTGCGTGTGTGCGCGTGCGCACTGAGACTCAAAGCAGCTCTCTGCCAGGGGCTTAGGGCTTGGCTGAGAGAATGCCTCAAACCAGTTTACTCTGGTTGTGTAGTGGAGAGGTCCGGGGGCTGGACAAGGGAACCTCTTAAAGCTGCAGGCTCCATTTCTTCTTTTTGAGTATGAGTGTGGTGCTGTTTTCCTGTTAGCACATCTTTGATACACTTTGGATTTGTACATGCCTTACAGTGCATTGCGGTTCGCTTACTCAGATCACTATTTATGCCATAGCAACTCGCCTTTTTTTGAGGATTTTACATGAGAATTTACTTTCAATTATGTGTGTGTGCAAATGTGCACAAGTGTGTGGGTTGGTTCTTGGCCCAGCCTTAAATATTTTTCCCCACATTTCAATCTCAAGGACAAGAAAGAACAGGGGTGAAGAGTGCTAAACAGAATCAACTGAGAGAACAAATGTGTGTGTGAATCAGATAAGCTTTGTTCATCTTTTCAGGATCTTGCAAATTGTTGTGCAGTCGCATTTTTATTAGAATGCCGGATAACTAAGCACACTCTCAAGGCACACTATGTATGTTAGTGAATGTATGCTGTGCGTTTGTGTACACTCAGTTGAAGCGGGTTATAAAAAGATTTAAGATGAGGGTGGACTGCTCAGCGTGGGGTTAGTGAGCAGGAAGAGAGAAACGGCATCTCTCTCCCGCTGTCTATGAAGGTTATACAAGTTAGTGGCGGATACCACAAAACACTTTCGTTTCTAGAGGCTTTCAATCTCCTGTGCACACAGAAAGGCACCAAGACGCAAAACAACCACTTAAACAGCAGTTGTCCCAAGGCTACCTGCACATAGTCAGTTAATGTATCTTTATTTGGGGCTAGTTGTTGAATTTGTTTACTGCATATTTTAAATTTTTCTAACATCACTGTGATTTTTGGGTGGCTATACAGCGATTTGCAGTTTTCCCTGAGGATAAAGCGAGTTTGTTTTTCTGAAACATTTTTTTTCATTTCTCGATACACAGTCAAAAAAAAAACTATTATACAAAGAATGGCTGAAAATTGATCTGTTCACACATATTCTGGTTGGACGCAAAGCGAAGACAAGAGCACCCGTGACAAAGGACACCTGATATTCTTCCTATGTGGTCAATCCATATTTGTGTGTTTTGCAGGAAGCCCTCAGATCATGCTGATAAGGAGGTGATGGCTGCCACCGTCCTGACCTCACTGTCCACATCCTCGTTGGTGCTCTACCCTTCCTCTGCACCCACAGGTAACACAAAAACCTCTGTAACAGCTGCATTCAACAGTTTACCTGCTGCGCCTCCAGCAGAAACTGCTCCATCAAACACTGACTCATCCTCTGCATTTAACAAATCAGACATTCGCTTTGGATCATGCCAAGGGTTACTCACTCTGAGGTGAAGCTGTGGACAGTACTCATCACAAATGACTTCGATGTTGTTCACTCTGACACAGACTGAGCTGCAAAAGTCACTGATGTGTTAACTGTATTATAACAATCAAGGGAGTCTTGTTATTAGCACTAATTCCCTTTTCTTTGCATCATGATCCATGTTTACCCATGCTCAGCACTTTTGCCAACTGTAAGCCTTGACCCTATCACCACAGCTCTTTTTGCTGTTTTCAGTATTGCTGTGGTTGCCATTACCATGCCAACCCCTCCAGACGGTCAAAGTCCTGTCAGTTTTTTCTTTTTTTTAAGCACTGCATTAAACCAAAGCTGTTGTTTTTGGTATCAGGAAGATGGCGTGTAGCTAGTCAGATCCATGGGACCATAGGCCCAGCCAGGGGCATTCTGTTTTACCCCGCTGTTCAAATTGGGATGAAGTAGAAAACAAATCAAGAGCTGTAAACTTTAATTGTAGAATTCAGGAGTCATTAGATCTTATCAGAAGATGCTGTGGGTTTGTGAGGAGGTACGCTTGATGAAATGCTTACTTGATGCAAAATATTGCAGAAAGCGGATGTTGGTTGACACTTTGATTTATCATCGTTTGGTGGAGCTTTGTAAAAATATCTATGAGCTAATGTCTGCTCAAGGTTTAGGTGAATGTACTGTTGTTCAGCAGAACTCCCAGCCCACATCTCCTTGTAATGCTCATTTATCAAAAAAAACAAAACTTTTTTAGTGTTTTATGTAGCATGACTTTTACAGTTGTTTTGTGTTGTTGGGACTCACTTCCCCTAAATTGTTTCTTGCAGTAGCTGAAGTCACACTGCCCATGCTAGGATTTGTTTTTCACTTGTACTGGCTACACATGATTCGCTTAAGTGCCTTTGTAATTCTGTAAAATAGCACAGTAATCCTCATACCCAAATTCATGTATGCTATATATTTATGTAAGCCAGTATTCAGCTCCGTATATTTCTATAGGAAAGTTATTGGTTTATATAAGTTAATCCCCACCATACATGATGTTAAGCTCTGGTCTATATTGTTTTTTTTTTGTTTTTTAATGCTGTTTGTGACAGTAAAAGTACGATCACGCCATCGTGATTATCAAGTCGTAGGTTAAGGTTTGGTTAAGCCTCACTGGATTGGTCAAAAGTCAAAGTGTTTGGAAAGGGTTTCTGGGCCAAGACTTAGAGAACCCCTATTGTACCTTGTCCAGGAAATTAAAGATAACTGGACTTAATGGGCAGGCTTCAACATAGCTTAATGAAAAATGGTAGGACAGCAAAGTATCTATATAGATATTAGAGTTTAGGGATCAAACAGGCTTTGAAATTATTTTATGTTTTAATTTCCATTACACAGTTTTAGAATTTGGGTCAGGAATTTTTTTCCATACAGTCCCAACATTATGTTGGCAGTAAGGGTTTGTATTTTAGGTCTTTTCAGGCATTTGTTCACATTCATTTTGCCTGTTTTCAAACATGAAACACCCTCATTTTTGGACAAGTCTTGCCAATATTCTGAAGTTAACTGTGTATTCTCTAAACTGCAGTCCAGGAGACATCCAATAAGTCTTGGAAGGAGGCGCTGTCAACTAGCTACAGCAGTTCGACCAGCGGCAACTGGAGCTGGGATGCCAGTGACCAATCAGTACCCTCCACACCGTCCCCACCACTCACCAATGACACCAACAAGAACTTCCTGCTCTCGTCCCATGGTGATGATGTCAATGAGGATGTCACAGAGAGCACGCACTTCATGTTTGAGGACCCCATACCTCGGAAGCGAAAGGTAAAGATGGATACGTATGTCCTGCTGCAACATGCAGAGTAAAGGACTTTACATATTTAACATTTCATCCCATCATTGGGTGTTTTTGTTCAAATTGTTACTCTTTAAGTTTTAATTTTAAACGTGTTTACTGCTTTTAATACTCCATGGAAAAGCTCATGTAAACCATTTTTGCAAGTCAGCAGCTCACAGTCATTTCGCTTGTCTTCACTCATTTAATTTTTTGCTCTGTGCACTATAGCTTGAGCATAAAACAATGGAATACAATGCACACATTTTTTGTCCACAAAGTCCTTTTTTAATATTATTAGAAATATTTGAAACTGATGTTTGACATTAAAAGGTAAAATACAAACTTGACACTGAATAATTTAGACAATTTTTGCCTTCCAGTATTGCCTCTGTGCTGTAAATAACTTTGTTTGACTTGACAGCTCATATTAGGTTTTACGTGTCATATTTGAATCAAATGATGACTTCTAAACAACTAGAGCGCTTTCAATATTTATTTATCATTTTCCTCAGTGACAGCTGAGGCCAGACAAATTAATTTTTGGGTTATTCATCCATTGGTCTGCCCCATGCCTTGCTCATGAATACAGATCTCTTAAGTGCTTGAAGGATCTCTTCAAATGTGCCACAAATGTCATATTGAACTCAAGGATGAACTAATTAGATTTTGGCTTGACCATAACTCTACAATCCGTACAATCCATTCACATAAAAGTCTATGGTCAAAAATCATTTCTGGACAGATAAGATTACAAACTATTATTTTATGGATTAGCAGAAGTGTTTCACTGAGGCAGTGTTGCTGGTTGTTAGATACAGTATGTGTGGAAGTGCTTAGGAAAGTGTTGATAAGTTAAAGGCCATGCCTAGCATACAGCCAGAATAATTCAAGGATTTTCATTAAATTCACTTTAAAGGAGTGGCAGGAACATTTTTTCTCAGATTACAGTTGCAGACAAACAATCGCATGTGCTTTTTGTCATTTCTTTAAAGCAACTGGACGAAGAGACTTTGGAAAGCGCCACAGAAACATTCAGAAAATGTGAAAACCATGCTGTTTAATAGTGTCTGACATGAGGCCAGTTGTTCTCTGCTTGTATGCATGATGGATTATGTTCTCTCTTTTACTTCTCTTCCTCTGATTTTTGTACTAAGGAAACAATCCAGTACAGCAAAATGTTTTCAGTGTCAAGCAGCTTTACATCCCTTTTTCAACCCTTTCAGGGGAAGAGGTGGGAAGGTTTTGTAAGAAAGGAGAGGAGGCAGATGGAGGAAGGGTGATGAAGCAGCAGGAAGTAAGGGTTCAAGCGGATGCATTAAAATGAGGGCAGTTGGAGGGTGTAAAGAAGGAAGCAGAATTGATGCTTAAGGTAGCAGCAGGAGAAATGAATCTCAGTATTCCCCTAGCCATGCAGTGACAGAAGAGGGCTCATGCACTGCATATGTGGGGAGTTTGCAATTCAACCTCCATGGAGTGAGGCAGCAGGAAGATTATTGAGCTGACGAATATATGAAACCATGAAGACTCCAAGGACAATGCTGCCAGAAAGTCATGCCATTCTATAGATAAGCAGACAGGAAATTAAAGTAGGATGATGCTCGGAGCAACATAGAAAAAGCAATTGTGTGGGCTAAAAGGTGAACTAACTTGCTGGTTAGCTTTGGGTTGTAATTTGCTGGATACTAACTCTAGAGGTCTGGAACTGTCATATGAGCAGCCACCCCTTGGACTGTATGAGGTCTGATTTTGTACAGGCAGTGAGTTAAGAGGATTATTAAACACCGGCAATCCAGCAGTCTTACTGTAACTTGCTAGGATGCAAGAAAACGCTTAAAAGGAATTAAGTGATTTACGATTGTTTGCTGGATTAATGACTAGCTTTGCTGTGAATTACTATTAGGAGTGGTGTTTTTAAACAGGTATGGTAGAGCACCTGCATATAGACAGGAAACCACACAGCAGTTCTGTGGGAATGTCCGGCACTGAACCACAATTGAAAGGGCCAAGGGGTGGCAGTCAATTAGGCATAGTTAAGAGGAATAGATGTAGCAGAGAGTTAAACACACCATGATAGAAAACCTGTTCTACTCTCACTTTCTTTTTGCTCGGCTTCCGCTCTCTCTCCTGGCCCCCCCTCCCTTTTTCCTTGCCCTTCTTTCTCCAGAGGCTGTTGGAAAGTAATGAAAGTACACACCCACTGGTCTTTCATTAGCAGTGATGCCAGGTCTCTGCCTGGCTCAAGGACAGCTTGCCAGCCCCTGATATGTGAAAAGAGAATGAATTGAAATAAAACACACTCCATCTAGCCATCTCCTCGCAGCTTACTTATGAACCTACGAAGCTTATCTTGGTTTTATGTTAAATCAGATTTCAAGAGGCTCAGTTATGATAAGCATTTCCAAATGCTCCTTTTGCTAATCAGCTGTTAAAAAGGGACATAGTTGTTTACTTGTGGTACTGCACACTTGTTTATTTAGTTGCATTTTGTGAGAGGCCTTAAATTTTTTTGTCAAACAGTATGGCTGGTCTTAGCTTTTGCCCTCACATCAAACTATTTTCAGTGCTTTGAAACCTCAACCCATCCCCCAGCATGCACTGACAGCAGGGAAAGATCAAAATAATCTATTTATCTATTAATCAGTCTCTCAGTGTAGTTTCATTGTCTCATCTCTGCCCCCTTCTTTTTCTGTACTTTTATTTCTCTTTTTGCTCTGTGTGTGTCTAAAAAAGTCTCATACTGGGCTGATATTTTTATCAGCCTACTGGTCTTACAGATCTTCTAATGAGCGTAGTTACTTTTGGAGAGTGACGGCCGATGAGATCCACACAGAAGAGCAAGACAAGACATGCAGCATAAACCTGTGTTCCCATGAAATACATAATAATAGCGGTTTTGCCGGAGAATGTGTTATTTTTTCTATTCATTTAGGCTCTCTGACAGCTGATCTTTTTCCATTGTTGAGAAAATGATTAACAAACCGAGTGCAAAAACCAAAGTTAGATGTAATCGTATAAATGGACAGATGTTTACAGCGACTCCAGTTATTTTATTTATTTAATTGTGAGGTTATCAGTAATTTGTAGGAACATGTAAAGACTGTCCCAGTTAGCAGTCACCTAACTGTTGTTATTTTTGTGGTAAACATCTCTTTCAGAACTCCATGAAGGTAATGTTCAAGTGCTTGTGAAGAACTGTGAAAAAGTCCTCAGCAACCTCCTCAGGGATCCAGCGACACATCCGCACCGTCCACCTGGGGTAGTTGGTCATTATTCAACAGAACAACTGAATGCACGCGGTGCTCAGTACTCGTTCGCAAATTTCAGGGTGCAGCTCTCCAATGAGGACCTTTAGGCAAGGTCTTTTTTTTTGTAATTCAAATCTTTATTTAAACACATGTAGTAACAGCTCAGAGTGGTGCATCATACAAAAATACAGAAAAGGAAAGAAAAACCAGGAGGCCTCCGACATAGGGATACATTTTCTAAAGTTCAGGTAGGTCCTGTCAAAAGGAATTAACAGCAGGGAGGCAGCAAAGCAGATAAGTAGAAAATAAAAACAAATAATACAGTAATAAAATATATATATATATATACACACACACACACACACACACATACACATATATATACATACACACATACATATACACAGACATATACATACACAAATACATTGTACAGATAAAAAATAATCCGGTAGTAGTAATGACAACAAGAATAATAAAATTAAAAAAAAAAAAAAAAGGAGGTGACGTAGACAAACATTTCGTCAGGCGGGTCTCACCATCACGGCTCTAGTTAGAAGTGAGATGTTCCATGAAACCTTTAGGCAAGGTCTTTAGTACTGCCCCACCAACCTACCTTGTATTGTATCTACTCTCAGATGTAGCTTTGGATAAAAGCATCTGCTGTAAAATGAAAATGAAATTTCCATTGTAAAACTGACTATTAACTGCATATTGACGGATCTTACAGATGCTGCAAAATGCTTTGAAAAATGATATTGAAATCTGAATATTTTTACTTCACCACCTTTAGTCTTCAGTGTGTTTTTTTTTTCTTTCACACTGCCTAGTCGTGTGATCATGCACTTAGCCACAGTTTTGTCTTTGCTAGATACCTACACACACCCACGCACACATGCACTGCCACCAGGCAGAAATATTATCTTTATGAGTCACACTAATGATCTTTACTGTGATGTTATCATTGTTTAAAAGTGGGGTTATTTTTTGTATATTCACATTTATTTCAGAATCAATTTTGTTAACGGGGACATTGATCTAATCGGTCTTTTATTGAAATGCAGACTTTAGTTATTGCTTTGATAAGGACCTTTACATCGTACATGTCATGTTGCAATCTTTTCTCGGCAGCTGCAGGGTGGTATTGGTCAGACATTGTGATTTAACTAGTGTGGTTAGACAAGAAAAGTGACACACATTTCACTTGTCACAGACTGGATGCTGTCCAACTTCCTGCCTTTACATCTGAGTAACTAGGCTATTGTATTACCCTGTCTGCACACAGGTGCTAACAGGCACAGCTGGAATCTCAATCATTTAAACCCACTGAGTACGGAAGAGTTATACATGAAACATCAAGCTTGTATGAGTGAAATGTAATTTAGCCAAATTGTTTTTTTTAGCTGCATCATAAATATTGTACCTCTAATATTGCTGTTTTTGCATTAGTTTTATCATTTGCTAGTATTACATACCTAATTGCTCAATAATCAAATAATCTTTTGAAAACGTGATACGCATTAATCCAGCCTTTGAAATGGTTCAACCAGAGTGACCAACATTGCAAAGATAAAGGATCTGTCTCATAAGATAAGAGATGAACTTGGACCATTAGACCAAAAATGTTTTAGAAAGAAGTCCACATCCTTGATGTGAAGGCACATAAAAGAGCTTACTTGAATATGCAAGAAAAAATTCAACAGACCTGTATAGCATTGGGAGTCTGTTTTATAGTGTTCAGATGAAATTGGAATTGTTTGTACCCATGGAAACTTGAGCCTGTGAATGCCATGGGATTCATTGAAATACCAGGCAATTAAACAATATTAGGGAGCTTTTACAAATGAGGAACAGGCTGCAATTCCAAAAGAAAGACTTTAAAGCTTGTAATTAAAAAAACAATATTTTGTAGCATTCATAAAGGCCAAGGCATTTTGTTATGATTAAATATTAACTTTGGTGATTGGATTATTTTCCTTATAGATTTTCTTCTGAAAGTAAAAAAAAATATGTTAAAAATAAGCTGTACATTATCTTCTCAAAAATCATATAAACACATTTCAACTTTCATTGACTCTTCACTAGAATGTTCGTGTGGTTAAAGCAGTTAAGTATTTTTGATTGCAACTGTGAATTGTCAAATAAAGACAAATTAATGGTAACATCGCCTAGCTTATTCCAGCAAAACTGTGATATCACAATGTTTTTGTATGTATTGTTTTTACTGTCTACATATGAATGTGAGAGGTAGCAAATTATATCATATGTGGTCGACTGAGTCAGAAATGAGTCATATTGTGGCTGTTTTTTTTTTCTCAATGCAGCATGTAAACCTAGGATAATGTGAAAAGACAGTAAATGTTACTGTGTAAATATATTGCCATATTTGTTATTATTGTAAATATATAGTCAGTAATCTTTTATTAAAAGTTAAGACTGAAACAATATTACTCTAAGGACTGTAAGTATACTCTGACTGTTGCTCTCCACAGCTTGTATGTTGGAGTTCCTCTTCAGACAATTGGATTTTATTGCCCCCTGCTGTTGGAAAGTGTGCACAAATTACTTTTTTTTTAGTGCCATACTAGGCTGCTCTGCTTAAGCTTATAATGTTAGTGGCACCACTTTTAAAATGCACTATATTTTATGACACTCTGGCTATTACTTCTTCTCAGTATTAATTGTGTAATTAGCAGTTTATCATGCAAATGACTTTGCCCCACAGGCGAAACAGTGACTCGGACTACAGTGATGGAGAGGAGGACTTTACTACTCAGAGATCGAGGTCAACATGGACAGCCTAACGGAGGGTTGTCCAGCCTCACACCCACCTCGCCCACCACGGCTGGTCCTCCGCCCATCTTCCCTCCACCGCTCACCGATGTCCCTCACTCCGAGCACATCAATATGAATGGTTCGCAGAGCCACGCCCCTACACTGCTCAGTCAATCAGCTCCCTCCACACTCTGTCATATCCGCACTGACCATGCCTACCAGGTAATTCACACATGGTGGAGCACGCACAAACTACATGGCGATCCATGAAATAGATGCTTTTGTGGTACCTTTTAAAATAAGATAACTCAAAAATTATGTTTTCCATCCTATGGAGTCTGCACAGGCAGTTTTTATTGTTAGTGCATTATAAAAAAGGTCAGGGTGAGTTACTGAACTCATACACCAGTGTGGGTTGGAGAACATAACAAGGTCCACATGAGGGATGAAATCAGTGCATATTTTTTAGTTTTTAATTTTTATTTTGAAGCCATAAAGATTTAATTTCTAGAAAAAATATGGTTTTAAATACCTGCTTACAAAACCTAATATAAACTAATTAGACTTACCTCCATCCTGATTTTCTCCGTGCCCTTCTTCTTTTTCTTCTTCTTTTTTTACTGTAGCAGTTCATGTGCACAGCTCATTATATGTCCTTGGGGATAAAATGAAATGGTTGCAGCTGGAAGAACACATTTGGTATAGATATAAATATTTAAATTACTCAGTATTGAATCCAGTCCTTTGCAGTGGTTTGAGGTAGTACTGAACTTTCAGTTGCCATGACAACAGAAAATGCACATAAAAATAGGATGTACAGTATGCATATGCAAAACTGAAACAAATGCTTCTTTGTATTGTACTTTGCGGCAAACACTTCTATTTGATTCTGCTAACTTCATGCTATTACTGCTATTCTTTATCCTCTTAGAAATAGTTCTTTGACATATTCTGCAGAGTATGAGGCTGGGTCATACTAGAGGAGTTCCATCCATCTATCCATTCTCTATACACCGCTTTATCCTCACTAGGGTCGTGGGGGGTGCTGGAGCCTATCTCAGCTGACTCGGGCGAAGGCAGGGGACACCCTGGACAGGTCACCAGTCTGTCACAGGGCTACATATACAGACAATCACACTCACATTCACACCTACAGGCAATTTAGAGTAACCAATTAACCTCAGCATATTTCGGACTGTGGGAGGAAGCCGGAGTGCCAGAAAAAACCCACGCATGCTCAGGGAGAAACGCAACTCCATGCAGAAAGTCCCAGGTGGCGGATTGGAACCAGAGATCTTCTTGCTGCAAGCAAAAGTGCTAAGCACTACACCACTGTGCAGCCCCACTACAGGAGTTTCAAGTCTAAAGAGATTTTCATATCAGGTTGCATCACAAATATAAACTATATACAGATATTCCTCTCACTAATGTCAGTCACTCACACACTATGAGATTTGAAATTAGGGGTGCATCACGCACTGAAGGGCGTTATAATATGATCGTGCCAAAAGGAAGCAATCAGGGAGCAGTGTGCCACATCACGCGATCTCAAGGTTAAACAGCTTGCTGATTAAACAACTTGTAACATTAATAATACCTTAGATTGATATTAAATTAAGTGAATGAAAAAATGGTTCAGAGGATGCGGTCAACATGGTTGTTTATCCTTCAATGAGAACTAGAGTTGAGATTTTGAGTTGTTGTTGTTGTTTTGATATCAGTAGCTAATGTTTGGCCTCCAGGGCTATGACGTTTAGCCTTGTTTTACAACCGTGCCGTTACTCTGGGTGATAGTGACACCACACTAACATGTGGGATATTAATCGGGACAGTCCCAATGAATCTGCCAGCAGTTCATGAGGTCAAAGACTGAGTCTGTAAACCCCTCAGATTGTCAAAGCATCGTAGGACGAACACTGGGGTCCAACCAAGATCATCAACCAGAGTTTTTCTGTAGTTATTAAGAGGGGTGAAATGAGCACTGGTTGAATACATTTCTCACTGTAACTCTAAAATTTAGCATTTTGGCAATATTTTGTATTGTCACAGGCAGTTTTGCTCTAGATGTATGTTCAGCATTGATTTGAAAGCATATTTCAGATTAAAAATGGGAGAAATGCCTTCCCTACTAATTATTCATTCTATTTCTTCTGTATTCTCTTCTTGTCTGTTTCTGTCTGCACATTTCCTGTCCCTCCTTGTTTCTGTTGTGTCCTCTTCTTGTTTCGTGGGGTGGTTGTCCATGTTCCAGGCCACTGCTCCAGTGAGTATCCCAGTGGGTCCTGAGCTGGCTGGGATAGGCAGTGGTAATGGGATCGGGCCTGGAACTGGGACTGGGAATGGCATCAGTGTGCCGTGGCAGTCACCTCCTGTCATTTTAAAGGCGTCCCGGTGAGTGAGGCCTGGTCTCACGGCTGTTTACCTTTATCTTAATTTCTCTGTTTCTGTTTCAACTTGAAGCCATTTGAGCTTTTTGTCACTGTTTTTCACTCTCTTTGCTCTTTACATCATGATGGTTTTATACTGAGAGGTATCAGTGCTTCTTTCTTTGGCACAATTTAAAAATCAAGACCAGGAAGACAAACTATATATGTACAACATTCAGTGTTGTTACCCATGTATACTATTTGTGTTGTCTCACATGTAGGAAGAAATAAACTGAATAAGGAGTGTGAATGAATATGTTTAAAGCATTGAGTAGAAAAAGTGTTAATGACTGAAGACAGTTTGCCTTAAATCAGTCTAGGCTCATTGGAGACGGGCCTGAAAGATGAAAGAGTCAGATATTCCATTTCAAAAGCATGTCAGACATCTTTAGCCGCAGAATGTTTCCAAACTAATAAAAGAACTTACCAGTCAACCACTGCAGGGACACAAAAAAAACAACCCATGATTAGTTTAGACAGTCTTACTCATGACAGGTTAGTCTGTGGTCCATCTGTTGTATGACGACTATACATAAAAATGTACATTATAGCACAGAACTACATCAGGTATTTACTCTGTTCCAGGAACTAGTTCCACTGTTTCATCATGGACTGTGTTGCAGAAGACTTTAAGACATGTATGCGCTAATGTCTGAACAACGGTCATGCTAAGCCGGATAACATATTTGTGATAAACTTGTGCCTGTCTCATGATGACATACAAAGCTTTCAGAAATTGGACAACACTGTGCAAAGCTCTACAAGGGATTTTGTGGCTTGATAATCATAGATGATAAAGAATTTTCTGCCAGTAAGGTACTGAAATGACAACAATCGCTGGGAAAGAACGACCAATTTTTTGCACAATCAGTTTTGTTGTGTAATTTTTTTAAGTTAATGAGTTAAAAAGTATGGTGTATTAAAAATGTGAAAAGAAATATTATTGAGATATCCACTGCAGGAACGGCTATTTACCTGTCTTCACTTTAAAAATCTATATAATTTAAACAGGAGAGGCTCAACTTTTTGCAATTAATGCATAAGATGAGAAATTCACTGCTCACCATGTAAAGGACTAGTGAAGGTTCTGGAGCTAATATAATGTACCATCACAGAATATGTGCATTCCATTGTATGCAGATGTTTTGTTACTGAACCAAGCTTTTCAGTTGAATGACAGATGTTCTTAGTTACCTACTTAGTGGTACTAGTTAGTAATACGATTGTTTCTTGTGTTTGCATCTACCTGAGCTTTACGTATTATTGTCTGTTCAACCCCTGTGTGACAACTGATCTTTTCTCTCTGTTCAGCTACATTTGAAAGTAGTCCAGAGGCTCAAAGGCTTCCAGCGTGTCAGTGTAATATTAAGCAATGCACTGATGATGTCTTTCATTTTGCCAGGGCCCTGTGACTCATGTTCGGACAGTTAGCATCGGTGAAAAAGCGGCAGCCAGCAGCCAGCACACACACCACTGTTAATAAGAACCACACTTTAATAACACCGGGCAACTAAATCCACACCCAGGAACCAGGTATGCATCAGCCATTTTCTGTGTGTGCTGTCTCTGTGATTGCGTTAGGATTGTTAACCCCATTCTGTTAAAGTCAAGAAATGGGGGTAGTAGGCTGCTCACTATCTCATATTTACATTATATTATTCAGCAGGCAATATTATGAATACCAAATGTGTATTCTCTCTTTTGCATCTTTCTGTGTTAGGTTGGCTTAGAACACAAACCTTTTCCTTTGAGAGGGGTTGCAGCAGTGTGTTCTAGTAATATCAATAATAGTGTGTTGCCAATGGAAGGTAAAATATGGACATTAAGACTAATTTATGCCTCTGTGCTGTTTAAAATTCCTGCTAGATAGCTGGCCATGATGATTTCTTGTAACATTTGCCCCAATAAAAGCACAGAATTGTGATTGTACACTTCCAAGACTCTGCTTTGCTCCCTACCCTCAACCTATTCAATGATGTCTTTGTCATACAGAATCCTTTTTTTTAATTGACTTGTTAAATGTAAAGACTTGCTTGTGTGTATGTGTGTGTCTGATCCTGCCCCTACGTACACATGTACACATTTATTTGAGCACATTGTACATATATGTGTGTTTTTTGCCCATGTGGGCGTCTGGATGTCTGTGTGCATGTCCTTATGCTGTCACATCTGCTGTTACCAAGGAAACCCGCGGGGAGGCGAAGAAGTGCAGAAAGGTGTACGGCATGGAGAAGAGAGAAATGTGGTGCACAGCCTGTCGCTGGAAAAAAGCCTGTCAGAGATTCACCGACTAATCCAGTCCCCTTCCCCGGTCTGTGAGATGAGCTCTTCCTCACTCGGAGTGACAGCGAGGTGGACTCTTCCACCGACGAGATGAGGGGAGACTTCTTCTCCATGGAGTTCTCGGTGCTTCTTCCTCCAGCCCAGCAGGGGGGTTCGCCTTCTCTCTTTACCGTTTCCAAACACAAAGAGAAAATAAAACTGGTTGGTAAAAACAAACAAAAACATCAAGAAAAATGTTATTTTATGCAGGTTTTGAGACTTTTTCTAAGACTAAGACATTTTCACTCTGTTGACAAATAAGGAAAAAAAACGAAACATGTAAATTGGCTTATGAACCTGGTGATTTGATTTTTTGTTTTTCACTTGCTTCAACTCAAGGCGATGTTTAAAGACTACAGATAAGCTTTTTGGTATACTCTGTTGTTCATTATAGGAGCATCATGTAAGCTACTGTTAAGGAGGTGGATCATGACACTTTTTGGAGGTTCAAGGGTTAACACCAGATCTACTCGGTATGAACTCTGTAGCATATCCGTTTCTCATCGTCACTCTTTAAGGGACTTCAATCCTACCAAATGCAAAAAGCCTGTTCACATACAACCAACAGTTCTGGTTTAAGCTTCGACATCACTGTCTTCTGCAGCCTGACCGGATGTCAGCCGCATGTCTGGATACGTATTGTTCAATATCAAACAACTTGTTCTTTATACAAATTCCGTACAGCCAGCTATACTTGTAGTTTTGCAAAACTGCACAAAACCTTTCACACCAAGTGGTACAAAATGTTTTCCCTTGATGTTCCAAAACATTTTCGAGAGATGTACAAATATATGATATATACTTCCCTCTCTTCTTCTCTATACTTTTACCCTCGAGATATGCACCTTGAAGAAACATGCCATCTTTTAGAGTACCACTGTAACCCCCAGCGTATGCCTAAGAGAGTGGATATCTGTTTCCTCTATAGTTTATTTTCAGCAGTGACTTGCTGAAGCAACTTGCAGTTGCACTGTGCAATCAGCAGAATAACAGCATTTAATATTGTCTTTCTACTTAGTGGTTGTCATTGAGTCATGAGTTGAGGCAGAAAGGCTCTTTATTCTTCCTTTGACAGCGGATGTTCTTAAAGAGATTGTTTACCACAACGATACGTGAATGATAACTGCCCTTTGAAACTTTAACTTACAGTCTGACTGATGTAAATTGTGTATGTAGGTAAATAATATAGAGGTTGTAACCCAACAATCACTACCTGATAAGACTTCAGGCGTTCTAATTCATTTCTTACAGTTTTAAATGGAGAGGTTACCCATTCAGTAGTCTTTGGAATAACTGCCATTAACCAGCGTTATTTGTAGATGCCAGATGTAACTTCGTAGAACCCAAGACTTTCTTATGTTTTGATACATGCTTTGTTTAATCCTTGAAAATTATCTTTCACTCCGGTGTAACATTTGAAAATAGATTGTGAGAATCAAATCGAGTCAGTGCAGAGGAGGGGTATCGGTGCTCGGCTGATTCATGAGTGCAGCAAGGTTTCTAAAATGTTTTACCAAAATGGAGTCTTACTTTTTAGGATAGGCCTGTAATAGTAAAAGGTAGGCCAAGGTTTCCAAGCTTTAGATAAAATGTAGTTGGTAGAATTTTAGATAGACACTTAAATTCTTTCCTATATCCCTTGTTAATGTGTTTTACAGCATTAGTGAAGAAAATCATTCGTTTTACTATTACTACTCTAACTGTTTTGTTACCTGTTTACTGATAGATATAAAACAGGAAGGAGAAGATTTTTTTTAAATTACTATCCCTTATTTAAAGTTTCCAGACCTCTTAAGAGGAAAGCACTTTTAATAGGCTTAATATTGGACAGCTTAGTGATGATCTCTTATTGTTGATGTTGAACCTCGAAGGACAGCACAGAAATCAGTAGTCCTGGTTAAGAATGTCTGAAAAGATTCTTGAATTCGAAGATCCTCTGAATAGTTTTAAATTATTATTTTCTCCCCTTATTAGTAATATGTATTTGTCATTGACTTTCTCTGAGCTGACTCAATCAGCTTTTAGGTTTAAATGACTGAAACAAAAGACAATGCTGATTTTTTTTATGATAGCCAACTCAATTCATTTATTCCTGTTGCTTGAAAGAACTTTTCTTAGACCCTCGATTCAGACACAGGAATACTCCTCAAAAAAAGTAAAAGTTACACAGGTAATTTTCTGATTTCCTCCCAAAAATGTAGTGAAGACAGTAGATGTATGTTTTCGAAGCGATTCACCATCGTACTGTGTGTTAGCAGTTTTTTGAATGCGGATTCTGCTGTGTCCTCTTTTCTCTAAGCGCTCCTGACACTGACCTGACCTGATCTTAGTAGCAACGTTTGACCAACACAGTGCCTGTCCTCTCCAATAGTAACAGGCCATCTTTGAGCAGGCTCCTTGATTGAGATACAGACCTCTGTCGCCATAGAAACACCTGTGCTGCCTCGCTGTTGTCACGGGCTCACGTGTGCTGTTGCCTAAAACTAAGTGAAAGGCGACCGATTATCTGTTCTCAACGAAAGCTGATGCCTGAGGTCAGAGCACAAAACAAAAGCATTAAGCACACATGGTTGCTTTCATAGTAGTTTATATCTCATTCAGTTCCTGTATTTTTGAAAAATTAAGATCCTCCCTGTAAAGTGTTTATTCCAGTGACATCCCAGATAAGCTAAGGCCTCTTCCAGTCAGAAACTTCACCAACTTCACCAAGTGCCAATTTAAAGAATACAAAAAGGAAAAGGTATACTGACCTAATGAAATTGCACTACGTTGCACTGCGCAAAGACATG
This sequence comes from Acanthochromis polyacanthus, assembly GCF_021347895.1. Classification (NCBI taxonomy): domain Eukaryota; kingdom Metazoa; phylum Chordata; class Actinopteri; family Pomacentridae; genus Acanthochromis; species Acanthochromis polyacanthus. Next base: position 33,081,444 of record NC_067118.1, read on the forward strand.
TTTTATACATGGACATTTTATATACACAAATTTCTAAGTGAAAGGATATTTTGTTTTCAGGAGGTGGGAGGGATATCGTCACTGCCCGGTGGAATAAATGGGGTGTCAGGGATGTGGGGTTGTGAACCTCTGGGGTCCCCCATTATTACCAAGCGATCTCAACAGTCGATGTCTTGCTTTTTGTGTCAGATTTATTGTACCAGACACAGCAGTGCTGGCAGTTTTAGGGAGTGTGGTACTGGAAGTACAGTGTGGTACTCCGTCACTCACTTTGCCTTTCCTTGGACGAGTGCCAAGGGTCGAAAGCAGTACCAGCCTTGTCTCAGTGATGCGAAAACACCAGTTTCAGTCTGTAACTACTCATTATCGTCTTGATAACGGACCCTTTACACTGTTTAATTGCCTGGGTTTTTTCTCACAATACTCACAAACTTTCTATCTGTAATTTTCAGCTTTGTACTTCCTTTACTTAAACATAAAGAAAAAAAAACAAGTTCTCGCTTCTTTACATTTTACTGAGCTGAGGTAGTAGCGTGTACATACTGTTATTAGTGCTGGATACCACTTTCAGTTTTGTTAGCTTTAGTTTGGTCGTTGGTAACGTGTCAAATGCAACCCGTTGAGTCTCTCTCCATCCTCAGTGTAAGCACTTTTAGATTCCACCAGCAGGGTTAGAGGTCAGTGCTTTTGCTGGCAGACACTGGGACTTTTAGCGCATGTCAAGCTAACAGGCTCATGTGCTTGCCAGCTAATATTCCACCGTTTTTCAAGTTGCACTAAACTGGCCTGTGACGATCAAGTCCTGCGGCTGTATCGGTAAGCGTTTGGTTCTTGGAGTGCGGCTTGGGTCACCGTTGGCCAGAAAGAATCGTGGGTACAAAGTTGCTCTTGTGTGCACATCTTTGGCGAGAGAACTTTTTTGGTGAATACATCAACAATTACGACTTTCACATACAAAATGAGGGATGGAGATTGAAGGTGACTGTTGACGGGTGTGCGTGGAAACTGGAGATTTTTACAGTAGATGGACACGAGACAAGCAGTGACGATATCGGTGGATTTGCAGTTTCAGGGCTTTCTTGTACATATGCAACTTAAAAAGAACCATGAGGCTTTTTTTCATATATTGTTGTTGTTTTGTTTGTTGTTGTATCTCTGTTATATGAAAAGGAAACTTTTTTTACAGTACAGTTGCTCAGAATATTTTTCTTTCGTTTTTTTAAAGTCGATTGAGAAGCTATAGTGAACAGACTCGTATGTTGTAGCTTAGAGGCAAAGGGGAGAAAAACAAAACCTGTTGAATGTAAAACCTATAAAAAAAAGTCTTTTTTGTTGTTGTTGTAATAGTTGCTGGCTAGTTTGTACTGCCTGTAGTGAACCTGTAGTCGTCCTGATTTCGGTATCCAAATTTTAACACCCACAGACAGCTGTCGCCACACTGCTAAGTCATATAAAATAACACAACCATGCAGTATTGCTTTACTATCTTACTTTGTGCAATGAGATGCTTTAAAATGGAACAAGAACTAACTTGCTTTTTGGTGACATCTGGACTCACACTCTTGCTGTTTTGTCTTCTGTCGATCACCCTGCCAAATGGTAACTTTTTCAGAATAAGTGTGGTTATCGTCGTCGTGGATGTTGTTTGTGGTTGTGACATTAAGTTGTTGTTAGGCAGGATAATCCTAGACCTTTGGTCATCATGGAAATTTTAAGCTTGTGGGAATCTTTATCCTGCCCCGCACATTCCAACCGACAGCATGCTTTTAGTGTCTTCCACTTGCTTCCTAAAAGACATATCCTTCCTATTTCCTTTTCACTACAGAAACTCTTCTCTGATCACCTTGTCCTTTTCCATTTCCTGTTCTTGTGCTGTCCAGCTTTACTGTGGTCCCACCCAAGCCTTTACCCAGTATATTAAGCTAAACTAAACCCTTGAAATGTGCATCAAAAAAAAAAGTTATTTTTTTCTTTCCAAAAAAAATGTCAAAAATTGATGTGCTGCTTTCTTGAATGTCAGTTTTCGTTTGTTTGTGAATCAGCAGCAGCGAAGCCAATAGATCTCCTTCCAAAATAAATGTAATGCATTGCAATGGCAGCTCCACTCAGTTCTCTGCTTCTTCTACTGTGCTCTTATTGTTTGTCCAGGCGTTTACCCTGTCTGTCACTTCTCTCATTTATGACCATTTTTTTTCTCTCCTCTTGCGTTTTTACCCACCCTTACAGTGGCTGGTGTGAAAACCCAATCTTTGCTTCTTTTATTTCTCATTGATTGATTGTCTGGTTGAGTTTGAGGTTGTTTTGCATGTCTAGCATCGCTCATTTTTGTTTCCTATTCTTTTTTTTTTTGTTAGGAGATACAACACTGAAGGGTTTTATGTGTTAGATTTCCCTTCTCAGTATCCAGTAACCCAAAGCTGATGTAGATTGTTTTCCTCTAAATGCAGAATTGCTCATTGCAGCCTGACAAACACACACACACACACACACACACACACACACACACAGTGCTAAAAGCGTTTTGCGGGAAACATTACGTCAGCTCTGGGTCTTCACTGGAGGGCAAGATTTCTCCTGTGTGTGGGCTCGGCCTCTGGTCTTCACCACCAGTCCAACACACACGTGGACGAAACACTTTCTGAGGAGTGGTGCACTCAAGGAGTATTTGTGTGAATGTCAAGCCTATGACTAGTGCTTGAAAAAGATGGATGACCATGTATGATGCTGATAATGTGATCTATGTGATGTAATGTGATGGAAAGAAAATAAACCTGAATGGAAGAAGTCTGCCATCAGATTTTTTTATATCATATGCGATGATGAATAGAAATATTTTGTGACCTGCTGATGTTGACAAATCTTCCAAAAAGGGGAATACGTTCATTTAAGATCGAGCAGGTGGATTCGCTCCTGTGTGTCTGCTTTCTTTGATTTGTGTCTTCCTCCCCCTTGTGGACAGCAGGAGGTTTGACACCATGAGTTCCATCAATCGGCGTTTTAAAAAAAAAAAAAAGCAAGAAAAAGGCACAGCGCACATTGTTCACTTCTTTACAGCAGCAATTTCAAAATTTATTGAGACTGATTGGTTTTTGCAAATAATAGTCAAGCTAATTCTTCCACTAAACATGAAGTTAGAAAGAGGCTTGGACGGCTGGTGGGGCCTGTCCCAACATCAAAACAGGAGGCTCATGGTTGACTGTAAAAATGTTTTGTGATCAGTACTATCAACCGAAAAAATATCTGCACAAGAGCACTTAAATCTGCCCAAAACAAAACAGGTGTAAAAACAGGACAGGTTTTTTTGATTATTTAGCACATTTTGTTACAAACACAGGATTATGATAATAATCAATATAAAGTCAGTATCATATTGAACAATATTCCCAATGAAAATAAACAAACCTCAAGCTTCAAGTGCGACCTTTTACAAATTAAAGACCCTCCGAAACTTGAGAGAGAAAATAAATAATATATAATAGTAATATAAATTCATATATATGAAGGTATACACACATCACTCTTAGTAGAAGAACAAAATCTAAAGTAAAAAGCGCCAATTTTGAAATATAGTATAATATAGATATACCCATATCTATGGCTTCATGATTTGCACGTGTGAATCAAGCTATACAGGCTAAATGAGGATTGCAATTTGTACACGTCTAAGAATACCCATATTCATCTGCAATAGAGCAAACAGTTCCAGTTTTGCATCGTGTGGAATGAGACAGTTGTGTGCAGATGCCGAAGATGTCGCTTTGGTATGACAAAATGAACACAGGCATGCAGTTAAGACCACAAGAATCAGGGCACAAAAGGTCATCAACACACGGTGGGAAGGAGAATCTGGTCGCCCATCATGATTTGTCTCTTTGAAGGTTTTATCCTCGAAACAAACAAAAAAAAGGACACATTTCGCACCTCCAATCTGATCATCTCGGTAATCTCTATCCACTGATACAAATATTCAGTCATCTCGTGGAAACAAGCACTCTCACAAGCACACAGGTGAAATGTCATTGAGGCACATATTGAGGGGTTGATGGCAGACATTTTCCTGAAGTACAACCCAGAATGAGGAAGAAGACGTACAGTACAGGTCGTGAGAAGAGCGCAGGGCCGGGGGGAGTCACGCATACATCCAGATGTCTCTCAGTGGTCGCAACAAGCGCCACGGGACAGAGATTTGTCACTGATCATGGGTTCCTTCCACACCCACCATTGACATTCATAAAAATTTCTACCCCATTGTCTTTCTTATATTTTCTTTCTACACCCCAAAAAACTACTTGATAAATGGGTCAAAGAAAAACACAATAAATAACACAAACAAAATAACTGACAGTTGCCAGACACGAAGAAAGCATCACGAGTCGCACTGGACTGAGAGTTTCTCAGCAGGGGTTGATGGGAAGTGCAGTCCATGGCACCTGTAGCAGAGAGGCCTGATGTGTGCGACCAGCACTGGCAACAAAATGTTTCCCAGAGTTACTACTGCAGCACTCGCTTTTCCCCTTTACGCAAATGAACGAGAGTCGAGCCAGTAAAACACCAGCATGTAGAAACACAGCGTGTGGACCGAACACTCCGCTATCTGAGTCGAGTGTTTGGTCTGCACGCTGCATTACTGCTTGATTGTGTGCCATTTGAGGCGCGAGACAGTAGAAACCAGAACAAAAAAAAGAAAAAAAAGAAGCTTGGTTTTAGGATGCAGTCTTCAAAAAAGCTAGCTGGTCCTTTCACACAGCCCTTCATATTCACAATAATACCATAACATGTGCACTTTTTCAAACTGTGACACATAGTGACGGGTCCAAAAAATAAAAACAACCCAACAACAAAACCGTTTACCACAACAATAAATCCAAAAAAGCACCTGCACACACAGACTGTGAAACAAAAGCACTTCATGTATACAAAGTACAAGATTGTTTTTGGTTTGATATTAATCAATTAGTGTACATTAGTGATGCAAAAGCGTGTGCTGAATATATGTTTCAATCAAATATCTAACAGAGAAGTTTTGACAGTGAATGTGTTTTTCCCCCTTGGTAAAAAAAAAAAAAAAGCAAATACGACAGAAAAAGCGTAAACTGGCACAATAAAAGGTTGATAAAAGCCCCATGGCTTGCTGTCCACAACAAGGCAAAGTATAAAAGCTTTTTTTTTCTTATACAAGATAGAAAATATCAAAAAAAGAAAACACAATAAAGCTTAGCATCCAGCACTTAATAATAATTAATAATAGTAACATCAACAACAGTAATCATAGTTCTGATATTCATAATAATAAGACATGTCATCTGCCTCTCTTGAATTGTCAATAACTTTGCCGAAAGCATGGAAATAATCTTAAGAAAATCAATATAGACTATTTTTGGACACTGGACACTCATTCTTGCATACTGTACAAACACCCATCCTGTTCCAGCCAAAACACACACACAGAGAGGAGGGAATGACTTTTTCAGAAAATCAGGAATCCACAAACAGGTTTTTCAATAAATAGCTGTTAAACAAAACAAATTAATATTACACTCTCTACAAATATCAAACTCTGAACTTCAAGCACAATTTTGATCCTCTTCTTTTAACCTTACAAAGCCAGAGAAAGCATATCGCCAAAACAAAGATTAACCATGGAAAGAGTCTGCATATTCTGTATCCAGAAACTGGAATTACATGACTAAGAAAAAGAACAAAATAAACTGTTTTAAAACAAAGGCAGCTCATCCTTAGGTGTGAGAGACTTGGCTCTCAGGTCCTATTATTCGCAACCTCCAGTGTGAGAGAAACTGTACCAGAGACAGCGAGAGAGACAGAAAGAGTTATTAGTGTAGCTCATGTGGATCCATTGTGTGCTTGAGTTGATTTTCCAAACAGGGAAGCAGAAACCGATGTGTATAAAGACGGTTAAAACTCACACATACACTGACTTTCAGTCTCTCTGTCTCTCTCCGTCTTGCACAGCTTTCATTCCCCTTTTTTTCAAATTCCAAAAATCGTATGTACATCTCCAGTATTTGTTGGAATGGATCGATAGAAACCAGGTGGTAAACTTAAGCGAAGAAAAGATTAAGGACCACACTGAAAGGCATAGGCTCTATAAACAGCAATCTGCACAAAGATTCAGTGATTTCTATATCGTGATAACAGTCAAGAGGACATAAAGTATATCCTTAAAGGTAGGTGCGGTCACCGAGTTGTTTAGGTAAGTAAAGATCAGATCAAAAATGTAAACCACGGGTTCAGGGCTTTGATAGAAGTCAGTTGTCATTAAAGTGCAAGTCTGTGGCAGTAGGACTCTGCATCAACAATGTGCCATCGGGCTGCCCGGTCCTCTGACACATATAGCTTTGCAATAGATTTAGACTCTCCCTTCACTCATAGAGAGACACTTTCTCCAGAAAACATTACAGACGAGGAGGAACGACCAAGACTCTCGTCCTCGTGACTATTCCCCTACACTGTCAGTGATCCTTGGTTTCCATGGTGATTGTGATGGCAAACATACAAAGTTGCAGTCTAGCGTTGGGCGTGTCCTTGGCAGCGTCCTCGTTGATTCCTGTTGTGACAGAGTAGAAAACTACTGGACTCTAGCCTGAACCCTCAAGAAAAAGAAACACAAAAAACACTGCATCAGAAGTAAAGGAGGTAAGCAGAAAAAGCCTTGCACTTAAGCCATCTCTTGATCACTCTTCTTCTACTATGGCAGTCAAGGTTTAGAATAGCGGAAGTGTGTGTGTCAGTGTGTGTGTCTGCGTGTGCGTGTATTTGAGTGTCACTCAGAATGGAATTAGATCATTGTCGCGCATCACCCTACAGCATTTCCATTCAAAGGAAGGCCTGTCCACAGAGGGACGAATGGGTAAAGAGAGCAGAGGATTCTGCCTGAGAGATCACAAGAGATCTTCAGAGATTGATGATGAGCCACTAACAGGAGCTGGACAGATTCTATGAGATCCAGGCGAAGTCCCTCTCGCTGCCGTTCTGCTGCTCCCCCTCCTGTGCCGAGGAGTCACTCTCCTCCTTCTCATTGTCCAGTGCTCCGTGCGCCTCAGCGGTCATCCCTGAGTCCTTCCACTTCCCTCCTTCCTCCTCCCCTTCTCCCAACATCTCCCCGTCCCCTTCCACCATCATCTCCTCCTCCCCCTCTCCGTCGCCGTCGCACTCCGCCTGGTCATCGTGGAAACGATCGCCGGGATACAGCTCCTCCTCTGGTGAGATGTCTCCGCCCACTTCCCCGTTGTGGTCCAGCAGGGCAGCCATGCCCCGACCGGAACAGTCGGCACAGACGCCATGGCGACGGGAGCCATGTTTGATTCCAACGCTGGCTGCTGACATGAAGACTCGGCTGCACACTTTACACACATACTTCTTGTCTTTGCTGTGGACCTGTGCAGTGGAAACACATCATTTTCTAAATTTTAACTCACACTCTGGATAAGGTGTAATTTACTGACCCCTACAGGAGACTGTTTAGCTGCACTCACCAGTGTGTGTCTCTTCATGTGCTCTCTTCTGGTGAACTTCTTGCCACAGATTTCACAGGGGTAGGGCCTCTCGCCAGTGTGGGAGCGCATGTGCCTCTTTAGGATGCACTGGTGCATAGCAGAGAAGCTGCAGTAGGGGCACTTGAACTTTTTACGGATCACCGTGAAGTCATTCACTGTAAGGGCAGACATGGGGAGGGAGGAAGGACAGAAAGAGAGAGAGAGAGAGAGAGAGAGGGAAGGGGGGATTGATTAGTGTTGAATGAAGCTCATTTAAATAAGCCGAGACGTCACTTTTCAGTTATTACATTTAATTAGCGCCATGGTCTAGAAATGTACCATCAATTCCCATGGCCACCCCAATCCCAGTCAAAGCTACAGTTGCCCTGGCAACAGCTCTTCCTCCATACAAAAGCAATAAAGGCAAAGAGATACTATAAACACATGACACAACAGTCAGTCTGCCTTAGTTGCTCTAGAGGGTCTCTACTATGGACAGCAAAAACACAGACAGAAAGACAAACACAGACGATGAGGAGAAAATAAAATCACCCACACACACAGGGAGGGAAGTAAAATCACACAAAGGGAGGCTACAGCAAAATAAAGAAAACAAAAAAACAAATATTAATACCATGCCTCAATCTTGTATAGAGGCTCAGTAAGCCAATTATCAAAGCCTTGATTCAAAAGGTAGTTAGGCAGGTGAAGGGCGTCCAAGGCAACAGATGTGCCTGGTGTGTGCATGTTTGTAGCCAATGACAAACTTTACAGGGAGGACTGGATTTACGAGTACAGGAACACAACACGCACTGTGCACATCTACTATACATCAAGGAGGGGTCGGAACACACAGTTAACGGTGAAAAACTTGAAGTGATGCGATATAATTACCTCCATCTGCACAACGACTTCTGCTCTGATTAAACGTTTGACAAAAAACATGCAAGGATACATGAACCGCACAACAGCTTTAGGCATTCAGACAGTTTTTTTTAGGTTAAAATGCAAAATCAAAGAGATAAATATTGTGGTGGATGTGCGAATGGCTACTTAACACCTGCACAAAAGAGAGAAAACGGCAGCAAAGTTTTCACATTTTTTCATCGTAGTTTAATTTACAGCATAAAATCTACAAGCAGAATCTCATTCCGTTTAAAAAAGTACAGATCTTTGTACAGTACATGGGTTTTGATGAGAAAATCTAGAATGAAATATCTTTCAATATTTACAGCAACACTTACTCAAACACAGAAATATCACACAATGGCTGTACAGTTTTTTTTTGTGGTTGTTTATTTGTTTCTCCTCAAAGACTGGCTCTGCAGAGTTCCTGATCAGTTCCTGACATCTCTGAGCCCGCCAGTCTGTTTCAGCTGCTGGCTAGGACAGAAAGTGCAACCTGAAAAATGGGATTTTGTAGCAGAAAGGATTTGGCATTTGGGAGTTCCTCTAGATGTGAGCGTATTCTCGGTGTGCTGAAGTGAATCTTAGAGGTAAACACAAGTGGACGTCTTCCCTTTGCATTTAGTATTCACAGTATGGGTGTACACAACAAACCTTCATTAATGGGCTCTGACAAGACGATATCTCGTTGCAGGGTAAAGGCCTGCTGTAAACTCAAAGAAGAGAAAATTTTGGCAGAAACTGGTGTGAATTTACATTAGCGACGATTTTCGGGCCAGTGTTCACACAATTTCAAAATTCTGCAAAACCCACTTGTCGACATCATCCACCTCCGCCCCACTCAGTCCTCACCACCTGCATTATTATTCTCCTGCATCCCCCACTTGTCTCTCCTGATCCCCCACAACCACACATTATCGGTCCACAGTTGTGACATCACTAAGCTCATCTGCTTTAAAGGGCATCTGCCCCATCGCTCCCCACTTCCTCTTCAGATGAGGAGTCAGGGGTTAAGAGGGTCCGGAGCCGTGAAGGGCCAATTACTGTCCAGCTCCAGCCACACTCAGCCACTACAAGATTCAAAGATCTGGGACAGAGGAGATGGACAGAGAAAGAGAAAATGACACCACCCAACCCCCATCCTAGCTGCTGCTGGTCTATTGTTTTAGCAGGCTTTGTCTCATTCAGCACATCCCCTCCATCTGCACCGCTCCGACAACACGGACTGAAGGTGGTCATGTCAGGCTAAAGGAGTGAAGACGAGCGTCTACTTGTTGAAAGTATTGAATATCTTTGTCTTGTTTTCTCTCTGACCATTCAAAGAAAAGTAATCACAAATATATTTTTTTATTTCTATTTAAGGTCTTTCATGGTAATTCATATTATTTGTTGAGATGCACTAACACTTGCAACAGTCATAGCCTTCTTCTTCTTTTCCTTTCGGCTTTTCCCTTCAGGGGTCGCCACAGCAAATCAATTGCCTCCATCTAACCCTGTCTTCTGCATCCTCTTCTCTCACACCAACTACCTTCATGTCCTCTTTAACCACATCCATAAACCTCCTCTTTGGTCTTCCTCTAGGCCTCCTGCCTGACAGTGGGAAACTCAGCATCCAATATATTCACTCTCTCTCCTCTGGACATGTCCAAACCATCTCAGTCTGGCCTCTCTGACTTTATCTCCAAAGCCTCTAACATGTGCTGTCCCTCTGATGTACTCATTCCTGATCCTATCCATCCTGGGCACTCCCAAAGAGAACCTCAGCATCTTCGGTTCTGCTACCTCCAGCTCTGATATGGGTTTTTATTCTGTTCCCATGCTGCAATGCTACAAATTTCCTGCAGGTGGTGTGGTTGTGTGGGCTGTGAGTCCCTGGCAGATATGAACTGTGTCTGAATGTCTTTGTGTCCATAATGCAGGGGAGGACACTATGATAAAGATCTCTCTGCCTAAAAAGGAGAGAAGAGGTTAGTCAGACGTAACTGGCGACAGAGAGTCAGACAAGTAGTTTAGGCCTGAGAGGTGGAAAGACACCCCCTGTCTGTCCAGCACCGCAGTGGAAACTAATTCACCTGTTTATTGGTTGAGTCTGTGCACATCAAAACCTAAAGTTTTGGTCACGAGTCCAAAGGTTGTTTAAACAAATCTGTTTTGCATAGAAATTGTGCATTTTTGACACATAAGTTTGTATGAATCATCCTTAAAAAAAAAAACAATAATGGCATTAAATTTAACAAGCTGTAAAAAAAAAAAAGAGGTGTCCCAAGTTATGTCAACAGACAGTTCATATTAAAAGGAATTCTTTCCTTGTCAGTTCAATGACACCACAGAGCATTTTTGGCATGTTAGACACATGTGAGGATACACTGCTAAGTGATGGGTAGAAATGTGTGTAGCATAGAGCTTGCAGATCAACTCAATTTTCAACATTGATACTGCGACTATGATTGTCAGCTTTCATCTGTTGAGTTAGCCCCCACAGGGGGTCAATAACCCCACCCTGAGACATTTCCATTCCAGTGCTGCCTCCCAGCACAGCTCCTGGCACTGACCCCACCTGGCAACACACTTTAACATGTGTCGCCAGGTTTTTCTGGGTGCTAAAAGCCTTGGCACAGGCCGGGCAGGTGTGCCCTCTCTCTTTGGAGTGCACCGATGACAGGTGCCTGTGCAGGTCTGTGCGGTCTCTGAAGTGTTTCAGACAGTATACACACTGCATCAGCTTCTTCTTGAAGTGGATGGTCTTCTCATGTCGGTCTGCGTTTGATTTGAGGGTGAAGCTGGCAGGACACTGGGAGCAGAGGTAGCGCGCCGGCGCAGGTTCGGCCACTGCAGGGCGGTAGAGAGACTGGTGGAAGTGGAGGGGCTGGGACTGAGGTTGGTGATGCGGTTGGATGGGTCGGTGGTGCGGACCTTGCATGCTCGGCCAGTCCAGGGACAAAGCCATCAGAGACAGGGTGTGGCGGTATTCGTGTTCCCTGAGATGCTCCAGGCTGCTGAACAGCCGTTTGCACAGGGAGCAGGCGAACCCCTGTGAGGGCCAGGCACCGTGCTCTGGCAGGACTCTCTCCCCTGATCCAGCCTCTTCTCCCAGCACCAGCGGCCCTTTAGTCCCTCTGCCAGCCATGGATACTGACGCAGGCACAGTCAAGCCACCAGCACAGCTCCCCTCGCCCATCTGATCCCTCTCGACAGGAGACTGGTCACCTTCCAAGGCTGAAACAGTGAGAATGAGGGCGAGAGTGAAAAGTGAGCGAAATTGTGAGGTATAGTGGTCGCAAACTCTTAAATTATCGAGTCATGACACGCTTGAACTTTTTAAAATCATACCTGTGCTGTATTCTTTCACATCTTCTTTGTCTCTTATGCCTTCCTGTAAGCATAAAACATCCCGTTATGTCACTCACACACATTAATACAGTCTGTATGGAATGTTGTCTGGGCATGCAAGAGGCAGGAAGGTGATACAAGCTGTGAAGACAAGGTTTATTTTTTCAACATGTGAGAAACACAAAGAGGAAAAAAAGACATGGAAACAGAAAGTTAAGTAAAAAGGAAGTAAAACAAGGTGAGAATTATTTGAGATTAGAAAGCAAACATGGAAAAAGTAAACAGCTGACAGTTTCTGGATGCTACAGCAGTCTTGAGGGACACAAAACGAGCAGTTAGGTTGATCTACAGCATTAATAATATTATCTGCCTGCTACTCACACACTCAACACTCCCATGAGGTGCAACAAGCACCCGTCCCTACTTCTTTCCTCTCTTCTACACCCCAGCTCACCCTTCCTCCAGCTACTCTCGCGCTCTCGCCATTCCTTCACCCCCACCCATTTGCTCAGTCCCTACACACCTCCTCCTCCTTCTCCTCCTCCTCTCTAAGAACAGAACACCATGCACTGGGCAAACAGATGGCTTGTCCGTAGAGATAGGGAGGCTTGTTGGGAGGCAGGTCCACTGAAATCAAATGCTGCTCCTAAATGCTCACCCGCACACACACCGCCTGGCACAACAACTCCCATCTACACATGCTCATATCGCCACGCACACACACGCACGCCCACTCTCGCGCTCACGCACACACATGCCGAGCAGAACAAACAATTTCCTGGGCTGCGAGAGCAAACCTCTCATTGTCTACTAGTATTGATTCTCCTCAGTCTCATCACACTACCTTGCCCGTTATCTGCCATATCTCTAAGCGCGCGCTGCCGTTGTGACTAGATGTGTCATCTCTAATGTAACTACTATAAACTACATTACCGCTAATGCCTAGCAAAGACTCCTGGCTTGAAGGTGAATTCAGGTCTAGCTATATTAAAAGATTATCTGAGGAGGGGAGATGTGAGTGAAGAACAGGCAATCTGAAAAGGAAGAGACAGCAAACAAAGCGTACAGAAAAGAAAGACAAACATAAAAAAAGAAATAAATCAAAAAAACAGACAGCATTTCTTCTCCGGTGTAGCAGGAAATATGCCAGATTCCACAAAGAGAATGAGATACACAGGGAGGTTGAGAAATGATGGGCTCAAGCATAAAAAAACACACTTTTGTAATGATGAGAAATAACCCCATTAACCCCCCATTTCTTCTTGTAATAACTCCCACCCCCCACCACGTCACTGGTCACTTCCTACTCTCCGTCACCTCTCAACCTCCCTCGGTGTGTGTGTGGAAGCAGGGTGAAGCTGCCCCCTGGATGCCTCTCTCCACTCGCTGTTGCAAACTTTTATCTGACAAGAGGAGCGGTACCCAGAGAGCAGCCTCTGCCCTGGAGCTGAGCCAGGCTCTGTGTGCTTACCTCAGGCAAGGTGGAGGGCTTGGGGCCCTCAGGGGCCTCTTCCACTTCCATGTCCAAGCCTTCAGAGCGTAGCAGGGGTGCCCCAGCCCGCAGACCGGGGGCCTCCAGGGGCCGAGGCTCAGAGGGGTGCAGTGGCGTGGGTGGAGTGGGTGGGCAGTATGCTGATGTTGATGAGGATGATGATGGCGGTAGTGGTGGTGAAGATGGTGGAAGATGAGGAGGAAGAAGAGGAAGAGGAGGAGGAGGAGAGGAGCCAGCCCCCTGTTTGTTATGAATAGTGGCCCCCGTGGCCCCTGGCCGGAGCGTGCTGCAGTAGTTGTTGGAGCGGAGCCCTGAGGAGCACAGGAAACGAGTCTCACCCACCCACTCACGTACAACTGCAACTCTGCTAGCAGCTGGCCACCAGAACACAACGGGAGAGAGTGGGCAGGGGGGCACACAGAGGCTGCCAGTGCTACACTATCAAACACTATGGAGAGGGGGAGGAAGAAAAACTCTGAAGTTTCACTTTCCACCAGCCAAGGGGAAAGGGTTAGGGCTTCTCTTCTCTCTTTCTCTCTCTTTTTTTCTTTCACTCCTCTGCTCTCCTTCTCCTTCCACCCACATGCGTGCGCAGAGGATGGCAGCGTGTGTGTGTGTGTGTGTGTGTTTTGTGAGAGAGTGTGCATGTGTTGTTGTGTGAGCGAGTAAAATGCATATAAGGAGAGGGCTTGAGGATCCTCTGTAGCGTGGAGGGAGATTGTTTTGGAGAGGAGCCATCTTGCAGCTCGAGTGAAGACTTTTTGTACACGCAGGGTAAAGGACGACTACATCGACCATGTAAGATGTTTACCAGCAACAAGTTAAGGCACGCTGGATAAAGAATTTCAGATTTCCTGCAGGGCCGTTCTATAAGCTTTTCTGCTACATTAATATCACCATTAGCTGCTACCAAGAGTGCATCTCCTTTTCTTTTTTCCCCCTACTTTGATTAATAGCGCGTATTAATCAAAGTGTAATGTATTGCAGGTTATTCTCGACAGTGTGTATGTGCAAGTGTGGGCAGCATTTTGGGGAATGTCTCCAGAGTTATGCAGTGGGTTAGCCATTCATTGCCCTCCTCTGCACAACGGACAGAATCACACAACCATGAGGCTCGACCGTGGACGGATTCCTGGAATGTTAAACTACCGCACCCGACACTCCCCACTCCCACTTACTGAGAACACACACAAATGCTTAACTCCCCATCTCTTCTTCCCCACCCCAGCAGTGACAGGAGAAACAACATTAAGAGCGAGAAAGAGACTAAGACAGAGAGTAAAAGGATGAGCTACAGGTGAGAGGGAGCAGCTCATTAACAAATGGTGTTCTGGCAGGAGACACTTTCTCAGGAAAGGAGGCTATCATGGAATAACTACGGCAGTTTGGTTTGGTTGGAGCCTTTGGCAGAAACGGAACATGCAAACTGTATGTTTTATAATCCCGTCTCACTGAGTTTAATAGTGCAGTCGTGTCTGGCAAGCTGTAAAGAATACAAATAACAACAGGCTGACTCACTGCACAGCGACAAGAGCAAACGATAAAAGAAGACTAATACAGTCATGTAGAATAACTGAATCTCTTCAATTCAGAATGATCATATACAAACTAAAAGATGCGTAGGTTCTTCCACCTGCCATCAGAATAGCATCAAGACTCATTAGGTGTCTTTAGGCTTTAGGGAAATAATAACTGTAAGGAGGTTGACCAGTTACCATCAGCTGATAAACTAAGACTTTGTACGTCTATTAGGAGAAAATAGGCAGATCGAACCATGACTCTGTAGCAAATAAGGCTTAATGAGACCTTGTTTGCAATAACCTCTGGACAGTTTTATTCTCCTTTTACTGTTTTAAAAGATACAACAAATTTCCACTCATGTTTTAGAAACTTTATTTTCCTCCTGAAGGTAAGAGACTGTTAGAAAAGTGCCAGCAACAACAAAGTTTCTGTATAACGTTAATTAGCTGAAAATATTGTAGCAACAGCTTTATTTTAATTATTCGTCACTGTTCATGCTTGTACTCACACATAAAAACAGAGACAGACCCATGGCATCGCTATACATGATCCACGCTTTAACTTTGTGTCGCAATCATACATAAATCCAGAAAAATCTCTGGAGAGCCGCTATGGAGCCACAGGGAGCTGTTGTACAGGGTGAGTCAATTTTTGAAAGTAGATGTGAAGTGATGAGAGCTGGCAGTGGAGAGAAAAGTTCAATAATGTCAGTATGATCCCTATAGTTAATTGGATGTTCCTTACAGCCCGTTTGCGGTGGCAGTGCGGGCAGGTGCACAGGGATGGTCCAGCAAAATCTATTGTCTGGCATTGACTGTCTGACGTACAGAGGGGTAGTGGGGCCAAATCCCAATGATCTTAATTGGATTTTGGAGGCTGATTGACATACGGACTGGTTTTTATTGTATTTTGGCATTCCTCGTGCACGGAGGATATAGTCCGTGACCCATGCAAAGGACCGCAAAGAGGAGCTGCGCATTTGAATTGTGCTTCCTGTCAACAAGGTGGGAGTCGGATCAGTTTGCCATCAGGAGAAAGGGAAATTCAGCTGAAGAACGGTTCTGAGTTTAGTCTAGATTTTGGACGTGAATCTTTACAAGAAACATGTTTTATTAAACAGTCAATTACACAGAAAAGAAAGAAAAAGAGAAAGGAGGAGGAGAGGGAGTGGGAGACAGAATGTCAAGGCCTTTTGCTGATATTCAGTGGTCTCTCTTGAATTGGGCCAGGTGACCTTGCTCTAGCTCCTCTCCGTCTAGATCAATACTTTCCCAGGATTTTAAAACCAACATGCTTTGATGCTCCACGGCCGAAGTAAAAGAGTGGGGAAAAGACAGGAGTGAGACAAATAAGGAGGAACCGCAAGAGCTGGCCAGAAAGGGAGGGAGGGAGGGAGAGCGTGAGGGATGAGTGTTAAGGAGGGGTGAAGGAGAAATGGATGGAGGGAGGGATGGCGTGAGGGGGAGTACGGGAGGGAGAAAAGGACAGGAAGGATGTTCAGCAGGGGTGAAGGAGAAGCAGGGGAGGAGAGCAGGAGAAGGGGAAAACGAGCTGGGAGGGAGGAGGGAGGGAGGCAGGGAAGGAGGGAGGGAGGCAGGGAGGGAGGGAGGGAGGGAGCGGTGATCTGTCAAACCAGGCAGACTTATCCTCCGCCCAGTAATCTGAGGTACAGTGTTTGTTTATTTTCTGTCCTCATTTAGACACAGGGACAGACCCAGGGTGGGAGGGGAGGTTGTTGGCCATCTCGACAAGCCCATTTCCCCAACCCCTATTGTGTAGGGAATAGAAAATAGGGTTTGGCTAACCAAAAACCTCCGTGAGGTTTCTTTGGTGACAGCTGAAATACAGATATAGGGCTCATTTATCGTGTTTTTTTTCCACGCAGGGTGCAAATGATTAACATTCTCTGAATTCTCCAAATGTCCTATTCATATAGTCAAGGCTGAGTATGTCTGTAAAGTCTGAGTGTGTATCAAAAAGCCTCCTCTTCTCTTTTCTGAGGCTTGTGAGGCTGTCTATCTGTGCTGTGACAGCATCTGATTCTCCTCTTTAAGCCAACAGAAACATCTCAATCCCACACACTTAACACTTGCACAAAAGGGGTGATGCGATGTGACGTGCGTGTGCGAGTGCGCGCAACGGTGAACGTGTGTTTTGGTCTATTCAGTCTTGGCCCTGTCTTTTATTTTGTAGGTGAGTGGGGCTCAACTCAATAGACATGACTAGGCTTGGAGTTGTACCCTTCCTTTGCCTTTCTTCCACTCACAAAAACTGGCAGAACTCGGGACAAAAGATCCAATTACTAGCCAGTAAAAGCAAAAGAAACAAACACACAAGTCGAACACGCACATACACACACGCACAAATGTGCCCACGCGGACATGGACTCAAGCAAATATACACTCACACTAGGGCACACACAGATACACACATGCAGACACACTGACAGTTTAACACCCTCACTGAAAGGCAAAAAAAAAACTGTCTGAACACAGAAAAATTCTCTTGTTCACATCGACAAACTAAGCACAAATGCGGCTGCTTATTGATCTATTATTGATATGATTAGAAAATGGTTTATTGCACAATAACTGGAGGAATGGAGTGGAATATAATCAGTGATGTAAGGGTGTCTTTTACCCCAGATAAGATGAAAATGTCAAAGGGGGAAGGAAGGTTGTTGCTCGCACAAATTGAAACAAAAAAAAAAAACTGTTTACATACAGGTTGCACAATCATTCATGATGATAAAAAAACACTTAACGCTCACATTATTATCACTTGCTGTAATTGTGTTTGTCTCGCACGACACCAAATTTCTCCAAATGAACGAATGTGAGGAAAATACTAATGTCGAAGACGCCTTCGACGGCACGCAGAGGCTTGTTTTTGTAGTTGAGCAGAACAATTAAGTAAGTAAAAAATATCTGAACAGTTGCTGCTGCTCTGTCGTGTTATTTTGCTGCTGTGAAATGCAGCCGTAGACCCACTGATACGCACAAAGAAACTGTCACATAAAACCAAACAAATTTTCTCAAGACAGCAAGAGCGATCCCAGCAAAATGTTCTCTCACTGAGTCACTGCTGACTAGTCATCACCGGCGTTGCCACACAAACTGGTTGCACACTCAAGTAGCACCACACACAAACACACACACAAACACACACACATTCAGAGTTATCCAAATACAGTGGCTGATGAGGGAAAATACTGTGCAGCAGAGGACACTCATGCCAAAAGCGGTCAAGCCTGTATGTTTTATGTGTCACAGGTGACCACATAAGCAGGTACTCAAAGATACACTAGAAAAAGTTGACTTTGTGTATATGTGAGTTGTAAGTTAAATTTGTAGCTGCGTATGAGTGTGTGTGTGTGTGTGTGTGTGTGTGTGTGTGTGTGTGTGTGTGTGTGTGTGTGTGTGTGTGTGTGTGTGTGTGTGTGTGTGTGTGCGCGCGCGTAACAATCAGTGTGAGCAAAGTGCTTGTAAATAGTGACTTACAAGACAGGGAGTGTCCTCCTTTGGGCAGGTACTCATACAGCAAGGGGTTATCATCTCCCATCATCTCAGCCCGCAGTGACAGCAGGCTGTTCTTACTCATCAGTGCTGCCTTCAGATTGGCTACAGACGAGATCGTTCCGCCCCCGGCTCCTCCGCCACCCTCCTCCGATTCGTTCGTGCCCAGGAAGCCAGGCTCTGTGGTGAGGGCCTCTTCCTGTTTGAGGAAGAAGTCGAGGCGCTCGCCACGGCTGTCTGAGCTGTTGGGTTCGGTCACGTCTGCCCCTGAGTAGAGATGAAGTAAGAGGACAAAGGTGAGGTTCTTCTGTCAGTGTACAGCTATCAATACTGGCATTAAAACAGGAAGTTAAGCAGGTGCTCTGGGGCAATACCTGAGAACATGGCACACAGTATTTCATTAAAAGGTATTACATGCTTCTCTACAGGCGGAAAATCCTGTCACTTCACAGGGGATAAAAAAAAGGGATGGTCAAACTACGAAAACCCTGACACTGTGCTTGTAAAGCTGTCAGTTCAGAAGGTTTCACCTGACGGAGATATACCAACAAAAAAAGAACTTCCATATTAAACCAATTCTTTCAAACCTCTCAGCCAAGTCATCGTTTACACCCAGTGTTTTCGGTAGCGACTACCAACACGTCACCGCTCTGATTCATCTCCCTCTCTCCTCGACTCCCTAACATACCTCATCATCATCAGTCAACAAAAATACAGGGAGATCATAAAGAGACAGAAAGGCAGACGTGGTGTGTGTGTGTGTGCGCGCGTGTGTGTGTGTGTGTGTGTGTGTGTGTGTGTGTGTGTGCTACGTCTGCGTGTGTGCGTTTAGCCATCAGAGTGGTTGAAAGCAGAGAGAAGCTGTCAGCAGCAGACATGTCGCTGGAGGTTCCACTGTAGATCTACAAGACTGTCAGACCACACTGCTGACGACAGCTCTGCTCCACACTTAAACAGGCACAAACAAATACACGCACGCACGCAAATATGGACACACAAACACACTTTCATTGCCTCCTAATTGATATTTAACTGATGACAGGTTGCTTTCTCTAACAAAGACTTAGACAAAAATACACACCAGGCACATCGCCGGCTTAGAGACTTTGAAAGAATGCCTTGTCTACACCTAAAACAAACACGCACAGACTTTTGAGTGCTAACGCAGACTTGCGTGTTGCCCGAAGGGAAGCGTGTACAGAATTACGTGCAGTTGTTCTGGACAGAAACCCTCTGACATCCTTTTATATACATCCACACAGGCCATGCAGAAATCACACTTAAAGCTAATGGGGGGTAAAAGACGTGAAGAGAGAAACAAGGGTGACGTGGGGCCACGAGAAACAGAAATGAGAAAGCAGAGGAGAGAGAAAGAGCACAAAAAAAATTGGCGCGAGGCAACAGAATAGCCCCATTGTCCATTTTAACTACAGTCAGGTAGTGCTAAGTGTTTCCTCAGTGCAGCCCGGTGCTCGTCTGCTGCAGGGGGAGTCAAGGTGACAGAGACAGTAGTTTGCCTCCACGTCTGGAATACCGATGGGTATACAGCCTTTTCACAGCCTACTGGGTCAATGTTGACCACCATCTCTCTCTCTCTCTCTCTCTTACACACACGCAAACACACATGCACGCACATGCTGTCAGTTATTTTTCATGCTCAGTATAGATAAAATGATCACAGATCAGATGGATGGATGGATACACGCTCTGTATGCACGGCTACACACGCGCACATATATCTGAAAGGTGTAGAGTGAGATATTGAGGACGGCAGAAGGAGATGGGGCGCGACAGATAAGAGTGACATACATACGAAGTAATCAGCAGCCATCAAACTACTACGAGACACCAGATATAAAAATAGGGGATAAAATAGGAGAAGAAAGAAGGCAGGCACGAACAGGGTACTAAGAGAAAGAGAGATAAAGGAAGGGAAAAAAAGGCAGGGGAGTGTAAAAGCGGGGGTGTTGAGCTGTGGAGGAAGCACAGTGGAGACACATAAAAAAACACACGCACACACGCATGCGTCCACGCACACCCCCGAACCCGCCCGCGCACACACAAACACACACAAAGTTAATTAAGGAGGGGGTGTAGGGGTTGGCGCAAAGGGGCACGAGGTGCAGGAATTCATTAGAGCTCTGCCCCCTCCTTCAGTGGGCAGCCCAGCAGCCACAGGAGTCAATCAATAACATAGATCTGCTGTTGGCCAACAACAATACACACACACACACACACACAAACACACACATACATGCACACACACGTATATGGCGAAAGGAGAGGCAGACAAATGGAAGGAGAGGAAGCGAAAGAGAGGGAGAGAGAAAAGAGGGCCATCTTTGACCCCCATCTCCCTCCACTCATCTGTTCATTGGATGAGTGAACGACCCCTGACCACTTTTCCCAGCATCCCCTGGACACGTGCGTCCACAGATGGATCATGTCCGCCCTCCTCGCAGTCGTACAGTAACAGCGCTTCAGTCACACGCCGCAGATCGAGTTATAGATCGCTTCACAATGTCCGCGCGCAGATCACTCAAACTTCTGTCTGCTACAAAAGCGCGTGAAATGAATATCTGTCTTTTCCACATTAGCGATCAACTCTGTCCGTCCTACCGACAAACTCCGCTGTGCAACCTACAGTATCCTGTTTTCTGAGGATATATCCACATATCCGAGACTAAGCGTGAAATATTAGAAATTAGTATTCAGCTGACCGCAAACAGGCTTTCGCTCCAAATAATCGGAATATACTGCATAATCCTCCTTCACTTATGTAAGCTTTATCGGGCCTGCGTAGATGGTGTGTTACTTAAACCTCATCCTGTTCTGACAGATAAAATCATTTACCACACCAGAAACAGTCGCACCTAATCCCATGCACGCAGCTTATGCATTTCATCATACGTGAGCCTGGTTTGGTTGAGGATTTGTAGACACACATATTGTGGTGTCTTTCAAAGGGAATAGGTTTATCCAGAGTTTTAGAGACACTGTGGTTACATCATTCCTTTGTGCACATATGCTGAGTGTTAACGTAGCGGTTGTCATGAGACAACCTATGAATTTCAATGGCCTGGAATATGCCTTTGAACTGCATGGTCAGATACAAAAAACAATAGCATTTTCCTCCCCTTTTTTCCTCTTTCTTCTGTCTTTACAGTGCTGTGGTCTCTGTACAGTGAAGGGAATTTTCATTTTCCCCTTCATAAAAGAGTCCGAATAATTTAGATTTCTGCTTTCTGAAGAGATCCTCCGTTTAATTTGGTTGCCATGGTAGCCAGGCACCCTTGGCTTCAACATTTATGCTAAATAAAACCCCCTTTTAAAAGGAGAGACAAATATGTGGAAATGGTGGTTCTCTTTGTTCGTGTGTGTGTTTATGTGTGTGTGTGTGTGTGTGTGTGTGTGAGAGTGTGTGATGCTGCGAGCTATGTAGGGGCTTGAGTGGGAAAAAGGCAAAGGAGAAATAAGACTTGCCTTGGAATAAAAGATGTGTGTGTTGAACTATACTTCAAATGTTTGCGAGGAATACTGCATTTATCATCTATTGAGAGAGTTACGGCTAATGGATAGAAGATATAGTTTTATGTGCTGTGGCTGGAGGCTGCACTGTATATCTGAGTGATGTGTGTGTGTGTGTGTGTGTGTGTGTGTGTGTGTGTGCATGTTTCGCGATGGGAGTCGTGTTATTAGAGAGCGCGCTTTGACGCAGTAAAAAGGAGGAGAGAGAAGGCCTGAAAAGGGAGGGAAGGGTCAGCTGACCCAGTTTGACCTCTGATCTTCTGTTCTGATTGTGTGATTGTGTGTGTAGCGAGTTGTGCGAGCGTCTCAACAAATGCCTCCCTCGTCTCCAAACGAAGCTTACCGCTGCTGCGCGAGGGAGTTTTCATTTTCCAAAAATACAAGTTTTGATGGATAAACGATGAAAAAAAGCGCAAAAATATACATCTATACGCATCCGCACATGACCCAGCTGTTGATGGACGCACTCCTTTAACACCTCGAGTCAAACACACACGCTCACCACACCTTCAAATCAACAGAGACAGTAGCCAAACACAATGGAGAGAAAAAAGTCCAGGGTGGTTAAGCAACGAGTTACTGAGGCTTGTCGACCACAAGAGAGCTGTCAGAGAAGAAAGTAGGGCTTGTGTGCATGTTTGAGTATGGGAGAGTGCAAACAAAGGAGAAAGACTCTCTCACTGTGCATCTCAGTGTGTATATGTGTGTGTGACAATGAAAGACACAGAAAGAAGCCTTGCCCCGAGTCAGCCCGGTTAATGGCTCGGCCAGCCCGAGGTTGAAAAGGACGAGGCATTACAAGAGCCGTGTTGTCATAAGACTCCACCGCTCACCGCGTTGTCTATGCAACATTACAGCGTCATGCTTCCCAAAAATGAGAGAAAAAATAACATGAAAGCCTCTCCTTCACCTTTATATCACGAGCGGCTTCATAAACTGTACGTGTGATTAGTGCATGTTTGTACTCGAGTGGACAAAGAGGGGAGGGAAGGTGGAACTTGCTTCTTCAGCATGCCAGAGTTTGAGAGGGTAAAAAAGTAATTTCAGCCAAGAAGGGGGAGTGAGGCACTAAAACAGCTCAAGAATTCAGAGGCAATTTAAAAAGCAGTGTGGGAGAGGGGAATGAAAAAAATGCTGGGTTAAAAAGGAGGGAGGATGGAAAGTAAAAGAGGTTGTTATTCTCTCTCTCTCTCTCTCTTTCTCTCTCTCTGTTGTTTTTAGGGACTAGCCGGGCCACAACCTCCAGGAGAGATAGGGATGGGTGGGTGGGTGGTGGTGGTGGTGGTGGGGTGTGTGTGGATAGGGAGGGCAAGCATAAATCAAGTAGAGCCTGAAGGCTTTAGAGGAGGGAGGGACAGAGGGAAGAGAGTGGTAAAGGACAGGGGAGAGAGAGAGAGATGATGGTGCTGGTAGTGATGGTGGTACTGCTGGGGGCTCAGAGAAAAAGAGAGAGTGTGGGTGGAGGGGAGGAGAGGAGAGAAGAGAAGAGGAACACAACGATTGCAAGAGTGGTGGGGTGAGAGGTGGACGGTGGGGTGATGGAGTGTGGGTGGGTGGGTGAGTGAAGGGGAAGCGAGGAGAGGTGAGGGGGAGGTTACAGAGGCTGTGGGAGGGAGGGCTGGGTAGGGACGGTGGGGGCGAACCAGCAAGTGTACGAGCGCGCATCTACAGTAAACCAGCTAAATTTGAAAATGCTTCCTTTTTCTCTGCGCCTTTGCCCGAGTCCACATTAAGATGGCAATGCTGCGCATCCGCGAGACGCGATGAGGAGGTGAACATATAGGCAGAGGAGCTATTATATCAGGAGGTGGTATAATGTGATCTCTCAGTAAGGCAGAAACAGGCAACAGTTACCTCCTCGGCTGTTGTTCATAAGAAATATTCATGTGGTAGATATTCCTCTGTTCCAGGTACGATTTGATCCTCAGCTTTTTTAAAGCGTTGTCACAGTAGAACACGACGCAACAAAATTCATCAGCACGTCTGTCAGCCTACTGCTAAGTCCTTGATTCTAGTCCTTAGTGAATGTGCACGTTGATTTTTAATACATCACTTTCTGGTCGGCTCGGAGTCCACAGATTAAAATTTTGGGTTGCAAAAGTCCGTGGGAACTCTTGCAACCTTCATGGATGCGGAAAGTAGAACACTGGCCTTACATGCTAGCCAGCAGGGGCAGAGCCCGTCAGTTACAACCAAAACTTGATTATATTCATGCACACAAACTGATGTGGACAATTCGGATGTTTAATTGTTGTATCGTGTCGACTGCAGTATGGTTTAAACGTGTACATATTCCGCACATGCACGCTACTACCTTTGTAGCACAGTTGCTACACAGACACAAATTTTAGGCTGCACATGCAGTGATGAAATTTACTTCATGTGGACCCTTGAGAACCCTTGCAGACTCCGTGTCTATAGCACAGGCCTGAAGTTAATTCAGGCTTTCTGTATCTGTGTCAAACAGGTACCCATGACATAACTTTTCATCCATCCCAGTTTGCTGGACATGCGGCCCAAACTGTCCAACCACCGGACTGTCTGCACTGCAAGCACGCATACTTTGCAGGTACCAGGAATGTTACTAAAAACAAATACTAGCTAAGAGTAGAGGCTATGCAAAGAGATCATCCTCACCTGTGTAATTCATCATTAAAAGGCCTGTAATTTAAGTAGTCCCTGCTGGACATTCTCTGTGTTTTGATTTTATATGCTTTCCATTGACAGTAGAAAGTTCTAAATTCTACAGGAATCCTGTGCAATGTCCACTCACTGTACCTGCCACATATTGGGAATATGCACACAGAAACAGTGCTACAACATACTACTTGCTTTACCCTGTAAAAGGTACAAAGCTAGAGTAAGCCGTTCAGAAATATCCACCTGAACCCCTTGTGTTTTCCTGTGTTCAATATGAAGGGTAGTAACCATCGGCATAGACCGACACGCACCTAGTATAGTATGAATAGAACCAGGTGCGCGCTCGCTGTCCGCTTTCAAAGTCCGCATCAGTCATGTGGAAACCATGAATTGGCCTTTACTCTTGGAGCGTCTTTTGAACTCGGCTGTTTACTCCCCCCTGGCACTTTTTTCTCAAGATTTACCTCTTTTATTTTCCCCACCTATTCTGTCTTCTTTCCCTTTGGTTTGTTTTCCTCTGTGTATTGTAAAGCACTTTGGATCAAGTGTGCTATATAAATAACATTGAATTGAGTGAAGTTGAGGATTGTGCACCTTTCCATTCGATAAAGAATGACTGGCGAAGTGAAAGGTCTCGCAAGGAACATGCTAACCTCAATGAATCAATAATCTAAGTTCATGCAGTTTATTCAAATGTAATGTAGTTATAAAATGACTATGATCTTCGAACCATTTCTCTTTTGTGAAGAAGGGTATATTCTGACAGGGGAGGTTAAATTAAAGTGGATGTCAGAACACAGCTCATGAGCCACAATAGTTTCTTGAATTTAGTTTTGCCTCTGCCAAAGTGAAAGCCCAAGCTGAGGTATGTTTTCATTGCTGTTTGTCTGTTTGTTTGTCTGACAGCAGGAGTATGCAAAAAAACTACTTTAGATTTAGGTGTAATTCTTTCAAACCAGAAGCGCATTCAAGAAACACAATCCTCTGCCAAGGCCAATGCCCCATCTTCCAATTTAAAAAGTGATTCAAATCTGCACCAAAATGTTATGCATTCCTCCATTACCCATGCTCCACTTTCCACTAAATTTCATGAAATTCGCCAACAGACAGACAAGCAAACTGACAAATGGAACTGATAATACTGTATGTCTCTGCCTGTGTGGTTAAATGAGCTGATTCGCCTTTTTTGCCCCTTTACTGTAAGTTTCAGTGTGACCAGACCTTTTGTGTATCAGGGAACTACAACAGCAAGTATGCAAGCAACTAGCATTTCCAATAGGTCAAAGTCTGAAGGTGGTCAGGAAGACAGGGACAACCAAGCAATTTTCTTGAATCCTCTGATGATGCTTGAATTTATCGCTGTTTTAAATGGCCGAATTACAGAAGTGTAATCAATAGTAATCATCATGTAGTTTAATTCGTCATCATAAAACAGGGACGTGATCGATGTCTGGGTGAAACAGAGGAGGCATTATTGTTCAGCAGGTGAACAGGTCGTGCCGATGGTGCACGATCAGATGGCTCTTTTGTATTCATTCAGTTGTCTGACAAGCAAAAACAGAGAAATATGTAAACGAGAACAACTTATCACGAGTTCCGCTGGGTAATCATGGAGAGTGGGAGGCGACAGAACTCAGGCTTAACTTGGCTGTGTCTGTCCCACTCATTAACAGATGTTGACAGTGATCCACAGTTTTGTTCAAGGCACCGAACAAGAGGTTTTGCTTTCCAGCGTGGACGGAAAAATTTCAAATGCACCTTTTCAAAATTAGCCGCCTCGGTGCGGACGTAATCTCGGTGAGCAAGTGAATGAGTGAAAGAAGGGAGGGAAGGAAGAGCGGGTGAGTGCGTGGGGGATGGAGGATTGCAGGGCTCAAGGTAATCTGGGGAGTTAATGCAGCTTAGAGGGACTGAGAGGAGTGGGAGGGAGGTAGAGAGAGGGAGAGAGGGGGAGTGATGGAAGAGAGAGAGAGAGGGAGAGAGAATATAAAAATAATAGGGTCAGCAGGGAAAGAGGGAGAGAGAGAGGAATAAATGAAGATGTATCAGAAACAAAAGCCAAAGCAACTGAGGGGTGAGAGAGAGCGAGGAAAAAAAAGGGAGAGGGGGGAGAGTGTAAAAGCTGGAGAGAGATAGGAGCGAGAGAGAGCGAGCCGAGTGACTGTGTGAGAGATAAAGAGTGGGCTAATGAAAGGTAGGGTGAGGCTGAGCGAGTTGGCGGGTAGGAGGGAAGTCGACAGAGAGAGAGAGAGAGAGAGAGCGGGGGAGAAGTCTGCATGGGGAAAGAATGCTGGGTGGGGAAGGAAGGCAGACACGCAGGGCTTTGTGCTAAGAGCAAAGAGAGAGATCGAAAGATTGAGAGAGAGAGAGGTTACGTTTTGGCTTTATGCACGGAGGAGGAGGGGTGGGTGGGGGGTGAGGACCTGGTGAACGAGCCCAAAAGCCACGTCCAGCCCGATCCGGGGTCGCATTAGAAGGGTGAGGTGGGACAGAGAGAGGTTGAGAGGAGGGATAATGGAAAGTGGAGGAGGAAAAATGACAAAGGCTCTGGGTGGGGATGCTGTACCGAGCCTGTGGGTAACTGGTGTGTGTGGGCTAAAAACACTCCCCGTCTCGCGCTGACCAACTGGAAAGCTCAGGGCTAACTAGCTAGCTGGAATTGCTTCTTTACTGCTCCGTGGAAATAAATTTGAAGCGACTTTAACGAGCAAACAAAGTTGGACAATGTCGATATGTTTCCAGCTGCACATTCTGGAGCAGATGCAGGAAGTATAAATGAGATGAATTATATGTTAAAACAGGTTGAGTAAAACAGACACCGGTGAGGTGAGGAAAAATATGATTTAACCTCCTATTAAACTTATCTATAAAAAAAAAAGTCCAGTTCATCCAAATTGTACTTTCCATATAACCACAAGGACGCATGTGAAGTTGTCGCACTATAGAGGCCACATCTGCATCTGTGTGGAGTTCTGTTTTTTTCTTTGTTTTAATCATGAAATGAATGAAATCATTAATGGATAAATTCCAATCCCCGGATTAATGAAAAATCATTAATTAATCACCTGCATTGGACTTAAGTGTCTGTACCTTCCTGCATATTTAATGTTTTAGCCTTATTGCACCTTAGTATTGCCGTGATCTTCCTATGTGCATTCAGAATTTTTCCCAAAATTAGTTTTAGGAAAACAGAATGAGGCAGATCAGCGCATCAGAATTAAAGAAGCTGCTTGGTTCAAGAAATATAGGTTCATTTGTACTGTATGAAATAGGTTGGCATTGTCATACTGGGATGGAATAGTACATTAGCACTATATTATTACTACATTTGCAAATTTAAGGATCAAAAACAGCAGAAACGTTTCGAGTGTCAAGAAACCTGTCATTGCACACCAAAAACAAAACCTCCATTAATGCCAGTGTCCTCACATGTTTTTATATTTCGCTTTTTCTGACTTTTTTAATGTGCTGTAGACCGGCTGTCCAGGCATTAAGTGGCCGCCTGACAAATGCACAAAAGCACAACACATGAAGAAGTCCACTGCGGTCATACGCCGCAGTCACAGCAGGCGAGCAGAGAGCAGGTGACCGGCACAAAAGGTTCCTCCGCAAACAGTCAGTGTCACTGTGCTCCGTCCACACAGGGACACTTCACAAAGTGGGAAGCAGGGGGTGTTACATGTCCTCTGGAGAGTATTAGCGTGCTGTCGGGCTGCCCAGTGACCAGAGAGGCTATTGCCCCTCTCCCCTCTTTCTGCTCATCTCTCCCATCTCATAACATTAAGACTGTGCTTCTCTGTGCTTGTATCCTTGGCAACCTGCCTCCAACAATGGAGAGAGCTCTGGCCTCAGCATGGGAGGAGTATGGTGCCACAGAGAGGAAAAGCAAGGGCGAGGGAGATAGACGGCGATGGAAAACTGGCAGAGCGGCTGAGCAGGAAAGAGAGAGTGAGGGAGTGGGTTGCAGGGTTTGCAGCAGGTCAGATTGAGGGAAGAGAGTGAAAGGGTTAAACAGAAGAAGGAAGTCAGAAGACATATGAGACGTGGATGAGAGAGGCGAACCTGAGCGGAGCTGCGAGCTTAGCGTTAGTGGATCAGTGGAGATCTGTGTCACTTCTTGAGCTGTTTAAAGTTGGACAGAGTTCAAGATCAAGCAGGACAAGTCTGAACCTTGAACTTCAGGATGATCCACGAGCCTCTCAGCAGCCTCAAGCCTGCGAAGATCCCACCGAAATAGAAGATGGTCTCATTTGACACAGCTCTAATTCCATAATCAGTTCTGGAGCTGCAGCCAACATGGACCTAATGATGAGCACTGACTGCGCAAAATCTCGTAAAGTTTGGTTTTCTGCATTTTTCTTGTTCTTCTCCCACTTGATTTACCTCAGGGCTCATTAAAACCTTTTTAAACGTACTTAAAGTCAGATTAAGAGATGGAGGTTTTGGAGCAATATTTGCCTGCCAAGCCAAAACTTGCAAGGGGTTGTTGCTGTAGGGGGAAGAAAATCACACGGGACAGGAGAAACAATCGCCACAGCAGAATTGCCACAGTATGCATCCCTCTATGATACAAGTGTAAGAGTTAAGACGAGTAGAAATCACACTGTGTGGACAGAAGGGAAAAACCAGAGCAAGGGACGCCTGCATGGAGGACTGTATTCATCTTCTCTTCCCCCCACTGCAGCTGAGCTGAGCCATTGAGATTAATTGCTTATGATCAAATCAGCAGAAGCTGTGCAAATTAAAGAGCGGGGCTGCCATCACCACCACCACCACCCTCCTCCCCCTTCACCCCTATTCCCTCCCTCACCTCCACAACATCTCCCATCAACCCCCCGAGCCAGGCCCAGTGGACGGCGCGTGTGACGAGCCGCGGCGCTTATTCGAGGCTACAAACGTGTCATTTCCTCTTTCCCCCCAGAGAGGAGTGTGGAGCGCGGAAAGGGCTCGAAATGGAGCAAAGGGTCGGTCACATGGACACACACGCACACACACACACACACACACACACACACACACACACACACACACACACACACACACACACACACACACACACACACACACACACACACACACACACACACACACACACAAAGAGAGAGTCAGGGCCCCTAAGCAGAACCACTGATAGCTCAACCCTGCTTCTCAAAACTGCTCCTCTCTCTTCCCTCTCTGACTCTCTCATTAAGAAGCCATTAGAGAGAAGGGCAGCGTGAGACCACATGACCCCTTTCTAACCTCTGTAACACACCCCTTAAAGGCAGGGAGGAACGGTAGGGGAGGGAGAGAAAGGAGGAGAATATACTAACAGTGTGAGAAAGCAGAGGCAAGAGGGTGAATGGACAAGATGGGGAAAAGGGGAAAAGCTAAAAAATTTCACATATGACCTGAATCTTTCCTCAATATATGGCCATGCGATGAGTTAATTCTTATGTTTCCAGTGCAGTTTTGGGTGTTTTTCTAGTCAATGACAGATCGCATCACCAGCGTCATAAAAGATGATGTCCTGAACTTGTAATTGCGCCACAAAAAGGGTGACATTATGTCACCGTAGCGGCACTTGCTCCTATAAAACATTCTCCGACTCACTGCCGGATGATCAGACGTGCTGTTAGCTGCGCGCTCAGTGGAAGCATCGAGAGGATGAAAACACGGCAGACAGAGGAGGTCTGCATGAGTCAGAGTGGCAGCGAGAGGTAGAGAGGCGTGCGATAAGTATGCAGTGACTTTAGGAGAAGGGGATAATTTGGGAGTGGAGGGGAAGACGGCTGGGCTGCTTCCTTAGTCGGACACAGGAATGTGGAGCGGGCGGATCCCAAAGTGTGTGTGTGTGTTTCTATGTGTACGTGTGCGTTTGTGCCAGACAGGAATCCCTAACCCCCACAGACTCCGGCTCCACTTATCAAGACCTAAACAGAGGGGTATGGAGGGGGAGACGGGGGAGGCCGGGGTGAGACGGGTCTGTGAGTCCTGCGCTATCAAACTCTAACCCCCATTGCTTGCTCCCTCTTCTCGTGCACACACACAGAAACACACACTGAACCTTGAAGCTGGATGTCTCTGAGGCCAGATGAGCTGTGGGAAGGCCAAACAGTTTAACCGGCCAAACAAAAGCTGCCAGCGTCACAATTACACAATTACAATTACACAAGCAAACACGCAATCTCCTCTCCGTTTCTGTCTCACCACCGACACTTAAAAGAAAACTTCTTCAAGCCTCCACTTTCTAATATGCAGTTTCTCATTCACTCTGCATTCATGAGGGCCCCTTAAACTTTTCTTTCCCCGCTCAGGTCAGGTGTAGTCTCAACTGGGGAATTAGTGTTAATGAAAAAAAAAGAAAAAAGAGAGAGAGATACGGGCACCCCTGCTGGGGGGAGGTCCCACCTGAAACAAGCACATGACCCATTTCAGATGCAGAGATATGAGGAAGAGGAAGAGCAGTGGGGGCTGAAAAAAGAAAGATAGAAGAGAGTGGAAAAGAGATGAAACGAATCAGATGAGGTTACTCTTTGCATGCTGCTGCTGGAATATGAGGGTAGCGAGGAGGAAAGAGTTGCAGGGAGGAAGGCGGAAACAATGAGGAGTGCGGGCCGGCGGGTGATCTGGGGCAAAGGGGTTGGAGAAGAGAGGGAGGCTAGTGGGAACAAAGAAGAGCTTGGCCTCCTTTAAAAAAATAACTGTGTTTAGCAGCAAGGAGCAGATTATATAGAGAGTTGAAACCCTGACTTCAAGTCCAGATTAGCTGCTGGTGTAATAGAGGAAATATTTATCCAAGTTCATCAGAGTAAATCTCTTCATTTTACACAGTTTTTTAGGCAAACTGTTTATACAATAGTGCAGAATACAGACACTTTCAATAAGGTAAGATTGACTTCACTGCATGACGTGTGTTTTCATTTGAAACAAGTTACTCAACACCTAAAACAAACAAGACAGTACTTAAAATTAGATATATCAGGTAGAATCAGATAAAACTTTCCCATGTCAACATTAAATTTGATGCACTAGTGGATAAGAAGTGAAGGAAACCAGAGTGGTAAAGAGTACTCACACTGGAATGTAAGAAAATCAAAAGTAGGTGTTTAGTGTTCAATGTTTTCATGGCAATTGTAATTATTTATGTATACTAATATGGCAGTACAAGTATAATAACTATCCAAACCCCAAGCAGTTACTGGGCCTTTTTTTTGCTGTGGCTACATTACTTTGACTTTCTTTTCTTTTTTTAATGGGACAAACTGAAATCAACAAGTACAATATTCACACGCAATATATAATTGTGAGACTTTTTGCAACGTAGTTGACATTTTTGCTGTTTTCAGGCCTAAAATCAACATGGCCGCCTATAACCAAACACCACATGGCATTTTTAGAGAAAGATTCTTCTAAAATATTATATATAACAATTGAGTAAAATTGAAATTGAAAGTTATTTATAAGGATATTGTAGTAAACCTGTTGACATGTGATAAATCCACACTTGACTCACTCAATACTTTATATTAAATAACTAAGAAAGCCTTGGAGTCTTGCTCATCTTTTCTTCAGGAGGAAATGACATCATGTGGAGCAGGTCATGTGATCTGGGATTAACACACTTCCTTAAGAGGTGTTTTTGTAATGGGTAACTTATTTTGAAAGTGATTTCTGGGACACAGATACAATTTGTTATTTTCCATATAAAATTTGCTATATTGCCAAGAAAGAAACATCTGTCATGATTATCTTAACCTAATAACAAGAACACAATCAAAACATCTTTTGAATAAGTTCATTTTATTGTTGTTTAGCTAATTAGAAAGTGGTTGTTATTAAATTTGGGCAGTTGTTTAGTTGATATTTTAGTGATATCCAGTCATTTTCTATTTAATAAGGGATTGTTTCCATAATAAATCATTATGGAATTTGTAAATGCATGATCATAATGACCATAAAAAACATTATTTTTTTTTATTTTTAATAAAAATGTATGCAAGATTGATCCCATGGACTTCAAAAGTCCCTCAATTATATATTGACCCATATATTTCCACATTCATGTGCCCACAGGTGTTTGACAAATGGTGGATATTTTACCAACAACACTACATTTAGAATTTGCTTCCCTATTTGTCTCCTCTCTGCTCCGCAGCTCAACCCAGTTGAGTCAAAAAGTCCCATAGTTTTTCCTCGTGTGACTGTTGGTTGCAGCTGAGACAGTAGCGGCTTCACAGTTATGGCGAGGAGCACAGCAGTTATCTTTGTTGTCCGGTGAGAGCAAACTGTACATTTTTGGTGTATTTTTAAATAAGACGTGTAGAATCAAGTGATTTGGTTGTAAAATTCCAATTTTAAGCTTAGATTTGGTTACGTTTTCTGAAGATGAGCACTTCATGGGCCGTTGGAGAGTTCAAAATCCAACAATTCTTTCAGTTTTTACAGCTTCTGGCTCTGATAAATGTTTTAATTTTAGCTATATTTTACAAATAACATGTCTGTGAAAACCCACTGGTGGGTTTTGGGGTTCAGATGGTTCAACAGACAAGCAAATAAGACGGATCCTGTGAGAAGGAAGTTTAACCTAAAGCCCTGCCTCTATTTGAAGCCCATGTAATGTGAAAATGTGAACCACACACACATAAACATGCTCCCATACTGTAGACAAGAAGTGGCTGTAGCTCCAGTGTATGACATGAGTGAAAGCAGAAGTGACAGTGTGAATTGACAGGATGTTAAGGAGGCTCCAAACAGACAGAGGGAAGGAGGGATAGAGGAGAGAAGGAGGGGACAAATAGTTGTGAAGGACAGACAGTGGCTTGCAGGACTGTCTTCAGCGTCTCTGCAACTATCAGACCCAAAAAGAACCACACACAAACACACACACGTACACAGCCGAAGCCATAATTGTCCCCTGTGGTGATTTTGGCCTCTCCCTCCTAGTTTCTCAGCGCTGTTGGCCAACTCTTCTGTATCTTTAACACTTTCTTTTTTCCTCTTTTGAAAGGAGAAGGGGGGGGGGGGTTGTCACTAGAGTAGGAATGAGGGATGAAGGAGAAAGAAAGGTCCAAAGGAAGGAGGTGTGGAGGGGTGTGACGGCGGAAAGGGGGAAAGAAGGGAAGGAGGGGAAAAATGAGAGAATGAATGTGTAAGAGGAAGGGAGACTTTGCCCTCCAGCGGGAACACTCCCACGATTGTGTGTACACATGAGTGAGTGAGTGTGTGTGTGTGCATGCCTGTGTGTGTCTGTGTGCGAGCTGTGTCACGGCCAAACCGACACACCCACAGGCTGCAGACCTCTATATCCTGTTCGGGTTGTCCGTTTGTCCAAACATCATGCGCCCACCTCCCCCTCTTCCCCTCCTCCTCTTCCTTGTCGCTCCCCTTTTCTAACTGGTCTGACGAGGGGTAGAGGCCGCCAAGGGAGTGGGTACAGTAAATAGAACAAAGCCACCTTTCTAAAATAAACAGACCGGGAAAAGAGGAACTTCAGGTTGAGTGAAAATGAGAGAGAAAGAGAGCGCAGATCCAGCCGAGAGCTTACGGGAAAGAACTTTATTTCTTAAGGTTAAGCGCGTCACTAAAGTTACTGTTTTCTGCTTCTCCCTGTCAGTCAGTCTGCCAGTGTATATGTCGGCCCCTCACACACTCAATTTACTAGTCTCGATATCCCGGCTGCTTGCGCTCGACTAACTCTCGGTGAATGCTGGGTACAGTGTGACACATAAGCCACAGCGAGCAGAGCTGCCAGGCTCACGGCTACAGGGCCCATTACTGGCTATCAGATCACTGGAGGAGTGAGGGAGAGGCATCCTAACTCACATCACATCACATCTCATATCTCTAAAAGAGGAGCCTTGTCATGGATCCCCCATCAAAGAACAGAAGCAGGAGGCGTCGCTCAAAGCCCATCGTTTTTGGTTTTTACAGATTCCTAAAAATTTACATTTTTTAAAAAGAAGTACACTGGTTTAAACTATTTTAGAGGTTTTAGGCTCCGGGGTATCCAAAAGTTTTTGTTTTTTTGCTACCAAATGAGGATCTGATTTTACAGAAAATAAGTTCCTCTTGTGACAACCTCACATCTGAGTTTGTTAGTTTTGACTTCACTAAACATAACCTTGTGTATCCTCTCCCCTTAATCACGTCAAGCCTTACAGACTTATCTTGCCAAAACAGTGACGTGACATGAGGCAAAGATACTGTATGTGGTGAAAGACAATAAAAGCATTTAGCGCCCCACCGCTTGCTACATGCGTCAGAATTCATGCTTGTTTCTACAATTCATTCAGCTCTAAACAACCGAGCAGCGTATTCTTCTGAGTATATCATTATTACCAACAATTTACAGCAAATAAATGTTTCCAAATCTGCGAAGAAACTGCTCTGTCATTGTGTCTTTAAGGTTTCGCGCCAAAAATGCAAACTAACACAGTCAATACAATAGGGATGAAGTTGTACCATACACACAAACTACTTCCTGTCTACAGCTCCTCAAGCACCATAATAATAATAATGTCAACCATAATAATCCCATAAAAGGAAGTCAGACAAATAAGACAACAATAAAAGAGTTAGAATGTCTATTAATAGTTGGTATTTTAATGTCGAACTTTCAGTCTCTTCATCGGAGCAGCTTTTGTGGGGGCACAGTTGTCTTCATTTTCAGTGTCAGTCTGAAAACCTCTGACTTAATAAAAAGTGAGGCGATAACAGGAGAAAAACACAAATGTCCTGCTGATTACGCCGCAACTTACTCGTCAACCCCCCCAAGTAAGAACAAAAAAATCCAACACATTAAATGTTAAATTACAGTGTGTTCACGAGGCAAGTGGCATTTTAAAAATCTTCTTTGACCCAGATTTCGGTGTTACTGATTCTTTTTTCAGACGAAAATAATCCGAAACCATGCGGCATTCCGTCCTCGATAAAAGAGCAAAATTGTTTTTTGGAAAATAAGGAAGAAAGCAAAGACAAATAGTCCAAAGGCCCTCAGGTATCATCTTCTTTTAAATCAGAATAAATAACTGAGCCAGAGAGGACGTGGAGTGTATTCTCTTAAATTTATGGATGTGTGTTTGATCTACAAAGTCAACTGTAACCTACATCTGTGTGTAGATATTTGGGGTTTGCAGTGGAGTATGTGCTGATATGTTGGGCCAGTTTGGGGTTTTTTTAAACTTTGGGGGTACTGCTGTGAATGTTCAACCGCGAAAACCCCCCTTGACCAACTCCAGCCCTGCGTCGTGCCAACAGGACATCCTGTCAAGGTGCATTCTGGGTAATTTAATTCTTAGACCTGAGCAATCGATGCCAAGAATTTTGTGTGTGTGCGTGTGTGGGTGCGGCATTTAACCACATATATTTTTAAGTGACATGTAGCACTGTACATATATTTTATACAGTATTTTGCAGGTGTTGTGCAGGTTTATGTTTTATATACTTAGTGGTTGAGCGTGTACAGTATGTGTGTGGGCCGCGGCTGACTACACATGGGCGCGATCCAGGTGCACTCAGGGTGGGATGGCTAATCTTTAACCCCCCCACCTCTAAACACGCACTTCTTCTTCTTCCTCTTCTCCACCCACCAATCCTTCTCCGGCCTGTTCCAGGGGCAGGAGGCAGGGAGGTGGGGGGTGCTGACGTTTTGGAAAAAAGCCACGGTCAGGAGTGGGGAGGGGGCAGCTTCCTGTCCAAAATGGTTCTTTTAAAGCCACAGAATTATAAATAGAGCAGGTGTCAGTATTGAGAACTAAGAGAGAGAGAGTGCTGTGAGAGAAAAAGACAGACAGCAAGAGTGTGAAAAATTGTGCGAATGTGTGTGTGTGGTGTGGTGTGGTGTGATGGCGTGGTGGAGTAGAAGAAGGGGCTTTTAGCTGGTGGACTGCCCATAACGTCCAGCAGGATGTGAGGTCATATGACAAAGATGGTTGGTGGGCGGTGAGAAATGATTGGTTACCACAGTGATAATGGAACTTTTTTTTTCTTCTTAATTTCGAGAGGACTGAACAGGAGGCACAAAAAAATGGGGGAGAAAGAAGTGCACTCCTCTGTCAGAACTCCCCAAAGAATTAAAAAAAAAAAAAAAAGTGAGAGATGAGGATGAGGGGGGTAAATGAGTTTGTGTGGAAAAAGAAGAGGAGAAAAAAGGGCAAAGAGAGGAGATGGAGGGAGTAGAGGGAAACTGGGGGAGGTGGGGTGAGCAGGCCACAAAAGTCAATAGGGTGGGAGGAAAAGGGCTGAAATCATCTATGCAGTCAGAGGACAAAGAAGCAGAGCAAACAGGGGGTGGGGGAGACAGAGCGAGGCGCAGAGAGAGGCCTGGAGTACAAAGACAGTGAGAGACAGAACTGATAATAGACTGACTGTGGAAAAAGTGAGAAAGATGAACCAGGAGTCACCAGAAAAAAAAAAACTAAGATAAAAAAAATGGACAGAGAAGGCAGAAAATACAGCAGGAGAGGCCTCAACATGATGTAGCTATCTAACCCATCATGTGTCTAACAGTGAGCCAGGAAGAAAGGGGTTAAAAATTAAGTCCACACAGTCTGAAATATTAAATCTATTTTGGTTTTTAATGAAGGAGGAGTGAATTAGGGAGGAAATATGAGAGTAGATTATTAAACCGAGAGCGAAAGAAAGAAGGGAGCGGAAAAAGTGGAGAGGTGTGTGTGAGGGGTGAGGGGGTTGAAATCTGTTCACGGTGTTTTAAATATTAAACCTATTTCAAGTTTAATGAAGTGCAAATACTATGGGGAGAGTCTTAACTGGAATACAGAGAGGAAGGGGCCGAAAGGGGGATCCGATTCATTATTTCAAGTGTTCACCTTTAGACTGCGGAGACTTGGGGAGAGGAGCGCAGGGAGAGCGGGAGTGGGAAAAAAAAAAGAGAGAAAGTTTATGCGGAAGTGCAAACTAGAGGGCAGTTTTGAGCTCACCTGTCTGCAGGCCCCAGGTGAGTCTAGGAGGCTCGAGAGGAAGAAGATCTGAGTCTCAAACAAGCCAAAGCATGCAGCGGCACTAACTGCAATGCTCCTGCGCTCAAAGGAATAAACAGGACAGAGTTCTACGGAAAAATGATTTCATTTTTTTTAGCATGCCTCTGTGGGCATGTGTGTGTGTGTGTGTGTGTGTGTGTGTGTATTAGTGGTTGAGGAGGGGAACTCTGAGGCCACAGAGCGAGAGGAAGAGAGTCAGATAAAGATGTTGGATTTCAAAAAAGAATTTCGATGTAATCAATGTGCAACAGCTAGAGG
Organism: Acanthochromis polyacanthus; assembly: GCF_021347895.1. NCBI lineage: Eukaryota > Metazoa > Chordata > Actinopteri > Pomacentridae > Acanthochromis > Acanthochromis polyacanthus. The sequence goes on from NC_067118.1 coordinate 33,119,107, forward strand.
GAAATGGAAAGAACAGCCCACGTGTGATTGAACTGTTCACGTCTACATAATCAGATGCTCTCAGCTGTGTGTATGTGAGTGTGTGTATATCACACCGGCCATGTACCGGATTGCCAAAATCCCCCAAGCTGCCACTAAAGGTCACCATGTGTGTGTGTGTGCGCTTGTGTGTGTGTGTGTGTGTGTGTGTGTGCGCTTTAATACCAACAGAAAAACACAAAAAGTATTTCCAGTGCTGTTATTATGTGGGATAAAGATCAAGTTGGTGTTTGCCCCAAGTATAAAGGCAGTAGGAAAGAAATCAATCGTTAACTCGTGTTTTCACCGGCTCTGGCTTCTTCTAAATCTGAGAGGGCAGGTGCCAAAGACAGAACGAATAAAGGGTTCTACCTCCAAAATGACAAATCCACCTTTTGAAGAGGTGACACCTACTTTAATAAAACGAATAAAAGCACAAGGTGTAAATAAAATACTGAAATCCTCAAATGGCAGAAGGTGAGACCTTTGTGGACCAAATGAAAAACTTGAATTTTAGAAATACTTAAGTCACAACTCTGATGCAATTATTTCCTCATATATTACTATTAAGTCTGGAGATGCTTGTGATGACCGAAATATAAATATATATCAACACAATCATTGTCTATGTATGGAGTGTAAAATACAATAAGGTCTTTGGGGTGCTAATTTAACTTATCTGTTGATTGTAAGAATATTCACTTTAGACTCAAAGCAAAAGAGGAACAAAAACTGACACCCTCACATTTGAGAAGCTGGAACAAGCAAATGAACTTTGCTTGACATTAGAATTGTTTCTGTTCTCCAACAAACTGATTAACGGATCCCTCGTTTCAGCACTACATGAATTACACAAAGAAAATATACCGAATTGTTTAAAAAAAATTGACTTTTAGTATTCAAACCACTGCCATCTTTGATTCGCAGCTGCTTTTTAATCCAGGTGTGGAAGAAGCAGCGGGGGCCAAACTAAAAATAATCTGAGGTAATTATTTAAAGGTTCAGGACATAAGCGAGGCAGGAGAAGTACGGACTATTTAAAACTCTCCTCCTCAAAAATTGTCACCTCCAATATAGCATTGTGCGGAGAAAACATACACATGATGAGTGCACTGAAATGCAAGCGGCGTCGATTTCTTCTCTCCGCTTCACATGCGAGATTTCAAAGATTTGTGTCAGCAGACAAGGTGCGTCTAAGAACCGCGGAGATCAAGCATTAGCGGGCGAGAGAAAAGGATGCTGAGCGCTTAGTGGCCTCAGTAATGACATCAAGTGAACACAGCAGATGTTTGCAAGGGAAGGGGATCTAAAGAAAACAAATCCTAATTCCTGCAGCTGTTTATGTCAACACGGGCACATGGCATTTTCATGGAACGCCTTGAAACGGCTGCTGCTGCTGCGCTAATACGCCAAGCCTTTACACAGTCATATATTATCCTTATGTTACAGAATATTCCAGTGGAAATCCTTGGTCAGGCAGCCCCCAGTGTTGTGTGTCATATGTGCAGTTCTAATAGGAAAGCATGGACACTGATTACAGATGAATGGGAGGGAGGCAGAGTGTGTCCAGGCACTTCTCATCAATAAAGAATGAAGCAATTAAGCTAATCTCAGACTGAAGGTGCCCTTTCTCCTTAATACTCACCATATCCCTTCATGGAAACCAACAACTGGACTTCATGGAACAACAGCCCCTTAGCTTAATGACACAAATACCCCGACACCAAAAACACTGCCGAAACGATTTTTCAGTTAATCTACTATAGACTGACCTCACATTATATGGCCGGCAAAGCATTAACAACATTAATATGATGATGATGGCTACATTCTATTAGATGTGTCTGATACTGAGCCATCATTACTGTCATTATTTACACCTCTTCTTTTCCAGTTGTGGCAACGGAGAAATGTTTGCTGTGAAAATGACTCAATCAACAGAAACTTCAACGACTATTTTGATACCAGATAAATCATTTATATGCAAACATTACAGCTTCCCAGCTTCTAATATGTGAAGATGCTCTCTGATTTGTATAATTGACAGTTAATTTGCTTTTTTCGTTTGCTTGGGTGAACTTGTCCCACACACACCAGCGAAACTAATCAAATAAAAGATGAATGAATGTAATTACAGAGTTTGTTGCCTAAAGAATAGAGTAGTGGACCTGAAGTGGTGACATTATTCAAAGGAAGCGGTGAGGGCTTGTTATTTTCTATTTGTAGTGATAATGCAACAATCACAGCCATCTGTTGTACATGTTTTGAATTAATGATGAAATTCATATAGATAATAATCTTTGCAATATTAAAACTTCTCTCAATATTTCTATTAATGAAAGAACCTATGTGCCAGTACGTGAAATACTGTTATTTCTAGCACTAGTACTTATGTATATTTTGATTTATTTTTGTGCTAATATGCTGTTGCTTTAGTACTGCAAATTTCCCCACTGTGGGATTAATAAAGGCTTATCTTATCTTCTAATTTTAATTTTGGTGAGTGCTTAAAGTATTTCATCATTATAATTTATCTTCTTTGTGTGAAGCAATAACAAAAAAACTGTCATACTTCTTAAGCTAATCTTTGCAGTATATCTTACCTATGTTACAATGTTGTGTAATATTTGAAGTGTTATACTGACCACTGATACAAATCTCAGTGAGTCGCCACATGTTGAGCCGGTGGACCATCAAAAAAAAAAAAAAAATCTGTAAAGTTGTTCATCTCTTTACTGGCTCTTTCTGTCAGCCTGAACATGGGATTGTTTACATGTAATCAACCTTCATCAACTCGACCTGCAACACCGCGCCCCCCCCCCCCGTACCTCCCCCGGGCCTCCCCCGGGCCAATCTCTGTGGTTAAGTCCAGGCCCTGAATGTCTTTCCCAGTACACACTTAGATAATGTAATCACGTTCTAATATACCCGCATTAATAGTATTACATCACTTTCTAGTTCTTAGGCCCCATCCATTTGCCTGTTCATTTGACTCGGATCTTTGACTGTCGGCCACAAATTCCTGGACTTAAGGAGACTTAAGCGCACTAACTCTCATAAACTCACAGACATCCTGTGTATTTTTGGGCCTGACTTGCATGATGGAATTAAAAGAGCACTCTCAGCAGGCAAAACATCCCCAACACAGGACAATAATGATCTCACTAAACCTGTTCAACAGTCCCCCAAACCTTCACTAAGCACAAGGACACCACCCCCCTGCAAACTGACTCAACACACAATAGTGAAACGTATCCTGATTTACACCACTACTCTGAGGTTTCACCGCTAAATGGCAAAGCTGTCCCTCCAAAAGGAGACCCAATCCTGCCCATTCTGCACCATTTTGAGCCCAAAACACGGTCGAAGGCGAGGATAAATGGTTGTCTTTTGGCGAACACCATGTGAACCTACACCAGCAGCAACACTAGACTTCCTGTAACCTTTAGGTGAGAAAACACCTCTCTCATTAACCACAGCCAGACTTAAACTCTACCTTCTACCGAAGAACAGAACTCTGGAACCGGCCAATGGTCCAAATAGCGGCATTTACCTGGACGGTGTGTGCGATTATGCATGTGTGTGTGTGACTCTGAAGCCATAGACAAGATGTACTCAGCCACCATAATAAGGTCTGACTGCAGGTCACAAGATCCGGGACTTAAGGACACTTAAGCAGACGAACCGTCATAAGCCCATACATGTGCTCTGCCCAATCCGCATTTCTATTTTGTCCCTCTGTTATTTTTTCCCCTCTCTCTTTCATTACCCCTCTCTTCTATCCCTCTTTCACTCTTCCTTTTCCCTCCTCACGCCCTTTCCAGAAGGTCCTTCCCTAAACCCCAGAGAGAGGGGGAGGAGCCTGGGATGGCGAGGACACGCTGGTAATCCGTGCAGTGACCCAGGTCAATTCAATTATCCTGTTTTCTTTCGCTGCGCGATGCGTGTGCCCATTTCACAGCCAACTCCCTTAATGCGCCCAGGATTAGCTTCTCTTACTTTTAATGATCTACCTATCGACGCCTTGGGCCCCACAACACACACACACACACACACACACACACACACACACACACACACACACACACACACACACACACACACACACACAGAGAGAGAGAGAGAGACACACACACACCCAGGTAAGTTTTTCATGCATAAGTTTTAGTGTAAAGGAATTTGCTAAACAATTCCGTAAGGCTGGGAGATCAAGTGAGGCTTTCTCAAAATAAATATGTGTTCATGAGAGTGTTTGTGTATGTATTTGTTTGTATGTGGGAGTGTGGCTTACATAAACTGCAGTAAGAAGAGGATTGTATTATCCATCTGCATTTACCCAGGCTTCACCTCACACCTCCAAGATTTGAGATAATCATCTTAGGCCGTACACGTTTAGTTTAGTTTATTGATAGGATCCCCATTAGCACAGCTTAAGCTGTCGCTATTCTTCCTGGGGTCCAACAGTAAATACAAATTAAAACAATAACATATATAAAAACCAATACAAATCAAACAAGACACATAAAATACATAACAAGCCACTTCAATTCGTTTTACAGCTTAGTCAACAACCGATTTCTTTGGTCCCATTTTCAATCCTAGTTCGATATTTAATCCACATCTAGTATTTCCTCCCGATTCACCTTCACTGACACCCAATTTCACCACCTGACTGCATTCTACACAATTTTCTCTTATCCTATGAACTTCCCTTCTGTTCTTTCAATAGGAATGTCTTTAGTTGTTGTTTGAATTTATTTGTTTTCTCTTCTAACGTTATCCTTTCTGGCAATTTATTCCATTCTGACATTACTCTGCAAAGGAAAGTTCTTTCCATAGTATGTGATTTTACTTTAGGAAGACAAAATTTTTTTGCACACGCATGTCTAGTATTGTAACTGTGTTTGTCACAACTGAATGAAAGATTGTTGTAAAGTATTTTAGGATTTTTGTGAGTTATAATATTTATTAAAAGTGATAACGATGAATATAGTATCCTCCCCTGCACTGCTAACCAGTTTAATTTATTTAGCATTGATTTAGAGCTACTTTCCAATTTGTAGCCTAAAACCATACGAGCTGCTCTATTTTGTAAGATCTGTAACCTTTTTAACACTGTTTTTGTTGCATTTGACCAAACAGGCGAGCAATAATCTAGATATGAGAGGACCAAGGCGTGTGTGATTTGTATAATTGCTTTCCCTGTTAGAGCATGTTTGTACCTTTTTAACATTGAAATTGCTCTTGCCATTTTTGTACACATCACTTCTACATGTTTAGCCCATGTTAATTTATTGTCAACTATAAGACCTAACAATTTTGTCTCTTGGACCTGTGTTATTCTTACTCCATCTATAAATAATTGTAAGTCATGTATATATTTGATACTATTTCTTGATCCCACAACCATTGAAACTGTCTTAACTGTATTTAATACCATTTGATTATACTTAATCCAACTTATAACATTTTTCAGTTCTTTATCTAAAATACTTTTCAATTCATTTACAGTCTGTGCTGATGAATAGAGTGTAGAGTCATCGGCATACATGACAACTTTAGCTTTTTCTAGAACTAGTGGCATCTCATTGGTATAGATATTGTAGAGCAAAGGTCCAAGGCAACTGCCTTGTGGCACCCCACATGTTACAGTTTTTTCTGTTGAAAAATGACCATTGAAAAAAACAGACTGTGTTCTCTTATCTAAGTAGCTTCTAAACCATATTACTGCTGACTTCTCGAAGCCATAACTTTCGAGTTTATCCAAAAGTAGTTTGTGGTTTAGAATATCAAATGCAGCCGAATAATCTAACATAATTGTTCCTACAATATTATTTTTCTCAATTTCTTTTAACCAATCATCAGTCATTTGTATTAGGGCAGTGCCTGTTGAATGCTTCTGCCTGTAGGCATGTTGATAATCAGTTAGCAAATTATTTTCATGGAAATATGCATTCACTTGTTCATATACAATTTGTTCCATTACTTTTGCTAATACAGGCACTAAACTTATGGGGCGACTATTGTGCCCAGAGAATGTGCTTTTTTTATCTTTTGGAAGTGGAATCACTTTTACTTTCTTCCACTCACGAGGACAGTAACTATTATTAAAACTTAGGTTTATTATATGACAAATTACAGGAGCAATGTAGTCAGCAGCCATCCTCAAAAGGCATGGATCTAAACCATCCAGACCTGCTGGTTTGTTTTTTATATTTTTAAGGATTTTCTCAACTTCTTTTGTTGTTACACTTTTTAAATTAAATCGACAGTGTTTGCGCTCCATCAATTTGTCTCTTATTAATTTGTTTGATCCGATATTATTATCGGTTTTTGATAATGTTGTCTTAAGGTTTTCAACTCTTTCTATGAAGTAACTACTGAAATAGTTTGCAATCTCCTTCGGTTTTGTTAGGAAGACACCTTCAGCTTCTATAAAAGCAGGTGTTGATTTCCTGTTTCTTCCTATGATGTCATGTATTATGTTCCACACTTTCTTGCTATCATTTTGAATATTATTAATTTTATTTTCATAAAATAATTTCTTTTTATGTCTATTTAGTTTTGTTATTTGATTTCTTAATTTACGATATTTAATCCAATCATCCTGATTTCCTGAGGAGTTGGCAGCTTTCTTTGCCTGCTCTCTCTGGTTTATCATTTGTTTTAATTCTTGATCTAACCACGGTGTTTTTATATTTTTTGTGCAGAACCTTCTGAGAGGAGCGTGTTTATCTGCTATTGACCCAAAAACATTGTTAAATAATTTTATTGCTTCATCAGCATCAGTTTGCTTCTTTATTTTTAACCAATTTACCTGTTTAACTTCATCTAGGAAATGTTCCAGTATAAACCTTTTATACGACCTTTTATATGTTATATTAGGTCCAACTTTATCTATTTTAACCTTCCTAACCGTAAGAATTAAATTATGGTCAGTACATCCCACAGGAATGGATACAGTGCCTGTACAGAGTTCAGGTGTATTTGTAAAAATATGGTCTATACACGTAGCAGTTGTTGTCCCATCATTTTTATAACATAATCGTGTAGGTTTTTTTATGAGCTGCACAAAACCATTCACAGAGGTTATTTCTGAAAGCTTGTCCCTTAGAGAACATTTCTTTACCAACCAATCAATGTTCAAATCTCCTACAAAATAAGTTTCATGACCCATCGCACTAATTTTCTCTAACATCATACTAATCATGTTCATATAATCATTATTTGCATTTGGTGGCCGGTAGCAGCATCCTATTAATAGAGGCTTTATGTATGGTAAATGTACTTTAAGCCAAACTGCCTCTAGATAACCCTGAGTACAATCTTTAATTTCTCTAACAGGTATATTTTTATGAATATAGAATGCAACTCCCCCACCGTGTCTATTCCTATCCCTTCTGAAAATGTTGTAATCTTGAATTATCAATTCACCATTATCAAAGGTATCATCCAGATGTGTTTCAGAAATGGCTAAAACATTGAGATTATATACCTGAATTAATTCTCTCACTTCATGAAGTTTATTTCTGATACTATTGATATTAATATGTGCTATTCTTAGACCTTTTCTTGGTTTCTGTGTCATGGTTGAAGAAAAAAAAAAGTGTTCAATTTAATTTAAAAGCTGTAACATTATAGCTCTATTGCTTTAGGACTTTTTGGGTGTACTAGTACGTGGATGTATTATTAGCTTGTCATGTCTTAGAAATGCTATATTCCCCTTTTCTCTTGCTTCCCTCATTTTTGGAAGCAATTCTTTCCTCTTTCTCAGAACCTCTTCAGTGTAATCTTCGTTTACATAGATCTTTGTCCCTTTCAAATATTTGGCTTTTTGCAGGACCATCAATTTATCTTTATATTTCTGAAATTTGACCAAAATAGGTCTGGGCCGAGTTCCTTCCACTCTTCTACCCTTTCTGTGTACATTCTCCATTTCAATGTCCCCATTCAGTTTCAGTTTATCAGTCAGTATCGTTAGTGTATAAGCCCGCTAATCTCAACCCCAGAGGAGGAAAAGAGGTCATTTTCTACTAGTAAACTGCGCGGATGGCTAACATGCCTTGAAATATCCACACAGGATTCAAAGTATTAGGCACTACTGTACTACACTGTGAAGTGTCGTGTTTACTTTACTGCACATGAGTTCTATAAAAGTCAACAAAGGAATGTGACTGCCTCCATGCCGCTACTGACCTAATGGTTAGAAGAGGAAGTTTAAAAGATAAATTAGATTTTGCTACTGTTAGGTGTTGAGATCACACTCTCACCCAATTATCTAACTTAATCTTATTATCTCACCAGAAATCCACTAATTACATGACAGGATAACTAAGTAGAGGATAGCGTTACAAAACTGTAGCAACTGAAAGTCATCAACTCAGCCTCACAAAGACTTTTCCAAGATGGAAAGTCTTCTTTTTTTGGCCTATATCCATCCCACCAATTTTGAGATCCTGTCCAAGCTAATTCCACCTGCTGTTGTGACAGTAAACTGATAATCTAGTCACTAAATCCTGAAAACACCTGCCTTGTTTTTACCACTGCTGCAAAAGCACTTTCCACAAATAGGAGACAGAACACTGTGTGTGAGAGGTTAGTCGGCCTTACCTGGGATGTCCTGCCCATTGTAGTTCCATCCAGCTACAGCCAGCATGGAGGGCAGAGGGGATCCAGGCCTACTGTCCCTGTCTCTCTCCCTGTCCCGCTCTCGGTCCCAGTTCCTCTCAGCCTGCTGGGTAATATGTCTGACTGTGTCCTTATTCTTCCTGTTCTTCCTTCGCCCCGACCCTGACAGGGGTTGCCAGGGCCCTTCACCACCTCCACCAGCACCCCCAGCCCCTTGCTCCCCCTGGCTCTGGGCTGCCCCTCTAGGAGTGTCCCGGGGATGAGAGGAGGAAGCAGGGGACACCTGTTCTTCTTTGACAGTGACAGGCCTATAGTCATGTGGCCAGGCGGGCTGGGAGTCGTGGCAGGCCTCCTCCTGGCTCTCATGGCTCTTGGGGGTTCTTGGTCCTCCTTTCCATACGTGCTGCCTCCCTCATGGCAGCTGGCGATGGCTGAGTCCCCAGAGGAGTTGGCCGGGCTGGTGCGGCGCGCCAGCCAAGGGGAGGTGCTGCGACCAGACATGATGGAGGCCAGGGCTTCAGAAGCCATGCCCACTATCCCCCCTCCACCACCTCCTAAACCTGCTCCCGCAACACCCCCTGCTCCCACTATACCCACTCCTCCTCCACCGCCTCCAACCGCTCCACCTCCACCGAGGCCGGCGGCGGCGACGGCTCCCATTTCAAAGTCGGCCAGTTCGTCAGCCATCTCAGAGCGGATGCTGATGTCCAGCGCAGCCTTGATGAAGCTGTGGCAGGCCTGGACAATGTCTGTCATCTGCAGGTAGCTGGCGGCCGACATGACCTCGATCACGTTCTTACTGGTGAGGGCGAGGTGCGCCGAGTACATGAAGTCCAGAATGGCTTTGAAGCCTGTCGCCGTGACGATGTCCAGGTGAGTGACAGTAGTCTGGTGATGAGGCTCTGCCCCTTTTTTAACCTGCAGGGTAAAGAGACAGAGTGTGTCCTTGCTTATTCATATCAAGCTAAATAAGAATAAAACTAATTTTTAGCATTTCTGAAACTGCCTTGTCAGCTTGAAAAGACACAAAAAAACAACCTATATGAGACCTCACCTGGCAGTAAAGCGTCTTGAAGTAGCGTGAGGAGCCCAGGAGGACGTTCTTATGGGCTTTGAAGATCTTTCCGTCCACGATGACACAGGCGTCACAGAGGATGCCGTGCTGCCTCTGCTCGTTGAGCTCTCTGAGGAGCTGACGGTAGTGAGACGAGATCTCCATGTCCTCCTTCCTGTTGTTCATCTGTGTAGCTGAACAAAAGCCTCTCCTCCAAACATCTGCTGGGAAATGAAACACACAGGCAACACAACTTAGGCTGAAAAATTCATCAAAATGAAGCACACTGCACCATTTAATGTACAGTCTGCACATTTGACTGCTGTAATTTTACAAACATGCACAACAGCAAAAAGGTAGAGAGCAGAAGCAGTGGAATTTCTCTCATACAGTTTATTTCTAGAGAGGAAAATGAAGCGGCAACGTATTGAAGCATGTCTCCTTTAAGTCCATATATGTGGCTGGTAGCTCTATGCAAATCACTGATTTCATTTAAATGTAACATAGGGAAAGGAATAAGTAAATTTAACTGAACCACTCCTTTAAAGATAAGCCAGGGTAAGGATATGTCAGTAATGACTGTGACATAAAAACAATGACATCAATAGAAACCACATCTCAACTGCTGTAGTTTGATGTCTAAAAACAGCCCAGTAACAAATAGTCAAAAATCTCTGTTTAAACCGTGTCTGACAGGTTCATTTATGTGTGCGTGGGAGTGTGTGTGTGAGAGCGAGCGTGTGTAAGCTCATTAAAAATGTCAGTTAAAAAGTGTAACACTTTCACAAAACAGTTTTCAGCTAGAAAAACACCTCATTTAGTACAGACCACTTTACCATTAAATTTATCAATAAACACAACCTCAGTTCCTTTTTTTTTTCATCTCATTTCCACTGTGAATATTCAATCAGCTGTCTAGTTAAGACAGAAATTCACTCTTGAACCTTCACCTCAGCGCTTCAGATCTTGCACAGTTCAGTCTAGGTTGTGAACACAAAGTTTTGCTGGAAACTACAGAGAAAGGACCTTTAATGACAATTTGCAGAGCTGCTCAACTGTCAGTGAATGAAGATCCAACTCTCGTTGATGCGATTCATGGTGTTGTTACAGGAATTCTGCTATATTTTATGAAGAATTTTACCAAAAAAAAAACCCACAGAGAAGCTCATAAATTTGAATGTTTACTATCTATCAGCACATAAAGTTTACTCTACTTCTGGCTTTCGGGCACACAAATATTGATCTCCAATGTAAGCAGGCTTTCGCTTGAGCGTAGATAAAACATCATATAGCCTGTGCTTTTTTTTTCCTGCTGTGCACAGGTTAGATGACATAGAAGAGGCATTGTGAGCTCACACACAAGAGAAGGGGATGAAGGGAAAAAAAGGCCATGACAAGGGGAGTGCAGAAGGAGACAAAGAGAGAACGGTGAACATCGCTATGTTGAACCATGCAATGAGGTGGCGGGAAAACAAAGAGAAACCACATAAGCCCTAGCAAACAAGCATGCGTACACACACGGCGCGAGAAGAAGAAGACGACAGACACACACATATTCAAGCAGTACATTAGACAGAGCATTAGCAGCCGCCGCTCCTGCTCTTGTCTCAGTGAGGGCTAAATCGCGAGGACGCAGAGTGTTACCAAACGCAGCAGTGATTTGTTTTGGGAACGCCACAGCTGTCAGCTCTCATGGGCCATTCTGAGAGATGACAGCTCGGGTTGACCAAGGTGACAGCAGCGTTTGCTCGGGGGCCGGCACACTTCAGGTCATGTTTAGCAAAGCTCTGCTCAACCTGATGGCTTGTAAGATCAGATAAATCCACTGTGTCTCCCACGTCCACTTGGACAAACACACCTCCTATGAACAGCAACGGACAAGCGGATGGAGCGGCGGTGACAACTGCCGAAGCATCCCTCGCTCAGGAAAATAAATAAATAAATCGATCGGTGCGTTTCTGGCCCGACACCTTTCACTCTGATTGGTCTGTTCTTAAAGTCGAGAAATAAGAACTGTGACGAGGAAGGAACTTGGATGCAGAATAACTGTGTCTCTCAGAGTCTCAAAAGGCAAGTTTTGACGCAAGTGTTTTCATCCTCTGCCTCACACATTTCTTAGAGGAAAAAAAAAATCTATTGGCAGTCTAACCTTGAGATATTCTTTCCTGCATTGTTTGATGGAGGTATTGAGAGTCTTCACCTTTCACCTTTACAGACAAACCGAGCAGCTTTAAAGACACAGCAGTGCTGCTCCTGCTCTCTCTGCTCTTCTTCTCTCAGGGCCGCGGACACATTCAATTGTATAGCCCAAGTCTATAAGATACGCTCCGTCTCAAAGCCATATAACACACAAAAGGAGTCATTTATTCACCAAGACATATTCCTCCCATTCCTCTTCCTGTTTTTTATTTTTTAGCCAAAGAAGGTGAAATGAAGGGCCACCGTACAGCATACAGTGGTCAGCAGCTTCCATTCGAGACATGTATCTGATGGCAGCTCGGAGAAAGAAAGCCGGCTACACCAAATCAGCAGCTGGAGCAAGACCGCCATCGCTCAAGTGTTGCATTTAGGGGCCACCCGGCTCTGTTTCCACCTCTTCTACCATTTTCAGAGTCCCAGTTTCAACAATGACAAGCTCTCGATTGAACAAACAACATGCTAATCACAGCCAAAGCAGGGCATTCAGCAGGAGAACCGGTGAATTTAAAGGGTCTCTTCACCTAAATTACAAAAAAAAGGGAAGAAAAAAAGCACTGACCTCTACGTTATGTGTTAAGATATTCATCTATTCATATTTGAAACTTGTGCTTCCACACAAATGCAATTTAGGTGAACGGAATTTTCTATGAGGCAATCAGCATTTATTCAAAAAAAAAAATTAAGCAGCGGCAGACGTACAGCTTCTCGAATGAGTGTTCAATGCTTTTCTTTGTTGTGAATGACACAAAACTGAATCTCTATGGTTTTTAGAATGTTGGTTCGACAAATTAGGCATTTTATTAAATCCTTTTGGACTTTGGAAAATTGCGGGAGGCATTCTCGAAAGAGGAGTAATTAAGAAAGCCAGCAGATTACCAAAGAATGAAATTTATCTCAATTATGCTCAAGCAGCTCTAAACAAAAGTCCAAGCACCTTTGCTGTATTTAATTGGCAACAAAATGTCAGACATACAGCAGATATTTCTGATCTTGGACCAAATCAAAGAAAATTCTGGATACCACAAGATTTCAGAGACAAAATCTTTTTGTGTGTGTGTGTAATTTGCTTGAGCTGGAACTTCACTTAATTAGAGCAACTCTTTGCACTCAGTTGTAATTCATGTCCAAAGTTCTGAGAGTGGTACTGTACTCCGATACAAGGTTTGTCCAGGAGCATTTAAAAAAAATGCACAAAGTGTGTGATTTTGTGCAAACGAGACATTAAACAGTGCCTCAAATTGAACAAAAACAATGACGAGTGCAGGATAAAACAACAGCAGGGCCTCAGAGAGAGAGAAAAAGAAAGAGAGGGAGAGGTCTAATCAGATTTATTGCTTGAACAGACTCAGAGACATAGTGAGTTAGTAGTTAGGTAGAGAAGCGGAGCTCTAATGGAGTGCGCTGTGACCTCTAAACTCTTTGCTTGCCTAATTGGCTTGTTTAATTTCAGCATGTCCAATTCCCTCCAGTCAAAGACCCCCTTTACACAGGAACCAATCCCATGCTATCCCTACACAAACACCCAAAAAAAAACCTCTCCAGCGTTCATCCCGTCTTTTATTTTCCCTCACTCCAATTTTTCGACCATGAGCCGGACTCAAAACCCATTCCTTCTAGCTTGTGAGTACAGCCTTGATTTATGGCACACTTTTTTTTTCAAATATACACTTGACACAAGATGGGAAAGTAAGGTAAAATGAACTTGTCAAACAATCAACTATAGAGAGAGAGACTTTTGCGTCTCATCCAAAGCATTAGCAGCCTCACCAAGGCTACAGAGACTAAAGCCTGCTTTCAGGATGTCACACAGCAGAAAAAAAGCTTTTCATCCCTCTATGAAATTTCACTGCAAAAAAAATAAAAAAAATAAAAGAAAAAGCAAGGAAAAAGTCATCAGGAGGCAGGCTGACAGTCTGTGAGCGGTTATTTGTGGTCAGAGACGATTGTTTCAGTAAAGCATGCCACCAGAGCTCCAAGTCCCTGTCACCCTTCTGAGGACATATCAAAAGTGACTGTCCTCCTTAACCCCTCCTTTCTTTATACACACACACACACACACACACACACACACAAAATAAAACCCCCTCCCTCAACACACACCCATTCGCTCCCTGCCCCTAAATACACAAATACATGCGAGAACTAAAAACACCCACATTCACACGCTTAGCAGAGCCGTCATGGCATCACACCCGGTTTGTCCTGGTCACATCACAGCAAAGTCACTTTAGGCCCCGGCCAGACAACTAAAGAGATGAGACGTGTGATGGAGTGAGAGAATGGGGCTTCCTCCTTCTTGTGTTTCTCTTAATGCAGCCTGTCCCTCCGAGCCACTTCTCTGCCTCCTTGACCGCACAGGACCGAGGGGAGACGCAGCGCAAGGTCCTTCTGGATCAAAGGCAAGAGCCACACTTTTGTTTGTCCAGGGTTTAACATGGAGCTCTTACTTTGTGATTTAACGAGGTATTTGCACATCACACTGGATGAAGATGTTACAACATAAGAAACATCTTCACATGAGGTGATGCTACAAGATTGATAAACACACTCTAGCAAATAAAACTCACTTGAAGTGCATCTTCTCTGAGACGTTTGTTGATTCCCTCTCCATTAACATTCCTATCGGCAGGTACAAGGTTAAACTGGCTTCATGTGTCTTTATGTGTAAGTTAACACCATTTATGCAGCTTCATGCGCTTGCAGGTATATGCATTTTGAATTAAGGGATTTCCAGCTGGTCAAGGCAAATTATTATTTAGTGGCAAAAACTGTCACTGTCAGCTAATCACTCCACATTCAAATGGTGGCACTGTGCTCAGCAAATGGAATAATTTTCCTCATTATTTGATAAAATGAGTTTGGCATGTCACACTGAGTGAACACAGAGTTCACACAGCCCTCTTTTAAGTGGTCAAATAAATAAATAAGTGCATAAATGAACCTAGAGGAAAACCGAACTGACAGCATTTAACAGATTGAATATAAAACCATGTTAAGTGTAGATCAGGCTACTTTTTAAAAAATATTTCTTTGCATTTTGAATATTTTGGCAACTGTTTATTATTACTGTTATTTTTAAGAAGATTGTGTGAAATGACCAATAGCGGCAAACCTAGGGTAAGTTTTCACCTGCAGTTTGTCTCAGTCAAGGGAACATTTTACAGTCGCATCTTTCAGCTTGTCGTTTTAGGTTTCCAGCTGTAATTCCGTTACTTTTGTGGTAGTTGGTTTCACCAATAAAAGTCTCATAACTGCTGTAACTTTGTTTGCAAGACTTAACAGATGCTGCTACCAACAATCTGCTGAAGACACGGACACATTTAGCAGCTATACAGCCAAACATTAAATTTAAAAGTTGGTGGAGACCAAAAAAGAGCTCAAAGAGAGTCAATTTTAAAGTTACACTCGTCAGGTGGTGAGCAAACATTCACCGAATTAATAAAAAATAGAGTACATTAAGACAAATATTTAGTAAGTAAGTAAAGTTTATTTCTTAAGCGCTTTTCACAGATAAAATCACAAAGTGCTTTACAATAAAATTTTATTTTATTGTAAAGCACTTTGTGATTTTATCTGTGAAAAGCGCTTAAGAAATAAACTTTACTTACTTACTTACTTACTAAATATTTGTCTTAATGTACTCTATTTACACTAATATTCCATGAGATATAGCAAACTATGCAGCTTAAAAGCTGAGTTCTGGTTACACACGAGTTGGACTTGTCTAAATATGGTGCCGCAATAAAATAATCTCTAATCTTTATGCATCAATGCACGGTCAATTTATCTAATTTTTACATAAAAGCGTCCTGTATTAGCAGTGAATTCCCTCTTTTTAACATCCCTGCCTTTATATTGGCACCGTCTATGAAAATCAGCAGGGAGGACTCAATAAAAACTGGCCAGAGATTGAAGAAGTGAATGAATGTGAGGAGGAAGGAGGAGGGAATCATCAAGGCAGGACTCAGTCGCCAAGAGTTGGCATTTATGTTGTCAACCATCCCAGCTTCATGCCTCAGTAACAATTTTTTTTTTTCAGTTGAGCTAAAAAAGCAACATGTTCGCTTTTCCGTACTTTCTAGTAGTGACTTGCACCAGCACACTATGTTATAATTGCAGGCAGTTTCTGTGGAAAAGGCAAACAGGATGGTGGATCTGCATTAAATGAATTATGTATAATGTAAAGCTTTCAAAACAAAGTGCAATAAACAATGAAGTTTATATTAAGAGAATCTCTGACATGGCATGAAAATATCTATACAATCTGAGAGGAAGGAAGTTTTTTTGTTTTTTAGTTGCAAGATGAGGTATTTTTTTTCTTTGTAGAGAGAGAAAAAAATAATACAGGAAAAATTTACAACATGAAGAAGTGCAATTAAAATGATATTCAGTTGGCCAATAGACGCACTGTTCTTCAAGCTCGGCGGTATGATAGAGGGCAGCCATTACCTTCCAGAGTACTCTCTACTCAAATAAAAAAATAAAAGTTCTATTAAGTTTCAAGGTTTATTACTATTATCTCCAATATAAACCTGAATGTGTGATGAACGTTGCCGATGTTCGGTGCTCAACACTTTGCGAGTATGAAGCCCGCGGAAGGCCTTTGTGAGCATGGGCTGAGGAGAGACAGAAACAGAGCAAGGTGAAAAGTCAAAAGAGAGAATGGAAGGGAACGCTGAAGTAGGAGAGAGATAACGAAGAGTGAAAAACAGTGAAAAAAGAGATACAGCGGAACCACAGACACAGCAAGGCCAGAACGATAGAGACGGAAGATAGAAAGAGGGGGAGACAGGAACGGAGGGGAGAGTGACTCAAGCAGCCAATATTTTTTAAACAGCTTTGCTTCCACTCAACTGGGCATCAAGGCCATTATCCCGGGGTTAATCCCCAATCCGACGGAGCTGGCAGCCTTCCGGGACAAGCCAGGGTGGCAGTCCATCAACAAGGCAGACAAAAATAACACACACACACTCAAACACATGCACATGACACACAGCCAGACACAGGCAGGCAGGCAGGCATGCAAGCTGCAATTATTTATAAAAAAAAAAAATAACAACACGACAAAACAATTTGCTGCAAACGGTTTGTTCTTAGCTTCTTTGTCCTTTATTTTCCCTCGAAAACATACTATTGTTCGGGTTTGTCTATCATTTTATCTCTGACTTCTTCATGCCTCCCTGTACGTTCTTGTGTTGTCAGTTTCCCTTGTTTCTTTTATCACACACCCTCCATCTGTCCACCTTTATTTTCCTCCACCTTCCCCACCAGCTCTAATCGTGCCACATTTTGCACCTCTTCCTCGCTCTCCCTTTTCTCTGTCCGCTCTCTGTTTCCCTGGCCGCCGTCCAAGGAGCCAAGGTGGAGGAAGAGATTGACTCAAAGAAGGATAGCCATGTCATGTGGAGAGGGACCAAAGAGGATCCAGCAGGCTTAGGGAGACTTAGCACTACTCCCTTCATCCTTTGCTCTTCTCTCCTCGGTCCCACCCTGCGCATACTATACCCGAAAACAATACCCGGACCCTCCACGTTTCCACCTGAAGGTTTCCATGCTGCTCGCCGTACTTTCTGTACATGTTCACGCTCGGTGCACCTGCCAGTAGATCTGCCTACATAAACCTCCTATCCAGCTTATGAGACTAATGTGCTCCCTTCAGAATCTCCAGGCCTCTTCTGCCACCGTGCCCTCTCACCTTCAGCCACACAGGTGTTAAGCCTAAAGTGATCTTTTGGAAATCCAGCCACAGTAAGTACGGGATGGGATGATCTCAGAGTGACCGGAAAAGGAGGTGTGACTCAAACACGTTGCCGTTAATGTCCTTTAGCCTAAACACTAATGGCCGAGTTCCAAGTCGACCTGAAGTTCCTCCAATGACCTACAAAAACCGTCAGTGAGACTATGTGACATGACATGAGCTTAAAGACAAGGGTGAGACAGTCCATCTGACCATCTCTGTGTTCTCTTTTTGTCTGCGCCGTCTTCCTCCTCGATGCTCTCACATTTGTGCGAGTTGTGCGAATGTGTAGTTTCTGGGCTATCTTTCTCTCTAGGCCCCTAAGCCTGCTATGTCTCCCATGGTAACTCCCTGACTGACGACCCGGGGCTTAGCCTAAATTCTCTCTCTATTAAAAGCTGTGAAATGCAAATAATGAAACATCTCATTACCACTGTCGGAGAACCCAAAATGAAAGGAGGGGAGAGTGGGAGGGAGAGGCGGGGGACGACTGTAAAACAACGAAAGAGGGCTTTACGGTAGGGAGGGCGGGAAGGTGAGAAGACAGGGAGAAAACGAGCGAGAGCTGGAAATAAAGGAGTGGAGTGCAAGGGGAGGAAAGAATGGGAAGAGGGAGGATGCGGGGGGGGGGGGGGGGGGGGGGTGAAAGGATGAGAGCAGATAGCCAGACAGTGAGTCTTTTGTTTGATGTTTCCATTAACATAGAAAGTGGCCAGGACCAGCCACCTCTGCAGACAGAGGGGGAGCCCCGATGAACTAGGCTGTGAGTTAGTAGGTGTCATTCAAATCTCAAATGACCAGCACTGGAATATTCCATTTATAGATCTCATACTGAAGTTTAAAACAGACCATCAGTCGAGGGCTTTTTATTGCCGCAGAAGAGCAATCAAACGCAATGTATGCACAGATAATGCATATGCTTTTCAAAGAGCAGCACAGATATATATAAATACTGCCCCATCATTAATCAACCCAAAACTACACCAGCTCAACAAAAATGTACAAACTGACTTTCTACTTTTTTCTCTTGACTACATATTTGTGAGGTACATGGAAGTGAAATCACCACCAGGAAGTTTCTGTATTTGGACTTTGCAGGTAGGAGGACGGTAGCAACGGCGTTGAAGTCTCATGTGACCACATCACCATCTGCTGCAAAACCCCGATTTCATCACCGAAACAGTTAGGAGACTCATCTGCGGATATCGTGAGTAAATTTATCTGAGGTTGAGTTTTTAGGTGTGACATTGTAACAGCAGGATTAGTTCCTGACTTCTGGGAACTCTGTATTGTGTAAGTTATCTTTTTCCCCTGCGGTCACAGATGGGTCACGGATACATCAGAAATGTGTTGCTTTCCACGGAGGGGAGTGCACAAAGCTGCTAAAACTAGTAAATTTGTAATGGAAATTAGTTATTTGGATTATACTCAGAATCCTGCTGATTGTGATATAATTATGAGTAACAGCGAAGGAACAAAAAGCGGCAAAATCACACAGACCATAAAGAAAGTTTGAGTGGAAACTGGAAGAAAAAAATGCTAAAATTATCACCCAGCAGATTTTGCTAACAGACTTTCCAGTTAAACTTTGACCAACTGTACTACATAGCTGATAAAAAGTGCGTGGATGCCAGATCATAACACCTTTAAATTATTATCGAACATCTCATTCTGATATTATGGGCATTAATATGCAGCTAACAGCCTCCTCTTCTTTGAAAAGGCTTTTCACATGATTTTTGGAAGCAGCCTGCAGGGATTTGCTCCCATTCAGCCACGAGAGCATTAGTGAGGTCGGGCGCTGATGTTGGACGATGGCCTGACTCGCAGTCAGCGTTTAAGTTCATCCCGTACGGTGGCTCATGACATTGAGTTCAGGGCTGTGTGCGTGCAGTCAAGTCCTTCTCCATCAAACATGGAAAAATAACAATAAAGCATCATCGTGTGCTGTAGGATTGAGTTTCCCGATAACTGGAAATGAAGGGTTTCCCAGGAGAGTTTCTTGGTTTGAAAGATTCTATGATTCTATTCTTTGGTCCCTTAACAAAAGGCAAAATGTTACACATTGAATATATCACATTACAGGAATGTTAAAAAACATTTTTCAAATTAAAAAAAAAAAAAATTCTGTCATGCGAAGCCCAAAAACATCTTGAAAACATTTTTGAATGTTGGTTTGAGAATGTTCTTCCTATGTTATCATGAAACAATCTGAGAAAGTTTTATAGAAGAATGTTCTGTATTGTGTTCCTCAACGACATTCACAAAACATTGCAGCCAGAAAAGTGCAGTAATTTGTCACATTACAGGAACACTTTACAAAAAATAAAAATCACCTGAGGCTTTGATAACATCTAGAAAATATTTTTTAAAAGCTGGTTTGAAAACCTTTTGTTAACATGGAACGTCAGCCGTGTTCCTGACAGCATCCTCTGAATGTTCCTGTAAAAGCATTATATTAACTTCATAGGAACATTACCCGAAACTAAAACATTCTGAAAATGTTCTTGGAACATTTGATTAAAACATTTTCTTAAAAAAATTAGAAATTGTAGGTAATGGTATACAATGTTGCAGGAATGTTCCCTGCCATCAGGGACACTCCAGAACCTCAAACACAGAACCACAGCAGAAATGTCAGAAAGATAAAGTGCACATTAGGAAATAAAGTGTGCCAAAGTAATACACATTTCTTTGCAATGACGGATCACAAAACCCAGTTTAAGTGAAGCTGCCTTGACAATCTGCCGATTTGTCTTTAACCCTTTTGATCATCAGATTTCAACACTTCAGGTCTTTAATGACTACAAAATCTATTACAACAACTACAAAAATAAGACCCAGGTTGCAAAAAAAAACCAAGCAAACATAATTTTCTTTTATTCGCTCCTTCTCCCCGGAGCTTGCTTTTACATCCCTCTCCCTTTTCTCCCCAGTTTCTCTCATTTTTTAGTCATTTGGCAAATCTCCTTTCTGTTTTGAAACACACCAAATGGCTTTGTGGCTAAAGTGATGATGACAATATAAGGCTATGGACTGGCTCAGAACTCACATTTAACACCTACCCTGATTTCTCTCTCTTTCTGCCAGCCAAAGCCACTCAATGTGTGTGTGTGTGTGTGTGTGTGTGTGTGTTGTGTGTGTGTGTGTTGTGTGTGTGTGTGTGTGTGTGTGTTGTGTGTGTGTGTGTGTGTGTGTTGTTGTCCAGAACCCTCTCATAGGTCTTAACACAAACCTGTCACAGCAAAAAAGCAACCTGTCACGACTCAGCTAGACACGACTGTACATGACTGTATCACAAAGACACAAGCAGCCTGTTCCTGAGCTGTTAAAACAGTCACTGCAGCCACCCAGCTCCGAAAGGTCTCAGACACCAACACACATTCACGCACACAACCACAAACATCATACAAAGTCTATGAAGGAATGAAACAAAAGGCACTATATGCAACAACAAAAAAAAACCAACAAGCATATAGTACAACCGTAGCAGTCTTAAAGGGAAATAGATGTCTGAAGTGTCTGACGACTGAAAGCTAATTGTTGTTTGGTAAAATGTGTGGTTTCTGAATGTGCAAGTGAATGATGGTGACTCACTGCTGGTGGCCAGTCGCTATCTGGTGCCGAGGCGGGTGTCCAGAGAGTGTGTCTGTGTGTGCAAGGGTAACTTGGTGTGACTGTCGCTCTGTCAGACAGCAACAGAGGCATCTTTCTCAAATCCACACTGGGCCGCGGCTTACAATGAGCTCATGCAAAGTGGGGAGCAAAAAAAGCCGCAGCTTAATGTGTACTCACAAGTTCAACAGGCGCACCCTGCACCCCCCCTGAGCAAATATTAAGAGAGACCTTTACTCCCTGGCTAATCTAATTCACAAAACACTCAAGAGCACACACACAAAACACGGAAAACATTATTTTACTGCATTAACTTAGCCCTCCACGTATATCATTCACTTATCAATAACTAACGTTCCCGCAACAATCTACCGCGCAAACAAATAACTGAGCAGCACAGTGATTTACATATAGATAGAGAAGCCGTTTATAAAACACATTTGTATTATAATAGCCCGAGGCTGTGTTGTCAGTCATCAAGCTGATCAAAAAGCAGCTACTATACAACACTGATGAATCTTGGAGCGCTTTTGCGAATCTGTCCTTCAAACGGTTAGGAAAAAAAAAAAAAAAGGAGTGAGATAAAGGGAGAGGAATCAAGGAGAGAGGAGAAGAGCATCTAAATATAGAGAGACTCGCGTTTTGGAGTCAGAAAAGAGACGTGAAGGGTAAGAAAGAGGGAGGAGGCAGGAGATGCAAGAGGAGAAGGAGGAGAGGAAGAGGAGGGATGGGGGGGCAAATAAGAAAAAGCAATAGCAATGAAGGAAAGTAGTGTTAAAGCTGCAAAAAGAAGAACAGAAACACAAGCAGTGCAGCTCCAGATCGATGTTTGCACAGCCTCGGTGGGTTTTCTCATCTGCCGTAGCCTTGCTTAGTGGACTTCTGGAGAACGAGACATGAAGGACACTCAATTTTTAACCACAAGGACGTAGGAGCTCAAATATACAGCATAGCATATCACTACAGGTGTTCGTCAAATACGGACATCGATACTGAGGGTCTACCCCCTCAGTGATCGTTTGAACAGTTTCAGCAAACTGGCTGCAGCCCTTTCTGCTGGACTAAATTCTCGTAGTAGTCAGTGAAGATGCAAAAATCATTGAGGTTCTTTGTTTTCTTTGTTTCCGTGCTGTTCATTGGCGGTGCATGGGGAAACAGCTGTAATCTCATGCTATGTCTTCTAAATCCACCGACAATGTAAAGCAGATTTAAGTCAAGGAGGAGTTTCTTTAGCTGAAATCTAATTGTTTCAACCAAGTGACTTTATAAAAGGGGTTATTTGCATGGTGTGTCTCGAGGCTGTCGTGTCCTCCGTGATTGACGAAGAGTCAGGTCCGAATCAGACAAAACGCCTCACCTGGATCCTCACTTCTGTCCCGAGAATCCCTCTTCTGTCAACCCCTCTCCCATTCCGACTTCCCCTTATCTGTCTGTCTTTTCTGTCAGGAGTGTTTACTTGAATGCGCTTTGACGTTTGACTGTCACCTGTTGACTAACATGAAACGGCTGCCATGGCTTCGCAGGCTTTTGGGAGGCTTTGCTGCTTTTTTTCCCCTCCACCACCACCACCACCCCTTCGACAGCGATAGAAAGAACTGCAAATTCGTGTACAAAGTGGCGTAGCCAGACATAAGAGACACAATGAGAGAGAGGGAGAGACAAAAGAACCACTGTGTAAACTCTGATGATGGTGGCGCTCGCCATCACTAAGGACAACACCGAGCTCGGAAACCTCATTCTGAAGAAGTCACACATTCCCACATTGTGAGGCAGTGCCAGTATCAGGTGTCCGTCCAAACCACCAACCACCAATCAACCACCACCCCCTTCTTTGACACACCATCGCACACACCCAAGACAACCAAAGAGGTGTGAGTGTGTGAGGGTGAGATAGAAGACAGGACCAGGGGGAGAGAGAGGGAGAACGAAGGCAGAGGTGGGGCGTGAAAAAGAGGAGTGGTAGTAAAAGAAGAGGCACGGAAAGAGCCGGCAGATGACAAAGGCAGACAGAATGACAATGAGTGAAAAGAGGAAGAGTAGGGGGGAATAAAGAAATAAGAGAGGGGGACGAGATGAGGTGAAAAGCGCATGCCAGCTCGCCAGTGTGCGAGTTTGAGGTAGAGGCCAAGAAGGATAACAAAAGAAGGACAGCAACAATGACACTTCCGACGCATGTTTCGTGTGGTGGAACGCACGCCTAGGACAGACCTAGCGAGGGGCCAGTGGCAGGAGATTTGCCCCTTTTCTGCCACCGAAAAGGGATGTGAAGCTACTCACCTTCTTTCACATATTGGATCAGCTCACCCCCTCCTGTTCATAAAGGGAACTCTGCCGACACAGAAGAGCTCATAAAATGTCCAGCAACTATGACAAAGCTCCACTTTCCTCGCCGATTTATAAAGTTCACATAATAATACACAAAGATCCATTTTTAGCAGTGAAAAAAAGCTATCATAAAACCTATCGGAATCAAAGTAACCCCTTCTAACCTGACGGGAACTTATTCAAACTCGTTTTTTGTGATTTTTTTTTTTGGGGGGGGAGAAACTGTTGCATAACGGGATGTATTAAATACGAGCTCGGGTCGGGGGGGGGGTAAAAATGAGAAGGGAACAGGGAGAGGGTAAAAATGAGAAAAGGAGGAGAGGAAGGGTTAAAAATGAGAAATGGAAGTAGGGGAGGCCACATGAGGCACCTGGCCCACTTACAGCAGAGGAGGGGGTGGAGGAGAGGAGGAGGAGGAGAGGTGGAAGATTAAGAGTGGGAGGAAAAAAAGAAAAGGAAGGTGGAGGAGGCAGCAAGGGAGAGGATGAGGAGGAGGAAAAAAGCGAGTGAGATGCAGCTGGGACAGAGCAGAGGGCACGGGAGGACGGGGGGAGGCTTAGGGTGAAGTGAAGCAACGTAAAAGAAAGGTGAGGAGAGAAAAAGGGTGCGAGATGAGAAGGCGAGGGGGGAAAAAAAACGGCAGATGAAATAATGGGAAGGGGGGAGAAGGGCAGGGATGGTGGAGGGGGGGAGGTGAGGTGAGAGAACGAGAGGAAAGAGGTGGGGGCTGGAGGAGGGAGGAGGAGGAGGAGAAGAGAAGAGAAGAGGTGGCCTTGTGATGCCGAGAAAGGAGGTGGTGTGTGCGTGAGCGGGGATGAATGTGTGTCCCTTTGTGTGCGTGTGGGTGTCTAAAATTATGACGAAAAACTAACACCCTCACCCAAAGTATGAATAACCGACCTACAACAGGCCAATGTAGGTTTCAATCTCTTCTCCCAGCACATTCGAGCAGCCTGCCTATACCACTAATATCCCACTAATACCACCCACAGTCCTCGCTCCACCTCACATCAATGAATATTTCATGTCTGATGGCACTTTTAAAGCAAAAACTAATTAGCAAATCCAAGTTGATCTGGCATTAGTCATATCAGGGCCAATTAAAAGCCCAGTTCTACTGTACATGTTTAATGCAGCGAAGTGGAATAATTGTATGTTGAGCAGGGGAGAGAATGTTAAACAGGCCATTGTTAGCAGCACTTTAGCCACTTCTAGCCTGGAGTCCATGGCTGGAGTACAAACTCTACCAAAGCAGAATAATGTTCGTACTGAAACACACACGCAGGACCCACACACAATCTTGAAAGCAGTAAACCGAAAAACTCCATCCATTAATTAGAAGCTGTCGGCCCATGAATTCCATTGGGGTCAGGTCTTATAATTAAAAGCTATATAGTAAAAGAGAATAGTTGAAGGGAAAATGACGGTTGTATGCTTCGGTAATAATATTAAACAGGGATCCAAATATTGGCAGAAGCTTACAGGTCAGAATGATATGCAGTATTAGTGGGGAGAAGAACCGTTTCTCTGTTCCAACACAGTGTTTCCTGCGGTCAAGCGCCAGTCAAACATAAGTTGTAAAGGGCAGTATTTGTTGGTTTCGGTTGGAGAAAGGTAATGCTGGTTTGTATTTGAGTCTTTCCTAACCTTCCCTCTGTGTGTTTTTTTTTTATGTAGGAGTTTAGATTGAGACAGACAGCACTGACACACACAGACTAAACTGTGCTGCACAAAAAAAGCGACAGAATAACAAGGGCTAGAGCTCTTTTGGAGTGGATGTCTGTTTCATCGCCCCCCTCAGCCCTCCTCCCCCCACTCGCTCTCCTTCACATTCCCTCTTTTCCTTCCTCTCTCTGCCTCCCCTGTCTCGTTCTCTCACCTGAGCTTTGATATGGAAATCTCTCACCAGCCAGAGCCCGAGGCTAGTTGACTGTTTCTAAAGATGTATTTGCTCAAAGCCGCTCAATTTCTCATCAAATGCTCACACTGTGTGTATAAAGACAAACTCTTTCACTGGGAAAATAACAACTAACAACCACGTACTTATACGAGGCTTTCAGCAGTCTGCAAAACCCAGACTCCAACAAAGAGGTTTTTCCAAGCCAAAAACCTTCAAGTTCTTAATAGCTTATATAAATTTGACTAAAAAGATGGTGACCTTTCTGCAAAGTGGAGAGCTGAGGACGCCAACTATCTTGTCGATGGAGTATTTCAAGTTACTGTGCGTGCTTATGTAGACAGCTCTTTCCCGCTGGTTTACCAGTCCTGCCATGATAGGTAATTATGTTACATTAAGGAGTCCCAACCAGCACGGCGACAACGCTGAGCAGAATAAAGCGACAACTGGAGCCATTCAAGGACACGCGGAACAACATACAAAAGATTTAGTAATAAGGGAATAATTTGGGAATGTGAAATATTTGGGAAGATGAGATATTCTTGCGAAAGAATGCAAATCAAGTCAACAACAATAATCAGTCCCATGTCAGCTCATTACGAGAGAGTGGTGTTATCAGTGGCACAGGTTTGAGAAGGTGGTCTTGAGCAATTTAACGTGATCTTAAAAAAGACAAAAAGATTTTTAACTTTAGCAACACAGCTCCTGTAGACATACAACGCTTTCAGTTAGAAAATCCTAACACCTAAGTGATTCGTAGCTTTAAAAAAATCATAGGAGTTAAATGAAAACATAAAGCTTTAAGAATATCAATGATGTTAGTAACTGCTTCACACATATAACATCAATAAGGGAGCTGAAGGGATAAGAAAATGTCTAGAATTTATATGTCTTCCTTTGTTTTTTTTCCATTAACAACAGACACGAGGCTAATTGAAAAAAAATACGTGCATGTTATCTAGCTGGCTTGCATTACCTGACATTTAAAACACGCCCCATCATCTTATTGCAATTTGTTTTGACAGCATCAGAACAAGTGAAAACATACAGAATATTAAACCAACAATTAGGAGTGCGTTAAGCAGGGAGACAGAAAAAAACACACACGAAGACTGACTGATTAGTTTCAAGGCCGGTCCGGACTGTGGGCATTGATGCAATTGATAGCTGATGTTGTGTTTCTTTAAATGCTGTAAATTCCAGAAAATTACCCATGATGCAGATAAGCATTGTGTGATGATGGTTAGAAAAGAGTGAGTCTGATCTGCATTCCTAAATAAAAAGAAAAACACACCCTGGTGAAAAACAGGGTGAAATCCCTCATCTGCTTCTCAGGAATGTGTGACCCATGAGGTGTTTTGCAATATCAAACAACCGGTCAGAAAATGTCTCATTTTTTAAAAAGTGCCTTGCATTTGATTTCAACAACGAAATTGGATTATAATTTTTTTTCTCTTACTTCGGGACTTTTGATTCTTACTTGTCTATTAAAACTGCAAATTACTCTCCAATTTGAAATGCAGGGACAAGAGAACAAAAGAAAAGAACGAGGGAGATTATTGTTTTCATTGACATCCAATCGTAGGTGGATGCATGCACACACGCACACACGCACGCACGCAGCACACACGCACACGGCTATGAAATATTAACATCTATGTGAAAAGACGAGTGGGGTGGCGGAGAGTGTTGCTCTATGTGTGTGTGTGGTCTGGGGTGAGGATGGCTTAAACTCACCTGTTCTCTCTGCTGGGGGGAGGGAGGATGGGCATGTTAGATAGGTAGATAGGGAAGCCAGCTGTTACAACACACACACACACACACATCCCACAGCATCCGCGTAACCCTGTGGGGATTAGGAACACCTGTATTCAGCACTGCACAATGAGCTATAGAAGCAGCTAAGCTAAAGGGCCTTGGGAGTTATTAGGGGATGGGGGATGGAACTTCAGAGCTGGGGGTTAATGCGTGTCTCGAAATGAAATAGATGTGAGAATGATGTGTAACAGATAGAAAACTGAGTTGTCAGAAAACTCCAGAGAGACTCGGGGTGTCGTGTAAGATATGTACACGAGTGTAAATGGTTCATTTTGCAGTTTGTTAGCCAAACAGGTGTCCCCATTAACAAGTGAGCTCCGAGGGGCGATCGGGATGAGACAACTGGCAGAGAGAGACAGAGACGGAGAGATGAATGGAGCACAAGGTGGCTAACGGGGAACATTTGCCCTCTCTGTTTGGGAAATTCTGCACTAAATGAGACAAATTACAGTACAGAGTATTGTCATGTTGTCTACACAACACACGCACGCATGCTGCTGTGTTGGTGTAGTATGTTGCATCCCTGGGGCTTGCACAGCTAAAGCCGAATAACCTGCTACCACACAATTCAGCCCACAACCTGCATGGGAGCACTGAGCACCACCTACACAGCTGCAGGCTTACAGACACACACATCCACACACACAGCAAGAAGGCAAGTGTCGAGCTTCAAACCTGACTGTCACGCAAACCAACGAGCCCCTCCGTCTCGTTTTCTCACCCTGCCACACCTTTGCTGTTTCCCCACAAACATGCAAACTCTGCAGCCGCGCGAGTGGCTAATATCCAGCGTAACCACCTTCCACAAACACCAGCTTGGACAAGAAAAAGGCAAGTAAATTTAACTCACTTATCTTGTTTAATTAATTCATGAGAGATAGTGCAAGTGGAAAGTGCTTGAAATCTGCTTTGCAATCCCACAAGCACACGCGCTGCTATTTTTTCCATCTTTTGGCCGATCTCGCCTACACTCCTCCTCCACTCATCCTTGTAGCTGTTGTCTTGGTCTGTATTATATTTTCCCCATGGAACACACAGATGGAGGTGCAGACACACACACACACACACACACACAACACACACACACACAACACACACACACACACACACACAGAAGTCCAGTGTTCTTGCAGTGATTACACTACACAGCCCCACCTTAGGGAAGCAACCTCAGTGGTAAAGCAAGGAGGGGGGAAAGCCTACAAAACACAAAGCATTCTGGGAGATGCTTAGGTGACAGTGTGGATGGCAAGTTCATTTCTTGAAATGCCATGCTGGTTGAGCAGTACAACTGAGCTTTCTCCTCATTGCACAAACTGTGTCGAAATGGACACGCGCGCGCGCGCGCACACACACACACACACACACTGCAGTGATTGTATTTGAATAAAAGACTTTGGAGGGTTTATCATATCAAGTGCCAAACCTTAACTCAGTAGTTGGAAGGACAAAACAACCAGACAAATCCAGGGAGGCCTAAGACAATTTGGAAAAATGGCTTGATGGTCTCTTAATCCCAGAGATCCAGTTAGTCGCTGTCAAAGAGAGGAAAAGGCCTAGATCTAGCCGGCCTGTATGAAGTTTGCAGCCGTGACGCGGAAAGGAGCACTTAAAAACTTTTAATAATGTGAAGTTTGTAGTCATTTTATTCATTCATTCATTCATATATACACTACTGTTCAAAAGTTTGGGGTCACCCAGGCAATTTCATGTTTTCCATGAAACACACACTGATGTGCTAACAAAACTGCACAGGGGTTTTCTAATCATCAATTAGCCTTTCAACAACACAATGTAGCATTAAAACACGGGAGTAATTGTTGCTGGAAATGGACCTATGTAGCCCGCGTAGATATTCCGTTAAAAATCAGTCATTTCCAGCTAGAATAGTCATTTACCCACGTTATTTGTGCTTCATTTAATGTTATCTTCATTGAAAATAAAAGCTTTTCTTTTCAAAAATATCAGCATTTCTAAGATACCCCAAACTTTTGAACAGTAATTTATATATATATATATATACATATATATACATATATAGACACACACACACACACACACACACACACACACACACCACACACACACACACACACACACACAACTTAAGGTGACTGAGGTTCACTTGCAAAATATTGTTTCATTAGCTTTAAATTAGTGTTCCCAGTCAATGTGTTCTCATGACTTGCCATCAGTTTGCAATTAAAATATAGGACTGGATTCACATAACATACATAAATCCATGATGTACACTTGCACTAAAATCTGATGAGTTTGTCTCACATTACTATGTAAAAAGTTTGGAACCCCCAGGCACACAAGCTGATGATCAGGTAAAGATGTCTGTCACAGGTCATTACACTCACCTGGCTGTAGCTACTGGAGGTGCACGACAGCCAGGCGCGCATTGCCGTCCTCACACAGAGCGTGAATGAAGTGTGGTCCCCTGACAACCCCCACCCCCCCCCAGCCTTCTCTCACATGGTAAGCATGGCAGAAAATGGAGGAAGACGGAACTGACCGGTTTTGAGAGGGCAGACACAGACAGCAGACACATCCACACAGCACAGGAGACAGACTGAGAAGCGGCGAGGGAGAGACGCTTAAGGCTCCAGTCGCCAATAAACAGAAAAAAGCACTTGACGCCACTCTTTCAACTCTCAACACGGATCAGATGATGATCAACAATTACACACACACAAAAAATACCCGAGAGCACCATCTGCAAACAAAATCCCCACCACCCACCACCACCTCTCCCTCTCTCTGTCTTGTCTGGTACTCAAGGGTTGGGTGTTGACGCAGCAGAAATTTCCAGCTGGAGAAATCCCCCTTTTGGAGGTTAATCGAGGGGAGAAGGAGGAGGGTTTAAGCCCTCGTCTTCCAGCCTCTCTGAGCGCTTTCATTTTGAATCCCCTCCAGACGGCTGCACGGAGCATCACCCCGTATTTTTCTGTGGCACGATATGTGTGCATGACAATTTCTGCCCCCCCTCCTCTTCACCGCCACCTTCCTTTCCCGACCAATGTGGCAATAGGCTGTCACGCTGTTCAAAACTTTCGCGAATTTCACCCGAATCCGCGGTTTCATCAAACTCGATCAGCTGATTGGAAACCCAGCAGAGAATGATGCATGTGTCTGCGAGTGTCACGTTCACCCGAGGAGGTATTTTTCACACAAAAAAGTACCAGCTACAGAAATTCGTGGATGACATTCATTCAAAAACAACATTTACGCACACTGGGTTTGTTTGGAGACAATTACGCACACTGGATTTTCTCCTTGCGCGCAGTTAACAACATTAATCTGAAAGTATTTCTCAGTAACCATTTGGTCCACTTTGGAAATACGTCAAAACACATGTTCAGACACATAATAAAAGTAGATTTGAATTCCTTTTTGTCTGTCTGTGCTCTCTTATTCGCTACATAACGTGTAGAAATGTACAATGTGCGTATCCCGGCAAAGAATGACAGCTTCTCCAAATATCAACAAGCGCAATAGACAGCTGGCTGTCACGTATGGAACAGGTAGGCGTACTTTCAGACTGTCGCCTGCTCACTCGCTCGGTTATGTTGCTGTCAAATACACTCATGCCGTGGCTAACATGATGCCAATGGACCGGAATATATATATATTTTAAAGCCAGAAGACGGACAGACAGGCCTTCACATTAGTAGCTTTCCCGAGAAACACTACCGCGATTGCGAAGAGTTGCATTGTGTCATGTCTCCAAACCTGTGCGCCCACCAAACTATCAGCTGTGGACGCTCCGTGAGGCAGAAAAAAACGCACAACTAATTGTTGACATGGTACAAAGCCGTGGAAATGTGTGGCGATATGCGTGGCGCCTGAATGAAGGGGGAGAAAAGGCGCAAACCTGTTAGCAGGAGGTGGAGGAAAGCGGGGCTGAACGCACGCTGGTGGAAGGGCTTTAACTAGTAATATGAGGAAGTCAGACATACCTGTTACCCCATGGGGTCTGGGCTGGACGCGGTGTCGGTCCTTCGGAGTCCAATCCGCTGTGACAGCCCGAGAGAAGAAAGGAGGGGACGTCCAAAGCGCCGGGTACTGTCCTTCCTCTCCTCTGTGTGCTTTCTGTAAAGTGTTATTCCCCGTTTTTTTCTCCAAACTCCCCGCTCCTCTTCCTCCACCAGCCCCCTTTTTTTTCTTTCTCTCTTTCCCTCCCCTGCTTTTCCGTGTCTTGGTATCAGGAGCCTCCCCCTCCTCCTCCTCCTCTGTGCATGTCTATCTCTCTCTCTCTCTCTCTCTCTTCCTCTCTCACCGTCTCTCTCTATCTCATTCTCCCCCCCTACACACACACTCTCTCTCCGTGTCCCCGTATCTCCTCTCTCTCTCTCTCTCTCTCTCTCTCTCTGTCTGTCTGTCTGTCTCTTTTTCTGGGCAGAGTCAGGAAATGAGACAACATGAACACACACGGAGCTTATATCCATCTGATGTAAGATGAGTCTTATCAGAAACACTCAAAACATATCATTTATTATTATTATTAACAATAATAATATCAATGCTAATAATATTAATAATAGTGATCTGCTTTATGATGTCAGCAGTGGGGTTGTCATGAGTCTGTGGGGCTTCTGTCTTGTGCGTCTGTTGCCATAGGGCTCAATAATGACCAGGGGATTACTGTAACTTACCCCCTCTTGTGGCAACAACAAGAAAACACCAGTCAGTCACATATTTGAAAAGATTTTTTTTTTTTTTTACAGTTTGACACTGTTTGGCTGGAAAACACCTATCACAGCCATGTGATTGTAGCCTGCAAGCATAGTGTTTTTTGGCAAAAAGTCTGGGGTAATTCCACCTCAGTCTGACCTCTCCCTTGTTCGCGCATGATGGATTTTTCTTGTTACATGTCTTTTTAAGTTATGGGGGGGGGGGAATTATCATGAGGTGATAAACTTCAGACGCTTGTGCCAGAGAACAGAGGAGGGGGGAAGTTTTGTGCGATACCAAAACAGCTAGTACATGTATTGCAATATGCACTTCTTTCTGTATATAGGCAGTAGTACAGAACTGATCCCATGAGGTTAGAATCAGCATAGAGATAATTGATGAAATACTCAGAGGTGGAAGAAGTACTCAGACCATTAGGAGCTTTTTACTTAGGTGAAAATATCGGTAAAATATTCTCTAACAAGTAAACCTACTGCATTAAGAAGGTACAGAAGTAAGAGCGCTAGACCTAAGTGCTGAGAAATAGTCCTATGATTTATGTGTAAAAGTATGACACATCACCTTAGATTGTTAATGCAACAATGTAGGAGCATCATTTGACTCTCCTAGCTGCTGAACTTAGGTCTACTTTATCTATTTACCAACATATATATATAGTTCTTTAGCGCAGTGGTTGCCAACTTAGGGGTCAGACACCTCCGAAGTGTTTCGAAGATAAAATTGAGCGGCCATGAGATCATTAATGTAGCACAGCATTAGTCCAGGCAGCACACTGGACTCCCACCATTGGCTGATTGGCACTGATTTTTATGCTGTTTGCCTTACAGTGACCGGCTCATTCACAAGCGCACGACTAACATCCAGTTTCTCAGGTGAAAAGCTCAGACACTAGAACTGATCACTTTTCGCTGGTAATCTCATGATTATCACAACTCTCTCCACTCCCACAACCTCTGCTTTATGCGGTATTTTACATTGTAAAGCTCCGTCAAACAGAACAGATTCTTTTCCTCATATTCTGCCTGTAGAGATATTTGTTATATAGGCATCACGGATGGGAAAACTCATGACGATGGGGTTTTTGCCTTCAAAAAGGTTGAGAGCCACTAGTTTCGAGGAGTACAGTTGTCGTAAAGATTGAGTCGATGTAACATGAACTGGTTACACTAAAGTAAAGTACAAATATTCAGAACTGTGAATTCCAAAAGTAGTGTTACTTTCCATAATTGCAAATACTGCATGTTGACGCAACAAACAAGCTGACTGCTGTCAGTTGCTGCAGGAGTGTCCTAAATTAAATTTTTTCTTACAATGGAGAACTTGTCTATTCTTAACTATTGTTATCAAAAACTGTAACTTCTACAGCGCGAGTGAGAGTGGGTTTTTTTGTGTGTCAGTGTGTACAATGAACTGTGTGTGTGAGTGTCTGTAGTAATGAGGAACTGTGGCTGGGCCTGTTTCTTAGGAAATAAGAATATATCATCTGTGACCAGGAATCGTTGTAAGTTTGAGGAAGTGGGAAAAATTTATGGGGAAGAGAGCAAGTGGCACAGCTAAGAACGTAGGTGTGTGTGTGTGTGTGTGTGTGTGTGTGTGTGTGTGTGTGTGTGTGTGTGTGTGTGTGTGTGTGTGTGTGTGTGTGTGTGTGTGTGTGTGTGTGTGGAGAGAGTGATGTGTGACCTCAAACAGCAGGGGGTAGATCCGTGCCTCCATCAGTCTGGGTAGTTGGCTGCCGAGGGCCGGATAACGGAGAATGTCAGGCCATGTGGATTAAGGCTGTAGGTCTGTAATGCCCAGGCACAGATCTCCCTCTCTCTCTCTCTCTCTCACACACACACACACACACACACACACACACACACACACACACACACACACACACACACACACTCTCTCTCTCTCTCTCTCTCTCTCTCTCTCTCTCTCCAACTATGGTCTGCAAACACAATCCCTGCCTGAAACAAGCTGCTTTACTCAAAGCTGTGCTCGCTCACGCCAATGTGGCCTTCCAATCTGCCTGACACGACAAGCATGACCCCAGAGTCTCCTTATGCCACCTCTTCAACCCTACCCCTCCCCCGCTGCCTCTCCCTCACCCCCTCTTTGTGCTCATGGATGGGTTTAGGCATCATTAGGCCACTTACACATGTATTCAGTCCTGGGAACACTCATCATGGCAATCCACTCAGGAGAGTCAGGAGTGGTGTGGGGGGAAAGCAGGATTTTTGTATTACACTGGTTTATAGCCTGAGTGTGAGTGTGTGTGTGTGTGTGTGTGTGTGTGTGTGTATGTGTGTGTTTAGTACTTACATTCACAAAGCATCCTTAAAACATAAGGTGATGAGTGTGTGTTGTGGACTTGTGTGTGTGTTTGCTTTGAGGAGGAGGGGGGCAGTGTATCAGGCTCTGAATTGCTGCTTTTCCTCAGGGACAGTCAATCTTTCACTGTATTCTGCTTCTCCCCACCTAACTTTGACTTTTGAATAATGAAAGTAAGCATGCTGTTTTCATTTTGAAAGTTTGTCACTGAGGCCATGGAGAAGGTGGTACTCAGAGACACATGAGAACAGAAAGGCACACATCTTCTCTGAGTGCAGGAAGTGAGACCAGGTCCCTTTATGACGACTTGCATTTGAACCGCGACAAAAGGATGAAGACGGTAAACGCACTTTAGGAAAACTTTTTGAAGTCAAGCCTTAATTTGCTCTACCAGCCCCCTCCTCCTTCACTCCTGCTGAGGAACGCAGCCACGTAATTGGTCACATTGAATTAAACAGCAAAAAAATCTACAACTGTCATAAAAATAGCACAAGGTGCTTTCAAAGCCCCATCCACTACCCTTCACTATCAATTTACCAAGGGGAACAGCTGTGTGCTGCTTGTGCCATCCTAGCCCTGCTTGTATAGAAGGCACAGCCTGCGGCTGAAAGAACACTATCTCTACCAGGTGCAGGCAGGGGATGGGGGAAGGCTTTACAAAGGAATATTTGGCACAAGGTGTGAGACAACAATATGTGTGAAGGTGCAGCTTAGTGATACTCGAATCAGTATTGGGAAACGACAAGGCTTTTATAAAGAGTCCTCCCTCGGAGAGAAAGAGCAAATTAAGAGTATGGGAACCCAGTCCATAGGTGGTAGGAAGGAAGAGAAGAAGGAAAGGAATCGAGGGACCAAGAGGAAAGAAACGATAACATTAATAATGGAGGAAAGGAATCCGAAGAATAGGCAGATTTCTCAAAGAAAGTGTAAATGAATGAATTACAATGAGGAATGACACCGGGAAAAGCAGAATGAATCGAGGTTATTGGATTTAGAGGATGTAAAATCATCTGGAGGACACAGAGAATGTGTTTGTGCTCGCTGCCCACACATTTTGTTCCTGTGTGAAGGCAATGTGTAGCGGGTGGGGGGTGGAGGGTTGGAACACAGGAGCTGCTCACACCACCGCCTGTCCTTGTGTCACCCATAGGACTTCCTGTCCTCCCAACAGTGGTGGGCCTTTACGTCTATTGTATGTATATGATGAAAAGACGCCTGTGGACGAAGGCTGCAGATAGCGAGCTAATCAGCCCTCAAGTCGTGGTGTTTTTTGATAAGAACTACTCCTGGCTGGCCTCACCGTGTCCATCGGCATGTGCAGACAAAACACATTCATTTTCCCCAGTTCAGGGCATGAGTGATCTTCCTCCCAAATGAAAAATAGGCAGACTCATATTCAGGCTTTTCATGCCTCTGGCTGACTCGCTCTATAGCCCTGCTAGCCACTTTACTTTAGGGGAATCCAGATCTTTCCTGTTTATCATATTCTAGTTCTCTGTGTTATGAATCCTACATGAAACTGCCCTCTCTCCCTCTGCATCTTGCTATCTTCGTCTTTCTCCGTCTGCATGTCTACCCTCTTGATCCCTTCCTCCACTATCCTACCCCCTCTAAATCTCATTTACTCCATTGGAAGTAGTAGGAGAAAAAAAACATTGAGAGAGAGAGAGAAAGAGAGAGAGAGAGGAGTACAAAACGACCTTCTCTTCCCCGAAGCAAGAACATCTTCTTATTGTGGAGGTCACCGTCTCAGTTCAGCCCCACGCTCTGAACACTACTCTGCTTGTTTTAATGATGCACAGAGCGGAGGGAGAGGGAGGGAAAGAAAGATAGAGATAGGGAAACTAACATAGTATCAGAGAGGGAGAGAGAAGAAGGGGGGAGTGAATGGAGATGGGAGGATTGGGCTATTTTTTTCTTCCGTCTCTGCTCTCCCCCACCCCCCTCTCCTATCTTCCCTCCCCCTCCTCTGTGCAGAAAGTGCACCTCTCTTTCCACATCCATCTTGAAAGGTTCTTCTAAGCTGTCTAACCTCTCAGCAATATTATATATTATTGCTTGCCTCAACCCACACTGAAACCTGGGTTGCTATGCTACAATAATATGACCTCTCATCTCTTCTCCTCCACTACATTTCCTTTCTCATTGCTTTCGCTCGTTTCAGCGGGGAGGCAGGGGAAGGGGTTAACAGCATCCCCCGGTCAGCTTCTTCCCCATCAGGACTCTCTGTCTCTTTAATGACCTTCTTGAGCTCGATGGCGCTGTTTGATTTGACCCCACTGACCATGTGGGGTCACGACCCCATTCCACACCACAACAAATTATCTTTGACCCTTATGGGAGAGACAGGATCTTATTTATGCTCTCTATCTATATAATCACGCACCATATGCAACATCTATCTGTCTTACAGGAAAACGTACTCATTATATAATGCATATATAACGTACTGTTGGGTAGTTTCATCTCTACTAGTGCACTGTATAATTTGTGAAATCTTTAACTACATCCTGGAGTAAGAAGTGCAACACATTCCTCTGACATCTAGTGAAACAGAAGTGTAAAGTAGCAAGTTGTAACTACTCACATCAATTAAAGTACACCCAGGGTGCACTAAGTTGTGATACAATAATAAGCACTTATTCACTTTGACAGAGAGATCCAGTTATAGATTCGGACTGATATGAAGTGCTGGTTCTGAAATTCTCAACCCAAATCCTCACGCACAGCCAAAATTCTCTGTTACATCATCCATCTCCAATCCCTTCCTCCTCCTCGTTCTTTCCCTCTGCCATCCTCTTCTTTCTCTCTTATCTCTGCTGGCCCCGTCTCTTGGGGGGTCGTTCGTTTTTGTCATAATCACCTTGGAGATTGGGGACCGGTGCCCATGGCAGAGCTGAGCTGAGCGGAGGAGAGGAGAGGAGGAAAGAGGATGAGAAAGAGAGAGAGAGAGAGAGACAAAGGTGGGGGGGAGGCGGTGTTAAGATGAGCAGTGGAGGACAGTCTTGTGCTGGTGGAGGTGGTGGTGAGGAGGGGGATGACGGCTTGTCTGGCTCAGCCCCGGCTAATGTGAGGGGACAGCCTTGGCTTTGCCTTAACCATACTCGCGCCGTTGATGCCAGGCAGAGCAGGGAGGAGAGAATAGACGGATGAAACGCTCTCCTTTTCAGCGCTGCCTTCACCCGCCCGCACTGACTGCATTTGGAGGCGCGTGGGGCCCCGATGTCACACCCTGTAGGTGTTTAAGCTGCTTACTTACACCAACAAGAGAAAGAGATGAGGCAATCGAAGACAGGGAGACAGAAAGGGAGAAGAAGCAGCAGAAAGGATGAGAGCGGGAGAATGGGGAAGAGTTAGAAGAGGATGGGGGCGGAGGTCACGGTTGTAGGTGGTAGTAATGTGTAAGTATCCCAGTTCGACTGTCTTCACACCAAGGAAAGGGTTTATTTTGTGTGGGGGATATTCATCACGCATTACGCCTTTGCAGTTTTGCATGCATCTAGGTGTGACGATTAGATGCTGCATTGACAAGCAGGAAGTGGCTAAGAATCAGGATTAAAATATGATAAAGTGGGTTCCTCCAGCCCCACCCTGTTGACTTTTCTTTACACTCTTTCCATAAGAAGACGCTGAAAGGGAAGGCGTGGGATGCACCAGTCAGGAGATGGGTTCCTCAGAAGCAGGAGACAGGGGTCGCGGTGTGCTGTGCGAGTTAAAAAAAAAAATCCTATCTTGCTGTCAGGCGTATGTGTGCTTTTTCACTGAGGTGTGAGGGGGTGATGATGTCATGCGTTAGAGGGGTTTAGCATTCGGGGGCCAGGGGGTGATGGGCGCAAGAGGGGATTTTGTCGGGATCATTTAGGCATGCCACCTAAGAATGGACACACGCACGGACAAGAGGAAGGCCAAAGGGCGACGGCCGCACAAAGACGACTCACGCCGGCAAACACGCTCGACATTGTGCTCTTGGTCTTTTTCTCCGTGAGCTGCTCTCACTGTTTCAACTCGTGTTTCTGTCCTCTCAGCAGCCTTCTTGTTGATGCATGCTGGTTAGGTTCTCAGACACTCCCTCCTCAGGTCACTGGCTCTGTTTGTCCTAGCCCTCCTTTCCTTCAACCCTCTCCCCTCCGTCCCTCCCCTCCTCCACCTCCTCTCTGCCTCTTCTCCTCGCCTGACCAGTTCCTCTAATTTGGTTTCTAATTTTTTTTTCTGTACCTCATCTCCTCTCCCTTCAGCTACGTGGGGGTAAAGTACAGCCCCTCCCCTCGGCCGTGTTTGTATTTGCTCTGTGAGTATACGTGCACTGTGCGTGTGCATACGTGAGTGTGTATATGTGTGTGTGTACGCACCTGTTTGTATGTAAATCCCCTAAAGTACCTCAGGTTTTGAGCTGTGTGGTAATTTTTAAAAAAAATGATGATTTAACACCGATTGGCCTTCGGGAAAACCAAAGCCCCACACAAGACTCATGGTTAACATGCTGGGAGAAATGTGGGTTTATGTGTAAAACACACAGACACACGTGCATGCGCGCACTCACACACACACACACACACACACACACACCCTTGCACACACACAGCGATGAAAAAAAGACAAGCAGACCAGACAAGTGTATAAAATGTGAGGCGCACCATCCTATTTTGTTATACATCTGAGGCACAGCAGAATTTTTTCCAACATCAACCTGAGATTGTGTATTCGTGTGTGTGTGTGTGTGTGTGTGTGTGTGTGTGTGTGTGTGTGTGTGTGTGTGTGTGTGTGTGTGTGTGTGTGTGTGTCTGTGTGTGTGTGTGCGTGCTGGACAGTGAGATAGAGAGAAATTGAGCGCAGCGTGGTGGTAGAGCTTACAGTAAATGGAGACATTTAGGAAAGCAGTAGACAGTCAGACACAAACACACAGATCAAAGAGGTTTGAGCATTACAGTACACTGGGGAACAAAAGGAATAGAGAGAGAGA
This sequence comes from Acanthochromis polyacanthus, assembly GCF_021347895.1. NCBI lineage: Eukaryota > Metazoa > Chordata > Actinopteri > Pomacentridae > Acanthochromis > Acanthochromis polyacanthus. The sequence continues at coordinate 33,158,378 of NC_067118.1, forward strand.
GAGGGAGAGAAAGAGGATGTGAGTGAAGGTGAATAGAAACCCCAATCAATATACCATCCAAGAACAGCTTGAGCCACACAAGGAGCGGAGAAAACTGAAAGAGGGGTAGAGATGAAGGGAGAAAAAGTGGGTCAAATAATGAGATGGGAAGGGTGAGTGTCTGCACACAGGACAGAGAGATGGAGGGAAGGAGGAGAAAGATGGACGGCGCCGCGATAGAACGAGAGCGGGGTCGGTGGGGAGAGGAAAGAGCATGAATGAGGGAGTCACGAGCTCCTGACCCGCGCTGACCCCGTCTGCCAGGAGGACTCGAGGAGCTCGAGGCAGGGGAGGGGAAGGGTGAGGTCTTGTGGGAGGTTCAGATAAGGGAGGAGGTGGTATTGATGTGACCAGAAGACGGGGGGAAGGGAGATGATGTGATGAGGGGGAGGAGTGAGAGTGAGGGTCAGAGGGGATGGGGGGTCAGCTGGCCATCCAAGGACAGTAGGGAGGCCATTTTTAATTTTAATTTTGTTCTCCTAACTGAGCACACAAACGCCACTGCACACCGTAAGCTCAGAACCTGAATTCACCTTGATACTCTCATCTGCCTCATCTGCACTTATTCTCGTATCTCACTGACATTTAGCATCTTATGCACATCACCTATCAACCTGGATAACATTAGAGCTGCTCAGATTTTCCATTCTGAGCACTTTAAACCAAACTCGATTCGTAGAGAAATCGTTTATTGTAGAGAGACTCAAAGGATCCCACAGTGCAGTCTAATATGTGGTGAGTAACTAGAAGATGAGTAGTCACAAAATGTTGCTGTTCAGGATGGATTAACAACTATGTTAAGCAGACTACTGTCTTGAGGCTGCATAAGCAACTCTAAGATCCTAAAAGCCCTACATTTGCAGCAATGACTAGTTTGTGCCAGTTTAAGTGAAAATTTGAGAATGCTAAAGTACTACAGCAAAAATATTGATTTCAAGTTTGTTATCTAATCCTGTGGCTTTGTCTTGAAGACATTCCAACTGCTAAAATCTAGCGTTGTCCCTTGAGGGAAGAATCACACTGCAAATCTTTGTTCCACCATGCAAAACTTCACGCGCTGTACAGAGAATAACAGAAATAGAAGGTTTACAGAGACTCTTTGGCAGAATAATCTGACCATGCCCATAGGTCGTTGCAAGGAAGATACACTGCCTGGCCAAAAAAAAAAAAAAAGTTGCCACTTCGATTTAATTAGCAAATAGGTAAGAGCCTTCCAGTGGATAACATACTGCAGTGATGAATATGTTTCAGTTGACAACTTATTTAACCCTAACTGGTGCAGTGAGGAGCTTCTCATTTCACAACCATGTTGGAAGACATATCCTGTGGGGGAAAGGATGTTAATCTGTCTCAGAAGGGTCAAATTATCGACCTGCATCAAGCAAAGAAAACAACTAAGGAGATTTGTGAAACTACTAAAATTCGGTTAAGAACTGTCCAATACATCATTAAAACCTGAAGAATGGTGGTGAACCATGATCTTCGAGGAACAAATGTGGTCTGATGAGTCCAGATTTACCCTGTTTCAAAGTGATAGGGGCATCAGGGTAAGAAGAGAGGCAGATGAAGTGATGCACTCATCATGGCTAGTCCCTAAAGCCTGTGGGGGCAGGGTTATGGTCTGGGATTGGTCAGGTTCAGCAACGTTATGTTCCCAAAGAATGAGATCAGCTGACTACCTGAATATACTGAATGACCAGGTCTTTCCATCCAGTGGAGTTTTTCTTCCCTCATGGCATGGGCATATTCCAAGACGACAATGCCAGGATTCATGGGGCTCACATTGAGAATGAGTGGTGAGACTTCATTTTCACACATGGATTGGCCTCCACAGAGTCCAGACCTCAGCCCCATTGAGAATCTGTGGGATGTGTTGGAGACAACTTTGTGCAGCGGTTCGACTCTCCAATCATCAATACAAGATCTTGGTGAAAAATTAATGCATCTTTGGACAGAAATAGATGCGGTGGCATTGCAGGAGCTTATTGAAATGATGCCACAGCGAATGAGTGTCATACTCAAAGCTAACAGCACTCCAACAAAATATAGAGAATATAAAGTGTGCAACTTTTTTTTTGACCGGCAGTGTATGTTGATATGTTCCAGAACTAACCTAAAGCCTTGTGTGATATTGTTTTTTTGAATGTGTTAATTTCAAACTGCTGTACCACATCAACTGAGTTTCAAATGCGGAAACAATAATGTAAGATTTTAATGCAGTTTATCTGGCACATATGTGACCAATTGACAATGACTGTCCAAAATTTGACAACAAGCATTTGAAAGGTCGGCCGGGTTGTTCTAAGAGCACTCCAGTGGTTTAGCATTGCACTCCTACAACACTGATGAACAAAAGTTGATGCGGCAGCAGCAGAATTAGCACTTTTTTAAAAACATTCAGTGCATTCTTCTTCCTTGTCAAAACCTGGTATCTACATTACCCACAAAGTAGCTCAACTGCTGACAGTTTGGTCAGAGATCTGGGTGGTTGGAGTGTGATTTTGGGTTCAGCCTCGAGCAGCTAGCCTCAAGCAGAGATGAGGAGCAGCCACAGAGGTCTCATAAACTTACTTCTTTCTGAGATTTTTTAATTTTCAGACTGCAGCCCCTTCAGTGAGTCAAGAGACATCACTGGAGGCAGTTTGTCAGATTTTTTTTTTTTTTTGCACTGCTCTCTCAGGAGCCACAACATACTTTACACAATTTACACATTTACTGCAGCATATATACCATACACTTATGCAGCAATACCTCCCAAGAGCTGTAAACGCACCTTGATATGTAAATGGAGGAGATCCCCTTTAAGACCCCATTCAGTGCAACTGTTTGATTCTCGCTGGGGACTGTTGTTGCAACTTATACTGGCATCTCTCTGAAATAAAAATCAAGTGCAAAATAAAATTAAAGATGATTTGTTGCATTAGATTTAGTAACATTTTTTGGTTGAAAAGTTGGTAAATTTAACAATTGTTACACAACATCGGCCATGCTTTCTGAGCTCTGAAACACGTGAAAGTAAATCTCAGAAATGTTTGAGAAAAAGTGTAACAATGTCATCTTGAATTCCATCTAGATCCTGACAAACATAAACAACAGAAGTGAATGCACCCCTTTACAAAATCACTAATATGAAATGATTAAAATTGTATGGCCTCACAATGATTGCATGACCTCTACGTTGAACAATAAGGTCGCATGTAAAAACATAAGTCTTATGTCTACCTTTAATTTTGATGACAAACTCAATCCTTCTCAGCACAAAGGATAACTATGTTACACATTGCTGGAGAGATGTCCTGCCATTCTTTCAAGACATTTTTTTCAGCTGCTCTTTGCTAGAGAGGTTGTGTTGCTTTGTCCTACTCTTTAAAATATCCCAAAGGGGTTCTATTGGATTCCAGTCAGGCGACATACTTGGCCAAGTCATAATTTTCACTATTTCTTCTTTACAAACTCTTGTGTGATTTTGGCAGTGTTCATTGGATCGTTATCATGCTGTAATATTCTTCTTCTGCTCAGATTCTGGACACTAGGAGTTATCTTGTCAGCCAGCATTTTAGTATATTCACAGGCATCCATGGTGTCATCTCCCCAATGCATATTTCACGCATGCAGCCCCATATCACACTCCCACCTCCATGCTTCACTGTCAGGACTATGCATTCATCGTCTTGGTCAGGTTCATGCCAAACATGCTGGATCCCCTCTGAGCAGAACAAATTCATCCTCTAATCAAAGATTGTGCTCCCTATTCATCAGGCTTCTTTTCATGTTCTTAAGCAAAGTTTTCTGTTGCAGTTTTGGACTGAAGAGCAAGCAATGTTTTTCCCTTGGACGCTGTCCATAGAGGTCGATGCATGATGATTTTATGCACTGTCCTTCACGCTGTCTGAGCTGTCACAGAAACTCCAATTTCCTTTGATAACCCCTGCGCCAAGTCTGAAGCACTTGCCCGTCTGTTTTTCAGAGTTAGATTGTGAAAGTGGCACACTGTCCATGGAAGCTATTTTAGGAGGATGGCAACTGTGGCTCTGATCAGCAGTTCTATGACTCTCTCTAAACCTCCTGATTACTGCCACAACTAGGTTTCAACTGAATCTTCCTGGATCTTATTTTACAAAAACTTCAAATTCTCTGGTAACTTCTGCATTCACAGGTCATTTTATATCTGTGTTCATGCAGTTAAGTTGAAATCACAAGTTTTCTAACTTGTATGTCATTGATTACAGGTGTATTCATTTTCGTTGCCTTGAGTTTTTTTTTACTTTGGGGCCTGTATTTGCAACAATAGTGTTTCTTAAATATTTGTTTTCAATTGGACAGAAGCAGAAATACTCTACTTGTCAATGTAGAAATAATGCAATTGTTGAAAGGTAACACAAATTGCAACCAGTTGACATTAAGTGATTTGCACAGGGGTATACTCATTTCTGTTGTATGCTGTTTTGCAGAAGACAATCACAAAATAAATAAGCCATACTCTTTTTAAGATACCTGCCAGATACCTTACAGTCTTCAGAAAGTCCTTTGATCATGTGGATTGCAATCTACACCTGGATCCAGATTTGGTGTAGGAAGGATTCCTTTTGATGTTCAAATGAACAACTGTCATCATATACACAGTAGCCTTAAATTTCAAACACGATGTCCTGAATTTGATATAAAATTCTGAACACTTACATAAAATAACTGAATATCATTTTATTTTCTTTCAATTTCAGTCAAGTATGTAAGGTTACCATGACTCTACTGTTTATGTCTATAAAATTATAAATTAAGACTCTTTCAGTTTAACCCAAATTTTACTTGGATCTTGTGGGTCTGCGGCTCCGATATGTCTTTCATTATATTTCATTGTATGTTAGAAATACAACAATGAGCATAGCACAAGCTGTGAGATGGCTTTGGAAGACTGATATTACACAGTATTCTTTAGCATGGTTCCTCATTAGGGGAATACTGACTCAGTGAATGTGGAAGCTTTGACACACAAATGTCTTTTCCTCAGCCTACACTCGCATTCACACACTCATTGTGTCTCTATCAAGTGAAATTAATACATAGCAAAGGAGCCGAGTTGTACCGCACAAATGTACACTCCCTCGTGTACCTCCATCCTTTTCTCGTACAACCTCCCGCTTCCTTGCTCTCTTCTCGTCCATACTCCCTCCTTCTTGCTTCTTTCACACACACACACACACACACACACACACACACACACACACACACACACACACACACACACACACACACACACACACACACACACACACACACACACACACACTCTCTCTCCCTTTTCTTCAGCCTCCTCACAGTCCAGATGGCCTAGCTGCCCCCACACTCACTCTCCCACATACACTCACTCCATGCGCTCCACCCCACTCCTCCTCTCCCCTACGGGAACAGCACTCCCTTTTCGAGGAGTAGGCCTCACCCTCCATCCTCCCCCACCACCCCTCACCCACCCAACAACAACAACAGCAAAAAAAAAAAAAAAGAAGAAAACACCACTACCATTGTGCAATGTATACACACACACACACACACACCTCCCCACACACAGGCATACTCTTCAACACATCTCCACTGTCCCTCCACAGACCACAGGCTTATATACGCCCACTCGCATACACACTGACACAGAAGATCTTGTTCAGAATTCTCCTCTTGTGCGGCATAATGACTGATGGGAATATTGTAGGAATGCGGGTACTGTAGGTGTGATATACTGCACGGCGCAGAGAGGCATGGTCAGACAGAAATCAGACTGGAGCACTGGTTGAATCTTCGGCTTGGCTGTTTTTATTCTTTTATTCTCGTCACTGAATCGCGTAAAACAAGACCATCTCATCCCTTCTGGTAACGCAGAGAGTTGGAGGATCAGCTCATCGACATCTTTCGCCGGTGACTCAGCTGTTGCTAAGCGCAGACATGATCTTTAGAACGTCTTTCAGTGTGGTTGTGTGACCACATCACGAGCGCTACCTGCACGTACATGCCTACGTACAGTCGTGTTAACTTATCTGTATAATTAGCCGCTGTGGGGTCAGGGATACAGAAGCAGAAAGATGATCGTCAGAGGGAACTATCAGAGAGGTGTGAGGGCTATTGTTGGCGCGAGTGCGTTCGTTGGCCGGAGAACGAAGGAGAAAGAGGGGAGAGTTGGGTGTATGAGTAGAGCGCGGTGGTGGTGGTGGCGGTGGTGGTGTGAAGGGGGGAGTGTAGGCCGGGGGGGAGGAGGAGAAGGAGGAGGAGGAGGGTGTGGTTAACGGTTGCAGCGCTCACAGGAAGCCGCGAGGCAGGGAAAGGGGAAGTGAACCACCCCCACACTGTTCCAAGGCCGCGGCGGCGCTCTCCTCGAGGATGGAACTAACTGACCTCAGCTCACAACTCCCACCACACCTTTAAACCCTCTCACGCACACAAAGACAGATCCACGGTGCACGGCCGCTCGCTCACATCAGCCGTGATTATCGACATAAAAGTTGGCCGTCATGTCATTTGTCACGTATCCTTGCAGCATTGACTGCCGTGACTGCACCTTATTCAGTTTTTATACACTCAACATCCTTGTATATTATGCTTTGTATCCCTGTAGCAGAAAAAAAAAAAAAAAAACGCCACACAAAGATGAAGCTGCATCACAGTTTTGGCCCCGCCACTACAAATCCCCTGTTCTTTGTAGGATTGCCAGCCATTTTCCAAAGTGAGCTTCTAGACTGACATTCCTCCCACACTATGCACACAATTAAATATAATGAAACTTTAGAACAATATGAAAATCATCTGGCAAAGCTTTGTAAATTGCTTGATCCGGTAATCCGTCATTAGGATCAATTTATTGCTGTTAAAAGTGTAATTATTTAGGAGATCAGAGCAGATGCACAATTTTAGAGTTGGGGAGTTGTTAGTCAGCTGCCAAAACATGTTAGAAATGAAATCTCAAAGGCTTGATATAGACATAGATGCACTGAAATCTTGAATAGAATAGAATTTTGTCATGCAGATTTAATGCGACTGATAGGGTGTTTTATTTTTATGCCACAGGTAATTCGGTGTCAAGTGCATCCGTCCTATTCTTACCTCACACGAGCTGACCTAAACTTCCCCGCTGACCCGCAGACTGCGCTGTATGTCGGCCAGCTCGGCTCACACTTGGCCACCATATTTTGGCTTTTCAGTCCCTACACATGTTCTTTCTCAGCCAAATGACTACAGGCGGCATGGCTCAAACCCTTCAACCCGGGTCAGCTGACTCACAGACCGAATGCTGTGGGGCAACAAAGGTTAAAGCTATGGGAGAGCTAGCATGAAAACACAGATACACACACGCACACATAAATCACGCATGCACACTTTGTACCGCACCCACAGCAATAATTTAAAAACCAAACAAACTATGATGGTGTTTTGCTTAAACATTTATTGTTAATAATTCAAATTAACACAGTCAAATTGGAAGAAGGCAGGTGACAAAATGTAAACGTTCCCTTCTTCAAGGTGAACTCATTGTGTAATATAAAACAAAAGTCACCGATGTGACCCTTTTCTTAAGCGTGCACATAATGTTACCGTGGTGACCGGGTTTTAATCTCTCCACAGAGAGCTGGTTCCCGATCTGACCCTTAACCCTGATGAAAGGAAGGTCAGCGGGGTCACACACTCCTCTGGTCCATTTTCTGTTTGACCATTTTCATCTGAAAGGATGTTTGTGAAATCAGTTTTCATGGTCAACAGAAAGCTGGTGTGAATACATTTAGTGGGAACGCAATTGTCCAGATATGATTACTGCGAACCAGGCGAAAGACGTCTGGAAACAATAAAAACAAAAGACCGCATCTCTCTATTGTTGTCTAATTATTGTACGGGGAGTGACAGTTTACGTCCATTGAGATTTTAGAACCACGTCAATATTTACACCTTCCCTAAAAATAATTTTTTTAAAAATCACGATGTTCCTCATTTTTAATCCGGTCTTTGCAGAAGAAAAAAAAAATCTGCATCTCTGTTAATACAGAAAAGACAAAATTATCAGAAACCCCAAAAACATACTGTGAAGTAACATTTATTTTACTTTTCACCTTTTTGCATGATTACTGTCTGAGGAGTCCTATAATCTGGGAGCAGTTAAGTGCTTCCTTGCATTTGTAGAAACATTTGCTCGGATGGTTAGTGGAAAATAGAACCGGAAACTATTGAACAAAGTACGATACAAGTTTAGAAAGGTCTGACTAGATTCATAAAAGTTCTTCCATTTCATTTCGCACTTCGTTTTGTACCTGTGAGTTTTAGATTGAATTACACATTTATCTCAGTAAGAGGTCACAGTATAAAAAGCTATTGCTTTTTGTCCTCCTGAAAAAAGGTACGTACATGCCACTGCACAGAACTCACCAGAAATTACTTTTGAAAATCAGATTCTCACAAAATGTCTTTCTTGGGGCTGAATGCCTGCAGTTCAGTTTCCTATTAAAATAAATTTCAAGGAATTTTTGATTCATCAAATGGTTCCGAGGAACAAGGACACAAACAAGAGGAGATGTAACAAGCGATGAATGGTCCAGGGTGAGTAAAATGAATGAATGCATCTGTACACAATTAGATATGCCGCTTATGAAAGTATAATCTCTCTAAAGGTACAACTTTTAAACATCTCTTTCCCTGCAAGAACCCCAATGCACAAATAACAGCTTCAATTTGTCTTGATTTAGGTTTATTTAAAAAATTTTGTATGTGTATGAACTACAGATTTTTTTCTACCTTTACTATTCAGGTCTGCCTTATGCGAGATGATTTGTAAATGCTGAACTGCTTTTGTGAAAAGATAAATGAAGAAATAAAATGAAAGTTGAGAAACGTCTTTAAGGATTTTAAACACACACATTTAAATTCTAGGAAAAAAAGCAGTGAGCAGTACGATGCTTTTTTTTCTTAAACCAAATTGAATATAAATGTCCTGTCGAAACACATTTAAAATATAACTTTTAAAATTGATTTCCACAGAATTTGCCACAAACGTTGTAAGGTAACAAAAGGAAAATAAATTAGTGAGCCTGCCTTTATATTTGCATTTGATTGACTGCATGCAGGTACTGACATAATAGTTACATAGATTAATGTACTTTTTTTTAGGCTGCACGTGTAATTTCTTTCTTTTTTTTCCCCGTCTGAAGCAATATGATTATGAGCACAAATCCATGGTTTTTGAATATGGACAACAGAACAGATTAACGGCTCCAGATGGGACCAAACAACACACTTTGGATCGCTGGATAAATATATCACCATCAGAAATAAAAATTGTGCCTTACTGTTGTAAAATAACACTCTATTTCAGCTGTAATATCAAAGCGGCACATGAAGAAATGCTTTAAAAAGTGAATTTTCAAGAATAAAGTAGTCACTCTTGAAAGCGGTGCCACTAATAGGGGATTCAGGCTATTTTTCTTTCAGATTAAAATAAAAATGATCAGTGCAATTTCCACATGCAGTCGCCTTTTGGTTAGTGTGTAAGTTGCTCCCTCTACTGGTTAACAGGCAGTCAAGTTAGGAGAAACTGTTGATATCTGCATCTCAACATGAAATATGCACATAAAAAACCCTGTTTTATGTTATTTAATTTGAACATTATCCTTTATAATAAGTAGAATGAGGTTTTCCTCCACAGTGCTGACTTGCAATATCTAAATTAGATCAAATGAGTTCAAATTAGAGAGGAACCTGTTTTATTAATTTTAGTAACAAAAATTACTCTATTACTAGATTGATGATTAAAGCATAAAAGGCCACTGTCTATTCAACAGCTAATAAAAAATATTTCTGTCTGAACATCAAAATATATTCCAGGAAGGTCCAGGCAGGTTTTATTTATTCATTCATTCATTTTTTTGGTGTTCCTCCTCATATTCTGCCGAGGTGAGCTAGCGTTTCATGGGCTGACGAACCTGAGATTGAGCCTGAAATCACCATTCTCAGGTTGGACAGTCCTAGAAAGAACCACTCAAGAGTTTAAGCGGGACTGGATGTCGCGTTCAGGCCTCTCCGTGAATCTCAGTACGCAGCGTCCACACTGAGGGCAAATGTTTGACAAAAGTAAAAAAATTAGCTAGTAGAAAAGATGAAAAATAAGTCTGTCTTAGGATAATGGTCCAGATGCATTTGCACCTCTGCGAGGGTGCACATTGTGTGTGAGGTGCTGGTGGGCGTTGCTGTTTTCTCCGTAATTCAGAGCCACAAAAATGTACTTTATGACCACGGAAAAGACAGTTTTAATAGTATTTATGGTCAGACTGTGTGGTCTTTGAAATTGCTAATCAGAATCATGCAAAGGCTGAAAAAAAAAACAATCAAGTATCCTTAACATAATTTAGGTATCTGCTCAAATAAAGCTTCATTTTGTGTTATTACATTAATACATTAAAGCTAAAATAGCACCACACCATTGATTTAAAATTATTTTATTTGCACAATTAAAGATGTTAAGATTTTGGCGCCAGAAGCAATCGTCCCGTAAGAATGATAAAATAATAAATAAATAATAAAATTTTGAAAATATACTTTAAAAAAATGCCATTGATTAAAACAGCATTGATTTTTTGTTGTGTTGCTGTTAATTTTTTTTTTTTTTTGCTTAAAATAAAAACTAATCTCAACCAGAGATACATCATATCTCATTTCAATAAAATAGAGCTTCTGATCTGATGATTAAAGAACATATTTAACATAATAGCATGCTATTTTTGTGCAAATGTTCTTATTCAGAAAACTCCATGAACAATAAATGAAGACTAACGCCACATCTGGCTCTCTGTTGTTAGCTAACCTGCACTGAAACCACTCAGAGAGCAATTAAACACTCAGCCACCAGAGCTTTAATGCACAAACTGAATCTCATACTAAAAACATCTAAATCACCCTGGCCTGACTTTATGAGGACAGTCCCCTCTTAGAAATATTTTACTCTCTTGATAAACTGTGCAGATGGAGAGTGCAGCAGAACACACGAGCACACAGAGAGAGAGAGTGAAAGCAGAAAGAGGGAGGAGAGAAAGAAAATACTTTACCCTCTTCAACAGACTAATCTAAACCCTCTTCACATGATTCAGAAATACTTCATTGTCTGAATAATTCATCCTCACCTATCAGCATTACGCTGCTTCTCTTGCTCTGCTCTGCTCTGCTCTGCGTTGGCCTACTCACACCATCTCTTCACATTTACAATCCAGACACACTCACTGCCAGAGAGCACATTAACCAAACAAATAACAACCATAAAAACAGAGTTACTTCCCATGTTTTCTCAACAGTCATTGCAATGATGGAGGACTGCAGCAAGGTTGTGAAGTCTCATTCTGTCTAAGAAGCTTTCAAAGTCTCCTCTGCATACTTCTTACCCACACGGCAGACCTTGTGACTCCCTCAAACCCAGGCGAGGCCAGACATGGGGAGACAATCTTCATCATGTAGAGTGAAAAAGAAATACAGGTCGCTGAGCTATAAAGGCCACTCCTGCTGCCTTTACCAAGCTGTGACCTCATCATGCTCTGTACTACCAATGGAGATGCATCTCTCTCTCTCTCACACACACACACACACACAGTGACACATACACCACCTTCCTGTTTGTCAGCGCCGGTGGTAAACTTTCCACTGACATCTCCATTCAAAGGGCCAATATGAAGTTTCATTCATTTCATCACTAAAAATATAATACATCTGTGGTTGATTTATAAAAAAAAATTCTATTTGAAATGTCAAAATAAAAGTATAGCAGGGAAACTTTTCAATTTATTGCAAATTTAACACAATCAATTCAACATTTTAGTAAAAAAAACAAAACAAAAACAGCTTCATCTTTGGCAGAAAAATTGAAACCTTTCAAATTTATTGACAGCTGCACACAGAAGAGCAGAACAAGACTAAAAACGGCGCCGCTGAGTTTCCTGATATTCTTAGCTCTTGCTCGTCTTTTGACCGTCCTTCTCACACCTCCTCGCTCAGAAGACGATGCCTCTTGTGTGTCAATATCTGCCCAACAGGCCACTGTTGTCTAATTGTCCATCAGCCTCGTGAAATGCGCGTCAATCACACTTTACCGTGGCTGACGTCTTGACAGCTGTCAGAGTGATAATTATGGAAAGTGATGGAAGATATCAAGGTTACTTTCCATGAAAAGAGGACAACCACAATATCCTTCCTGTTCATTTTTACAGTGTAGGTAATGCATCTTTCTGTCTTGAAATGTTTGATTAAAAAAAAATAAAATATATGCGGATTATTCAGACATGGTGAGAAGCTTACTCCATGTGCTTAGAGGTGTATTTTAATTACCTTGACTGAAGGGTATTTTCAGATAACTGGCAGCACAGTAGGTTGTTAAATTGACAGTTAACATAAATGAAACTATTCACCATGAGCAAATTAAAATCTCTATTGCACTTTTTATTAAATATATATATAAAAAAACATGCAGAATTGGTGAAGCCAAAAGGAGCATGAAGTCAAACAATGAGGCTGCAAACACAATCAGTGGATTTCTGCACAGAATGACTTCCTCACCACTGAATCCAGCAGTGACTCTACAGTAACAGGTGACTAAAAGTAATGACAGGATGCAGCGATTTCCATTACAAACTGACTGTTTTTTCCCCTTAATGATGTGCATTTCCTTTTCTCAAAAAAAACCAAAAAAAACATACAATAACTAGCTGTGAACTCGTAGAAAAGAATATATCCTGATATCAAAGTGAACTTTAGAAGCAACTTGTCTCATGAGTTGAAATACTGACGAGGATGAATATTGTGGAGTGCAACCTTGTGTCTGGCAAACATTTTCCGACAAAGAACAAGGCAATCTCAAATAGGCACGAGCTTTAACAGATGTATCACATTCATTTCAATGTTGCCGCCACGTAAAAAGAGCGGGAACGATCAGAACACACTCTGACCTGTGGATATTTTGAGTTTGTGTCTGCAACTAAACAGCCCTTTTTTAAAAAAAACAAAAACAACAACAACAAAAAAGAAACACTCCCATTCTACTGCATGAAAAACAGAAGCATAAATCAGGACATGTGAGACCGAAAACAAACACTTAATCTGTGTTTGTTAAATGCACATGACCCATTTCTGCAGCAACAAAAAGATGCAGGACTTGCCGGCCGACTGGTCAGGTCTATGCAGAGTACAGGTATGTAAATGAAGGATATTCTGCATAAATATACAGCACAAGCACATACTTAAAGCTGTATAATGAAAAACAGTTTTCAACATCCTTTTAAACTGGTTAGGTCAGCATCCACGCTGAAGGAAAAGAGTGAACCAGAGAGCTAAAAAAAAGAAAAGAAAAGACAGATGTACACCTACACATTTTCCGATTGAATGGTCCTTCAGAAAGCGCTCATGGCGATGGTAGTTGAGCAACATGAGTTCATGTTCCGATTTTAGTTTCGTCAAAGTTGTGAGGAAGGTATTTGGTAAAGAATAACCTTAAAAGCTTGACTTTTACTTCTTTTCCGTCACGTGCAAATTCACATTCAGTTGTGTCGTCCACAGTACACGGCTTAAGGCTCGATAAATCTTTTCAAAACAACACGCCGGCAAATTTCAATAGATTGTCACAATTAAAGCGCAGAAATAAAACATGACTTAAAAACATACTGTACAAATAAAAAATATTTTTCTGACATTATAACACAGCTCTCCTTGACAGCATTTACACGAGACAAAATAATTTAATTTAAAATTTAACCGGAGGCGACATTAGAGATGTTTTCTCCTGTTTTCAGTTTCAAGGCAATCTTGAAGGATGAATGTTATAGCCAGGCAGAGACAAAGAGAATGTCCTCATATTGTCCACTCAGGGCCACGGTCCTGAATCACCCAATAAGGTAAGTGCACCAACAGTAATTTCATCAGTAGCTGGGCTCATCCATCTCTTCATCACTCCAGTCAGGGGGTGCATCTGTTCCAAAGTATCGATCCCCGAAGTTTCCTACAAGGATGAAAGATGTAGCATCATAATTTACATCTATAAAAAAATACTTTAACACAAATGTAAATACAGTGCAATGGTAAATATTATATTCCAACTGTCTTAGAGACTATGTTCCTGTTTTCTCACCTATTCCAGGTATGATGTGAAAGAGATCATTGACCTTCTTGTCAACAGCTGTGGTGATGATTTTGACCTGTGGGAATGCGTAGGCCACTGAGTGGACTCCCATTTCAGCCATGAGCAAAGAAACCAGCAGGATCTTGTCCTCCTGAACGTCGTGATCCTGAAAACGAAGACACCCCCTTGAAAATGTGTAATGGAATTCACTGCAGGCAAAATGCATTTTTGAGCAATCGGCTGCACCCACCAGTAAGACCCGTACAGCCATCATGGCAGCTGCCCCGGTGGACACCGTGCAGTCCATCAGAATCACATGATCTTCACTGATGTCTTTCGGTAGACGCAGGTAATGAAGCTGAAAATGGGCAAAGACAGGATGTGGGTTAACACAAAGGTGTGACAAACATGAACCGTAGTTATATTGTGACATTATGAAGAATTCCCCCAACCTCACAATTTCCTCAAAAGGACAGCTAAACAGAATGTTTGACGAAAAAACAAGACCGAACAATACAAACCACATTCTGAGATATTAATAAAAATGTGTCAAACCACATGTTTGAGACTGAGAGTACGTGCAGGACAATAATGGTAAAAGGCTTCAGACAGATTAAAGTTCCACAACTCATATGCCATTAATTCAGTTCTGTACCTCTGGCTCTCCTGTGTCCTGGTTGGTCTGGATGAGGATCTTTCCGATGCGAACGTCTTTGCAGACAGCCCTCAGGGCCGGCTCCATGGTCTCCCCGGCTCTCAGGATGGACACGCCTGTGATCTGAAGAAAACAAAGAGGTAAAAAAATTAAACAGAGGTTAATTGCATCAGTTTAGGTACTGAGAAAAAAAAAATCTTCTGAATGGTTTCAAAAATTAAAATAAAAAAGTATGGAGAAGACGGCAGGAAGTAAATGGAGTTCACTCACCCTCTTCCCGTGGAAAGTCCTGCCTTCATAATCCTCTCCCTGGGGGGTCTGAACTATGTGGACCTGAGATAATATTAAAAATCAGAACAGAGTGAGCACAGTGCTATAACATACAATAGAAGTGAGGAAAATATATTGTGACTAGCAACATTGAATTACAAGCTGTCAGTCACGTGTGTTTGTCTAATGCATGATTAAGGTATAGGAACTTTCCATTGTGGCCACTTGCTACATTTCCATTGCCTTGCTGCAGGCAAATATAACCCGTGTACGTCTACCTGACTTGTCCTTTCAGTAAATACAAGCACGTACTCTTTTTCCATTCATCTTTATCTTTTCATACCCATTTCAAGGCTGCATACTGTATTGTCTTGCTGTATCTTGTCAGCATCTGTCTGCTCATCGGTTGTCTCCTCTTTTCTTTCTCCTACTTCTTTCCATCTGCACCCCGCTACCTAATGGTTTAGAGTCGACGTTCTATATAATACAAAGAACTGCAAACCCTTCTTGCAGTGCTCTTAATGAATTCACAGTGAATCTTAGTGTTTAGAACCTGTGAGGGGAGGAAGGACAGGGCTCGCTCGATCAACAGACGCATCAACCTCTTGGAGTAGAAGATGAACTCATCACGGCTGGTTTCCTTGTTTCTAGATGTGATGATCAGGAGAAAAAAGATACGAGATTTATGCAGCAGCTTTACCCCACGCAGGTCTATAACGGAAAAAGGCGCAGTAGTTCATGTAACAAAAGACGTTTCTCTGCTTTTACCTGATGATGGTGTGCATGCCCCTGACTTGGGGTGTGCTCTCCAGAACGCTGAGGGTTTGGGGGAGGGGTTGGGCCTGGTGTGCCGAAGCCAGGGCTGCCCTGTAACCACGGCAACAAATAGAAGTGCGGGGGTGGCACGGGGTGAGAGTAGCGGAAAGAGGAAAGATGGACAGACACATGAATGCAACACATAAGAACACGAGTATAATTAAGACTCGTCTACAGCATGTGTCTGTTCACACACAGGCGTGCACACACGTACGGTACGCACACGCAGAAAACAAACACGCAAACAGACGTGTGTGAACATGCACAAAAACATGAATCATTTTTTTCAAGAGTAGTTAGAGCAAAGTTGATAATGGTAGCGTAACCTCCGAAATAGGATTGCTTGGGGAAAAGGCAGACACACAGATTGCAGAGCACTCAGGGCCAGTGTTGAGTATTTCAGTGGAAAATTACAACAGCACAGAGACCGTGGTAATGGAAAAGGAGGTCAAGAATTAAAATGGATCAATTTCAAAATTAACATCGCACAGATTTGAAGCAAACCATCGCACTGTCTTAAATAAATAAATGCACAATGGTTCTGTTTTCCGTGATAGGTCTCTATTTGTAATAATTCAACAGGTTTCCACAAATACTGTAAGTATTAGTTTTAAATATCCAGTTAGCCTAGCTCGAGCTCGGACTCTAGAGGAACAGACACGCTGTTACAAATACTCAGTGATGCCACTACAGTATCCACAATGTCACTGAGATACACATTAGCCAGATGCAAAGAAAAGAAAAATCATAGCAAATCTGCTCACATATCCCAGCGAAGTTTCCTCTATGGGGGGAGAGTTTTCGACGAAACAATCACAACACAGGGGACACAGAAAGACGAAAAGACAACAGATAAGAGGAGGAAAAATGAGAAGAGACATAACATCAGGTGGATGAAGGGATGAAGGGATTATCAGACACAGTGAAAAGTGTGACAGCTGACACTTGCAAATGTCATATGTATCTGAAACACGCTTACTGCCGAGAAGTGAAATAATATGTTGTGGGTTATCGCTGAGTGTATGTGTCATGATACTGAGAAGAAGTCAAGTAAAAGGACATGCTGTAAAAGATCTTTGCAGATGCTAGGGTAAAAAAAAAAAAGAAAAGAGGGCCATCAAGTTTTGGATCAGATTTTGATATCTATACACGTGCATCCATTGTGTGTATGCGTGGGAGGTGCACAAGCTATCGTGTGGCTGTCACTCTTTCACCATGTAGAACAGCAGAGGTTGGTATTTCAGCTCACAGGCCCCAGCACATCCTGTGTCTAAAGACAGACACCAAGCTCACTTCCTCTCTTTCTCTGTCTCAGATACTGTGGCCGACATTCAATGGAAAAACTCAGCGCTTTGTAGTAGGGTACTGGAAACTTTCTCTGTGGCTGAGGTATGTGATAGTCAACAATAGCTGTAGCAAGAGCTTCCTCTCTCTTGCACTTTCTGTTACAGTCTTTCTCTCTCTCATTCTTGTTGCTGCTGAAAGGAGGGGTCAGTGACTTGACTCATTGGTGTATTTTTAGACACAGAAGGCAGGAAGAGTGTGAGTTGTCATTTCTTGAAAAGGTAGAGAGAGGGAAAACCAACATCTTTACATTGAAATGCTGGCTGCACCACACCACACCACACCACTTTCAAACTTTTGATCAACTTTGAGCAGTTTCCATGCAGTTAATATTTTTGCATTTCTTCAATACTGGTGTGAACGGAGGCTTTGCATTATTGTCTCAGATTCTCACTAATTAGCCACATTCGGTTTACAGATGCAACACTGCCGCCTTGTGACATGTCATGGCAGCAAGCAGATCAGTGGAAGGTAGAGGTTGGTTTTTTTTTGCTGGACTCGTTTTTTCTCTCCCTCCCAGTAAGAAGCTGCAGCAGTAGGTGTACTGGGCAGATGTTGAGGAGAGAATGATAGACAGGATAAAGGCCACTCTACCTGACGCTGAGCTCGCGCTGTGAGCCATGGAGGGATTTGGGGTGATGGGGGGGGGAGTGAGGGGAGAGAGTGAGAGAGCAATCCATCAGCAGCATGTGTGTTACTGTGTGTGTGTGTGTGTGTGTGTGTGTGTGTGTGTGTGTGTGTGTGTGTGTGTGTGTGTAACAAAGCAAACTGCACTGTCACACAAAGTGCTCCCTGGGGGCAAAAATGTCCCTTTGGTGACCAGTGATTAGTGCATGTTGTGCAACCAATTCAAAAGTGACGTGCTATGAATCAACATTATGAACTACGCAGAGGGGATTGCTTTCAGGGCTGCATAACTGATGATGGATAATTGTGTGCTGTGATGCCGTGGGTTCCACAACAACTAAACTAACCTGACAACTTATATAAACCTGAACATGAACATAAACATCTGGAAATTAGTTTGACCTGGATAAATGCAAATATTAACCGGAGTTAGTTGAAAACACTGTTAAAACACTTTTTCGTTGTAATATTTTATACATTTTTGAACTTTGAAGGTGAAGAAACTCTGTATTAATCTTAATATGTATTTAATCATTTGTGAAACAGAGACACTGCATAAGATCTGATTTTAGAAAAAGGTTATGTAGTCCAGAATCTTGCAAGGCATCAGTTTTGCAAACACCTGCAAAGCTCTGCAAAAGAATTGACACCTTACGAACAATTATCACGTCAAATCTTGACCTGCCCCCACTTGTGGTTAGACATACGCTGCACAGTCAATCACTTCAAAGTAACCTTTGACTGATTTATTTTATTTTTTAACTTGTGCACTTGAAATTTGTAGAAACAGGAACTTGGATCATTTCAAAAAATCTGGCATAATCAATCACCAGTTCTGCTACTCATGCTTGCTTACATTTTACTGACTTTAAACAACACCTTCTACAGTCCCTGGTTTGACCTGGGTTCTATGTTTATTTATCACAAATCAGATAACTTGCTGCTGTCAATGCCGGTATGGTGAGCACATACGATGCAATCAGCGACGGGTTAGAAAACAAGGTTGTGCGATCGGCTTTCACAATTAAAAAAAAAAACAAACTCTTGGCTGCTGATGTGACTTGATGATATTTGCTGATTGAAATGTTAAAATACTGTGGTGCACACTTACACCACGACATTTTTTTTTTTGCTTTGATCTGCCGCTCACCTACATGTAGTTCATTTTTGTGCCTGCCCATACATGTGTGAATTTTTACTCGTTACGCAACTGATAGACAACCTAGACTCTGACTAAAAGTGAAGCCATAATGTTTTGACTTTACATTCAGACTCATCAACAGATAAGGACTGTAATGTATAGATTCTCTGTATAATATTCTAAAGGTTTGAACTTAAATTTAAAGTATGCGAGTGTGCAATGGGTCACACTTTTTACTTCCTTTCATTATGTACTTTTGCAATGTTAATCTTTGATCTCAAATAGAAATTGAGCTTAACGTCAGATCAACTTCATTTATTTTAAATGTGCTATTAGACAAACAGAGTGACTGTCAGGCTTGAAGAGCAAGAGTCAAAGACGTGCTTACTTATTGGTGCTATAAGCGCCTAATACACACACAAAAAAAACAATAACGTAATGACTGCACTTGATAACTGTTACCACAATAGGTCGCAAAATAATCAACTTTAATGACAACGCCCAGAGCAAGCATACTTATTCAGCCTTCCCTAAATCCTGTGCAGTGAGTTTTCTATCCACTAGAGGGGGTAGTCTAGCTTGTGATTACAGGCAGAAAACAGAAGGGCTGCTCACAACTACATTTCCTATACATGCAATTACATGATCAGATATGAGAATCTAGTTTTTAAAAAAAAAACATGACGAAAGAATGAATGGTCATACAGCTCTACTAATATGAGCTTGTCATTTGGCAGATTATCAACGTGTGAGTGTGCTTGTATGCGTGTGTACATCTGTAAATGTAATGGCTCTTACCTCCTCCAGCTGACTGTGAACATGCTGCACAATCAGATCTATCGCAACCATGTTGCCGCCACCTGACAGGAAGACAAACGGAAAATCAGAGTGATGCTAATTTGGTATCATGGGAGCTTGACAACGTACTGTGACTTCTTTAGTTTAGCAGCAGTAAAAAGGCAATTTAATAAAATCTGAAACACAACATGAGCGCAGCAACTGTACAGCTGCATGGCATATTGGGATTGAAACACTTGATCCTTTTGTGATAATGCTGCCATTATGTCATAGAATTAGTGATGCAACACTGAAAATGTACACATGCAAATCAGGTAGTATGGACGCACCACGAGGCACCACAATGTCGGCCAGGCGCATGGTGGGCTCGATGTACTGCTCAAAGGCTGGCTTGACAAACTTGTTGTACTGTTTGATGACGCCCTCAATATCTCGGCCCCTTTCTGTAATGTCCCTCCTCAGTCGACGCACCAAACGGATGTCAGAGTCTGTGTCCACAAAGATCTTCATGTCCAGCAGCTGACAGGAAAATGTGAAACAGAGAGAAAAAAATTTGACTGAATGAAAATCTTTTTATAATACACACTCACACAAAGATGGCATGACTGAAATGCCAAGCTAATTATACCCTAATATTTATATGTTTAGTTTATTCATTGGTTTCTTTTCAACTATACCAAGATCCTTTATTACATCTGTCCTAAAAGCTAAGTTTACTATGCTCAAACTTCATATTTCATTATTTCTGACAACCAGTGAAAAACACAACAAATGTGTCTTGGAATACATGCAAAATTTAAATCTGGAAATAATAATTCAGCTTCTAAAAGACTGTTTTCTCTTGAAATAAATGATCACATTGGAGGTGGAATTAACTTTCATAACTTATTCCATTTACTTTTGTTAGCCAGTACCTCATTGCAACAGACAAATATTTCACATATTTATTTCCTGTAGATTAAAACCATTTCTGAATCATAGAAACTGTAGTTAGATATTATTATTATTCTTAGTTATATATTATTATTATTAGTAGTTATATACATTTACAGTTGAAAAACAAAATTGTCAATGCTCTCTGGTGGACAAACTGTGATGCAGAAACTGTCACTAAAACACTTCAATCGTAGTTTTAAAGTTTCTGTGATTCAATTTCACTGCACTAATCAGCTGAGATATATTCACATAGGTATCAGATGTTAAGCTTGTTTTGTATAAACAACACTGCCAAATTATAACATCTGAAAAGTGTCAACTATGCTCTAAAAAAAAATCTGTAAATCACCAGTAATGCTGACAACAGCCACTTCTATTGACCAGCCAGACATTTTGGAGGACGATAACCTTTCTATACCTGCAACAGCTCTTTATCTGCGAAGGCCATGATCCCCTCAAAGATGATAACACTGGCTCCATACACGGTTTTCTGTGGTGGACACAAGTGCATGCAATAAAACAGTACAAACAAAGGCATTGTGTATATAAACACGGGATCATATTGCAACAATCTTCATAATCACTCATAAGTAACATGTGCCACTGAGTAAATATCCAAAGGTAGTAAATGGATATTCAAAAATACAATCAAGCAGACAGAAACCATAATAGTTGTCTGTCACACACCATCTGGAGATATGCAGATTTGCAATGCGACTAAACCTCTAGAAGGGAGATTAAACTCTCTTAGGTAATCGAGAAACTGAGATTATTTGCAGAAACTCTGCCGTGCTATTCATTAACTTACAAAGGCCCAACCGCATGTCTGGATGTGTGCATTCATCCTTACCCACTCCTTCTGTCTTCCATGAGTTGTAAAGTCATACACAGGGATTTTCACACTCTTGCCCTGTTTGAGTTTGCGTAAGGTGTGTGTCAGCAAATCAAAGTCGAAGGCATCAGGGTGGTCGAAGTTGTAGTCATTACTGGCAGCCAGGATCTGCTGTTCTTGAGACAGGACCTGAGGATCACCACAATAAGAATGTAGGAATGACTTTAAAGCAACATGATTTCCTGAACAAAGTACTTCCTCTGTCTCACTCTCTGGCTTTTGCTTAGACACATACATTAACATTTGCATATAAAATAAAAATATATACAAGAAGCAGCATTATATAAGTGCATTGCAGTGCAGCAAATATACATACTCAAGTACAGGCAAATAATTTGCATGTGCTTGGACAAAACAACTGCACGCTGCACAGATCAGCGCTCAAGAGTAGTCGAAGTTAGAGGACCTAAATTTAGGAGAACATCATGCGCCACTGTGACGTCTGTACCAAGTGGTGTGTGTGTGTGCCCTTAGGGTGGTCAAGCATTAAAACTCCAGACCTGGTATTTGGCAGTTTGAAGCAGCAACGCCCCCTTCTCAAGTGAACTGACTACATGTTTCATACGCTAAACCGATGTTACAGACTCAAACAGAAGAAAACAAGATATCAATGGAAAAAAATTCAATATGAAACATAAATAAATACCGACCCCTGCTAATGCAGCGAGCAAACTGCCACTTGCTGAAGGCTACGGTAGCGCTGGTCACTGGTAAATCCCTCCCACTCTGCACAGTCTGAACCACCGCCGTCAGATTTTGACAGGATTACACAACCAGAGAGTGGGTGGAGGTATAGAGGGGCAAGAATGATGGCTCTTGCTTGATTGCTCTCCAGCACTCTTTTTCTGTCCCTAATTCACTCGTCACTGAGCCTCATTTCAAACACATGTGCCTTCTTATATTTTATCCCTCCAATCTCTTTTCTGTCCAGTCACTCCTTTTATCCTCAATTTCCCCCTGGGATCCAAATAGAATCTTGCTTTCTCTCTTTCGTCTTCTGCACTCAGCATCACTCTTTCATACCTTCCTTCAGGCCACTGAGGGGTTTTAGTCATACAAGACAGAGAAGAAATAATAATGAAAGGAACAATGTTCGTGGACTTTTGTCACGATTTTCATCTCTTGAAAACACTTCATGTAAATACATGCAGAATCATATAAAAATCCAGGTAACCTATGACAGTTTCAGACAGGCCTGTAACCACATGTACAACATGAGCACACAAAACATAAATCACACGAACATGCACACCTTGTAAAAAGAGTCCATTGAAAGCAGTACAACCCATGGAACATCCAGAGCTTCAATTATTTTCCTGGCCACAGTTGTTTTTCCTGAAGCGCTGCCGCCACACAGACCTGTGACAGAAAATCGACATAAAGACATTAAGTAATGTTTGTGTACAGCCATCTTTGCTTTGTTCAAATATACACTCAACAAAAATATAAATGCAACACTTTTGTTTTTGCTCCCATTTTTTATGAGATGAACTCAAAGATCTAAAACTGTGATAGTGAGCACTTCTCCACCATTTGCCTCATGCAGTGCAGCACATCTCCTTTGCATAGAGTTGATCAGGTTGTCGATTGTGGCCTGTGGAATGTTGGTCCACTCCTCTTCAATGGCAGTGCGAAGTTGCTGGATATTGGCGGGAACTGGTACACGCTGTCGTATACGCCAATCCAGAGCATCCCAAACATGCTCAATGGGTGACATGTCCGGTGAGTATGCTGGCCATGCAAGAACTGAGACGTTTTCAGCTTCCAAGAATTGTGTATAGATCCTTGCAACATGGGGCCGTGCATTATCCTGCTGCAGCATGAGGTGATGTTCTTGGATGTATGGCACAACAATGGGCCTCAGGATCTCGTCACGGTATCTCTGTGCATTCAAAATGCCATCAATAAAATGCACCTGTGTTCTTCATCCATAACAGACGCCTGCCCATACTATAACCCCACCGCCACCATGGGCCACTCCATCCACAAGATTGACATCAGAAAACTCCCCACCCACACGACGCCACACACGCTGTCTGTCATCTGCCCTGAACAGTGTAAACCAATTGTTTCAGCAGCTGTCTGAGTGGCTGGTCTCAGACCATCTTGGAGGTGAACATGCTGGATGTGGAGGTCCTGGGCTGGTGTGGTTACACGTGGTCTGCGGTTGTGAGGCTGGTTGGATGTACTGCCAAATTCTCTGAAACACCTTTGGAGACGGCTTATGGTAGAGAAATGAACATTCAATACACGAGCAACAGCTCTGGTTGACATTCCTGCTGTCAGCATGCCAATTGCACGCTCCCTCAAATCTTGCCACATCTGTAGCATTGTGCTGTGATAAAACGGCACCTTTCTTAGTGGCGTTTATTGTTGGCAGTCTAAGGCACACCTGTGCACTAATCATGGTGTCTAATCAGCATCTTGATATGGCACACCTGTGAGGTGGGATGGATTATCTCAGCAAAGGAGAAGTGCTCACTATCACAGATTTAGACAGATTTGTGAACAATATTTGAGAGAAATTGTGATATTGTGTATGTGGAAAAAGTTTTAGATCTTTGAGTTCATCTCATAAAAAATGGGAGCAAAACCAAAGGGTTGCGTTTATATTTTTGTTGAGTGTACTTGCACAAAGCTGACAGGATGCTCTACTTAGTGCATGTTGAGGTTCTTTTAAGCTATTATTTTCACAGACAGGCAGACAAAAACAATGACGTTCTGAAAAGCAAACAATCCCATTAACGTGTTAAGGTATTTTCACAAATTATATTGCACAAAACACAGTTCAATAGTTCTTGGTAGCTCAACAGACACACTTCTAACTCAGTCAAAAAGTCAATGACACTGAATGAGCTAGTCAATGCTCATTAGCAGGAACATGGCGATTGCTTACTTCTGCAAAAAGACACATCTTATCTGTTTATACAGAGTATCAGTTAACTTTGTTTCCAACAGATAAACAATCCTGAACAAAAGTGCAATTGTCAAACAGTCAGTAAATACCGACTTTAGATTGAACAGTTAATCTAATCACGTACCACTTTTTTCACTTCAGTTTGGAGAATTCACTCTTTTAAATGTGTAATGACACCATTTTTTTTTTTGTATTTCTAATATACTGTGTTGTGTAAATTAACGGGAGGAAGTACCCTAAATGAAACTGAGATACACAAGGAAAGACATTTTGCAGTGCATCACATTTCAGTTTCCTACCAATCACGAAGGCCTCTTTGGACTGAGTTCCATGTTCGTTGTACCAGGGTGGGCGACCAGCAGTGTAGATGGTTCGTTTGGAAGTCCGTAGCAGAGGTGGCTCAGACTTACACTGGCTGGTGGTCCTTTTCCTGGGTGAAAGCCCTGTGCTTACTGAGGGGAGAAGGCGGTCCAGTGATCCTTCACCTCCACTGTAAATTAACAAACACACAACAGAACATGTGCTTACTGACTGGAACAAAGGAAGAAAAACACAGATATTGTTTTGTTGGCCGATTTCTATATTCAATAAAACTTTGTCCTCAAAAGCTCGTGATCTTGGCAAACAGCTCTGCTGACCTTTATAAGGAATTTTTGTCTATTTTCTTTTTAACTCAGTCATCAACTAAAGACCCATCATTCTAATTAAATTACATCTCATCAAATGGTATATAATAAAATGTCTCTTGGTCACAGTTGCTTAGATTAGCTTAATCTAAACAAATTTTTGTCAATTTAAGTGAATACCTCTTTATGGTTTGCTACCTTCCCGTTCTGTGAGTGTGCTGAAGAAAAGTCTGTACAGGTAACAGTATGTACAGGTTGATGTATATGAAGTTCATTTTACAGTGAAACAGCAAGATAATCCTTTTATTTATCGCACTTAATGTGTGAATAATTTAAAATGTGTGAAGTCTTATTTTATTACTTTTTGTAATATTTGGGAATAGGTTGCTGTGTTGCTTCTCAGTGACAGTGCACTTTTAATTGTTCAGGACAATGGGTGTGGTGACCTGTTCTTCAGTCAGGCAAATGAAGGGTTGAGCCACACAGCTGACTTGTAACTACAACCTTGGAATAGGATGATAATTTTGTGCCAACTTTTTTGTTTGTGCGTTGAAATAAACAGTTCAATTTCACCAAGTGGTACTGTGAATTTTTTCTGATGTATATTAGGATGAGAACTCTCAGAGCTTCAAACGAACTGCTTCATTCATTGGAAAAATACTGAATGATTATTCAGAATTATTACATAATCTAAGCTCATCATTTAACCAGCGAGCTGTTTGGGTAAGAATATTGTAACACTGCATATGAAGCTCTCCTTGACACATTATCACGGGGATTCACAACTGATTTCAAAATCTATCATCTATCAATTTAGAAACTGAAAATTGAACAATAACAGCTAAAGCAGCTGAGCTTTACATAAATATGCAATGACTAACAACAACAAGGCAACAGCTAATAACTACAACACAAACAACAGTGATAGAACAGGAACAGGAATACAAAAAGTGAAGACTTCTTTCCCGTCAAGGGAAGCATGCTTGGTCAATAGAGGACCTTTCTTCTTTGATCTATTATGTAAGAACTCAAACTGGTACTTCAGGTGATGATCTTTTAAAGAGATATTTGCATATGAGTAACTCAGGAGGAGGTTTATAGGATGTCTGTTGATCAAAGGGGACGCTGTTGCCAGCTTGAGGTTGTAAATCTTGTTGGAATCTCCAGCTGTTTGTGCGTTTTCTTTTTAAACATCTAAGTAAGGCAGGCTTGCTTGGTTCTTTCTGTAAAGTAACCACTGTAATGACGGTGCTCGCCTTGCTTTTGCAAATGTTCTTTCAAAACAATTCCCCCTCACACTATTTTACTGGGGCAGTGTTGCTCTTCATCCTGGGCGAAGCACCTCTCACGATTATTGCAACTGGTTTATAGAAATAAAAGGCATTTTTTCCCCCTTTAACAGAATGACAATGGGTGCAGAAAGAGGATACTGCAGTGTTGACACAGCAACATGAAGATAGGCTTGACTATGTGAGACAATAAAACATGAATACAGACTATCATGTACGCAATAAAGCTTGTGCATGTTCGTGTTCATACAGAAGACAGATGAAAAGGGAGGGTGAGGAGAAGTGGACTGCGACAGTTAGAGAGACAGTAAGTCTGGCACATGCTAACTAACTAATTAGATAAATATTAACTATCTTTTACGTAATCACAGATCGCAGCTTTAATAAACCAGACACTGATAAAAAGCACACCATACTTCTAACAGTGCTCAGTTGGTGTCAAGGCTTCCATTTGAACAGGGTAAGAGGTAATGAAAACACGATGAGGTATGCTGGGAACAAGACAGCCACAACAACAGGACACAAATGTAATCCCCAGCTTCATTTAAAGAACATTTCTTTCTTGTTAGAGCCTCTTAGATTGTGTCATTGTCCCTCTAGAGACTAATACATGTTGGCATCAAGTGGCAACCTCCATAGCTGAAAAATGAACCCAGTGCTCAAGTGCCAAAAAACTTCACTTGCTTAAATGGCCACTTGAGGCTGGCTCCGAAATCAAGTCATTCCCCAAAGACATTCATCTTAAAATGACCAAGAGTACAGCAGAAATAAACATATTTACAGATTGGTACAAAAACAGTTTTGGTCTCTATAGCTAATTTCCTCATTCATTGCACTTTATGTAGAGTATCTCACTCATATAAATTGTATTAAGGCTGAAAATGATGCAAAGCTACGAGCATGGCTGCTTTCTGCAACACA
The DNA here is from genome assembly GCF_021347895.1 of Acanthochromis polyacanthus. NCBI lineage: Eukaryota > Metazoa > Chordata > Actinopteri > Pomacentridae > Acanthochromis > Acanthochromis polyacanthus. The sequence goes on from NC_067118.1 coordinate 33,185,765, forward strand.
TAAATGCTGTCATTGGACAGTCTGAGGTTCAGAGATGTTTGCATGGTTCACCTCAGCTTCACCCACGCTCCTCTGAACATCTTTTGGTTAACTGGGAGTTAGGTGGAGTTAAGTACACACTGACATTAAGAACTTCTGCTCAGGAAACCAATGGGTGGTTTCATGTTGGGTTTATTCATCTTTATAAACGGTCAATGGGTTGGCATCGAACAAACACAGGCAGACATAAGTGTGTCGGGGTAAACACGGGTGGATGAACCTACAAACAAAAGAGAAGTGGCCCAATTAACTGACAGTAAACATGATCTAATCAGCATTGTCATATTGTCCCTACAGTCATGGTTAATGTTTAGTTTTTTTTTTTACATTTTCAACATGTGAACTTCGTCCAGTCTTCCATCGAATAACTTCTACCATTGTGTTTGTTGTAGTTGAAATGTGACCATCACATGTTGACAGCTCTTTAAGTATCTTTAAGTATTCACCCCTTCTCCCAGGAACACCTAAAATTTGATTAAGGCGCCAAATTTTAGCTCCTGAAAGCGATAACCACAGCTACAAGTAAACTTAAAGGTACTTTTCCTGTGGTGGAAAAGGGCTATACTGTATGTTAACGTGGTGGAAAAATGCTGATTTAACACGACTACATTCCTACAATCTGTTGTGCAACTAAATAAAACCACTGCAGTGAAGGTCATCACAAACAAATGACAACAAGCTAATACAAAACAGGTATGAGTTCCTCAGGGGAGCGAGGCAAAAAGTGAATTTGGATAAGCTATTCAAACTAAACGCAATGGTAAAACTGGTCTCTTGCAAGACGCAGTAAAAATACTGATGACGAAATTACAAGAGAGAGAAAGTTATGTAATACCCAGTGCAATCTCATGTGTTTCAACACCAAACGGTTGCATGCATATTAGTAATTCCTTTTTAGGTTCTGTAACAGTGTGTGACAATACAGTTTTTCATTGCGTCATCCAGAGAGAAAGGGTTTAATTTGGGCACATTACAAAGAGGAATTGAAGAAGAGTAGGCATTAACATTCAGTTAGTGGCTGAAGCTGATTAAGATGGAGATCAGAGAACAAAGCAGTGGCAGCAAAGAACTCATTGAACGAATTTCTCAGCAACCCTTCCAGAGAACTTCAGTCGAAAAACCTGATTCACTCCTCTTATGCCAGTCTACCTTGCCAAAGTCTGACTCATCTGCAGTGCTTCAGACTTTGGCAAATAAAATATTGTAGTCTGACGAAACAACTAGCACTAAAATATCATCCAAAGCCATCCTCAAAACAAATGCTAACCAGGTAACAGTTGCTAGAAACACTTACTGCATTATCCGAGACATCCACACTTCTCCCAGTGAGGACTGTAAAAAGCCAGACGCCATGAGTGCAGTACACTAAGAAAGAAAGAAGTCCTAGATGTTTTTCTGTTCCTCTGTTACGCAGTCAACTGTCAGCCACCATATATTTATATGGGCCATATACTGTATCTCCCCAGGTGGAGTGTCAAGAGATCGGAAGTGAAGCAAACAACAGAGAGCAAAGATCTATCTTATCGCACTGGGGTCACCTGAGCTTGGATGGGGCCAGGGAGCGGACTAAAACAACACACATCGACCATACATGAGATGTAGCTCACTCCCGCTGGGTTATCAGTTAAAACCAGGGTGCCATAAAAGATTAGCCTAGCTGACTTTGCTGAATCATGCCCTTCCTTGTCAAGCGGTTACACTCACAGTACTCAGTACTCCTAAACATTACATACACTCTGTGAATGCACCTTTGTGCAAAGAAACAGCTGGCAAGAGGTCACAGCTCTGGATACCTGAGAGGACTCTGAGAACCATCCAAGCTCTATGGTCAGCATTGGTCCAGGATAATATTAGCAGTAAATAAGACAGAGTGTCACATCTTATGCTACATGTTGTTTTGCTTGCTCTTAGAAAGCCCTCTTTAACTTTGTGGAGGGTCTTTGTATTTGCCTTAAGAAGATGATGAAAAGTCATAAATGCAGAAAGGCATACGTGATCTGTATAGTCTCTCGGCACAACCCAACCACACAAAACGACTAGTTGTTATTTTCCTTACAATTAACATTCACATATTAATTTAATGACAAAATGCTACATTCACAATATCAGAATATGATCTTAGCAGAAACTTTGTCACCAAAAAAACCCTGTTACAGCCGTACACACCCAATTACTGAGTGACAGATGCAAAAATTCCCACAGAATGAAAACAAAAACATTTCAGGCGGAAGTGCTGAAGTTGTCTGTCTTATTTAACCACATTTGTAAAAAACAAACAAAAAAAAACAAAACAGACATTTACATCCCATTGAGCAAATACACTCACCTGTCTAGAACACCTGAGAATAACATGAAAAAAACCCACAAATATATAAATAAATAAAAGGCACTTACCTGCCATCGGATCTTAGAGTCCAACAACCAGATATTCTGGCTCCTGAGTAAGCTGGTAGAGAGTTCATAACTGGAGAAAATATGAGGGAGACTTCCAGTGTTTATACGTCGCAAGTTGTGTATTAATCCTATACGAGTGCCAACAGGTATATCCAGTATTTATATATACACTCAAGGACAACAATGCACTCTAGAGCACTGCCCTCTGGTACAGCACATCAAGAGAGACAGAGGAGGGACAATATAGAGGGGGACAAGCTTGGATGAGAAACGAAACTTTAAACATCTGTTTAGCTTTCTGTTTCTCCCATTCTCTCGGTCGGGGGAGAGAGAAGGAACTGCAGCTCGGTAGAGACAGCGCACTCAGTGTGAAACTACAGCACAGCTTTTCCCTCCTCTTTCGCTAGCCCTCTGCTCCTCCCCTCAGTCATCCAGCCAACAAACGTAAGAGGATAACCTACCCTCCAGATTATGTTCATTAGGTGGTATTAATAGCATCAGGTTAGAGGCAGACCTTCCCACTTCTCGCAGACACACACACACTCACATATATAAACACACATGCCAAGCTCGGGTCATCTGTCTTTGACAGTCGGTGTCACAATATGTGACTGGAGGTTAAAGAGGGACCAGAAGAGAGCGACAGAGAAGAAACAAACTGGGAAGGAAAGTAGGAACACACAAACAGCCCGTTGTTGTTTCTTATTATTCTTTGATTCTGAGGCAGCTGACTGAATTCACAAGAGAGACTTTAGGCTGTGAAGGGGAGGTGAAAAGACGAACAAATGGAGAGACGAGAGAGAAGGAAGACTGCAGAGGGGAGGTGATGTGCTCCCCTCTGCTCTCCCCCTGCAGGGACTTGCCGTGTCTCTATGTACCTTATATCAACTCTGGAGACGTCAGCACCACAACATGCACACACACACACACACACTTGTGGACACACACGTACGTACACAAAGCAGAGCGTCCCCTCCCTGACTTCGCTCGGAGTGAAGACGGGGGAATAAACAGCATGATGAAACCCAACACTGCCTCTGCTGCTCTATCAGCTGACAGTTGGAAGAACAGCCCCAGGCAACACACACACGCACACAGACACACACAGCGCATAAACACAAACGCACATGCACACTCCTGCCGGGCCACAACTTGCACAGACAAACAAATCATTATTCCCAGAGTTCAGAGGATACAGACTAATTGTTTTGCCGCGCATTGAAAAACAAACTGCGCAGGCCACAGTTTGAGAGCCGTACCGCTTAAAGAAGCAACTAAATATGACTTAAACCAATATTGAAAGCACTTTTAAATGTCTGGAGTGTGAACTTAAAAAGAGCTCATTTCTGTTACACTTCCTTGTTAAATCCACAGATTAGAAACACAAGGGAATTAAGCGTTTTCCTCTAATCTTCACGCTAGTTTTGGGACTGTGGCTGCCACTTTAAAAAGCAGCCAGAAGACAGCTGCAAAGCAAGAAAGCGACGTCCAAACAAGAAGCTTGAACTGGTTGCGATGCCAAACATTCAACCAGCTCTATGGCTACCCGGGCACACAGCAGGGTTGTAGCCCTGAGATGAAGTAACACTAAACTAATAATAATGCACACCAAGGGAGTTCTTTTTTTTTTTACAACATGTTAAGCACAGCCTGTAATCTGGAACGCAAATCAGTTTATCTCGAATCTTATGACTCATGTAAACTTTCAGAATTTAATAATTAAACAAGAATGCATAATGAAGGTTGGACTTCAGACAGGCCATAAAGATAGAAAATATATGAACATGACCTTAGTTCCAAATGCCCTTTCTTATCTTTTATTTAAAAAACTGGGACAGAATTATGTAAGAAAAACATACTATAAATAGGAGGAGCCAAAATAACCAGAACAGATGTATGACATACTGTTATTCAACATCTGTGCTTTAAAGCTGCAGTTTAGCATATTTTCAAACCTTTTTTAAAAAAAATTCCCATTGTCAGGGCTTTGTTGATTCAGCTGATATTTTCTGTAGCAACAGTTTGTACTTTCACCAACTATCAGTGCAATCTGTATATCATTTCACAAACTTCTGCCGATTTTGTGTCATCTAAATGTTGTTTTTTTCTGCAGATATGCTGTTGTAATGTCAACAAAGTCTTCCCAGGTTAAATGTCATCATGTGGGTATGATTTCAATGCTTCTGATTGTGAGTTTAGGGAGTCTGCCAAAAAGAAACACACTCTCAGTGGACAGATCGGTGCAGCATCACCTCCCTGTGGTTTGGTAAGGTACTGCAGGCTGATCTCATCCACTGGGTCAATGTGGCAGCGTGACATGTGGATGTATATTCAGCTACAGCATTATCAACTCAAATGCCAGTCTATTCTGTATCCTTTTTGTCTCCCGTGAGGACATGCGCCCCCAAATGATACCATTATTGATCAGAGAACACCATGCCACGCTTTTCTCCTTTGCTAAAAAAAAAGCTCTATTATGTTTCTAATCTTTGCTTTATGATATACTTTAATTTCTCTCTTGCTATTCGTGTCACACATTAAAGCATGTATACGTTTTACAGTTTTAAATACTACTTTGTGGGCGGTTTCCTGTTTGAGAAAATGACAATGAAGTTAAATTAGGAGGCCACCTCGTCTAAAATAAGACAGCTCTCGAAGCTAAGTGAGAAAAGGGACCAAACAACGGGCTAAAAGCGGGTCGTGTTTGAATACCATCTAAAATAAGACAACAATGAGGCTGTAATTTCCAGGCTGCCATTACGGAAACATGTTGCTTTTATATGCGGCACATTTGCTGTACCCATTAGGACGTACAATGTGACAACCCGTGTTTCCGTAAAGATGCTTAAAGCAGCTACGAAAGAAAAATGGAGGGAAAAAGCACCGCCAGAAAACCGTATCATGAATCCAACTGTTTCCAAATAAAACCCTTAAACTCGTGGCGTTATACCTGTTCGATACACAAGAAGTTTTCTCTTCGTTGTCCATCTTTGCGAGCCGTTCCTCCATGCTAACGGCAGACGTTGCTACTCTGTTGACAATCAGGTGTGGGGAGTGCAGTTGGCGCCGAAGCATGATGGGACTTGTAGGCGTATCGGATTACACTAGTGGAATATGCCATAATCGGCCCCATATATGGACTACAGGCCCCAGAAGGAAGCTGATCTGTTGTTTTTACAGAATGTACAGTGCTATAACCATGCTGGGCCTACCAATGCTGTCAGTTGGTGAGGTTCAACAGGCCACGTGTAGATCTGAATACAGATTTTTGTCAGTTTACTGTTACTTTATTATATACATAAATTTTTTCCTCCTGCGACTCGGAAACATGACCACAACAATCGTATAATAAAAATAAACAACAACAAAATAAATAATAGCACGAAAATTTTGAGACCCTTCTGTGACTATGAAAGATAAATTATATATGTAATTAACTGTGTTAAATATATTGTTTTTCTACTGTTACACTATTATATACATATAAGTTATTTTGAGACTCAGAAAAATTAATGCAACAATCAAAATGATGATGATGATGATGATGATGATAATAATAATAATACAAAATATTGATTAAAAATCTAAAATACGGGGCTGCACAGTGCCGTAGTGGTTAGCACTTTCGCCTTGCAGCAAGAAGATCCCCGGTTCAAATCCTGGCTTGGGCCTGGGATCTTTCTGCATGGAGTTTGCATGTTCTCCCTGTGCATGCGTGGTTTTTCTCCAGGTACTCCGGCTTCCTCCCACAGTCCAAAAATATGCTGAGGTTAACTGATTACTCTAAATTGCCCGTAGGTGTGAATGTGAGTGTGATTGTTTGTCTGTATATGTAGCCCGGCGACAGACTGGCGACCTGTCCAGGGTGTCCCCTGCCTTCGCCCGAGTCAGCTGAGATAGACTCTAACACCCCCTGCGAGCCTAGTGAGGATAAAGCGGTGTATAGATGGATGGATAAATCTAAAATACAATTCTGTCACTATGAAAGATAATTCATTCATGTAAATAAAAGTGTCATTTTTGTCATTTTACTTTTTTCTGACTCAGAAACATGAACACAATAACAATATTATTATTACTATTATTATTATTACTGCTACTACAAATAATAATAATGAAAATCTGAAATACCTCAGACGCTTTTGTGTCTATGAAAGGTAAAATATTTGTGTAATTAACTGTGTTAAATAATGATTTTTTCCATTTTACCATTAGTTTACTCTATTCATATACACACGTGGACAAAATTGTTGGTACCCCTCAGTTAAAGAAGGAAAAACCCACAATTCTCACTGAAATCACTTGAAACTCACAAAAGTAACAATAAATAAAAATTTATTGAAAATTAAATAATCAAAAACAGCCATTACTTTTGAATTGTTGATTAACATAATTATTTAAAAAAACAAACTAATGAAACAGGCCTGGACAAAAATGATGGTACCTCTATAAAAGATTGAAAACTATTTGACCAGAGTGACATGATTAACTCAGGTGTGTCATTTAATTGACATCACAGGTGTTTCCAAACTCATAATCAGTCAGTCTGCCTGTTTAAAGGGAGACAAGTAGTCACCCTGCTGTTTGGTGAAAAGGTGTGTACCGCACTGAACATGGACAACAGAAAGCGAAGGAGAGAATTGTCCCAGGACATCCGAAAAAAATTATAGACAAACATCTTAAAGGTAAAGGCTATAAGACCATCTCTAAACAGCTTGAAGTTCCTGTGACAACAGTGGCTCATATTATTCAGAAGTTCAAGACCCACGGGACAGTAGCCAACCTCCCTGGACGTGGCCGCAAGAGGAAAATTGATGACAAATTGAAGAGACGGATCGTTCGAATTGTATCCAAAGAGCCCAGAGCAACCTCCAAAGAAATTAAAGGTGAACTCCAAGGCCAAGGTACATCAGTGTCAGATCGCACCATTCGTCGTTGTTTGAGCCAAAGTGGACTTCATGGGAGACGACCAAGGAGGACACCACTGCTGAAAAAAACTCATAAAAAAGCCAGACTGGAATTTGCAAAAATGCATGTTGACAAGCCACAAAGCTTCTGGGAGAATGTCCTTTGGACAGATGAGACCAAACTGGAGCTTTTTGGTAAGGCACATCAACTCTATGTTCATAGACTCAAAAACCAAGCATACGAAGAAAAGAACACTGTCCCTACGGTGAAACATGGAGGAGGCTCAGTAATGTTTTGGGGCTGTTTTGCTGCATCTGGCACAGGGTGTCTTGAAAGTGTGCAAGGTACGATGAAATCTGAAGACTATCAAGGCATTCTGGAGAGAAATGTGCTGCCTAGTGTCAGAAAGCTTGGTCTCAGTCGCAGGTCATGGGTCTTCCAACAGGACAACGATCCAAAACACACAGCCAAAAACACCCAAGAATGGCTGAGAGAAAAGCGTTGGACTATTCTAAAGTGGCCTTCTATGAGCCCAGATCTGAATCCCACTGAACATATGTGGAAGGAGCTGAAACATGCCATTTGGAGAAGACACCCATCAAACCTGAGACAACTGGAGCTGTTTGCTCATGAGGAGTGGGCCAAAATACCTGTTGACAGCTGCAGAACGCTCATTGACAAATACAGAAATCGTTTAATTGCAGTGATTGCCTCAAAAGGTTGTGCAACAAAATATTAAGTTATGGGTACCATCATTTTTGTCCAGCCCTATTTCATTAGTTTGTTTTTTTAAATAATTATGTTAATCAACAATTCAAAAGTGATGGCTGATTTTGATTATTTAATTTTCAATAAATTTTTATTTATTGTTACTTTTGTGAGTTTCAAGTGATTTCAGTGAGAATTGTGGGTTTTTCCTTCTTTAACTGAGGGGTACCAACAATTTTGTCCACGTGTGTAAGTATTGTTTCTGAGATGCAGAAACATGAACACAATAATAATAATAATCCCAAATAACTTAGACCCCTTTGCAACTATTAAAGGTAGATTTTTCATCAAAGTAAATGTGTTGAATACTCATTTACTCATTTGTCATTTTTTTCTAATTTTATTTCCTCTAACTTAAAAACATGAACATAATAATAATAATGATAATAGTAATAATATTAATGAAAATATAAAATACATCAAATTCTTCTGTGATTATTCCTCCTGTACAACTGTATTTCAGCAAGTAATATTTCATACATTTGATTGTTTTGCATGTGCAGGCAAAAAAGGCACAGGTGTAAGCAATTAACGATAGCTCCATTTATTGTGGGTGTGTATACATGTGTTCAGGTATAACGCAGGCTGTAAGGAGTGCTTGCAACTAATAATAATTTTTGTCACATGTCAAAACATCCAGCCCAAGAAAAGCCTATTACATCCCAAAAAGAATTTACTGTAATATAACCTTTAACCTAGTTAAAATGTGACACAGAATGCACAGCTTTAGTCAACAAACTTTTATTAATTAGTTGAGGGATACTAATGCACAGGTAATACAACAAGTTTGGGAGAAAAATTGTAACAGTTCAGACTCAAAGGAGGCATTGATGCCTCCAATGTTAGGTACTATACAGCTTAATTTTAGATATGGAAATCTTTAATACATAATTAGTCTCATTTTATCTGTTACCTATATGCCATAAACAGCTATGAGCTACAGCATCATCTCTTAAAACTCTTAAAAGTTTCATCACAAGGGCCCCGACAAACAGAGCCGGATGCCATTTCCTGCTTTTGAAGTAGGTAGCATACTAAACGGACCACTGTTGTCCAAATGAAAGGGTAAAATTCTGAGGCTGCCTAAGGGGATTTCTAAGGATCAATCTTGGTTTTTGGAAATAACATTGCTGACAAAGGGAAGACACTTGAGCCTGCTGTTTCCCCAGGTACAAAAGTCACACCACACACAGTCCAGGTAACTAGAAAGCTCCAACAACACTCCTATTTCAAGCCTATGTCATGGTATAGTAAGTGCACTAAATACAGAAACAAACACACATACATATGCCTTTGTTGTCCCATATTGAATAGATAATAATAGAGGACTCTCCCAATGTGTTTGCCATCATGTACTGAAAAAGCTCAATTTATGTGCATCATCAAAATGGATAAAATAACAGTGTATGCCAACACACAGGCCTACAATGTTCTCGGTGGTCTACAAATTTTTTCAACCTTTTTCTGTTTAATGTTTAGATTTCATAATATGTAAAAAGCATTTTCAAAGCAAACAAATAAAAATAGGGGAGTGAAAAGAAAGCCATACAATTTTGAGAAGACACATCAATATCAAAATATCAGCAAGCCAACAAAAATCAGCTAAATATGGTGTATTGCTGTACTCTCTAAACATGTTGCAGTTAGCTCACACTGCGGGATAGATATGTGTTTTCCACATCATAGGAAGACAGATAGTAAAGGGTGTGATAAAATATAAAATACCCACTGTTAAAAGCAGTGCTAAACTATCATATTGCAACACCAAAGCTTGTCAGGTAAACACAGTCAATGTGACGTTATTAATGAAACGAGTAACAAGCAGCTGATGAACTGATTCTGTGCCACGGCGTAACACTCGACTAAAGTGTTACCATTTCTGACATCCAGTCATTACAAAGGTGCTAACTGTTTAATGCACACATACGCACACACACACACACACACACACACACACACACACACACACACACACACACACACACACACACACACACACACACACACACACACACACACACACACACACACACACACACACACACTCGCACGCACACTCGCACGCACACACAAGGTCTGGACAACTCATATTGAAAAAGTCCAAGGACCAATCAGTGCTCGTCTAACTCATCCTCTCCATCAACTGAACCTAGATAGAAGATACTGTAAAGGTCCATCCCACTGACAGAGACACATGCATAATCATCCCCATCTGAACCCACTCCATCAGTTGATTAGCAATGGAGGAACTCAGACTGAATCTTTGCGTTACTTTATAAAAAGTCACAGCGTAGGAATGACACCACCTGGGACACGTACAAAATTCAAATTCAATGCTTCTTGAAAATGTTCGGCTGACATCAGTGCTCGATTTTTATGATGACATTGACATTTTGGTGCAAAATTCAGAGGACTTGCCAGTGAGGAGATCATGGCAGGATGGATCAGTGGACTAAAGTGAGTTGTATCAGGTCCTTAAGGTAGAGTGGCAAGTAAAGCACCCTTATTATCTCACCAGAATATCCTCACATCACAATTTTATTCAAAGCTATCAGATTGCTATCTAGGTAACACACACAATAGAATATAAAATAGATTTATGATCTGTCTCTTTTTTTAAGCAAGCGAGTCATTATTTTCATGGACATAAACTGCAAATATAATCAAATATTCGTGGAGTTTTCATTTGCTCAAATCGTTAAAACAACTGTGGATTCAAGTATCTACTTTAAACACGTTAAAGTGAAAATATTCTCTGGTCTTTTAGATTTGAAAAGTAATTTAATATTTCATATTTGCTTTTAAAATCTGAAGCTAATCTAATATCAAGTGGCAGAGCAGCCTTAAACTTCAACAGGACCGGTTATGGCTTTCTGGTCATAATTATACGGCCGTGTTGGATTTCAGACACTATATAGAGAGAGTTAATCATGTTGCTCATTACCCATGTAAAGACAAATTTAGATTTCCTCTAGTTTTTCATCAGAGTAAAACATCCCCACTCCTGTACCAGCCAGCCACTAGGTAAGGTTGAATATTCCTGGAGTGCAAAAATACAAGAGGGGAGCAAGAAGGGTTAAGGGTTAAAGTGCAAGGCAATAACTTTGAGTGTCCAGGAATTAATTCATATACATTATTATATGTGGATCTTCATTTGAAATTTTTTCTTTGTTTAATAAAAGATTATTATCCCCAACCTCTCTATAAAAGATAGTATTTTACTTCTCTCCTCAGCTTTGATTCAAGCTAAAGCAGTAGCCAAAACATGGCCGCCTTTAAAATGGTGTCACATCATTTGATTGTGCTGCAATGGTGCAACAAGCTTCACACAAAGTCCTTCCTTCTGTCAAACATTTAGCTTTGCCAGTCCTATTTTAGAATGCTTCAACTTTCCGTTGTTTAAAATCAATTAAACAATGTCATATTACATGTTGTTGTAACTAACCTATACAATACAGATGAAAATTTCTAACAATCACTTTTTGGGGTATTCTGCTCTCCAACTGCAGTGTAAAAGAAATGCGGAAATAATCTTTTGACACCTAATTCTGGTTGACAAAGCAGACACCTTTCACTGTCATGTGTAAATAAATGTCACTGAAGTGGCAGCTGTAGGAAAAAGAGTGGAACATGATTAACAACTGACCAACATTTTAGCTTATATGACATTAGCTTACATGAAACATGAAAAGTAAAAAACAATGAAAGCAAAACCAGGAAAACAAAAACTAATTCAAAACAACATTGCACTACAGCACACACAGCAAAAATTCTGACTGCTCATGATCCAATTGGACGTGTCAGGCTTGAAAATGACAGATGGCATCATTGCTTTGAGTATATAGATATATAGATATAGATATTGTTTATGTACACAGTACAGTATATCTGTGAAAAAATGTGAAAACACTAGCTATCATTAAATGACTTCACCATGCTAATAGAATATCCTTTTCAAAATCTCTCAAACACAACACCACGAATCTGGCAGAGAAAATTACTCTCCATTGATTTGGAATACTACCTCTGTTTTAAAAATGCTATCCATGTAAAGGTCAAGATTTCATCTTTTTACCGACGCCCCTGCTGCGAGTACAGAAACTGAAATGTGTGCCTTAAAAAGGAGACAAAAGTGGAATGGAGAAATAAAGCACTACTGTTTGGAGTATCGTTTAGAACAGTACACACATTAACTCTGGGGGTTTCAAATCCAGGATGTGAAGACTGTACTAAATGTTTCACGTCTCAATTGTTGATTTGGCTTTCTCCTAAGTGCCAAGTCCTTGTGGAGTTAGAAAGGTGTTTCAGCTTCCCGGCATGACACGTACAGCAAGTGTCCACTCTGGCTCCTGGGTCGACAAAAGCAGAGCTACTCTGACAGTAACAGCCTCTTGGGTTTGCTTCGTCTGGTGGCGGAGGGGATGGGCTGTCTGTTTTGGCCTGAATTATTACTGTCTGTTGGGTCGCGGATCAGGGTTGGGGAATGTGCTGGGACTGAAGGAGGGAACACGGCGAGGGCTGAGTTTTGAGTAGTGGTAAGTGCTTCAGTTTGTTTGTGAGAAGGCTCATCCACAGGGGGGCGCTCTTTCGGTTTGCGGCCCCTCTTCTTACCAGTGGTGGCACCGTTCCTCACCTCAGCCTTGATCCCATTGTTCTCCAGGACTTTACTCTTGCTACTGGCGACCACTTGACTAGCTGCTGCCCGGAACCAGTTCTAAGAAAACAAGACACACACACAGTGATCACCTAGACCTAAAAGAGGTAAAGAAGCATATACGTGTACAATTGTATAACTTTCCCACTATAAATAGCTGGGGAAACCTTCACCTATATTGTGCAATGAAGCCCCTGGAGTCCCAAAAGATGGCACTGTTTAAAGTTGTTAATTGTGGATAGAAAAAGCTCTTATTTTGTGGGAAAAAAATGTATATTTGACACAAGTTATTATGCTATTTTGTAAACAAGGTATCGTGCTACATGTGCTGTACTTGACAAGAAAAGATTAGTATGACTTTCCAGCCTTCTGTATCTGTATAAACTTGTCCCCAAAATTTAATGACTGTTTGCAAAACATTGTGACTTTACCTCCCTGTGCAACTCAGCAGGTCTTATCATATATTAGCAGATATGAAAAGGCTGCCTACGAAGAGTGTAATTACAGTGAGAGTGAATAATATCGAGGCCTGTTTTAAGGCTACTTGTGAAGTTTACACTGAGTGTGACTCACCTGTGAGTGTGTTTTGCTAATGTGGTACTTGACACCGCTCTCTGAGCTAAACTCCTTCTGACAGATCAGACAGGTATACTTCCCCAGTTCACCTCCGCCCTTTAAAACACACACAGAGACAAGCACTAATGTGTATGCACAGTATATAAAAGTGTAAATTTAGGTCTTAAAATGATTTCTTTTCAAATCAGGTGAGAAAAAGACTGAAGCGTTACCATTTTTAGGACTTTACCTTAAAATTAAATTTTACCTCTCTAACCTTTTTCTTTTAAATCCCTCTCTTTTTTGCTTTTCGTATTTATGTTTGTTTTTTTCTTTTCATGCAGTGACATGATGCAAACATTCAAAAAATAAGCATGATTACAGCATGAATACATGTTGAGCGTAAATATGAGTTGATATTCTGTAAGACTTCCATATGTGTGTAAAGGCTTATTTTATATGGTGCCTACAGAGACAAAAGTAATCAGGTTGGTGGTTCTGCTGCGTGTGTGGGTTTGTACCTGGCTGCAGTTGGCGAGATGTGCCTTTAGTCCTGATACACTGGAATAGACAGCTTCACAGTTCTAAGACAAAGCAGAAAATAACAGTGAGAGAAGATACGATCTCAGTCTCGCTACTGTAGCCATAATGAGCACTGCTGAGGCAAATCCACCAGTTAATGTTGTCTTTATTCAATACAGAGAATGATTTTGTAGGTGGCACATCAAACTAATGAATGTTCTCACTTCATTTGTGCAGCAGATGAAGCCTTTCTCCTTGACTTGGTTCTTCCAGGCCTCTAGTAGCTCTGGGCTGAAGTTGGGGAGGCCGGGCCGGGTGTAGTTTAACTACACAAAAGAGAACATTTTGATCAGTGTTTGTGGTAGCGTTACAGTCTTGCTGTGTAAATACTGCATACAAAAGAGAGGCGACTGAGGGCCATATTTATCTGACAACATCAGGGTTTTACAATTTGTGTTTGTGTAAAGCTTTTGCAAGGAAATGTTGGCTTTGATGTGCGACGGTGTGTGATCCTGTTTGTGCCTCTGGAGATGTCTACCTGCGGTACACAATGCTGATGAGCCTCTGCCTGTATGTAAGGTGACTATGAATGGGTTTGTCTTCTGTGATCATCTCTACATGTCTGCTAGGAATGTGTGTCAAGTGTATTTAGTGCATCCCATCTCCGTCCTCACCCTCTTGCTGTCGGGCACCAGGTCGTCCTTGATGCGCCGCTTGGTGCCCCAGTCCTTGGCCAGCTCATCCTCTGCTATCTCCTGCAGGTGGAAAACGGCCACCTGAGCTGATCGCCGCCTCACTCTGCCACTGGGGGTCCTTTCAAAGTCCTCGCTCTGGCTCTCAGCATGGACTGGTTTTTCTCTGTTTCTCTCCCTCTCCTTTTCCCAGTCCTTTTCTCGAGCTTCTCTGTCCTTCTCCTTAGGATGGCTGAATGGTGGTTTCTCCTGCCAGTCTCTCTTCTCAGGTTGGCTTAGCTCCTTCCTGCCCCCTGATGGAAACTCCTCAGAGACAATCTGGAAGAGCAGAAATGACCACTTTGAGTGCGAAATACCAGCAGGATATTCACACCGTGGTCCAAACCTTTGCTGGAAGTTCACTGGAGCTCAACATTTTAAAGACTAAAGAACTATGCTGTGGGTCCTCAGGGAAAAGCCCAGACCTGTTCCAATCCCTGAAGATCTGTCTGTGGAGCAGGTAGGGGATTTTAAATATCTTGGGACAGAGATTGACAGCCGCCTGTCCTTTGGCAAACAAGCGGACTCGGTCTACAAAAAGGCACAACAGCGTCTCTTCCTGCTCAGGAAGCTCAGTTCTTTTAACATCAGCAAAGATACTTTAACCCACGTTTATAAATCACTCATCGAATACATCCTCACCTATAACATCTAAACCTGGTGGTGGTGGTGGCAATAGCTGCTCTTAATAACACAAAATAGACTGTGTTTTTAGTTATTTTATGTGCTTTACTTGTTTTGATTTATTGTACTGTGTTTTTAATGTTTGAGGGTGCTTTCAATGTTTGAGTGTGGTTTTTTGACTTCCAGCCATGACAACTTGGAACAGACAATAATCTATTCTATTCTAAAATGTGGGGAAACTTATTAAAATCTACCAAAAATATCCTCATAAAAGGCATTAACTGAAAAAATATGTCTGTGTCCTACTACTATTACAGGTACAACTGCTGTATGAGACAATCTTACCCTCTCCTTTCCGGTGTTGTTGTTGGTGTCAGTGACATTGTCCTTGTTGTTGGTGGTGGTGGTGGTGGCTGTCATGGTGGTGGTGGCGATGGCCGGGGAGTGTTCAGTGCGTACATGGTAGTCTCTGCCAGCCTTGGAGCGGTAGTGTTTTCCACAGTGCTGGCACAGAAACACAGGCTTCTCATCGTCAGAAAACTCTCCTCCACAACGCTTCTGGTGATACTGGTAGCCCATCAGACTGGAAAAGTGGGCTGAACAGCCCTGTATATATGTGTGTGTGTGTACACAAAATGTTTGTGTGATCATGTGACGCCAGTGACAGAAATGAGACAGAATGAAAACACACATTAAGCAGGAAACTGGGTAAGTAGAACAAAGTGTAGGATTAATGGTACAATATTACTGCATTTGGTCAATATTTCGTGGTTAATGTTTAAAAGACAGAGAAAACGGGAGGAAGATGCTCATTTTTCAGCGTTACGACATGTCACCATTTTTCGCAGCTTCTTCTCTTCCTCTCTCTGCCTTTTGCACTCTAGTGTGAGTAATGGGAAGCAGAGTGTTGATGTGGTTTTGGGCAACATGTCAAGAACAAGGCATAAAGGAATAAGGAGAGGGAGAGAAAGAGAGAGAGAGAGAGAGAGAGAGAGAGAGAGAGAGACAGAGACAGAGAGAGAGAGAGACAGAGACAGAGAGAGAGAGAGACAGAGAGAGAGAGAGACAGAGAGAGAGAGAGAGAGAGAGACAGAGAGAGAGAGAGAGAGAGAGAGAGAGACAGAGAGAGACAGAGAGGTAAAAGGAGGCTGACACAAAAGAGGAGCTTGAGGATTTGGAAGAAACAAAATCAAACCTGGCAGATGAGGACTGAGGTAAATGTGACATGAAAGACAGAAAAGTTGAGATAAATAGAAATGAGGGGCAAAGAAGAGCAAGAGTAATATAGAGAGACAAGAAAAGAGAAAAGGACCAGGGAAGAAGGAAGAAGTGCATACCTCACTAGGACACTTGATTCGTCCCATCTGTTTGAGCACTCGGCGCAGCCTTTCTCTCTCCTCGTGCTCGTTGCCCGTCTGGCCTTCGCTCCCTGAGGGCTGAGGCGGAACAAACACACCGTCGCATGAGCATGTCCCACCACAACACCTCCCACTCCCTCGTGACTTTAAAAAAAAAACGTGATGAAAATGTGTTTTCCATCTCTGGTGTTCACACTGTGCCAGGATCATTAAATGGTTTCATGGTGAGGCTGTTACTCAAGGCATGTTTATGACAACTGTCAAACTCATGTTTTCGCTCGAGTGTTGGCTGGTGCCAAACCCCAGCCAAGACCAGAACAACAGATGGCTACCAGGGAGAAGAAAGAAAACTGGGGAGAGTCTGGACTTACTGAGGCATCCCAGCGGAACAAACTTCATGTGTTTTCTCATGTGTTAACGCACAGTGATGACTGAGACGCAACTCTACAGTAGCATTCAGTAACGGTAAGGAGGAGCGGCGACACCGTTTTTCAACAGGCTGCAGGCGCAACAAACGACACTTCTCGCTTCCAGTGGCAGGGACAAGAAAGCATGAAACTACATCAGCATGTAATCTTAATGCCTCTAGAAGAGACAGAGCAAAAGAGCAAGCACGAGAGGAACACAGCGAGAGAACAGGCAGCACTATGCACAGTAGCGACATCAAGGTCAACCTCAGTGGGTGACCTCTGTCCTTCTGTCAGCCTGCTGTGTTTTCCCATACTGCAGTGGGGCTGAGCCATGTGACCACACTGACAACACAGCGAACCAAGGGTCGGTGCAAACACAAAATCAAGCAAAACTCTAACTTCACTGCAGCACTAGTACATAAAAATGATAGTAAGAGATTCAACGGTAATAAAATCAGCAACAATAACACAGAGAGAACTCATAAAAATCAAAGCAAAATGAACCAGTACTGGCATTTATGCAATTTCCATTACAGAAAGATATTTCAGTACCTATAAAGACACTATACCAACTGATAGAAAGAACACTCAAATTACTAAATTTGAGTGTTTTTATATAAAGGAACAACTCTGCAAATATATGACCAAGCTTATCAGCACTAGTTCTATGTCATAGCTGCAATGTAGATAATAATAATCTCTTGTCCACTCAAAGATACAAGACAATAAAATAACTGTCTTCTTGATACATTGAAATGGCACTGTTTTAACAACTAAACAAAAACATGATGTAAAATGTTTTCAGAGGATGAACCTTCAGCGCCTCAAAAACACGACCCCAAGCACTCTACAACGATATAGAACATCAACAACAATAAACAACATGACAGATGCTGTTCGACATGCAGACATTATATCAGAGAAACAGACATCTTCCTGAAAAAACAAAGGAAAAAATTCAACCTAAATACTATGGGGTCTAAGGGCACATCAGTAGCTCATGATTGTAAACAACGTGCCATCTCCTTCTGGTCTTTGATTTAGAATTTTCTGCTGTTTACAGTTTTCTCAGAAAGAAAATGAAACAAAAAAAAGAGAGTATGACACTAGTCAAATCTCCAAATGATAAAAGCCTTCTTTAATCAGCAGCTACTTGAGTCTGGATCAAGATCACAGACGGCAACACAATAACACACAAGTAACACAATGATGGCTTTCATTCTGTCACAAAAGTTTTAATTATCTAATCTGCGAAATGCTGCAAAAGTTTCGTAGTTTTCTGATGGGGTCTACCTGCTTAAAACTTTCCGTATTGGACTTTTAACACACGCCTAATGTACTAATGTCTTTTGCTCTGCTGGACTAGAATACTGCCAATAAGGTCATGGAACAACAGGTCCAGTCTGAAGACAAATGACAGCGTCAAACAGTTGAACTTGTCTGACACAGATGGAATAGTCATCCATCATCACTATTAAACTAGAAAGCATTACACACCCAAAGTCTCTCACGCAAATACACATGCTCATTTAATATGTACTATACGCATACGTGATCACATAAAGAAAACAATACAAAAACGCACATGCTACATGCCGTTTACTGCCTGTAGGTTCATTAATTTTTCATGATACTTTTTCAAACAGGCAGTGTTGAATAATTCAGCTAACTTCATAGCGGTACCATTGCTCTAATGCAGGAGTGTCATGATAATATCTTAATGAAGCTCTGTGCTGCCAGAGTTAAGACAGCTGCAGGA
This sequence comes from Acanthochromis polyacanthus, assembly GCF_021347895.1. Taxonomy (NCBI): domain Eukaryota; kingdom Metazoa; phylum Chordata; class Actinopteri; family Pomacentridae; genus Acanthochromis; species Acanthochromis polyacanthus. The sequence goes on from NC_067118.1 coordinate 33,204,487, forward strand.
AGAAATGTGAGCACTTCAAGGGCACCGGTGCAAATGTATGATCGTTTACAAAATCCCAGATCACATTTTTAGAGAAGACCACAGCAGCTGACAAGGAATATGAAATAGATTGAACATAAAAGGAAGGAAAGGTATTTTTGACCGTATGATATGCATCTATATGGATTCATATAAATTTGTAGACATCTGCATACAGTCAGAAAATATCTTTCTATAATAAAAAACTGAAACAAGCAGTAGTGTATGGAAAATTTCCTTATGTAGTGCCACAAGTGTAACTCTGACTGATGCTGAACGGGTGTACTGCTTTGGTGTGGTTCCTAATTAACTACCCCGTTCAGTGGGTCAGTGTGACAGTAGCAAAGCACTTCTATCTCAGTGATGAAAAAACACACAAAGTGAGAGGGTGCTACTATTTGGATGAGGCTTTGAAGCAGATTCCAGAAATGATAACATCTATGAGTGTACCTTGGTGCTGTGTTCAGCCATGGTGTGGTAGTTGAGGCCGGCCTTGGACCGGAACTGTTTGTGGCACTGCTGGCACTTCAGGGCGTCCTGGAGCTGCAGGGGGTTGAAGGCCAAACTGAAGATCAAATAACATTTCTCGAAAGGAAACTAATAAGTAGCCTACTGTTGCTAGCTTTACTCTTTATTGGATCCATCAATACAGCAACATTTCATCTGTAATGTAATAGTGTTTGCTATCAGTGCACGATTCTGGTCAAAGAAAAGGACAAAAGACACATAAGAATCTTCAGGAACCCGAAAAAAAGCCAATTTAACACACAGTGTTCCTTGTCAACGACTTCTCTTCTCGCCTCGGTATTGATTTGGAGACAGAAGTGTTTTGATAGTGTGACCCAGTGGTAATGTGGTGATTCTGTCATTGCTTAGCGGCAGACCGTCACCTTAATAGAGTCACACGGGCCACTGGGCTAAGGAGCACTTGAAATGGTTGTAGGGACCCATCTCTCTTAGGGCCAAGGCTACTGCACCACTCCACCAGGCTCATCCAAGCTAAATGCAATCTAGCTGGTTAACCTTTTAAACCTCTACTTCGTTTATTACTGCAACTGACCACAATCAAGTGCAATGCAAAAAACACACAGCGCTTGCAGAAAAGTACAGTGTCCCTCCCCCTGGTCTATGTCTCTTGGCATTAGCTTTCACATCATAAATTAAATGAATGAGGATATTACACGAAAAGCTGGTAGAGATTACTGTACTGAGATACTGCCTGATGGGTTTTTTTCTACAGCATTCCTAATCAATATCTTTACTCTAAAGGCTCCCCAGACTCTGCACAATGGGGTTCTCAGGGAGACGTATCTAATAACGTTGCAGTCAAAGTCGTAATCCGGAGTGGAAATTGCAGCTCTGGGTTGAGAGAGCTTTATTTCATCCTCAGGAAAAAAAACAACTTTAATAACAAGCATGAGTTTTGTCATTAAGCAACAACTTTTGGTTGATATGAATATGGATTCCACTGAGAAGATGTCAAACTTCAATTAACGCATTGTGTATAGCACAGTGTCAAATGTTCCAAGGGATTCCAATTTTAAGAGAAACAGTAAAGAGTTTTTAGGACTTCTTCCAAATGAACCGCATACCAACAGCATTCAACAACTGCTACATGAGGGTTTAATATTGGTTGTTGCTAGAGGTACCGTATCTGTCTGGCAAATGGAAAGTGCCGTACCCGTAGCCCAGGCTACGGGTACGGGTCCGTATCTGTAGACACTACCTTTAATATTAGGGGCACTCATGTCTTACTGAGATTTTCAGCAGCAAAAACAAGCTTATAATGAGGTGTTTGTCTTGGAATGATATTAACTTGTCTGGCAGGAAAACATTTTTTTTTGGTTTCGTATCTCACTCTACCAGATGCAGTGACAGCACATCCACCCTGATCCTGTCTGATGAATAGCTCAGTCACTCACTGACCTTCTGGCAAATCTCCATGTGTTTCTTCAGCCCGTGGATTGTTTTCCTGGTGACGATGGAGCAGGTGGGACACACCACTTCACCTCGCTCTGAGATAGCTCGCTGCCACTGAGTGTCAGCGCCTGAGAAACATCCAGAACACAGCTCTGCTAGTTAAGCAGTCAAACTAGAATGAGACGAGGTCCTTATGGGTATAATATTTCCTTTGTTGTATTTGCTATTCCTGTTTTCTTGTCCTGTCGCTAAAACCTATGCTTATGTTAGCAAGCAATAATGTGCACTCAGTCACTTCAATGAAATAAGGTCAACAAGCATTAACATATACCTGCTATGAGTCATCTGCTTTGAAAAGTGATCGCTTAAAAAATTGTTGTCATTTTTGCCTGGTTCCTCATACACAATACAGACACAATCGCATTAGGTATTATTAAGTTTTTCTTTGGTTAAATATTACTCTTTTTATCTCATTTAGGCCAAAAAAATGCTCTTGGTTGGCAACAAGACATTCATAACAGAGGGATTTGGAAAATTGGGCTTTTGGTGATTGAAAATGATGCTTTTAAAAAGAAACAAGCGAAATGAAAACAGATTTTTTTTTCTGGTATCGCTGGTAGTAATTTTAATCATACCAAGGCCTAAATCCCAACAACTTCATGGACAAATTGAATCATTTAAAAAAGTGATCTTTGTGTTTACCAGAGCTTGTTGTTGCCGACTCTTTCTTGGAAGACTGACTCGAAGAAGGTCTTCTCTGAGGCTCTTCACTGAACCCACTCCCTTCCGGTCTCTTTACACGGCCCGCCTTCAGCTTCTCCTCTACCTTAGTCATACCTGCAACACACATGTGCACACACACACACACGCACACACACACACATAGACATGATCGTAATTAATACTCCCATTGAAGGTGTTCAAAGTGAGAGATATGAGCAGAGAGGGACAGTTGTAGGACAATGCTGAACAAGATACAAGATACAAAAACAGAAAGTTGATACTGAATATAAAATGAAAAAAGAAGGCCCAGAATGAAAAAGGAAGTTGCTTTGCGCTATGCCGGATCAATGACAAGCAGACTGAAAGGGAGCAAGAGAGAGCAGTGAGTTCTGCAAACTGCCGATGAATTGTTTGACAAGTGATGATAAGTAGTTTACAGCCTTGTGTATGCTTTATGAGTCACTGAACACTTTCAGCATATGAATGAGACAGAAAGAGAGAGAGACAGGTTGAAAAAGCTGCGTGTACGTGATGTGTTCTTGGTGTCTGAGTCACTGATTTGCACAGCCCGATATGAAACATCTCTACAATCGCTACATTAGCACTGCTAAGAGACCAGCACCATTGATCAGGAGCAGTAGGGAGTGCTCAAAATTACTTACGTAACCAATCACACAATGCAGTAAAGTTCTTCTGAGTAACCTCAGAACCCACAGTCCCCGTCTCTATTTTCCAGCAATGGTATATTTGTCCGCCCAATAATTCCTTTATTACGTAAATCATCATAGGGCTCCCGAGGTCTGCTGTAATCAGTGATGAATCAGCAAGCCCATAAAAACTCTTCTTCTGAACTTCTTTATCACACCAATGCGAGATTACAACACAAAGTTGCTTGTTTGTTCTGGACAAGTTCTCATTAGAAGAGATGGTTTATGTTTAACAGTCGGTATCTACCTTTCAATCCAAATGTTCCAGATATAGAGGGCTGTTCTCCAGTGAATTTCTTAGGCGTTTTCTGCTTCCGTCCTGGCTCAAGAGAAAAACAGAGCAAGAAATGGTCAAACGCATACAGTAGAAGCAGAAAATGAGAATCTGAGATCCTTTTCAAAAGATATACTGTAATCTTACTGTGCCTCATTCGCTCCGGGTCTTCATCTGGGAAAGAGGGGGGAAGGCTGCCCCCCTCGCTCTCACTTTCCCCTGCATCGGATGACGTGCTTTGGGACTGGGACTGCTGAGACTGAGGCTGGACTGGCTGGAACTGGTGAATCTGCTGTGAAGGCTGGCTGTGGCTGTGCTGTTTCCTCTCGCTCTTCTGGTGGGCCAGCTCCCCGTTCTGAGAGGGTGTGGACACCTCGTGTGTCTTTTTCACTTTGAAGAACACCGGAGAGGGGGGACTGTTCTCCATGGGCCTGAATTCACAGACCAAGGGAGGACAGTTTTTTGCAGTCAGCATTTATAATGTTACGAACAGCGTTATGTGGCTCAGTGTGGGTGGGAATTTGAGCTCTAAATCCCAGTCACCTTTTCTTGGTGTTGGACTTGATAGGAGTCTTTAGAAGCTTAGCCTGCTCTTGCTTTGCTTCCATGCTAACTCTGTCTGGGTGGTTCCATAGCTTGTGCTTCTGCAGGCGCACCTTTGTGGCAAACACTGCCTCACAGTAGGGACAGCCGTGACTCAGCTTCTCAGCTACGGTGGCCTGAATACAGACATGAGGAGAGGGGATTTAGAGTGAGCGCGCTCCCCACGCAAAAACTGACAGCAGTGGGTAGCTATTACTAAAGGCTTCATCTGACTAATCACAGGTTTTTGACAAAGCCTGACTAATTGCTCATGTATGGTCAATAATCACTAAATATTTGTAGTGTGAGAAGTATAAATTCTCTGGAATTAGTATGAACTGCAATTGTCCTTCATTGGAAGGTTTTCAATAGGACTTTATTGTAATCCACTGTTAAAATCCACACAGCAGGAAAGAGCAGAGGCTAGTGACTCACCCCCTGGCAGCGTTGATAGTGGTACTTGACGCCATAGATGCTGGGAAACTCTAACCAGCAGCCTGAACACGGACATTTAACCCTGGAGCGGCGTTTAAACTCTTCCTTCCATTGTACTATCATATGGGCCTGCTCGGGGGTGAGGAAGACAGAGTTGGAAAGTTGAATGCAAGCTTTATTGCTATATACTACTGCATACTGTGCATATTCATGGGGAGCTGCCCTCTGTGCAGAAATAATGAAGCCCACTTCAAGCACCCACTCGTTTCGAAGAGAAATACTCACAGGGATGCTTCTCAGTTCCTGCACTTCTGCTTTAGGACGACCTTTCCTCTTCCCCTCTGCTGGCTCATCACACACCGGACCTGGCAAAATGAGAAAGAAAAGCATATCTGAATTAGAAACAGGCTACTGCTAGCACTTCATAATCATGGAATTCAAATTTTAATTAAAAAGCCGTATAAAACACGAAATCCTTAAATTTAATTTTAGCCTTCTATGTTGTTGAACTTTGAAAGCAAGAGTGGTCACTTGTGATAACTTCTAGAAGTATTCTTGACTTGTTACAAAGCTGCACATGCCCAACTTCAGTAGAATAGCTTTCCAAACATCCGAAATAAAAGAACTGTTGCCTCTTATTCAACTAAATAAGAGCATGCACACATATGAAGGAGACAAACACAGAGCTACAGTGGGTGGGTTCAATAGCGATCATTGTTCACATGTCGGTATGTAATGCGTGTGTACATGTACATTGCACATTAATGAGTGCATGTATGTGTGTGTGAGCGAATGAAAGAGAAGACAATGTGTCCAAAGGCCTTCTGTTGAGCCAAACAGATCAGCTATAAATCGCTGGTGCCTGTGAACCTCTGACACAGCAGACTGCAGACCGACTGCCTCAGCTCTCTCCACTGCTCCCTCCCTCCGTCTCATATTGCTGCTTTCCTCCTTTCTCACCCCATGTCTAGCTTTCTCACCGTCCTTCCCTTTCTCTGCCCACACCCATCCCAATCTTTCACCGTGGTTCCACTGGCTCATTACCGCTCTCGTCTCTGCTACAATTAGAGCTCCACACTATCAGCCCTGCACTCTATTCCCTCTATACAGTCCTACTTGTGGGAAAGCGAGAGGGAAGGCAGAGAGAGCTGAGGATGGAAGAAGGGGAGGGGGGTGACAGAGGAAGAAGAAGAGAGCAAAGGATGTTGAGGGAGAGAGGGGAATTGCAGAGGCGGATGACTCTGACCAAGCATAATACTGAATGACAGTGCTGCAGGTAGCTGTGCTCTGCTCTTCAGAATGATGTATCTTTACATGTGCTCTCAACTTCCCATCACTGATCTGGCAAGACCAGCTAGCTGCAGCAGAAACAAGGCGAGCAGGAGACAAAGATGCCGCTAGAGTCTATTCAGTCATATCAGATCTAGAAAATGTCAAAGAGAAACTACTTCTAGTAGAGACAATAGTCCTTTGTTGTGAAGTGGAATGCAGCAGTGGTCTTGCAATGACTTTCTTTTGCATCCGTTTCACTTCTCCATGCTGAGGAACATGACATTGTGTCTTCCAACTGCTGTCTTCTCCTGCAAACTCACTGACAAGCAGAGGCTGGATGCACAGATGTGTAGTGCTGCCCGTTTGAGACGGGTACCAAACTGGATCAAAGCGTTCTGTTTGCCTACCTGGACTACAGAAAAGGTTCAATAATTTTTCATCAAGGTAAATGAATTGACTTACAACCATTGTTGCTCGTTCAAAAACATCTCCTGTTGGCAAAAGAACCTCTCTCTGTGATGTTAATAAGTAGAAGAAACACTCCAAATCTAACCTACCATGACGTTCCCTTCTCATTTTCCCGCGTTTTATTACACAATATCAACTTTCCCTTTGTTGTCCTCTTTCTGTTTCTCACTCAAAAAACACGACACAAACATGGGCTGACAGATTATATGTAACCTTTTACTTCTGACTTGAAATAATAAGGTAGAAAGAAAATAAGGCAAGACTGAATAAGATAGAATGAGAAGTAGCACAGCATTGCTGGCTGTGTTTCAGAATAGTTCATGACACAAGGTGTAAACACGCAAATAAAAGCGCACACTGACACACAAACAAGCACACAAAACCATTACCAGTGTGTGTGCAGCATGATGTGTGTGCATGGCTATGAGTGTATTAATATTCTCCAGGCGACAGAGCATTTCTCTATTAGCTGTCTGGGTAGCAGCTGGAGAGGTGATGCAGTCGGCGCTACTGCTCTTGTGCTGAGGAGGAAATTGAGCATGCATTCTAATTCCTGTCTTAGAAAATAAAGGTCTTGTAAAAGAAAGGCATAATTAATGAATTCTGCTCTTGGGAAAGATATGTTCTTGTTGCTATGGGAATAAGATCCACTTGTCTTAGTTACCACTATCAGAGGCCTCTTTACAGCATGCAGAACAATTAGGCCCACATACAATGCAAACAGGCAAAGCCTCACAGCCAAGGCAGCACATGTGCTGGCAAAACTTACTGTAAAATTAAACACAAAACAGCAGCCTTTCCTGTCCTGGGGTGAAATGAGTTCATATCTTTTACTTTGCTAGCATGAATCTGAGGAGCACGCTGGCGCTCAGATATCCCAGCAATCACAACCATTGTCTTGGTATGAAACAAAGCAGGTCCATTGTGTCAAATCTAAACCCCAGTGCTCAGGCACAGGCCATGGGGATAAAACAGCTGTTCAACTAATGTCAGAGTGTGACTCGCTCCCAGCTGTCTGCAACTGTTGCTGTGCACACTGGTTAACACTGACGGAGAGGAGAAGAGAAGAGAAGAGAAGAGACGAGAAGAGAAGATTCAGGGTCCAGGAGCGCTGGCAGCTGTCTAATGATCTCAAATAACCTCTGAGTTCTCCTAGCTACGCCTGCAACTGCTCTCCCTGAGTGCAAGGGTTCACACATTACCCACAAACACACAGAACAGTCATTTGTTTTCCTTGACAAACACTCACACAGGAGTCTTTGTCTTGTGTCTGCAGAGTAGGTTTTTAGACATTCTGTAGTTTAGAACGACAACAAATACAAACACCGCTCGCCACTGACACGGCTCCATGGAAAGAAGACATAGTATCTCTACTTCCTCAATCTCAACAGACAATAGATGGAGAAACTAATACACCTGCACTCACTACAGAGCAAACACGCTGACAATGAGCGAAACTGTCGTTAGTATGAGTAAGCGATGTTGGTTTACAGTGAGTGCAACCACTAGGCCTTACCGCCATCTCTATTTCTGTTTTGCCGCTTTAAAGTTTAACCGTTGTGGTTTTACTTTTACTCCTTCATAGCGTCCCCCTCTCTCACACATTCTGTTTAGTGGGCAAGTTAGCACTTCACTACTTTCATGCGCACAAACAGTCTTCTACAACTTTCAATATATCAATATTCCTACATGATATTTTTCATCCTGAACTCTCAGTTCCTCCCTCTCCATCTCTCTCTCTCTCACACACACACCAATGCAGGGACATTTCTTCCCATCATACACACCTCCTTTTGAAGACGTCCCCATATTCCCTCCCAGTCAGGCCTGATTCCAGACAGTGAGTAAGAATGAGAAGTGTGGTGGAGCAGCACCAGAACAGTCTTACTGCCCAGACACTGACTAACTGAAAGAGAACCAGACTCTCAGTGAGTCTGGCTCTTACTCTCTGTCTTTGTTTTTCCCTTTCTCCCCCCCTCCCTCTCTTTGTAAGTCTGTCTTTCTGCCCTCCCTCTCCCTTTCTTTCTGTGTAATTCTGTATCTGAACTAATCTCCTACATAGACTAGATACACTTGTTAGCACACATTCAAATATGGTTCTATAAATTTGGAATATTTGATTCTAAATTTTGTGAAAAACATCTGAAAAGGAACAGGCCTTCTATAGCAGAACTGTTTAGGGAAATGATTTCAGGTGATCGTGTCTTTGCTTTTGAAAAAAAAAAAGAAAACAACCAATAAACACTGTAATTTGTTGAGACAGCTGTGAAAACAAAGAAGTCTGCATCTGGTATTTGTTTCTTTCTGTGATGTTTACTGGTTTTAAGATTTCGATAATGACACAATGAGTTAATCAGATTTTTATGGTACCATGATGCTATCAGTTTCGCAAATCTGTTTCCTCTTTTTAGGCTATTATGAGTACCAGCATGCTTTGTGGCCATACACTGTGAATAAAAGATGAGCACAAAGCTACTGTGATGTCACATATTAGTTTGTGGATGATTGTTTTGAAGCCTTGAGCTTGACATTTTCTTTCCCACATTGGTCTTTTAAACCTAAACACTGCAAGCAAGGACTGGAACTGACTGAGAACTTGAGGACACTGTCTGCACGGCCACACGGTAGCGACTTTTCAATCACAAGATAAACACAAAATATACAAAATGAACATCAAGCTGTACTGGAAGGAACTTGACACTCACGATTGAGACCATAAACACGTTGGGAAAATGCTTACTATGGTAACAAATCAAGTGGGAAGTAGGGTTGTTTTCTCACAAATTTCTATACATGTGGAGTTTTTGGCAACCAAAGAAGCCACCCCTGCTGGCCATTAGAAAGAATGCAGGTTAAATCTACTTTCAGACTTGGAAGCAATGTCCATAACTGTTACAATTGGTGTGAGTTTTAAAATTCTCTACAATACTCTACTTCAATCGATCCTGCCTGTTCAGGGTATAATCTACTAGTTTCTTTCTGACTGTGCATTACTCTGTGCCTTAGTGTTAAACAGATTTAGATTGGGAAATTTTCTAACCACCTAACTTTTAAATTTAGTTCCTTGAACCACAGCGAGTGTCCTGATGGAAAACATTTTTGTTGCCCTGAGTGACCTGAACTACTTCAGAGTGAATCACTCTGAATGTGAAGCCAAGACTCACCACACAGACTCGTGGTAGACTATCAGTTTACTACCACCACCGAACCACACGTAAAGCAGCCAAATCAAAGAGAGGAGCTCGGGCCTGAGATTGTTGCTACATAATCTGGTGACTCATAGTACCTCCACTGATTCTTCAGACCTGTATTGATTTTACAGCCTTCCACATCAACGCCGCGCTTCATATTATTGGAGACCTAATGTATTGCCCAGTGCTCATTTGGCCCAAAGCCAGTGGTGTGTTTAGTGACATCCAATCACAACAGCTTTGGATAACTGACCACACATATGGCCAGGGAAATCCGAGGGGATGACGCTAAACTGACAGCAAAGCAAATGAAATGTCTCTAAACATAAGACTGACTGGACAGAAAATATACAGACAACGGTGGCGTCGACATTGCTGCACCGCATACACAGGGCGCACATGGATCAAAAAAAGGCATGTGCTAATTCAGCAGGGCATACAGTATTGTATATGCGAGCCAGACAGACAATGCCTGCTCCAGACTGTTTGCAGTGCCCTCCTTATGGACAGTGACTCACCAACTCAATCTCTCTCCTCTCCCATTTCCCTGTACTCCTTCTCATCTGCCATCCTCAAGCCTGCCAAATAAAGGTGTGACAACGATGACAAAGGACTCTCCTCGAAACGAGATGCAGCATCAGGCTCAGAAAAGCACCAGAATTCAATTTCGACTCAAAACAAACATTTTCAAATGTATAGCTCTTTATTGATTTTATCTTTTGGTAGTTGGTAGACGCAAAGCATGAGCAGGAGGGAGCTGGAAAATGTAAGAAATCTGAGAAGAATGAGGAAGGGTAGTGGGTGTAACGGATAGGAATAGGGTGAAGAAGGTTGCGGGGATGACATGGAAGGAGGAAGGAATAGCAAGTTTGAGTCACTGCCGCTGATGATACTGCCTGATGAGTAAAACAACAACTAAATTAAGAGTTTGAGGGAGGATAAAATAGAAAAGATTGGCAGTTATGCGTGGAGAATTGGACAACAATCGAGTGACAGAAAGTGTGAAACAGCACTGAATCGAGAAGAAAAGCGAGAGAATGATGCTGGAGCAAATATACAGGTTCAGCTGATGGAAACTGAAGGTTCTGAAGTCAAGAGTGGAGGACTGTCATTTGAGAACACGTACAGCAGTGTTCACACATCATTGCACACACACAAGCAGAGACAAGAAAAGATAAGCAAAACAGACTGCACAAATTAGCACACTACCATCAGCCACAAGCATACAACTCATCCTGCTGCACTTAGATTCCCTCCCAACCCTGTTATCTTCTAAACTTTCCAATGCTTAAGCACAGCAACAAACGTGGAGCACCCACCTCCCTTTACACACCACATGCCCAATGGATAGAGTGTCTTGTAATCAGGTAGGGTATTGCACAACTCTCCATCAAGGAAGGACAACGGTTACATATATACTTTACTCATTTAGACTTCAATTACTGTCTGCAGACATGTGCCTAATCTCAGGGCTTTTCCTACAGCACTTGGCAGAACAGCATTAGCATCATCCAAATACAAAAACTATGAGCCAAACAAGGCTTTAATAGGAAAAAAAAAATCTCGCAGCAAAGGAAAAAAGAAAGAAAAAAGCAAAACAGGCAGAGTGCCAGTCACCCTCAAGGACCGGATCCCTTTCTGAGAGTTGTCTGGTGTGGTAAAGTGACAGCTCAACCGCAACACCCAAGGCACAAAAGCTCTACCAAAGCACACAGATCCATGCTTCAGGTTTGGTTTTCGTGCATAAAGGCATGGAGGAATTTTGGAATTTCAGGAAACCACTGCTAAAACAACAGTCCAGCCAGCCAGAATTTCTTTATTGTTGCATCACGTAAAGTTTACGTCAGGGAGAGTTATCGATCAACATGAAATCTGACAATACGACAAGATGTAACAGTTCAAACTCCCTGTGGACATGGAATAAAGAATGAAAAGCCAGCAGTGGGATGAGGGCACATACTAAGGTACCTGGTCATCAGAAGGGCACACTGTGTACAATGGACATAGACTGAGTCCTGAAAAACCTCTACAGGGAGCCTCAGATATTGATGCCTTTGTTTCCCCAAACTGAGGTTCACAGGTCCCACGGGACAGACGAGCTAGCGGCAGGCTCATTATTATTAGCACTATAGCATTTCTCCTCATCATTAGCTCTAGAAAGCTGTTGAGTTGTGAGCTAAGGACATTTGAAAAGACTGCTTGTTGTTTGAAATGCATCTTGATTTAGATGTAGTTGGTACAAGAACTAGAAAGCCCAGTCTGTCAATGAATACCTTTTTGCCCTAGCTACAGCTGAGTAAATCATATACCAAAGCAGTTAATGTGTGGTGAATACCGAATATGAAGGATACTGTAATCTTGTCCCGTTTTGATGGTCATGTAAAATTTCAACTGTTTTTCCTATCTTCTGCTTTGTGTTAATTCTTATTCTTGCACTACATTCTGCATATGTAACCCAGTGTTTCCTCTTAAGTTTCCTGCATGCTCGTAGAGAATCTTGAAACCTCTTAATCACATAAAAACTCAGTCCACCGGCAAAGTTAGCAGCTAAGCTTCCCTAAAGGCTAGGGAAGCCTCAGGTAATGGTCAAGCGAAGAGAAACTTTCTAACCAAACAAAACAATCCTTCAGCTACAACGCGGTGGAATGTAGATTTTAATCTTGTGCAATCAAATTGTGCTAGAAGCTCTCGTTGACACAGACTTGCGCTACCAACTACACTGACATAATTACTGCACTAGTATCCCTGAGAAGCCCTACGTTATTGAGTCAAAGCACATCAGTGGTGAAAAAAACAGAAACCGTTGAGTCTTAAGTTACCTGAAAAAGTCCCATAAAAACCAAGGCCAATTCGTCACTTGCGATATTATTACCTCAAGACACACAGACACACTCACAGCTATCACAGTTACTCATTAGGGAACCGAAGCCAGTTCTAGTCTCAAAATGATTAGGGCAGAGCCCACCACAAACTTTCCACTGATTGATTTATAAACTCATCTTGTTTATTGAGTGATAAAGTGTAGAAAAAAAATCTATAAAACACGGGACTTTGAGAGGCTGCAGAGAAAAGCCTGTCATTCAAATAGATCCCCTGTCTTCTGCTACAATAAACGCTTCAAGAGCAAAAACAGCAAATCAGCTGACAATCTGTATACTAAGACAAGTTGGGGAGCACACTGTGAGCCAGTGCTATGCTGCTAACTATTAGAAAACAAGGCAAATAATCATAAAATGAGAGAAGATGGATTTCAATCAACTGCTCTGACGCTTTGTATGGCTTTCCTGCACTCTTGTCTGTCTTGCAAAAGAGGCATTGTATTCACGTCCACAACAAGCAGGCACACACACGGACACATGCACGCACTCACACAGACGTGAAAATCGAGCCTAGGGGGCTGAATAATTATGCAGAAAGAAAACAAATTGAAACACCTAGACTAGTGTTGGTGCTCTGTGTGTCTGGGAATGAGAGGCTATTTTGTAGCAACCAAAACAACTGGGTCACATTAGAACAGCCCCAATTTTCCAAGCCCGCCTGACGCTATTAACAAAGTCATGATGATCTGCTGGTTATTGGATTGAAAAATAATTCCCCAGCCTGGCTCCCTCTTTCCTAAATCTTCCATCTCCCTCCAGATGGCTTGGGGTTTCACTCATGTCAGCTCTTGGCAATACTTATTTGTTTGGTTTTCTCACTGTAAGGCAGTCTCAGGAAAAACGTTGTAGTTTCCAGGCCCTTCTGTGGTGAGAGGGGTAGAATTACACTGAGGCTGGAGCCATTGATTCTTAATAAAATATAACCCATTCAAAAAAGCTGCAGTGCCCCTTACATGTATGGTATGTTAATCAAATCCTTGAGAAATAGCAGTGAAGTTCTGAAGAGCTAGCCTTGAATTGTAAACGCCAGTCAATGCAAAGTCAATGAAACAGAGATAAAAGTGCAAAAAAAAACAAATGCAATGATCGTATGCGTCTTGGTATTTGATGTTGTATGCAGACAGTAGCTTTTCTCAACATTGCATCACCACATGAAATTCATCCTGGAGGCAGTCCAAGAGCAAACCTGGGTCATTCCAGCTACAGTCGCACGCTGCTTTCATTTAACAAAGTGCAGCGGCTCCTCACTCACTGTGTTTGTTGTTTTCGGGGCCTGCCGTGGTTCGAACAAGCTCCTGGGGATGTCCATGCTTGGGGGTTCGGCCCCTTGGCAGCACCGACGAGGACAGCTTCCCAAGCCTGGGGCCGCTGGGGCTCTCCATGCCTGCAAAGGGTTCAAACACACAGGAGAGTTAGACTGCTAAAGGCTCTATCTGGTATCTCTGCTTCTCATTAATCGGGCTCCACTGTTTGTCAAAACATTATTAGCAAAGTCCACTACATCAATAGCCTGTGATGATGCCGTCTCCTTGTTCTATAATGCAGTTTCTTCGTGTGGGCCGTCTGTGCTGTTGGACTGAAGGTTATCTGAGTGGAGGCACACACATCATCTGCAGTGGTAATGAGGGCGTGACCTTCCATGTTTCATTTCAAAATCAATACTCTCACTTACACACTAACTTCATGCTCGGCCCATTAGAAAAAAGGTGAGTCAAAGAGAGGCACAATCGCTTTTTTCCTGAGTAGTTTTTGCATCATGAAAAGCAGTGATGCATCTCTTGAGCGGCTCAAGTGGTCAGCGGCAAAGTTTTCTGCTTTTGAGGGAAGCCCAGTCCTCTTTTGTTTACACAACATCGTCCATCGATCTCTGACAGACTTCAGCCTACAGTATGTGTCAAATTCTGTCGTTCCCCATCAACATGGGACAGCTGACAATCACTAATTATGGTAAGTGGTGCAGATTACGATCCAACATGCTTTCTCTTAGCACACACATCCACGTCACTCCCCTAATGAATTACGAAGGCACACAAAGGGTCACCCAGTGGGGGCCACTCAGTGTCCGTTTACATGCCTTTCTATTCGCTGTATATCGAGCAAACACTGGCTCATCTGCCACACTGATAACATGCTCATGAAACTGACTTAGTGATGCTCCCGCAGGATGCTGAAATGCTGCACACATCAACACCAGTCATCTTCCTGTTCCTGTGTGATGTGTCAGTGAGGTGTCTGAGAACTACTTAAAATAAACAAATGTGATGCAGGAGTCTGCACAGCCACATCTCTACTCTCTGCATTTGTGTTTTTAGCTTCTGGCTGAGCAAATCGAGCGTCCCTAAACGTTGCAGCTGGTGTTTCCATGAAAGATGAATCCCTTACAGTAACTTTATTAACATGCATTTTGCCAGACACAACAAAACCTGGTTGACACCCACTCACCATCTCACATCTCTACACAATCTGCTGACAAACCAACCTGGAAATAAGTCTTTTAACACCACGGCACGTGGCACGCTGCCATGCTGTGTTTGTCAACTACAACAGGAAAAAAAAGGAAAACAGGGATCCACTTTTTTTTTTTTGCCTTTTCCTCACCGGCCACACCTACCTGAACTGTCGGGCAGTCACCCAGCTCCAGGGGCCGGGTGGTGGCCCCGGGTCACCCACGTGAGGGGAGGAGGAAGGGGGTCAGGAGACAGGCACCTAAGTGGGCGTTTTTCCACCAATGTTCTCTTACATGGCAATCACACCTGCTGTGCGTCAAGGACCGGTCAGACCGAGGCTGGGGGGCCCGGAGGGGAGCGGGCGGCCGTCTTGTCTCGTCCTCCTCCGACTCCACAGTCGACGACGACGACCAGGCGAGCAGAAATCACAATTCCGCCTGTACATGAAAAGAAATCCAGGACACTTTCACCTTATTCCCAGTTTCCAATTGCCTCCTTTCCACCACCCCCAGCTCCTTACTCCTCCTTTCCTGCATTAATATGTACACCACGAGGCACTTCTTCTCCAACCTTCTCCTTAAAAACACTTTCCAGAAATAGCAGGAAAAAACACACAGCTCCCAAAAACATAGGTATGTCCCCGACTCCTTGAGGAAAAATATTAGAATACGGGATGGTTTATATAGGCAGTGAAGCAAAATGGCGACTTTATTACGAAGGAGGAGTAAAAAAAAAATCCTTGCGCTGGCTGGAAGCTAAAGGGAGGCACAAAAATATGTTTAGTGCAGTAATTTCGACGGCTGCGAGACTGTCGGTGAGAGTAAAAGAAAGCGAAGCGAAGGAAAATCGGCAGAGACGCCAAATCTCGGTCGGTTTTGGTTCACTCCTCGGCTCCTTACCTCGGGATTATTTCGCTTTTTTATACGGATATTATCTCGGCGGCCGTGTACAGTATTACAGTAATGTGTGTTGGGTCATGCGCGTATCCACTCCACCTTTGACAGTTGCAACTACAGTCTTGAGGCAACTTGCAAACTCTCGCGTTATTATTATCTATATCGAGCGGAATAACAGTGGGGCTGTTTCTTTTTTTTTTTTTCTTTTTTCTTTCTGGCTAATAAAGTCGCTGCAACACCGGCTCGTGATACTCTTCCGACGTAACGACGCTGACGAAAAAGGGTCAGGGGCTTTAATTCCGTGTAGCAGCCGTCGCTAAGTATTTTCAATCTGTAATTGCATCGTCCTCCAGCCTTCAGCGGCAAATCACGCGAAGGAAAAATATTCCAGATTATTCTAAGTGCCGCTGCCTCTCTTGTAGGCCGTCAGACACTGCGAGCTGCTCTCTCCAAAAACCACTGGAATAACAATTATGCCTAAAAATCTGCCAAGCCAACTGAGCTGACAACCAGAAACTCCCCACATAAAATGGATTTGTTAGGCATTCTTCCTTGTAGCTCTTGTAATAATCCACCCCTAAATTCAAGGTCAGGATTATAATAACAATCCTGGTGATTTTAATTCACATTTAATGCACTTAAACCCTTTTCATTCCTTCATCTGAAGTGTCCTCATGCTGGCATTTCATCCCCCAGCTAATAATAAATGTTTCACATATGGTGTGAGCCCACATCTTTCTTGTGCCACAGCTCAGATGAATCATTCATGGCATCATCGCCACCTCACTCAGTTTCAGTGAAACAACAGAGGGTCTCTCTTAGTGTTTGATTGGTGCCAGTCATCATGACCTAATATTTCCTATTAGTGGAAATCATCTGAAACCATGATGTAATTTATGTGGGAAAGCTGTTTCCTGCATTGCCCAGTGGAGGGCAGTAGAGTCTTATTATTTGCATCATGTTTAGTTGTCACTGCCATTTAAATATATTGGACTCTATTATGTTTTTATAAATATTACATATACAGAAGGAATTCACAAGGTTTCCCTTCGTCGAAACGTGATGAAAACGAGGGCTGCGGACAAATGAGAATAGATTCATGTGGGAGGAACAAAGTGCTAATGAAATGAATGAATCAAAGGTAACATTAATCTTTTAAATACAGCTCCCAGAAGTGCCATTTTTTTTGCCAACTCCTGTGCTATGTGTCAGTTTGCTATTTAATAAAGATATATCATACCGTGGATACTTATTTAATAGCAGTATTAGATCGTATAACATCAAGTTAACACCTAATTTTATGGCTGCATTGGACAAAAGATTTCAAACAGGCTGGTTAAGGTTTGTCTGCATGGGTTTTCCACAAGGGAGCAGTGCAGTTCTGTTATTTGTCAAGAGTAGCTCTAATTGGGGAATAATTGTGTGGTTGGTTTTTCTGACAGTGTTGTGTGTTGATCCACGTTTGGGATTTCTCTGATATGTTCAGCAGACTCGTGGGGACGCTCTGCTGGTTCGTGACACTCATAGCCTGAGGGGTGTTTCGCCACCAGCCGAGTGACAGCTGCCGTTCCTCTTTGCACTATGTCCAGCTGATAAAGTTAAATCTGCTTCCTGCTTCCTTTAATGGCTGCTGATGAATAGTTCACACAGGGCCTTGTCTGACCCGTGATTAATCCTGCCAACCGTGGCAGTGATTTATGTTCCCATTCCTCCTCTGCTGAGCGAGCAAAAGGCTACTTAATGATTTTTAAAACCGGCCAGGTGGAGTGGTCTGTTCACTGAAAAGCTCTCGAGGATGTCTGTCCAGCAGCTGATTGGGTTATTTATCTTTTGACCTTTCTCAGTGAGAGTTGAGAGAGCATGCATGTGATATTTTTTTTCTCTGCTTTGTAGGAGTATCCTGAATATTAGCAGCTGGGCGGTGGCCAGGAAATTTGCAGTCTTCAGCTGTTTACGTAGAGCCACTCACCAACTCAAGCAGCTGTTACGGGGCTCCTCAGCGGCACCTGATGAGAGACGACAGAGTGTTTCTCATTTGATTTCAGTGCTGTCAGAGGACCGAGATCCAGCTGATCAAAGTCACAAGCAGGTAACGGTAAACAAGCGGGATGAAGAGTTTCTGCATTGGGATGTTTTAGGGAATAATCATGAAAGACAAGCTTTCAGAAAGCGATCGCACAACCTCCAAATGTCGCGCAGAGAAAGAGAAGAGACTTAATGGTAAACAGTATCCAATTAACTGCACCATCCAACCATCTGCTCCTCGGATTTATTCCCTGTCAAGGTTGAGAAGGCCACTGTTCACTGAATCTGTTTATCATACATGTGCCCTGTTTTGAACAGGTGAGATGCTTCATGTCTCCCAGTAATTGGATCCCAGTGTGTGTCTTTGTGAGCAAGAGGCAGACAAAGTGTATTTGTCTATTTAAGCAGGCAGCATTGCTTTGCATTCACAGAGTTCCACTTCTGTCTCATGCAACCCGAATGACAGGCCAGAGAGTTAATCCAAGTTTGAGGCATAATCTGTAGCAAATACATTCCACTGTTATTCAAATTTTTATATTCAGTTTTGGATATGTTTTTTTTTCTTTGTTCAACACAGTCTGATACGCTGAATAGAAACTATGGGACCTTGTATATAAGCAGAAGGGGGGGGGGGGGGGGGGAGTAGGAAAGAGCTACAAGAGCTGTGCAACATTTCTTACTTAGTTATGGCAAGGATAAAACTTCTGGGAGCACTTTGGAGATTTGAGGTGACGGCCACTGATGTAAATCACTTTTGAGGCCTTTAAAATAAAGCAGTTGTGTTTTCATACTTGCTTAGTTATTATCACTCTCGACAAAAAGCCAGAGGAAAGCTTATAGCTGGCTGCTGTTGCTCCGGGACAATGCACCCCTCCACACAGAACAGATGATGGAAGCAGCCAAATGTGGCTTTGAACTGTTGCCCCCATGCACCTTACTCACCCAGCCTTCATTGTTTGGCTTTTCTCTGTTTCCCAAACTTGTGTGTTTCCAGTTTTCAGTGTAATAATGAAGTCATCCATGCTGTTGAGGAGAATCTGGAGGCTTAAGATGAGACCTCCTCCCGTGAAGGGATAATGACACTTCAGTGGACTAAGTGCATTGAAGTTAGAAAAGAGTATGCTGAAAAATGAAAGCAATCTTCTTCTGTGACCTTCTCTGGTGAGGTCAAAAACTTTCTGAAGCACCCTTATATGCATATGCATTTTGTGATTTTCATGTGCTAGATTTATTTAGATGTATTATTTTTACATGCCAAATGTATAGAAACCAGCTATCCTTCCCAACTGAGATTTAACTATTTTTGGAATCTCAAAGGACACTCTATCATTTCCCTCATTATAGAGTTAGTTTTAATGATGGAGCAGCTGCTGGACAAAAAACTGCTTCCAAAAACTGGGTTGTTTTTCCAAAGATGGTTGCAAGAACTGATTTTTGCCTGCATTTGGAAGAAACATCTCTAACAACCTCAAAATATCTGTGGGAAAATTTTTTTAGGAATCTCTCGAACAATATCTTGTGATAAAACTGAAGAGGGTTGGCTTTGGGTTTTTAGACACTTTAAATTGAGTTGAGATGTAGACTAGTTCTGGTGCCATTCTCTCTTATGTTTGCCAGTCTTGTTAATTTATATTTAATTCTAGAGTGGGTCTTTTGTTGGTTCAGTGTTCGTTTTTAATCAGAAATCTGTCTTTTATTGTCTGCTAGCCTGACTACGAAACGCTCCACAATAAAAACAATAACAGTAATACATGAAAGTAAAATCAGGACCGAGGCTTCATCTCAATTAGTTTATTCAAAAAAGACAGCTTTCATCATGTGTCATACCATATGCCTAGATATCTGCAAGGCAGAAGAGTATTTTTCCTTTTTTGCATTTCAAACAGTTCATCAATCATCAGTGAGAGTAAACCGAAAGTGTCAATATTTACAGTACATCAGGTAATCTAAAAATAATACAGCGTGTTTTCTGCCTTTTAACAGTCAATAACTCACATTATCAACAGACAGCTTGTTAAGGGACAGATGGAAGGGTTTTGGATGGGGAAGTTTTGTTTGTTGGAAGTTTATTTCTTTATTTAAATTGTTTATTCATGTGATTTAAGCCTCATCGTCACATATCGGTGTCTGCTGCTGCCTCGAATGACATCAAAGGTGCTGGCTTGAGTCACAGTGAGAGTCTTGCATCTGGGTAGCTGTCAGAGTATCTTGATTTCTGAGTATCTGGAAATACGGCGCCGCTTAAAGGAAAGAAACAGGACAGAATTCAACAGAGACTTGTGCTTTCTCTGTGCATCTGTGTGTGAGAGACGACATACAGTAGACAGCAGCACACACAAAAAACAGACACTACAAGGCTGGGAAATACTGCCACTGTAATGCGCAAAATGTATCCTTCCATCAGCAGAAACTTACAGTGTGCGTCCCGTCTCCCTAGAGAAGATTTCTTAATATTCATACCAGATGTTGCTTTAATCTCTTCACCTATCAACATTTAAATTATTGCTTTATCAAGCATAAACAGTCAGTAATTATCACATTAACTCTCTGAGCCCCTTCCATTAATAAAATACTAAAGTACTGTTACAGTATACACAGATTAAAGTGTATGTTACTCTACAACGCTCATACTGCATATATATATATATTTCTAATTTCTCACTGAAATACTGCAGATAAGTCACAATACAAAAAGTTTTTATTGTGGGAATGACATTCAGCTTAAAGTGTTATTGTTGATCCTCCAAGTCTACAAATCCTAAAACTAAAGTCCTGAGACAAAAATGCAATGTGACATGTGGGTGAGGAATTGATTATATTGATGGGAGTCAAATGCATTTAAGACCAGCTCCAATTCCTTTTGAACAGGCTCAGGATTGATGCTTCAAATTGAAATGGAGATACATTGTCTAAATAGTAGCGTTTCAAGCAAATTTATGCTACTCTTAAATTCAAGGGATTGCCCACTTTTCCAGTCTCACTGGGTTTTTCTTTGATATAAAATATTTTCTTGAAGAAAGTGGAAAACTGTGAATCTTGCTGAAAATCTTCTCCTGAAGTCGCCCAATTAGTCCAGTCGGAATGAGACAAGAAAGCATTTGCTATGATTGAATGTGTACCAGTGTCAGGCCTAAATCATCACTACGATTGAGAATCTTTCATCTTATCGTCATTTTATAGTGGATTCCCCTGCCTCAAGTGGGGCTTTGTCTCCGTCTCAGTGTCTGTAAACCAGATTGGCCGTGTTAAATGAGAATCCTCCAGACCAGTTGGCATGTAGTCTATAGGCTCGTCCTCTCGCCTTTTACTTGTTGATTCTCTGCTCGCATATCTGAAGACAGCAGCTCTTCCATGGCTCCTAGAGACGTATTGTGACAGGGGATGAGGGAAAAGGCTGCCAAATGGATGCAGGGATGAGCTAAGAGAAATTTCCAAAGGAGGCTGCAGAGAGGGGAGAGGAGGGGGATACATAGTTAGCATTCACACAGATAGAAAAAGCAATGGTTAAAGGTCAGCAGTAGTTTGTTCCCACAAAAATGCATTTCTCTCTTTTGGTTAGTCTCTGCTAACGCACCATGAAGTTGTTTTTCCTCTGGGCTAAGCCTCCGTCGCCTACAAAACACATCCGTCTCATTTAAGAACCTCTCTGAAGTGTGGAGCTCCTCACCCTTCTGAATCTGTATGTGACACCTTAATTCCCCAGACTTGACTGTAATATCAAGTAAGCAGCGCGGCTGACCTCGTTTCATGTAACACGCTGCACTCAATTACAGAGCAACAACCTCTGTAACAACTAACATTTTAGAATGAAACACCAGTTGACTGCAAAAGTGACAGAATAATGGCGGCAGGTAGTGAAAAAGGCACTGATATGCAAAATACAAGCTGTGATTAATCAGGACAATCAAACTGAAAACTGAAAACTTCTTCAAATTAAAAGGTTCTACATTAAATCTACAAACAGGCGAAGCGAATGACATTGATCATCTTGTTACACTGGAATGTTCTGCTCGAAAAGCTTGGCTCCTGGCAAGTGGATCTTTTTTCGATATGTAGAACCCATCTTAGCATCTTACCATTGTTGCAGGCTAACCATGCACACCCCCACCCAAATACTGCTTTGGAATGGCTTGAGAAAGATAACCGAGAGCCTAAGGAGTTGATCCAGCCTCCAAACTTCCAAGATCAGATGCATGGAAGCCTCACTATGCAACTCACAGGACCCAAATATCCCAGTGCCACATACAACAGGACACTCCCAGATGCCCAGGCCTGCAGGGGTCGGAGCTGTTCTGGTGACACAAGGGGTACCTATGCAATATTAAACAGGTGGTTTTAATGCTATGATTGACTGATGTACAGTATATCACCATCCATAACAAGCCTTTGTTCACAATGTCCATACATCCATCCTCTATACACCGCTTTATCCTCAGTAGGGTCACGGGGGGCGCTGGAGCCCATCTCAGCTGACTCGGGCGAAGGCAGGGGACACCCTGGACAGGTCACCAGTCCGTCGCAGGGCCACATACACAGACAAACAATCACACTCACATTCACACCTACGGGCAATTTAGAGTACTCAATTAACCTCAGCATATTTTTGGACTGTGGCAGGAAGCCAGAGTGCCCGGAGAAAACCCATGCATGCAAACATGCAAACTCCATGCAGAAAGATCCCAGGCCCACCCCGGGATTCTAACCAGGGATCTTCTTGCTGCAAGGCGAAAGTGCTAACCACTACGCCGCTGAGCAGCCCCTGTTCACAATGTCATTATCTCAATTTCTGTCTTTCGAAACAACAGACGCGACCAGGTGGTTTCCCTGACAACTAGCCAGTTCGTTCCATCCTGAAATGACTCAAGTGTCAGACTTTTCTCTCCCAGACAGTTGGCATTTCAGCTCTAAGCCCTCCTCTCCCGATAGCCAAGGAAGACACACCACCTGTCTCCAGACACAGACAGATGTAGCGTGGCACTGAAGTGAACCTGAACCAGGAAGTGATAGAAGGGGCCGAATGGAGAGGCAGACAGGATGGAGAGCCATTGATATGACTAGAGGCTTTCAAAAACAAAGAGAGAACTGCTTGTCTGTTAGAAATTCTTTTAAATGAGCTCCCTATGGAGTCGTCAGAGCCTAGGTGCAGCAGAGGAGTGCAGAGGGAGGGAGGGAGGAGGACGAACAGCAGCCAGGCAAAATTTGTGCTAAGGAGAAATGACATGTTCCTCCTTCTTTTCTGTCTGTCACGCTCAGAGTTTCATTCATATTCTAATTCACAGCTACAGTTCAGCTGGCAGGCGCCACATGGAGCTCGGAGTAAAGCTCGGCGAGGATGGGCAACATCACAGAGGCAAAATCAGAGCTAAAAGGTTACCAAGACGGTCTCCCACGGCAACCAAAGTGCTGCCAGCAACAACTCTTTGTGGTGGGAGGGGTCAGGTGTTTTATTGAGGTTATTCGCAACATCATCAGTTTTGACTAATTAGCTGAGGCTCCGAGACTTGGCAGATGGCTACACACAAAGGCGTAGAGCGACTTTGATGAAAATTTGATATGTTGAGGGGAAGGAGGTACTGACAGTTTGTTATAAAGACATACCGACAACCAGTGGCTACGAACAAGAAGGAGGGCAAAGCTCCCACTGGGCTCTGATCTGAGTCCTCCCTCCCAAAGCTTTCCAGATGTTGCAACCCCTGCATGGTTCACACTACCCTGAGAGAGCTGAGACTCTGGGCTATGGAAGACATCAACCTTAACTCTCACTGACTGAGATAAAACAGCCAAGCCTGCTGAAAACACATGAAATAGTCTAAGTGAAGTGTCTAAAAATACAAATACAAGACTTCTGCACAAAGAACAAGAGCTTTCCCAACCATGGCAAGAAGAGACACAATAACAGACTGCTGCACTCTTGAGCATACATATATATCTATGTGTGTACATTTGCTTACAACTTTGATGCTTTCATTATATCTCCACATTCTTTTTAGTGACTATGTCATTAGGTTTTGAATTTCAAATGGTCTGCATACTTGAGACGTGTTTGCAAAAAGCTTGTAGTTTTAGTTTCAGTGGATTCCAGAACTTTGTCAGTTATAGTCCAATCCAACATTAGGCCACATGTGGAGGACAGTGAGGTGGGACAAGCTGCAGGAATTGCCTGAGAGGTTTAGTGAGCATTTTTTAAATGTCATCCTTTTTCACCGGAAACTAACTGGAACCATTGGAACCCACTTTATGTTACCTGAATTCAGCCTGTCTGTGATGGATTTTGCCTAAAGGTATCTCCTCACTCGCTGTTTACTATTTACACATGTCCAGTTTGTGATAATCTAATTATTCATCAGCTGTGGAGGAGTTTAGTTTCTAAAACTAGTTTGACTCCTATAGATTGTGTGTATAAACCTGCCACTGACTGCACATTTCAAGCAGCTTTCTCCTCCGGTGCCTCTTTCAAAATCCCCTTCACTACGGGAAACAACAACAACCTCTGGGCAGCAACCTACCACACTGAAGATTTTAAGTTTTGCTGAGGATCAGTGAGTAAGGCAGCTTTGCTCGTCTTTTTTTCCTGTGACTTTCATGCCAGCGCTCTCTTCTCTGCATGCAAATGTTCCACAAAACAATTCCCCATCGCTCTTTTAAAGGGAACACCATCACTGCGTCCTTCACTCAGCCATGCCCAATATGATTTTTATTGGTTTAAAGAAACACAAACAAGTCAGAGTGCTGTTTCCCCCACTATAACAGAGTGATATTAAGGTGCAGTCAGACCATTCTGTGTAACAGCATGGTCTATCTATGCAAGACTAGTCTAAAACAAACCAGCTGTGATTCAGCTCGCATAGCATCAGATGCTAAATGGATCTATGGATGAGTGAAGATGAGCTGTGTGTTGTGTAAAACATTGAATTTATTCTCATGTTTTCCATTTATAGATCTGTAAAAATGTAGGAAAAAACAGTGTGGAAAAGTACCACAAACACTGACTTGAATTTATTTATGAATTGCCTCTGTTAACTCAGGAAGCAAAGAAAAGTCTTGTCAGGCTTTGAAGAGATCATATGTTCTTCATGAGCCAGAGGAGAGGCCACTGTAACAGAATAAAACACCTGACCAGAGAAGTCACAAAAGCTAACCTTAAAAGAGCACTCTAGAGGTTTACGCTTGCACTTCCATAAAACTGGAGGACTTGCCAGAGAAGGATTTTAAAGGAACTTTGACAGCTGATGCAGGGGAGGCTGAGGCATCCCAAAATACTGAGTCTTATCATTGCATCACACCTCCATTTTGCAGTGAAGGTCTCCAGTCAAACCTCGGACAACCCCGAGGGTTTTGTCAGAGTTTATTTTTTGCGCCAGACTTGAGAAAAGTCCCTCCTAAATCATGTAAGACATAATAGAGTAGTTCTCCAAAGCCGAGAAATTCTGCTGACTAAGCTGACTTTTATGTGTTAAATTGGTTCAGGGCTCCTTGAATATAAATTTAATTCTGCTATCCTCATATCACTTCATTTTCAGTATTAATCAAAGTCTCTGTAAACCGCGGAGATCACCTTCAAATACACCTTTCCACAATTTCTATGGAAGCAAAATCTATCAATCCCTTTCAGTCACAGACACATGCTTTTTTAGAAATTACACATTTTTTCCCTCAGTTACTATGTGAACAACATTGTCAAACAACAATTTGCAAGACAAGTAATGTGATTTTATGTTGAGTGTGAAATGCTATTATAGCGCTTTGAGCAAGTGAGCCTGCTCAAGGCAGATTAGCACGGAGCAGGAAGTAGAAGGGCCCCGTAGCCAGGGAATAGAAGAGCCATCAGACGAAGCTTTCTTTCACTATCCATGTCCCTTCATTAACCTCTTTACTCGTCTCATTTCTTTATCTCCACAATCTGTCAGTTTCATCCGCAGTATTTCCCCAGTATCTGGTAAACATCTCACCTTCAGCCGCAGCTCTCCGTCCTTTCTTTTCTCCCTTCTACATATTTAAATCTCACCCCTCAGGTGGTCTTTTCAATCATTTGCCCTGTTAATTCTGTCTCGCAGCTTAATATCGTATGTTATTTTTCATCAAGGAGTTGGAGAGACACTGAGGCCACTTACTGATTGTTGAAGTTTAAAAATCACTGAACGGAGTTTTTTTTTTTACAATCCTGTCATGAGAGCCTTGTATGCTTGATGTTAAAGTGTGCTATCATGGATGAGATCAGAAGCAAAATCACATCAGATTCAGCCGTATTTCTGCATCTGTATTTTCACCCCCTTTTCAGAAGTTATTGTGAGATCAATATTTAATTTTTTGGTGAATCTATTGGAGATGAATCAGACCTGACAGATGGTATGACGGCTCCACTAAATCACACCAGAATTGTAAGAGTATCGGGAGAGTCGCTCAGTATGTGTGGAGTCCTGTGAGCAAAACACGAGTGCAAACCCTTAATGTGCATTAGCTACTGTATGTGTCTGCCTCTTTCTTTTTCCATTTCTCCATCACCATGCTTCGCCACACGTATCAATTCCCTCAAAACATCAGCGTTGTTCTATTTTCTCAACCCGAACCTACAGAGCGTAAGAGTGTACAGCCGTGCAAGAAGCTCTGTGAAATTTTCATTCATCCAATAACCCAGATATTTCACTAAAAAGCACAAATGTGAGGATTCGTAGTCTGGGAGTCATGAATGTGTTAACAAAACTTCATAGCAATTCATTCAATAGCTGTTGAGATATTTCAGCTTGGACCAAAGTGTTAAACTGATTGACAAACTAACAGGCTGACAGACTGACACTGTCACCCCCAGAGTCGTGCTCCTTGTAAGGATAAAGCGCCAAGACATGAGAGGCCCTGCGGCTGAGACACTGACAATAAACTGCAAGGTTTTCACTTTAAATCTGCGTCTTGATTGCTGTCATCTCTCCAGCATCATTTTATACTGAAATAATGAACATGACCTTTAACATTCTGCATCAGATTTTTAGTTGCTGGTCAGGAGAAACTTATTGCAATGCCAGTTTTCCTGCTGCAGATAATGACAAGATTGTCTTTTACAGGTTTGAGTGAAGACCTCCACCTTTGCCCCCATTCGCTGCCTTATCACCATCTCATCACGCTTTCATTTAAAACACTGAAACATCTCCCATTATCACTTTTTCCCACCTCGTTCTGCCTTTATCACCTCTGAATGCCCTCCTACCCTGTGAAGCTCAGGTGTTGTACGAGGCCACCGAATTAGCTTGCCCCTATAGCATCGAGTCAGAGCCTGCTGAACTGAGAAATTACATTTGCACTGCTCAGTTAATGAAAGTGTCCAACAGCAGTTTAATTCTCTCTCCTGACCAGTTAGTCACATTGCATCTAAATTTAATTCAAAACACTTGATTGGCATGAAAGCCCTCAAAAGCCTGAATATCTTATTTTGTATCTGCGAGGAATGAGCTAAAATGATTGAGAGACAAAGCATAAAATGATGAGTTTGTTGTAATTCATCAATGTAAGGCACATGCCACGCAACTCTGACATGCACAGTTTGAATCTGAATTTAAACTGATGTTTATCCAGTTTCTCAGACATCCTGTCCGCATTTTCTACACAATTAAACTACATTGTCACATACGTTTAGAGGGAAATGTATTTTCTTCCAGAATCTAATCAACATATTCCTTTACAGTTGCTCCTTTTTAAGTGAATCAAATGTTAGATGGGGAGGAACTCATTAACCTGGTAACCCAGATAATGGAAGAAAAGCTTTAAACATGTTGTGAAAGTCTCATATTTTAAGTCAAACCATGATATTGTCCTAAATCTACCCAAGTTGTTTTGGTGCCTAAACCTAACTAAGCTTCTAATATGTATAATTATTATTGTGAAAGTGAAACTTTAACCCAAAGCACAATATTTTTCTAAAACATAACCAAGATATTTTCGTGCCTAAACCTAATCAAAAAGTGAGTGAAACCTAAATCTCAGAATAATGCACTTTCATGGGCTTTCAGACAGCATTTTTTGTAACATCAAAGTCCTACCTTGCAGGGAGAAACTACAGTTATCTCAAAATGTAAATGAGAATGCAGTTCAGTTGTATAAAAATGTAAATTTTGTGAGTCGTGTTTGGGAATGAGAATTGTGCTAGACTCAAAGAATTATTAAACACAGAGCTCCATTTCAGTCATTAGGCTTAATCCACGTCTAAGTGCATTACTAAAAGTGTGAGACTGAGTTTAATATAATACATCACCACCAATGTGAAAGGCTGTTTTATTTTTGGTGCCTTTAACCTTTGTCCGTTTTGATTTTGTATGTATGTATCCAGCATCAGAGTAAAATCTAATTTCTTTTTTTGGTGTTTACATTGGCTGATTTTCATCTGTGACAGTCCTTCCAGTTCTTTGATTACAGGCAGCGTCTCTCATCACTTTTGCTCATTAAGTCAGAAATCAACAACTTTTCAAATTAGTTTTTCTAGACAGTTGAAAATACTCTGTTTAAGCACTTTAAATTGTGTTATTCAATGACCTGGAATGACCTCTTCACAATCTCAAATGTCATCGTATAGTCAGAAGTCTGTTCAGTTGGTTTCAGTATTATTTCAAACCGTCCGTCTCACTTTCACAGTGCTGTGGGGTTATGGATCTCTTCCAAATTGTCTGGCCCATGTGCACAGGTCATGTGGTGTCTACAATAACACTCTCAGGTCCCAAAGGACGGGTCATGGAAGGATTAAAATGGACATCAAATGTAATTATCAAACACTTACCTAAAAGTAGTCTGCAATGAGCAGAAATATGCAGAAAACTACACAAGAACAGCATCAGTGGCATGCATGATCAGAAAGTGAGAGCGTGAGTTTCTCAAAGTACAGAGTCCACTTCATTTGCGTGTTTGAATGTAACCGGTGATTATAAGAGCCCTTACAACATCAGTTCAAAATGATCACTTGATGGCAAAAACAACTTCATTGCTCAGTCTGATTTACCAGGATATTCAATTTCTGCCAAAAGCACTTATGCCAACGGAGATTGGGCCATTTAGAGCAAATGGCTATGCTGTTATTTTTGTAAAAGAAAAGAAAAAAAGGAAAAAAAAAAGCCCTGCTCTCCAGGATACTTTAAAACCTCCAAACAAGTTTTGCTCCTTGTAAGTGCAAAATTACAAGGGAGTATATTGGAAGCAACAAGCTTTTTGCAATTCCTTTTAAATACTGCAGACCCCCTGTCATTTGAGGCCTGTTGTCAAATGCATGTTGAGCATGTGCCAGGATGCTGCTGCTGAATACAAGTCATAAAATTGAAGATTATCGTACCCAAAGGAAAACTTCAGTGAAATAGCCATAAGATGTCAGGCGTTTAGCTTTGACTACAAAAGAAAATGAGTAATGCATGACATTTTTGAAGATCATGTTAATCATGTTAAAAAGTTGTAAAAAAAAAAACATTGTACTTGCCACACGCAAGTTTTGTATGATGTAAGCACTTATGCAGTGTTTATTCAGGTAGTTAATGGAATAATTTGATGCATAAACTGAAAGATTGTAAAAATCCATTTTTATCGTGTTTTAGAGGTGTAAAACAAAAGGTGTTGTAAAAGACGCTTACTACTGCCATTCCTCCAGTCCCATCCTCAACCAAATGACAAGCCAGCAACATTTTATCTAGTTTGTAAGTGACAGGCATCAAACCAGAAGTTTGCAAAATCAGTGCACACACTGCCTATTGATGCTTGATGAGCTGTTCAGAGTGAGATGTTGCCCCACAGTCCACCTTTACTTTCTAGAGATTCTCTGTTAATTCTAAAAAGGCTCATCAATGAGTAAAACACACCAAATGTTCCACTGTTGAATGTAAGACTGAACACATTAGTTTTCATGTACTCCCAGGAAATGGGGAACTGAAGACCAGTGGATTACTTTTATTTTTTATGTCAATTTCCACAACAATTGGAAAATCCTTGTGCGAGGATAATGTTGCTATGTTACCATTAGCTTTGATCATATGTATACAGGTCAGAGCTCTGGAGAAGTTTTTTCAGTTAGCGTCAAACGATTGAAAATGTGTGAAATAGTGACTGGAACACAACCTACATGTTAACTAGCAGACACTTAAAGTTGTTTCCACCACCATACACATTAGTTAAAAACATCAGCTGTTCAGTGAATTTGGCGATATTTTCGTGAAGAATGAAAGCTCAGTTGATGCCAATCACAGAGCAGAGGGCTTTGACTATGGGTTATACCACTGTGGTCAAATATATATTCTTTATGAAAATCTTTACAATATTTTGAGCTGGACACATTCTGGGGCCATGTGACAGTACAATAGTTTGCTGAACGCGGGCACAATACAGGACCTTTAAGCAATCCACTAGGAACATTTGAACTGGAATCTAGGTCCACTGAGTGAAAGGAAATCGTGCAGACGTTTTCCTTTGAGGACTCACCATCATTGAAGTCACTAATGCACAAAGAAAAGAACTACCTCCAACAACCACCACATCAGAGAAAAACATGGGAACGATAAGCAAGCCACATCAAGGGCTGACTCCAGGTCAGCAGAGATTGACTGAGCCGCTTCATTGATGGCTGGATAATAAAAGTGTTTACCAAAGTCATCATTCAGAGGCGGTGCAGCAAATCAACAGCTCCCATCAATAAAACCACACGGCCACAAACAATTGCACTTGGATGCCCAGCTCCACGCATGTCACAGCAGGCATGCTCGGTCTCACACTGCCTCCTTCCAATTTAACCAAACCCAACTGCTCTCCCCCTCCGTTTCTCAGAGTCTTTGTACTTCCCTTTGTCTCACAAACGCAAACGAAAACCCGGCACACAATAACGCCCAAAAATAGACGACAACATGGTTACTCACCGCACAACATGGTACTTACTTCTACTAAGGAGCTGCAGGTTGCGAACCTCTTCTCTGACCTGCAGCTGGAGGACCTGTTGGAGGACCTCCTGCCTCAGCGTCTCCTGGACGATTCCCATCCTCTCCAGCTTCTCCCCGTTCAAACGCAGCAAAGCACGTCCTGCCAGGGAGGAGGCGTGGAGGGGTTAAGTTTCTCCATTAATTGAGAAAAACTGTAATATTTACACCGATTAATATGAACACAAGACTTGAATAAACATCTTTAGTCTTTTGTAAATCAGTGTTCAGTCAGTCAGATGGCAAAATACTTGGTTTATGAGAATCTATAAGAAAGCTGTTGGAGCATAAAATGATATTTTAAAGTGTTTACTAATGCATAGAGTTTGTCAGCAATTATAGCTTCCCTTATAAAGTGATATTTTATGTAATAAAAACTGTTCATTCATTTTGTGTGTACGCTTAACTGCATGGGAGTTATAAATACATAAGGAAGATCTAAAGCGAGGAGTTACTTTACTACAAAGTTATTTTATCTATGTACAGTACATAATTAATGTGTCGCATGTAGAGTGCATCAATAGGCACTTTTCAAGTGGTGCCATACACTCTTCACAAGATTAAATTCATCTCTGGATGCTGTTGTGAACATAAATACAGACACAGCACAAAGCTGTGCTCCAGATCAGATTAGACTCCCTCATGTATAACTGACAGATAAATATGAACTCTAATGGTTCGCCACACTTCTCCAAAATGTCTCCAGGTTCAAAACACAACCATTTCTTGAGGGGTTCGCAGGCTTTAAAGATATTTATGTGTTTCCTATTGTTAAATATGTGTGAAGGATACTTGATTTGTCATATGAGGGTCTACATTTTGCATGTGTTGAGAAAGGACAAATATTTGCCTGACATTGACACTACTGCAAAATATGACTTAATTTATGCTGTAGCTTGCAGATTCACAATCTCATTTACATGAATGGGTAATGCGTATATTTCCTAGTTAGCACTGCAGCCTTGCAGTTAGCAACAGAAAAGAGCTTGGCATAGAGAAGGATTACTGAGACTGGCTGCTCTCTGTGGTTCCGTTTTACTACAGAGTTTGATAGTTAACCCTGGGGAGACACACATTTAACATACCATTACCCACAGTAAACAACTTTTACAACCAAGCTGCACTAAACACAATATGAAAAACTTTTATGTGTGGAGGTGTAGGCACAGACACATACAGAGAGGCTACAGTGGGTAGGAGAGCTGCGTCCTTCACCGGTGCACACAGAAGAGGAATCCATCATACCTGCAGCAGCTCTGTACGACACCCAAATCATAATTAGACTCATTATTCATGCAGCTCCCATTCCATTCATTCCCATTTCCTAGCCCCGAACATTAGCACATCCGCTGTATCTCTGTCTTTTTTTCTCTCTTTCTGTACCTGGGCTTCAAGCATGGCCCGCAGAGGGAAAATGCCACAGCTTATGTATGCCTGTATGAATGTACAGCGCGTACTTCATTCATACACATAGTAAATACTCTTTGTTTCTCTTTGTCTCATTCTTCTTTCACACACAAACACAATAAAAAAAACCCTGTTTAGTGTTGCTTTATTTACCCACTTAGCAGAAGAGGAGAAAAGATGAGAACAGCAGACTGCCAGAGAATGGAAAATGGAACGAGAATTAGAGTCCTATACGTCCGCAGTCCTTTTTCTGAGCCCATGAAATATAAATACCCTTATTAGAGAGTCAGTGGTCATATTTTATAAGACAGGCTTTATAGTGGAGAACAGATTTGTGTGTGCAGACTGAGGTAGGTCTGCTGTGACCCCCCAGTGGACCCAGTCTGGGGCTAAGTGCCTCTAAAACCATCTGTAAAGAAAAATGTAACATGCCCCGAGCCATATTATCCTCAAGAGTTTAAGAAGCAGCGGTGCAGGTAAGTTACAAAGTAATAACCTTCATGTCTCCTAAAACTGAAACAATTAAAATACCACACTGCTCCACGAAAAATGTTGGCGAGCTAGTAGCGGCAGTTATCCATAAGAGCCCAACAGTTGTATTTTCTGTTTCTGGAAGCCTTTTGTTTCCATCAGTTTACGTGACTTCTTTACAGTCTTTCCATGTTTTCAGCTGTGTGACTCGGCTGACTCATCTGCTGACCAATGCACTCTCACAAATCAAACTGCAGCGCCGTCTATTCCAATCTAAATTTTATTTTACTTTACATAGCTGCTCTGCTGCAGTGTATGAGCGTGTGTGTGTACGTGTGCACCCTGTGGAGGTAAAATGAAATAGGATTTCAGATTGAAAAGTACTTTTTATGACAGTATTGACATTTAGAACATTTAGCAGTGAATCCAATCTCTCAGGACGTCTGTACTTTGACCATTTTCCACTGTCCTCGGGGAAACTTTTTCATCAAAAGATGCTTTATTAAAAGCAAATGACTGATCCTTTAAAACGAGTAAGCCCACAACTGAGCATTACATCTGAAAGCAGCGATAATTATGATTTTTCTTTTCTCCACAACCGAGCTCTTTCAGATATGAAGCATACAGCTCTCCCTGGAACCAAACACGCCAAATGAGGGCAGAACTGTCAGCCAGCCTTTGCCTTACAACCAGATGGGCTGGAACAATACAGACGAAGTTACCTCCTCTGTGGCTCCAGTCCCTGGGAGAAAAAGCTATGACAAACCAGTTAGCTTTCATAATGGTTGAATGGTTGGAGTGCGTGTGTGTATGCACAGGCAGATTATTTGCTTTTCCTCAGAGTCCAGGTGCTCTCTGTTTCAAACATCGAGTCGAATAACCCATTTTGTGCGAGCACAACTATCTTGGGGACACAACAATAATTTTCCATTCATTTTGTGCACATTTTCAGCATTTTTTTCACACCCTCGCCAACCTCTTCACCCCATCTCCACGAAAGCCCCTCTCATGTGTGCTTGCCAACAGCAGTGCCAGCGCGTCCTCGAGAAACCACTGCCCTTGCTCTGCGAATGTGTGTGTGTGTGTCTACAAATGAGACAAAGCAGATGAATAGAGCTCAAATCAATTCCCTTCAGACAGACTTAATACAGCTCCTAATAATTGCCTGCAGATAGGGAAAGTATGCTGTCAAAGGGAGAAAAGAGACACAAAAACAAAAGCCATTTCAATAGAGATCGCTTCTCTCAATTTGGCTTCAAAATAAATTGCTTATTAACAATGTCTGTGGGCAAATGGGAAGCAGTTCTGCCTTGGCTGGGACAATAATGACTCTTAAAGCAGTCTGAAAGCAATCCAAGAGGGAGGAAGGTAAAGACTTCCTTATAAAAAAAACAACCTTTAGTTTAAACCTTTGATAGTCGACCAATTCAATTCATGCTGTCCCTGAAGGCCTACATACAGTATTACCTTTCTGTATGCTTGTATAAACAGTTCTTCCAAGGTTAAGCACGTAGCCATGGGTACATTTACAATTTAACTCATTACATTTCACTTTCAGAAAATAGTCAGCAAACTGCATATTCTCTCTATCTGTCATTCACAGCTGGTCACCTGCATTGGGATATATTACCTTGATAAGAAAAGAAAGAATATTAATGCAAGGTGTAAACAGGGCAGTAGCTGCAATGCAATCTCGTCTGTAAGGCCACATGTGGAGGTGCACAGTCTATCTTATTTTGAGATCAGATCTCCGCCTGTAAATGCAATCCGTGAAGCTTGCAGTCATGTCATGTCTGTACATGAGCTGAGGACAGCAGATATCCGATTATTGACTTCACACCCGATGACCTACTGCACATTAGCAATCTCTTATCACGATGCAGCCCGAGAGTAGCAAGGAAATCAGGCGAAAAATAAAAACCCCTGGTGTGAACACAAGGCTCATGATCAGGAATCATTATTCAGATTTGATTTTTAAATGCAAAAACAGGGCATCCATGACTAAATCACCTGTAGGTCTGACTATATTTAGACTAATCTCATTATTTATGTGCAGAAATTGCTAAACAACAAGGTCGTGCAGGAAGTATTCAGATCCTTGACTTAAAGCAAAATTATTAACAATAAAATACAATAATTGATTTTGCGATTTTCTCTCCCTTTAAAGGAAGAAGGCAACCAGTGTGGACTACTTGATGTTCTGATATGACAAGTTGCCTAAGCTTGCTAATGCTAACACACTTTTTTTTTTTTTAAATATACATAGACGATATTAGTTCCAGTGCAATCATTAGTTGCAGTGAAACCGACATGATGTTTCATTTACTTTCCTGTTTTACTTCTGCTACCGTCACAGCACATTTTTGAGTTTACCATTATCCTGTAGTTGTTACTTCTGGCTACAGTGGCGACTGTTTAGCAAAAGTAACCTGAGATCGCTTTCAGCAAAAGCAATAATACCCCAATGTGAAATACACCTCTACAGGTAGAATTATGGAATTCAGAATGTTCTGTAAAAGTACTTATTATGCTTAACAGCCACTTCCAGGTATAATCTACTACACCGACTATATCCTTTTATAAATGTATCATATATTTAGCATGCAAAACCTCATGCTGTAAAAAAAAAGCAGCGCCTGCAGCTGTCAAATAAATGTGGTGGCAGGATAAAATTTCTCTGCAATTTAAACACATTTGAAAATTCAATTAACTGCAAATGCTTCAAAATTGTCAAAAATAAAGGGTGTTTCGAATCTTTACCGCAAGTGGATGAGCAATCGACATGTTATGTGTTAATTTGTGATCGCAGGTTCCACATATTTTACTGTGTGGTCGAACATAATTATTATCACAAGTCTTTTGACCAGCACCCAACTGAATTAGCAAAATGTTGTGCATTACTAGTACTAAGAATAACAGGAATCGGAACAGACAGTAAAATCAGTAGTGATAAAATGTAATGTAATGAATTTTTAAAAAAACTACATCAAAAGATTAATTTCCATGCACAAATGAAATGCAGAAGCCAGAGAAGAAGCTGCAGAAGCTACACTGATCTCCTCCGGCAGCTTGTTCTACTGCAGTGGCATCCAGACTGAGAGATGCATTTACTTTTGGGTCACTGAACTAACATGATACAGACACAGAATCCATTCCCTGACTGTTGGCGAGATCCAACAAAAACAGGGACAGAATTCATACGAGAAAGATTTATTGATGCGATCCTTTGATGCTGACCGTATGCATCAACAACAAAAACGTATAGTCAGCCACCATTTGCACAAGAACACACAGCGGCTAACAACCGAGGTGAAATGAAATCCAGCTGGACATCAGCAAGTGAATGCATAAGGATAATTAGATCTGGGCTACTCTCTCACTCCCTCTGTTTGAGAATACATAAATAAAAATGACCAGATCTGAGCTGCTGTAGTTATGACAGTGGCAGCACTGTTAACCCTCGAGCCAGTGTGTATGTACGCGTCTCTAAGTGCCTGTGTGTGTGTGCGCAAATGTAAGTGAGTGGTGGTTGACCCTACGGCACAGAACAGCAATCTGTTCTCTGTGAGACACTAAAAAAGAAACTGCTCGGCCGTCTGGTCTGTCAAGTGTGTGAATAAATGTGTGCTCGTGCGCTCTCGCTCGTGTGTGGTTACTGGCGTCGCAGTCCGTGTACACGAGCGCTCACGTGCTTTTGTGTGGGCTTGCTGACAAATAAATGTGTGCGAGAGCGTGTTGTTTGAACTCAAAACACGATAACCCACCATTTTTTCCGCAGCTTTGCCTTTCTTCTCCAAAAATAGGCTGCACTCCTTCCGTTACCTCACATGAATGCCTTTTAAATCTCCTTTGCAGAGATTTGGGTGTAAACCTGTTTCCAGTTGAAAAAGCTAAGCTGTTGAACCACAAACCTAAAAATAAAACTTGTGCGAGGTTTGCTAAGCCTTTTACGGCATCGGTTCACAGTGTGTCAGTCCGAACAAGCATCACTTCTGTGCTTATTGAAAGGACAAGAGGTCAATGAACATCAGGCAAGACAAAAAGATCACCTCTAGGTTACCAATTTTACACCTTATAGTCGACTAACTGGTGTAGTCATGGACATTTTCTACCAAAACAACACAAGAACAAGGCACAGTCATTACAGAGTTTTACTAAGAACTGATGCTGCTGTGTGCATCTTCATGTATAGTGCACTGTACCTGTAATGGCGTGATGGGAGAAGGCCTCTACATAGGTCAGGTAGTTGTGAGGACAGTGTTTCTTAAGCCACTTGCAGACATCCTGCTGAGTCCACAGCACCACAGGTTTAGACAGGCTGGACAGCGTAGGACTGGTGTGATACACAGTGAAGGCTTCACCTGGACGCAGCTGAAAGAACAGAAAAAGCAGAAAACTTTATATTAATACAGTGCGTATGTAAATATACAGTATTATCAAGACAATGAAAGGGTATGTGTGCTTATTGCCGTTTTAATTTCCTCAGGTACTATATTGCACTTTGGAACATTGCTTTTTTTCTTATTGCTTTTTTCCCCCAGATAAACACCTTGTAATTGCTCCACAGCTTACTTAAATATGCAACACATGGTATTTTTTCATTAGTGTGAAATTAGCTTGGATGATACATTCTGATGCCACAGTTTGGCACAAAGTCCCCTCTGGTAGTCTAGTAAACCACAATTACAGCATGTGCAGAGAGCAAATAGTCTCATAATTAAAAAAAAAAATCACATGTATAAGCATGTATTACTGTGAAGCCTGTGGTGTTATTTTATATTTTGTGGTTTAAAAATTTGCTCATGACCTTTAACCATTTGCAGTTTAACAGATTTTCTCCAGTGGGGAACAAATGAAATGCACCAAATGTACCTCAAAATCAACATAAGGTTTAAAAGCATGTAGGCATATAAGGGCCAATGGATGCTGTTACTTTGATTAAAATGGGAGGCTCGTCTTTCACCTTTCAACCCTAATTTCGAAAGACAGATGTAAAGCTGCGATTTGTCCTGCATCACCGTATTTTCTCCACAATTCTAATTCCATGCAATGTTACACTTCACCTCTCTGTCAACAGCATATATTGATACAGTAATTACATTCCATATATATTTTCTCCCAGTATTTGTGCTGACGTTTGTGTCTTATTGTGACTGGTGCGGTCTTTTAGCAAAGGTAATTTTCCCTGACGGCACCACCTTCATTATGCAGGCAGCACAGCATTAGTGTGATTCCGTCATCTTCATCTTTCGGCTACATGAGCATGTCTCTTTTCCTCTCCGTTTTTTTGTTTACTCTCGCCTCTTCTTCACACACCGTCCTCTGATCCCTGAAAGTTGTCAGGCAGCACGGCTTTTCTTTGTGTGTCACGGCCATGCGCAGGGAATTAATAGGGACATTAATGAAGTCACAACCAGTTCATATGGGCAGTACGCTCAACCATCTCCTCGTCCCCTCGGCTCTCTTGTGCGATTTACTCTCATATCTAATCCATTCATTCATGCTCTGGCTGAGCCAACTTCACAACAAAAGCTTTGGCTGATTTTCAACAGAAAAACAAAGAACCGCTGCCAAACGCTCCACTCCATAACTGACTGCATTTAATGGGATTATGTATGCTGAAATGTCATACACACAAATGCAACTTGCACATTCTCTCGTAGCTTAATATCCAGCGATCTCGCCGTCGCTTCCCCGTTAATGACACAAAGACCAGTTCACAGAACACCTTCACATCCTAATATGCGATGGATACAATTTCATAACTATTTACATCTTTGCCAGCTGCTTTAATGGGATCCTCTATCAATTTAAGCACCAATCAGCCCTGTCAAGTTCTGGCTGGTCCACTAGCTAACTGCATTCTGCTTTGTAGGCCTTGATTGGAAACAACTCCCATTTCCCCGCTCCAGTGTGTTTGCTTGCTTCCTAATTACACACATACTTCTGCCTGGACTCAGTGAAGTGCTGAGGCCATTTTAATAATCTAAATTTACTGCTCACTCCCACCATTAATTGCCATCGAGCTGCGAGAGGTGTGGAAATGGTCTCTCTTATGGATGATTGAGTATGGAGAAGAGAGGGTAAAAATGTTACCTCATCTTCGGATAGCCATAACTTCATCCTGCATCCAAGCTGCAAGTCTGCTGATTTAGCACCTATCTGTTGTCTATGTTTGTCCACATGTTGGCACAGCTGAGTGGATATCTCCATAAGAGGATGGACAGTCATGTGTGCAGAAATTAACAAGACAAATAAATTTTGGTCTAGATGTTAGGCAGGTTTTGTAAGCTGAGGACAGAGTGTTGTTTCCAGTCTTCATGCTAAGCTAAGCTAAGCTAAACGGCAGCATGAGAACATTTCTAAAAAATGTGAATCTATTATTTTAAAATACGACTTCCTAGTACATAAAACTATGTTGGGTGGAACTAAAGATGTTAAATAGGTTGAGTTAATACCAATGTGGCTGTTGGGGGATAAGAACAAGGTTAATTTAGTGTTTGCTTCTCAGTGTGTGCTCCATGAGAGGTTTAACAAGAAATAGACGCATTGGAAACACGGAGAGTAATCGGTCACGTCTGAAGCGGGGACTGT
Source organism: Acanthochromis polyacanthus (assembly GCF_021347895.1). Lineage (NCBI taxonomy): Eukaryota > Metazoa > Chordata > Actinopteri > Pomacentridae > Acanthochromis > Acanthochromis polyacanthus. The sequence goes on from NC_067118.1 coordinate 33,243,722, forward strand.
GAACATTTTTAATTGGAACCGAGAAGTGCTGCATTAAATAACAAAAATGAAGGTAGGTGAAATGATGTTCATATGCCAGAGTAATAGTAATAGGCAACGCACACAGGGTGTTGCACTTATGAGTGAAGAGAGCAAATTTCCCTGCTGGCTCTTCAACCCTTAATGTTAAAACATAAATCAACACTATTGCAGATGGTGCGGCCAAAAATTCAGCAGGCGAATTCATTATAATCCAGGGACCTATTTTGTGTGAGAAAATAAATTTGAATAAATAGAGCATATATGCTCCAACAAAGATGACCAAAGAACTGTAATAATGTTTCTTTATCTTTATCTTCAAAAATGGCAAAGCTACAGGGGCGCCGCCTCATTACAGAAGAAATGAAATGTACTTTAGATCCACCGAGGGGTCATCGAGTACCGTAACAAATCGGGGAAACTGATATAGATCTTTGCTTATAAATGCCAGATTTGTATTAATTACTTATTGATGTTTGTTGCCATTTATTTAACTGCGCAGGAACTGAGCGAACAGCATGGAGACAAAGAAAGACAACAGGCAGATGGGGAGGGTGAACAAAGACAGTAAACGACAATAAGAAAGAGAAGACGGTGAGATGGGGAGTGGGCTCCTCTTTGTGTGAGTAATGGCCTTCATCATCATGAAGCCAGACCGAAGGGAAATGGAATGATAGCTCCCCATCATCCCACCCTCTCTTTCTTTTTCCTCCCTCGCTCTTCTCGCTCCGTTTGTTGGCCATCCATCAGACTGTATCTCCTCTGGCCAGTTCTCTCCAGTACCTGTTCGACTCTATACTACCTCCCCGCTCCTCCCGAGACCTACTTCTGTCCAGCTGGAGGAGGTCCCTCATTTGTTATGTACAGAGGAGGAGGAGGACGAGGTGGGGGTGTTGGAGGGGGGAGCCATGGACCTGCAGTGGGTGAGGGGGCATAAGCAAAGTGGAGGCTGGATATGGAGTAGGATTAAGGACACAGAGGGGGAAGGCAGGGAATATATATGCACCGATATGTTATAGTCAGCATCAACTGTTCAGTGCCCTGGATTTAGCATTTAAATATTCAAGTGTGCTTCTTATTTACCCTTAATGTGTCGAACAGAAATTACAGCTGGACAAAATATAATTTTTGGCGCAATAGTCATGTAAAGTACGATGTGAACACATGATGCTACAATTTTTTTTAGCTTCGTCATACAAAAAGAAGCCTCATAACTTTTTCACTGTCGATGACTAATCTATAAAAATATATTTGTCTCCTTTTTATTTATACATTTGACTGTAAAGTAATCAATTTATTGAAAACCCTGTTGTCTGTTTTGTTTTTCCAAATATCTGTGCCCTGTCTGGAAAACAAAAAGGAAAAAAAAAACACAAACACACACAAATTGTAATATTTTTGCAGCCAAGGGCAATAATAGTTCTAAGTGTGAAAACAATGCAAAATTATTTACATTCTTTTAATTGTTTGTACTCACAGGTACATGTTTTTATTGTTATCTTACATCAGACATGTCTACTTCAGTAGCTTTTTGATATATTTGTGTGTTTGAAAAATCTGGGGGAAAAAAATCTGGAAAATAAGGAGAAAAAATATAATAAATGTATACAATAATTTCAGATTGTTTTCAACGTCAGCAAAAGTTCAGAAATGATTTAGCCTGTATGAGAGAAATTCTAGACTGGCAAAAAACTACAGAAAGAGGAATTTTGGTAACTTGCACACCAAGATATGTGGAAACAAGGCCACCTCTGTCTGTACAGTGAATATGAAGCTTCAGTCAGAATCTAGTTAGCTTAGGTTAGCACAAAGACCAGAAACAGGGACATAACCAGCAGTGTTTTGTTAGAAGGTTAAAAACACTCACTAAGTAACATACTAGAGTATCTTGATGGTTTAATCTGTACAAAAAAAACATCAGAATGTAGCCACTGGAGACTCAAGAAAGTCACCAAGAAACAACATCCTAAAAAATCACAATTTTTACATTTTGGTTTTGGCACAAATTAAACTAGTTAGGAGTTATCATATGTCCATTAGTTCTTTAAAGATGCTCGTGGGAGAAATATTTTGCACTTTGTGGACATAAACAAAGAGCATTCCTGAACTTAATGCTAAGTTGCAAAGCTGCTTCAATTGGTTACTGACTGGAGCTTCAGATTTACAGTCGTGTGAAAAACCCGAGCACATTCCATGGAAAATGTTGAACTTGAGATAGAGTTGTTCAAATATGTTGAAAAAGCCAACAAACTCCAATGGGATGTCCTTATTTTTATGTAACTCTCCTAATGAGCCAAAAATGTTGAACTATTCCTTTTAATCTAACTTCATTTTGTGATTTCGTTTTTATAGAAACCAACACGACAGCTAATAAATTCTAATGAACAACTTTTGCAATTTTTAGGCGTCTTTCTGTATTCACTAAGACCACTTCTCAGTTTACTCCATGCTTTTCCCTTCCCCACACCACACAGAAAATCCTCTCTCCACTTCTCTATTGATCATTCTGTTTGTATCCTCGAAACAGCTTATTTGTCCTTCCCTGCTTACTTTGTTCTATCATGTCTCTCATACTCCCGCTACTTGCTCCTCATAAATTTTATCCTCTTCCTGTCTGACACCCTCCCTTCCCCTTGTTTCCCCCCCAATTCGATCTTTCTTCTACCTCGGCTCCTGTGCACTGCACTAGCTTTTGCCCATTTAAGAGCCTGTGTTTCTGTGCGGGTGTGTGTGCAGACCTTGTGTCTGTGTGTGGAGCTGAATCCGGGATTAGCTTAAAGTCAGGGGAGCGTGGGGAATCCTTAAAGTTCGCTCTTTGCGACCGATAGCACCTCTCTTTTGACGGCTGGTCATGTCTTCGCACATCCACACCCTCCCTGAGGTTGATCAATGACGCTACACCAATTAGCAGTAAAAATCTGAGCGTGTGTGTGTGTCTTTGAGTAAATCAATGCTTTATGGTATGCATGTCATGTACAATATCTCACACCTGCCTCCCTCTCTCCGCTCTGCATCTTTTTATCTCTCCACGGGATACTAAAAGCTCGTCCTCTATCTTCCCCCCGTCTGACCAAACAACCCCATCTTTCTCCCAATCTGCTGCACCTATCGAACTCCTGCTCTGCTGTCATTATCGAATCAGATATTCAATCTGTCGCTGTAATCCCAAAGACCCTGACAGATCCTGACACACGATCCCTCATACCTCCTCCACGCCTCTCTCAGCCACTTCTCATTGCATCTCATCCTTCAGTTCTTTCTGAATCTCCTTCCCTCTTTCCCTGGCAGTCTCTGTTGCACCCTCGTGTCTTCCACTGCTCAGTCTAGCTCTGTGCATGTGTGTGTTTGAGTGTTTGCCACTGTGATTCTGAAAAATGTTTCAGAAGCTGTTGATTGCTCCAGTGCGTGTACCTTTGTGTGTGTGTGTGTGTGTGTGTGTGTGTGTGTGTGTGTGTGTGTGTGTGTGTGTGTGTGTGTGTGTGTGTGTGTGTGTGTGTGTGTGTGTGTGAACTGTCGTCCTCTGTCAGTTTTGTGCAACTCCGCCTTTGGTCGTCCCTGAGTGTGTAAATGTTATGCACTCATGCAAATATGAACAGTCTGAGTGGGTGGACAAAGGGCCAGATGGGATTTTCACAAAGCTCTCTATTTAGCACAAGTCAAACATGTGTCTTGGACTGAGCGGCACATCACTGAGCGGCAGAACAAGGGCAGGACACAGCGAAGCATTTCGGCCTCACTGCCCAGCAGCTCTCTTATTCTTTCTCTCCGTTTTTAAACCACAAGCCTCCACTGCATCATCACTACTGATGAACAGTCAGTTGCCATCAAGGTGAAGTTTTATCATATGCTGATAATAAGCAGAAGATGGACGCTAGATATCCATCATCTCAGTTTTGCTAGTTTCCCGAACACATTTAATTAAGTAGCATTCAGTATTTCTGCAGGTTATGAAGGTCTTTAAGATTCCCTCCCACAACAATGAATATCTGTAAAATGATTCATGAAAATCCATCTGATATTAGCTGAGATATTTCACTCTGGTACAAAGCAGCTGATTGACCAACCAATACTGGCATTTATAGAAACCTGCCACTATCACGTTAAAAAAGCAGACATAGCGAATGAAGTCTACATTATACTTTGTGCCACAGTGTGTAATATCCATAAGCAGCTTACAGGGGAATTTTCTTATTACAGTTCAACATTTGTACACAAAATGATAATTAACAATCCAAGAAATATCAGTACATTAACAGTAGTGTGACTTCTAATGTCCACAGTGCGTGATTCAAAAGTGTATTTCCATTTAATTACATTTTTGAATTCCATTGATGTAGTTGTTGTCACGTCTTTGTTTAAGTTTTTGTAATGTTCAGAGAGAATGTAAAGCAAACTTAGAATAAAAGTAATCATTCCTCTTGTATTATACCTCAGAATTGTTGAAGAAATAAAAAAGATATATGTTTTTGTAAAAAGAAGATTAGTTAGATAATAACATTAACCGAAAATATCCTGTTTTCAATATAGATTCACAACTAACATATATATTAAAATGCTTAAATTACTGGAAAATGCTATGTTGGTCCAACATTAAACTATAGATACACTATTTTAGATAAACATTTCCAGTTTTTACAATAATGTCACCATTAAAATACAGAAAATAGCAATTTTTACCTCTCTTTTATTTATTTATTTGACTGTGAACACATAGTTAATTACCAGAAAAAGTTTTTTTTTTTTTTAATTATGGGAGAGTGTACTGAAATGCCAGTATTAACAATGTGCATGTTGATGATTATGACAGCAGTGTGTGATGAAAATAAGATGACAGTGACTATATTTTGGTGACTAAAAATACTACACCATACCGGACTAAAAACATACAGTTAGTTTCATTCATTTCATTACAAGAAGTGGTCAAAGTTTGTGAGTTCCGTGTACTACATTTGTGTGTTTTCTTTCTTTAGCTCACTCCTTTGTGTTGCCGTCAGCACAGAAGGTCAGCCACTGTGTTCTGTAATGAGGAGGGGAAAATAATCACAGGCTGGTCTTTTTCATTCGCCCACCCAGCATGGCAAATTAGTGAGAAAGAGCTTCAGCTCCTGTAACAGGCTCGCTCCTGCTTTGGAAAAAAGGAGGCAGGGTAGCTGCTGTTACTTTCTAAATTGTGTCTCTGTTATTCTACCTATTCCCCAGTCTCATCTAAAGGTTCACCCACAACCTGTGTGTCAGACAGCAAAATGAGCCACCCACAAACCCCTCCTTTCACCCCATCTGGCTATCTGAACCGCCAACAGCCAGTTCAAGGATGGCACAGAAGGTCCATCTATACACAAAAACTCATTATTTTGAAAAACCTTGGTAGCAGATAGGCCTCCACATACTTCCACCTGCAGCAATGTAACACAAATAATACTACATATATTTGTTTATGCTGCATAAAGTCAACTGCTGGTGTGCGGTGACAGACATACGTGTGTTTGAAATAAAGTAACTTATTTACATTTATTTTTTCAATCTTTTATCATCTTATTTCAACATATGCAGATTATTTTCCAGATATATTTAATATTTAATGACAACAATTAAGGTTTTAGACTAAAAACCTATTCCAAACCTGTGTACTGTGCTAAAGAAACAAGTCTATGACGGAAATATAGTTGAATTGCACCAATTCTGTCAGGACAAATGGTCAAATATACATCCAGGAGCTTGTGGATGGTTACCAGGAGCATCCGGTTCAGGTGAAAAAGTGCAAAGGACATTTACCAAAAATGAACATTGCAGTATGTATATTTTTGGTCCAGTAGATTTTGTCTAACCTTGCCAGCAAGTTGATTTCTCGCGATATTTGTGAGTTCACAAATCTCTCAAGAAAGCATCTTGCACCGCTCCCGCTTTCACTGTTCGGACAGAGCCAAGTTGGCACGGGCCAATCACGCAGCAGTATTCGTATGTGGGGCGGGATATCTGGGTGTGAAGACGACAGCACTCTAGACGATACCAAGCGCCAGTAGCTCAAAACAAACATGGCAACGGAGGACAACAATCGTGTAGATGCTGCTATTAAGTCAGTTTTAGCCGAATCTCCTATCGCTTCTTTGAAGGAAGAGCAACGAGAGGCGCTTTGCGCATTTCTGGATGGTAAAGATGTTTGTGCTTTTTTACCAACGGGTTTTGGTAAGAGTTTAATCTACCAATTGGCTCCGCTCGTTGTGAAGATCCCGCGATTGGCTAAAAACAAACCTGTCAGAGGCGGGACATACTGTTGCATTGTCTAATCCGTGCCTCTTTCCTCCGAACGGATTTACATGGAGCGGTCCCAGATTGATATTGTGAAGTACTATCAAGTACTACACAATTATTAATCTGGCTATTGCCAGGTTAGATTTTGTCATGCTTCCAGAAGACCTGTAATGAATGCTGATTCTTTTGAGACAAAAACACACGGGTTTCAGTGATTCCGTCACAGAAATTAAGAGTTAAAGGACTCATTGGAAACTCAGCACTGCCATGATCTACATGGTCTTCACAAATGTGTGGGAATTTTTGTTCCCAACCGTATCCAAGATTTCTCTCCTTCCTCTCTGCCATCATTCTTGTCTCCTCTGACTGAGAGTTTGCACAGCAGAGCATAATGTGTTCTATCAGCTTTGTTAAACAGATAGGGAGGATTCCCCAGGTCCCACCTTATATACAGACGGCGCGCTGTGTTTCACTTAACTGGCTCCCTCATTACAGCTGATGTGTGCACAGCCAGTGTAATGGAGAATAATCTAATCATCACTTCTGAGAGGAGTGGACACACAAATAACAAGCCACACATAGGCGCATGTGCACACCCATATGCACAGACGGTGAGTTTTACAGACGGACCAATGGACACTGAATCGTTCTGTGAATGCACAGACGCACACATATGGGATAGAGCTGGACTTCTCTCCCATGTTGAATAATGCATAAAGAGGCTTGTTGCCACAAGGAAATGATAAGCCTTACTTCTCATGGTATAGAGGAGGTTTAATTATCCAGTCTCTGTGTAATCACATGGAAACAGCTTCCCACTCGTCTTTTATTAAGCCTTTTATAGCTGTTATAGCTGAGGGGGCATTCTTTTATGAATTATTGAACAATTTTTGCTGTGCATATGTACATCCTACAGCCTCACAGTTGTGAACTTCCTTAAAAGCAATGTGGAGAAGACACAAGTGACCTCCACTGGGCTATCGGGTATCTTTCATCGGAGAAGAAAGGAAGAAGGCTGTTGTGTCATATGCTGTTTTAGGTCAAACACAGGCGGGATGCCTTAAAATAGATGATTTTTTTTTCCTCGTTGTTTTGCCTCTCTATGATGCTGCACAGATGGGACTCCATTTTGCACAGAGCGGTGTGTGGAAGTAAATGATGCTCTGGCTACGTATGCTCACTGCTGAGCCCACCAAACAGGCATTCCTCACCCACCAACCAGCACTGAAATGACTTATCTAGTGTTTTTATCATTCCGCTCCCTCAAAGCTGTTCCTGAGCTTCGGGGAAAATCATACATCTGTGGAGTAAATTACATTTTTAGACGTATACTGTGGGTCACATAATATTAACTGGAAGCTTCTGAGCTCGCTTGGGTTGTACAAGCGCGGTTACATCACGAACCACAAGGTAACACTTCTCACACCATTAATCCATTATATAACCCGTTTCTCTCTGGTGGCATCTACCACAGGCTCAGGTGAAACCAGCCGACCTTCTGTAGGCTACAAGAAAAACCATTACATGTCCTGTTGCCTCTGAGAGTTGACTTATAGGGATGAAGCTGAAGCACGTTCTCTTGTGTCTCTCTGACGATAAAACAATATGTGACAGAGTACGTTCGGTCCTGTTTCCACCCCAGTAGTCGAGATAGCCTCACAGCATCATTATACCACACATATAGACGGAGACGCCACTTTAAAAATGAATAACTTTTGTGAAGTACCTCACTTTTTGAGGATATTAAATTACAGCAAAACTCATGATTTTTAATAAGCCTACTTAAAAAAAATCATGTACTTTGTTTAAATATTTCACTCTGATACATTCTGACAGAAAAACATACAAGAGAACTTATTTCTCCAGGTTATGCAACGAAGGATGTTATATGACTGTATCCATCCTCTGTGCTTTTATTGTGAAAGAAAGAGAAAGTTTCTGTATAAAAATGCATTTCATCTGTTTTCTTCCATAATCAAAAAACTATTAACTAGCTGGAACTGTAAAATAATGCCTTAAACTGGTAAATGTATTCTAATTTTTTACTTGGAATTGACTGACTTGGCTCCAAGCTACTTCAAAGTGTGATGAGAGGGGGATCTCCTGTAATCTTTCTTTTTAATATTTAGCAAAAATAAGCACTGTTTACTGTTTCTAAGATGCTGTGATTGGACAGTGGCTGGAATTTCTTCCATTTTGAAAAAAACTAAATCAGAAACAGATGCTTTCCATGTTTGTTGTTGTTCTAATTGCTCAATTTTGAGCGGTTCCTTGTTTAATCAGTTCATTTTTGTAGGCAAAAACACATCCGACAGTCTTTTCCATGCATTGAGAACACTCCTCCAAATGGCCTGTGGTCTGTTTGTATGGATGTCTCTATACCTGGATGCCCTCAGTGCCGGGCTGCTGCAATAGCTTGACAGTGCGAGTGTGCGCTGTCTTCTGGCCGCGACCATCATGCCAGGTCAGGTTGCTGCCTCCGGCGCGACGCGGCAGCTGGTAGCTCAGCTCCTCAGCAGACACCGTGTGCTCCAGGGAGGCACGGCAAAAACTAAAGCTGGATGCCGCTGAGAGGAGAGAAAGAAACAGAAGATGAGAAAACGGACAGAGACAAGCTCACTTTGTGTCTTTGTAGAAGGAGGTTTTCATGAAATTCATGACCTGAGCAACAGGAGCACCAAAAAACATTAAAATAAATGATTGATAATCCTCTAAGAGCTTAACAGGCTGCATTCACTCCAGATTACATGCTTTGTGTATTGACTCCAGTACAGCTACAAACAGATGGCTGTTTCGGCGATGGTGGTGGGCAGCAGTGCTACTCCACTGTGATCTCCAATTATACTGAGTGCACATTCACTGAGACAGCGCGTGATTTTTTGGAACTGTGTCTCTCCTGCCAGATAAGTCCTTGATTATTTAAATCCTGCATCATGAATATTTGATTTTCTTTCTTTGTTCCGTTCGCTGGCTATCCTTCCCCTTCCTCTCTTGTCACATAGCTAACAGTGTTAGCTGTGCAACAGCAAAGTAGACAAGTTGTCAATGCAGGGTCACAATACAGTTCTGTGAGAGCCACAGGGCATCATCTGCAGTCACATCCAGTCGAATCGGCTGCTGTGCTGCGGTTGGTCATCTGCAGCAGTGGATATATTTCAGAGGGGCAGACGTGTAGTCATTGCTTCCACCTGAGTACAAATTTAATGTGATGTAGTACAAATAATAAAAGAGGATTGGAAACAGGAGATGTTTCTGCACTGGCCTGATGTTTTGAAAATGTGATGCAACAAGAAATGTATTGTTTTGGGGTTAAAGGTGGAGTATACAAAGTCAGATTAAGCAAATATGTCATCACACTCTGTTTATACTCAACTGTAGCTCTGTCAATGAAAATCCAACAAACTGGTTTGGACTGACCCACACTGTGTGTCCTGTGCGTGTTCATACAGTCTCAAATCTGCTAAACAGCAACAATCTTTTTCCAGAATCACAAACTCCACCTTTAATGGAAACCTGCTTCACACGCAGCCACAAAAACCACTTGATAAATCATGCATGGATGTAACCAGCTCGCACGTGTTCATACGACTTAAAACAAGGGAAAGTACGGCGGTGAAGGAGGGAGAATGGAAAGATTATTTCAGAGTGGCTAAAATAATTAAATGTAACCAAGACTGACACTACAATAATTAATTTAGAACTGCACAGCAGGCTGGCTCCAGTTTAAAATTGGGTTAGATGTAATACCACAATCTGCAATCAAATGCAGGGCCACAGTGTATTTGAAGCCTTCTCTGATCCTCCAAATATGTGTATTTGGACTTGTTCTTAAGTTCCGTAGTTTTGTCAGTGCTTGTAAACACAGTCAGTGACACAGAGACAGAATTGCTGATGATAGAGGCAAAAGTGGAACTAGACATAATAAATGTAGCATTCATTACTTTTTAATAAGAGAAAGTCTCTTTACATGAGTACAATGTCAGAAGCATTCTTTGTGGAAAAAAAAGTCTCATTTCATCTCCCATGAATGACTTCTTAATTTCTTTTCATCCCTCCTCCAGAGCGAATGGGATTACAAATTGGAGTGAATTGAATTTTAATCCAGATAAGATCTTTTTAATCTGTTTATGAATTTGCTTACCATTTTGTTATGGATAATATTGCTTTCTTAATGTGATTCTTAATGATCATGCTATGCTCTCAAGCTTGCGAAGGCACAACCGAGATGTATGCTTTCAATAAAAGGAGGAGAAGAAAACCACGGAAGTTTCTAGTAACAAGCGAAAACAAACCTTTCATCCCCATTTTCGAACTTCACATCAGACCACTGAAACTTGCAGCATGACAGCTGAGGTTTGTGGGAAACACCTGGCTGCAGCTGAGAGGAGTGCAGAGGAAAAAGAAAACACTTTTTCTCAACCTAGAAGCGTGTTCAGGTGAGCAGTGGTGAATACAGAGTTCACACAGCCATGATGAAGGAATGAAAAAGAGGGTGGAGATGAAAAAGCACAAAGGCCTGTCAGGAATCACTGATGTGTAACCTCTTCTGTCTCTCCCTCCATATATCACTTTCTCTCTCTGTACTCTTGTCTTGTGCTTCACTCCTGCTTTCCGCATTTCTGTACGCTGCCACTTTTGTGTGCCATCTTTTCTTGTTTCCCATCTTTCATTTTCCTCTCGCTCTCCTTTCCGTGTTTCTCTTTGTCAGGTCTTTGGGGTCGTCGGGACAAACCAGGCCCAATGCTGATGTAATTACTGCCAGTCAGACCGAGTGGGAGGAGACAGGAGGAAGGAACAGGGGAAGCTAAGCTCCTTGCAACCCTAAAGACCTGCCAATCTCACGGGAAGAGACAAGAGGAAGCGCAAAAGCAAGAGCAAGACAAACACGGGTGAGAGAGAGAGAGAGAGAGAGGGGAAGAGCCATGCTGTAAATTAGCGCGACGTCCATGCAAACCGATCAAACTGTATCAAGGTAAAAGAGCTCAGGAAGGAGGTGGGGAGACGCATTAATAGACCACGAAACAAGTTCATTTCACAAGCTGTTAAAGACAAAGCTCTGCAGGTATTAGTCAGAGACACTACACTTTATAGACATCGCTTTTAACACGAGGAAGTCCAAGATCAGGACTTCTATCCACTGTTGAAATCTCAATCATTGCCACATTGCCAGACCTCACCACCTCCAGCAGTCATAAAATGAAGACAAAGCGCTCATTTTGCAAACTATAATGGACTTGCTTGGCTTAACCTCTTGGCACAGGATACTGCAGAGAATTTAAAATCAGGCAAAGACTATTAAATATCCATACCTTTCAACTGATGTCTCTTCTAAAATGACATTGCACCATATGCCCCTGACGGTTGCTCTTAAGGACAAAAAAGCTTTAAAGAAAATTAACTTTTAGCATTTTCTAGCTCTGGCAAATCTCTTTAGATCTCCGTGATCTGGGGCAATTACCATCCTTACCATTCAGCGGGCGAGTTTATCTGTCACCTTTCCTTGTCTGTCTCAACATGCATTTGATCAGCTTGGACAACTGCCAAATCTAAATTGTCCTATTTGTCATTATCTGGTGTATTATCTCTCGCTGCCCTTGCTGGTGACTTTTATCACCTCCAGTTGAGGGAGGAGAGAGAAGACAAGGGATGATGGAAAGCGGATGGCAGGAGGGAGGAGGAAAAGAGAAAAGCATGCATTTGTGCACTTTAGTAATGAAAAAGATGATACTCAGTGGTATAGTTTTTAAAAGCTGAGGAATCTTCAGCCTCTCATAGGAACTAAAAAGGCAGAGGAAGAGGCCTGTTAGTGCCAAAACCAAGGGCAAAGTGTCAGACAGGTGTTTGTGTGTGAGTGTGTGTGTGAGTGCAGAGGGTAGGTAGGTCAATACGACTCAGCCCAGTGAAGTGTAACCTCATATCACCTCCTCTTGACTGAGCAGCATATCTGCTGTGCAGAGTGGCTGCTAAATCTCAGAGGTATTCCCTTTTGAAAAGGTAATTAAGCTGTTAGGTACAGCACCCTGGAAGGTCGTTCCAAGCCAAATCCCACAGTAGATTAACATGGCATCACCGAACATTACTCATTTGACTTTTATAAAAAAGAGAGCATCTAAATGAGCCCGTGTGGACCATTTTGCTCCGTAGGCTTTTTTTTTGCAGAAGTTTGATTTTTGCATAACCTCGGCATCAACTTCAGGCTGCATGTGTGTGTTTGCTTCATCCCCTCGCATGGAGGATGGGGCAAGTGGTCTGGTTAATCCACCTTATTTCGGGCATCACAGAGAGGGTGCTACAGTGTATTTCAGAAGCATGATATTGGCATCAACTCGCTCCCTACCGAGCACCTCTCTTTCAGCTCAAAGATAAAATTTCTATTTGCAGTCCAAGTTTTATATAAAAGAGGATAGAAAAAAAATCACAGTCACCCTCATTCCTCTGTAATCTTCAAGGGGGTGAAACTTCATCATGCAGTGATTTCATGCCTGTATAAGACATTAAACCTGGAGTCCTAAATATAGCATTGAACAGACCAATGCAGCCAACTGCGCTTGTACATTTTATCTCTGATCCTGATTTGTTGGTCCTATAGCATGTTGGGAGTGAAGCAAGGGGCTATTTACAACTCTTCCACTCCAACAGACCTGGTTTTAACCCCAGGAATGAGCCATGAAATTACACCATTTGAAAGAGCAGGAAAGGGGGAAAAAAGAAGAATCTGGTTGCAGCTTTAAAAATAAGTATAAAACCTAGGGCCTCGGGGTTTTTCCCATGATGCATTGCGGTCTATTATCCACTCTGACACGAGACATTGTTGCAGAGGCTGGGGCTGAGGTTTACCTTTCACAAACGATCAGTGTCACGGGATCACGCAAATAGCGAAACAGTAGTAAACAATGAACATTCACAAAGCAGGCTCCAACTCTCATCAGTGCACAGTCGAGGAAAATGCCAACTAAATCTGTGCACGCGATTGTGTGTGTGTTAACGAATTCCAGCATGCCCATACATACATGAATGGGACTCAGGATGCCAGCATGTGGACTCGCATATTCACACATCTGTATAATCCCTGTCTGCATTTGTTTAGGCCAGTGGATGTGAAAGAAGCTGCAGAGAAGCTGTTCATGCAGCGGATGGAGGTTGAAATCTGGATTCAAACTGGAGGGCAACTGCAGTTCACAATACATAATGCAGCCCAGATCGCAGGTGGAGCTGGCACTTCTTTTCAGACTCTTGCTACCCTGAGCGGGCATGAAGAAGAATAACAAAGGCTGGTAGAAGAAATGCCAGGCTGACCTTGGTTTCCTCTCTGCAGGCAGCGCTGTGACAGGGAGAAAAAAAATTGAAAGGGGCAGCATTGAGGACGGGACGACTTTTACTCTCCAACACTGGCCCCCACCGCACTTCCACAGAGACAGACAGAACTATTGATTATCCATCAACCCATCAGAGAACATACAATTATAGATCACTTTAGATAAAACACACACACACACAGAGGCAGGCACGCACACACACACGGCCCTCTAACTCCTTCACCCGAGGCCACGGCTGCCATATCCACTCCTGTTCAAAGGAACTCACTACATGTTTCACACAAGAGGAGGAAAAGGAAGAGTGACACCGAAGAGGAGATGGGATACGGGGGTCTTACATGGTCATGGCCTCTTAAGAGGATGAAGGAATGATGCCCGGGGTAAATGCTGGATGAAGTCAGGGAAAGGACGACAAGTCACAAAAGAGAGACTAGATGGAAAATTACGCTTTCGAGCAAAGCATTAATACTAACTGCATTGGGGACAGAAGGGGGAGAGGACTGAAGGTGTGAACTACTGAGGAGATGAGTTTATGGAGATCATGCGTGTCTGTTTTCTCCCCCGCACAGCAAAGCCCTCATATGATATCACGGGAGGACAGATTAGATCTCATCTCACTGACAATCAATAAGCCAGAGTGAATGTCAGAGGAGGATTGAGGATGAGGAAGGACAAGGAGAAGGCGCTGAGTAATAGGATGTGAGGTGTGATCAGGCTTGATCAAAGCAGGGAACAGACAAGACCAGTGAGTGACTCTGAATAAAGACTAGTAACCTGGTTGTCTGGTGTTCTGGTTTGTGGAGCACATTTATTGCCACATATGAGGAATTGGACTTAATTTTTTGTAGTGCATAACAGTAAACATTAGATTAAAAGACTATTGAAAGTCAGTAGGAAATAGATGTTACTCACAAGACAAAAAGGAAACAAGTTTTAGAAGTCAAATTAGCAGCAAGTGTGTCAAATACAAGGGATTGTAAGTCATAAAAAGCAGAGATATTAAATTTTCCAGTTTGCAGGAATGTGCGAGTTAATCGCCTGAGAATGTGAAAGGCTACGACATATGTAACGTATACAAATTATATATTGCATGTGTGGAATAGTGAAATATGCTGCAGCCAATGTAATAATGAAAAGATGCTGAAAATAATAGAAAATCTGACTTTGGCAATCCATAACGTGCACCGTGTGACGAACAAATATATAATACAATATAATTTAATGTAGTCTAACAACTATTTAATAATACTTTCAGAATGTTCAATGTGTCAACTGGCAATGTTACAGCCTTGAATCTGTAGCTGTTTTCAGTGCGAACAGCTCTAACACCCAGTGTACATTACCTGCTCTGCACTAAGCAGATGGACACGAAAGAACAAAAGGGAGTGATTTATATGGAATGTCACATTGACAAATTCAGCTAATCTGCTTTATCAAGCTTGTGTGGGTGCGGATTTGTCAGAATTGGCTGACAAAGATCTGGCAGCACGAGCAAACCACCCCAACAACTAGTGCTAAATCCTGACTGGTTCACACAAGTATGTGACATCACCTTTTCCCAATTCTAAGCCAGTGAGAAGAGTGCAAAGAAAGCAAATACTGAAAACAACAACAAAAAAGCTTTTGCATTTTTGCAAGAATTTGGTATTTCTCAATTACTGCACTCATATGTTGCACAGCGCTTTGATGCTGCTGCCGTGAGCACATCTGCATACAAAAGAGCAACACAAGCTCCAACAGGCAGCTACTTGCATAATGACTCCATAGTGAAATCTGGGGGAAAAAAAACCTCTAATGAGGACTTTCATAAAGTAAGAGATATTGACTTATTATACAAGCCAATCTCAGTGCAGATGAAATCTCATCATCAGTCCGACCACAAAAAGCTACTACACTGTTATCATTCACAACGCATGAAAACCTTTGACAAATTTATCCAAATTAGGCTGGTTAAGGCTTACAAATGACTCGAGGGAAACGGGACGGAGCATGAAATGGGGAAAATAACACGGAAAGGTCAAGGAGACCGAGCATAACTTAATATACATTTAAACAGTTTTACATTCACGTGGCATTGTTATCCACATTTACAAAGATTTAGCTCAATGTAATTCAAAATTTTACACGTCACAGATTCACTTGAAGATTCATATTTTCCGACGTGTAAGTGAGAGAACGGCGTCCTTACGTTGTTCTGTGTATGTCAGTTCAGCCATCACATAAAAATAACACATTATTCCTCCGCCTTCATATTTTATGTGGTGCCATTTAAAAATGTCTTCACGGTTTGTCTGCCATGTAGACGGTCCTCTGCTGGAAGGAATCCAACACGGTGGTGGAAATAAAATAACATAGCTTCTCTGCTTAGACAAGACTGGCTTTTTAAATATTTAGTGTTTGTTTACAACTCTTCCCCTGAGTGGCAGAATATTTTGTCTGAGTGGATTAATGGATGTTCGGGAACAAAATATCAAAGCTCCAAAATACTCCATTTCCATACTAATTTTGCCGGTATCCTTGATAAAGGCGGGAGGAAATGAGTAATTTATCAGGTTATTACCAATAAAAAAACAATGCCTGCAATCGTTTCAATATCAAAATATTAGCTTTTTGGATTTCAAGAGCAATTTAAGCCAATCGTTTGGAACCAAGAGCTATAAGCCAGATGGTCTGCTAATGAACTCTTAAGTGGTTCAAGCAAAGGGACTAGCAGGTTTATATCATTATCGTGCTTTATTTTTTCCAAACTGAAATCAGAGAATAAGTGTACACAAAGAAAATGAAGCATGGCTGCTCCCAGTCGACACATACCTTCAGTGATAGCCTGAATGGCCATCCTGCAGGGATCCACCACACTCTGTCTGCTGATCATAGAAAATCATCCCTTTACGCTGGCACATTGTAACTCTTCATATTTAACCACGAGTGCAAACTTGACAGAGTGATCCGAATGGGGTCCGTGAACAAGTTGGCACTCATACACGCACAGAGACTTATTTGTGATGTTCTCATGTGGTCTGTAAATCGATACAGTGCACTCACGCTGTGGCCTGGTGACAGAGCGGGATGTGGAGAGGTTCAGTGCTCAATAGTTTATTGAGCGTCCTTAAACCATGACACACAAGTACCCTGCTTTGTTTGCTAATGCACGCTCACGGACCTCCGCGGTGACATATTAAAGAAGAAAGTTCAGAGCAATGTAGCGTGACAATAATAATCACGAGTTAGCACAATGTGGACAAGCACACACACACACACACACACACATTTGCATAACTAAACACAAAGGTTATTGAACACTGAGGGGTTTGCAAACAAAGAAGTGAATAAATGACCACTGCAAGAGTTAGTTGATAATCTCCTCCCTACATCCACACAAAAGAGGCCAGCATGAGGGGATAAAAGAAGATAAAGAGGAATGAAAAAGAGCAGGAATTAGGCTTATAGGATGGGTGGGGAGCTGGTGGAGAAAAAAAAGATAAAAGTTAATGCTCTACAGAAGCTGAGAGGTAAACAGAGAGAGAAAAGCATGCAGCGGTGAGAAGAGGAAAATGTGCCAATGAATTTGAAGCTGAGACAGACAGGCTGAGAATGAAAATTGCAGACTGGGAGCCAGTTTGTAGATTCGCAAGCAGCATGAATGATTAGAAACGGCAACTCGGCAGCAGCAGTGTTAGTAATACTTCTATCAGCCGACTGAAATACAACTCGGGGGGCCTTGAAGTTTTGAAAGTTTCCTGCGCTCCTGTGTGATGCGATCCAGGAGGCTTCTTCTAATCTTTTCTGGAGGGGGAGGGAAAGAATGGAAAGAAAGGAAGAAGAAAGGCGGGTGTAGGATGCAAAGGTTGTGGCAGGGGGCCCACACAGAGAGGCTCAGGCAACACTACTGAGGCAGGTGAGTGGAGGACTGCAGCAACGCCGCTGGCAAACACAATCAAAGAGAGACATAAAATTACTCTGCTCTATTTCCTCTGCACATTATTTCAGTGAGCAACTGAAGACACTTTGCCAGCACTCTATTTGTTGTGCAGTTCAGAAAAGACGCAAGAAAACCAAGATTTTTTTGTATCTGCAGCAGGTGTCCTGTGTGGGAATGTGAGTTCTATGTGTGCACAATACAGCTAGCCATGTTTGGTGCAGGCACTTCTGGAGCTTTGTTGTTTCCTGTCTAGCAGCAAGACAAATTAGCTCACACCTGGGGGCACTCATCCATTCTGCTCATCTCCGAGTCCACTCCCTGTAGCCCCACCTGTCTCCGTACCACGCTGTGCTGATTGGGGGTCTGTCTTTCTCAGCTTAATTGCCACGTTATCAGCTCCACTCCTGCACTGCCACTTCGCCCAGGCCTCTCAGTCGGACGGACACGCCAATTACGGCTCGTCCGCACACACTCGTTCCTTCACATGGTTTCCTGAGGCTGCACTGTCAGGTAATGTAGCAGACGGCAGCTGGTACAAAGCAGGCAGTTTGGGATGAAACAGGGAAGAGAATCAAAGCTCTTTGTTGACCTTATGCACACATGCACTGCAAAAACTCAAAATCTTAACAAGTCTGTTTGTCTTATGTTTAGTCGAAGTGTCTCATCCCTCTTGATTTAAGATAAATTCACTAAACAAGAGACATTTCAGCAAGATGGACGGATTTGTTTTAAGACAATGCATCTTAAATGTCTTGTTAAGTCAGACAATCTTGAAATTATCTTGTTTTAAGTTGAATTTTACAAGAAAACTCAAAATAAGTTTAACCCTTGTGTCGTCCTGCGGGTCAAATTGACCCGTTTTAAAGTTTGAAAATGTGGGAAAAAAATATATTTTCACAAAGAAACTTCTGATGTCCACATTTTCAACATTTTTAGGAAATCTTTGAACATTTTTTGGTGGAAAAAAAGAAATGTAAAAAATGTTTCTTTAAGAACATTCACAAAAAATCTAACAAAATTCAACAAAATTCACTGGACTTTGGTAGATTTTTATGTGAATATTCTTAAAGAAAATATTAGTTTTACTGATATATATGTAATATTTTTAGGATTTTTTGGGAAGATTTTTACTCATTTTTTGAAAATATTTACAAGGATTTTCTTGCCATATTTAGGAGATTTGGGAAAAAAAACTTTCAAGGGAAACTTTTAAGGAATTATTGGAATTTTCTTCCTGAAGGTTTTGCAAATTTTCAGAAATTTGGGGAATTTTTTGCTGAATTTTGGAATTTTTTTCAGACAAGGAACCAATATTTTTGGTGCCTGTAAATGAAGACAGCAGGAGGGTTAAAACATCTCAAATTAGGAGGTTACGAAAGTGAAAATCTATTATTTAGTGAAAAACTGCTATTTTTTGTCTGGCTTATTTTTAGACACCTAAGCTAGACAGTCCTGGTAAAATAGAGCTTGAAATAAGTTTTCACAACTAGTTTTAAGATATTAAGATTCTAAATATCACATCTTATTTCAAGTAATCTTTCCAAGTCATTTTTCACTTGTTCTTTCGCCAGATTTTTTCACTTGTTTCAAGGTAAAAGTTCCTTGAAATAAGTTTTTTTTCTTGTTTTGAGAGGGGCATTTTTTTCCAGTGTGCTGACAAATACCCACATCAACACACATAAAGTCTCAGCAGGAGCTTCTTGTCCCGGCCAAAAGATCCCAGGGGAACCTTTCTACTTCTTTCCCTCTTAATCCTCTACTCTAAACACACATGCGCACTCTTTTGTAATAGTTTCCTTTACTTTTTTCTTTGCCTTACAGGCACAGTTCAACAGATTTGCCTATTTGTTTTCTTTCTTTTCTCGGAGAAAATTGACACCAGTGTCATGTCTGTGCATTAAATATGAATCTAAACCCAGCGGCTGATACTCTCTTCTGACCCCACCGGCACCTTTAAAGACTAAATATAAAAACGAATGACAACTCTGGGTTTTTTGTTATTTTTACATTTCAAGAGGCTGCAGATTAACAAGATATATGTGCTAATTAGTAAACTGTAATGTTGCTTGTAGGGCAAATTCTCATGGGCAAGTTTCACTTTCACACTTTTAAGACTAATTAAAGCTGTCAAAGATAAATCAATGACAAAAATAACTTTTAATCGTGGCCCTTTTTGAATTGAGAAGTAGAAGCACACAGAGAATGTTTATATGATATTTGATCGAGAACAAGCTTCTAATGATCATTTCTGTTCCTAATTCTCTGTGAATCTGATCATGCAACAATCTGACTTATTAGCCAAACTGAACACTCTTCCATCCACAGCAGTAATTATAGTCAATCTTCTGGTACAAACTAAGGACTTTCCCTATTTTCTGTGCCAGGTTTTCAAATATCAGCTCTCTATTGATAACTCTCCTTATCTTGACTTCTAATGGCACCAGACTGTTTCATAGACAGCGCCACTTGCTCTGGGCTCCTCTCAGAGACCCATCAATTAACCACCTTCATCCTGTGTGTATACTTGCTTTGTTAACGCTGACACTGGCGCTTCTCATGGTGGGTCTCAGTAATTCTGTTGTAACACTGCAGCGCCAAACCGGCTCTAGTTCGTACTCTCTCTTCCACTCCACTGAACCGTTTCCTTATTATCACCCAGCTACTCAGATGTCACAGACAATCACGCACACACACATGCAGACACAATCTGAAACACTCTGATTATCCTGTAGATACATCATGTTAACAATGGGGCATTAATGGCACATGTGCGAGCAGCCAACCCCCTTAGCTTGCTTTTTTAAATTCACTCTCACTCACACACGCGCACATTGGCATTAATACATCTACTTGTATTAATGCAGTCCCTGATTGTGGACCATTTTCACTTCAGATGAGACAAGACAAGAGAGAACAGTTTTATTATCCAACCCTTAATTATTTCACTTTCTGCCAAATTAGTTCACCTAAAGCCCATCTCACTCAACATCTCTCAGTACAGTGAGTGCTCTCCTCTGCCGTCACTCATCACGGACGCCTCAAAACCGGTTTCCGAAGATCTATCTTTTCTCTCGTGAACCATTTGGAAAATTTATTCCATCTACCGAAGATGCAAACTTAACACATGACTTATGTCTGTTTTTATTCCCAGCTGCAAGTCTTTCTTTGTGCCACATTTGATGACTCAGCCAGACAGTGCAAGTGTGTGTGTGTGCGCACAATTTATATCTATACATGTAGCTTGAGCTATGCATGTAGAAGTGTGTGTGTGTGTGCGCGCCTGCCAAGATTCAAAGCCCGCAGAGCACCAGTGACCTGATATGTAGGGCGAGACCGAAACACTGGGATGACAGCTTAGAGCCCGCCCCCACTAACTCTGACTGACAGCCCTGTAACCTCGGCTGCCTCCCGCGACAATAGTTTGGTCTTGCTTCCACTTTAACGTCTGTCATTCCAAGTTTAATATAACAGCTATTTCTGGAGCAAAGTTCCATAAAAGCATCATAGCAGAACTGGAGGACAAGACCTTATGAAGTGGAGTGAGGACGTTTTTTTAAGGGCGATATACTTGGGCAATCTGATGGCTGTTTATTCCTTAAAGCGGCTGTCAAGACCCGCTAAAGTCTTACATGGCTTTAGGTGCTTGTACAGAGTCAAAAACTACATCAGTGCTCATGTACTGCTGAAGGATTTGTCTGTCTTTTAGTCCCACAGCCTTTGTGACCAGCGCAGCATTTAGGCAATCACATCCAGCTGCCTCTATCTTCCTTCTCTTATGGGACAAATCCATCCTAATCTACGGATAACGTGCAACAGCCGCATGTCTCAGTGGATTCAACTAAATCAGGTCAAAAGGGTGCAGACACTCAAAAGAGCATTATTGTACACAAAGAGCACACAGAGTTGTAGCTGGTGTTCTTCTCATCTATTAATGTAAAGGAAGCAAATGACCAAAGTAAAGGATTAAAATAACCACAAAAGAATAGAAAAATAATGCTTAAATAAAGAGAAAGTGACAAGAAAAGACGATTTTTACGCTTGAACTACTTGGAATCCAGGATGAAGGACAAGCCTGGGATTCCACATCAAGAAGAGATTAGAATAAAATCTTTGTTTCTATTCTAACATTATCTGTCAATGTTGTATAAGAGACTGAATTTAGCATCATGGCCCTGATGTCTTTTTGAGAATGAATCATTTAAAGAAGAAGCCAGGAAGGGGCATATGAGGTAGCAGTTTACATTTAGGCTAAAAAAAAAAATCTCTTCTTTTCAGCCTCCAGGACATCGTCTGGGCTGTGACATTAAAGTCAGTTCCTATTTGTGACTGAGAGGCAGAAAATCTGATTACATGTACACACAATCAGAAACCTGCATGTCATATTAAACCGCTCGCAAATATCCACATACACAGTTTGAGCACGCTATAATCTCTGCAATATGTATTTTGCCACGGTGTGAGGCACTTTTTGATAGTACCATATGGCTTTTCCATCAGCCAGAGCCTCCCCTGGGCTCAGTGAGCGTGGGATGACAAAAGGGAAAAGTTTATGAAGTGAAAATGTCACATGTTCAATGAGCATGCATAGAACCAGGGGATTGATGTGACTAGTGGTGGTGGTAAGAAGGGGGGAGATACTTTTTCTCTTTTTTTTTTAAATGTAACTCCGGAGAGATGCCACAAGGAAGATGACAAGACAGAGCAGACAGGATGTCGCCAAAAATAAATAAATAGGAAGAGGATGAGATGGGGGAAGAATCAAGTGCATTTGAGAGGGAATGTGGAAAACAAATGTGAGAAAAGTTGGTAAAATAAAGACAGCGTTCACCGCAGGGGTTAAAGAAAGCCACACTTAGCCTTGATCTGCATTTGAACAACTCTTCCTCCCTACCTCTGACTGTGGGGCTGACACGCTGACACTTGGCTCGCCTATTGACATGGTAAATTGAGGGCCCATTCGAGCAGCACTGTGACAGGAGGCCATAGACTCTGCCAGAGCTGTATAGTCACAGGAACTTTGTAATAGGGAACAGAGCTGGAGAGGAGGGAGAAAGGCGGTGGAATACAGAAGGAATGCAACAAAAAGTCAGCCATGTGGAGGTATAGGACGATTAAAGAAAAAATTGGGGGGGGGGGGGGGGGGATGGGGGTTGAATT
The DNA here is from genome assembly GCF_021347895.1 of Acanthochromis polyacanthus. Classification (NCBI taxonomy): domain Eukaryota; kingdom Metazoa; phylum Chordata; class Actinopteri; family Pomacentridae; genus Acanthochromis; species Acanthochromis polyacanthus. The sequence continues at coordinate 33,266,381 of NC_067118.1, forward strand.
ATAGGCGGGAGCCGCAAGAGGGAGGACAGAGAGGAAGGGAGCAGCTAAATGTCTGATAAGGAGGGGAAGAGAGAAAGCAAAATTGATTTCTATTTTTGGAAGAGGTAAGACAGATTGGGTGGAATAAGTCGAAAACATGTTCAATTTCAAAGTCACACAAACTCACGCTCGGATAGCTTTAATATATGCACATGAACTATCCCGCATGCGGGCAAAAAAACCTGCCACAGATCATGCTGCTAGATTGCTAGTGGTAATGTAATTGCTTTACGAGTGGATGAACGTGACTTGTGCTTCTGACTGTGCGAGGATGTACGCCTTGTTAGGGTATAGCTGGAACCATTAGCCATTTGGTTTAATGGCCTATCCGCACCACAGGCCTCGGTGAGCCCTGGCACTTGGTAGGAGGAGAAGGCCAACCTATTAACAAAGACTGAAAAGCTCCGAGCTTACCCTATCACACAAGGCCACACTTAATTAGACTGTTTGTTTAGCAGACTCTAATGGGAAGGAGAGGGGGGAAGAGGTTGACTGCTCTCCTTGAAACTGCAAGCTGAAAGACATCTGGCCAAGTAGGAGAAGGAGGACGCCACGATATTAGCAAAGCGTCGGCCTCATCAAGTTTGGTGCTATCGGACTTTTTCACGACTGATGGTAATGATAGGGAGCGACAATGGGCTATATTCGTAAACAGGAAATTGAGTGATTACAACTCTGCAATTATAGTCAAAATTAAAGCTTGTGAAATGCTTCATCTGGATGGCCAAAACACATTGATTAAGCATGTTAGAGGAGGAAAAATAAAGAGAAGAGCTGAGACAGACAGGCTGTGATCAAATTTATATGTATTAAGTCAGTAAGTAACAACAGTGTGATACATGAGGGATAGAAGCCTTGTATGAAATTATACCTAATTAGTGTAGTCCCTCAGAAAAATTACATCTCTCTTTTCCTTCCATCCCGGCACCCTTTCAGCTCCTCTCCCTTGATCCCGCTCCATGTGCAGAAAGCTAATTAAAGGAGAGAAATTGGATATGGGCCTGTGCACACTCCAGTTCAGGAAGAGGAAGGAGTGAGGAGGGAGTGAGGAGAGTGTTTGAGGGAGAAGTTGGACCCAAGACAAGGACATCAGGGCAGAAAGGTGAAGTCTTGTCATTTAGGGAAGTATTGCTGGCAACAAGGACACAGAGACAGTTGAAGTGTGACACCTCAGAAGAGAATCCAAAAACCACTTCTGATTTTTACTCTCTCTTTAACCACATCATCAATTAATCTTTGAAAGGCCTGTAGGATTAGTGCAGAAATGTTTATCTACTGAATCATTCAGCATCCATCCTGAGTCCTACACACTCGGTCAGGGGTCAAAGCAGCTGGCGGTTGGTCTGACAGGACCGCTTGAAAAATCCATTAGATCAATAACTCATTGCAAATGTCCTCCATCAACAGCAACTCTAATGAATCTGAATTATACTGATTATTGTTTTACTATAATATGGTGTCATCTAAGTTTTTTTGCTCTGAGGCACAGTATTGCACATGATTTTCTAGCAGATTCCTGCAAAATGGAACCCATTTTTATATTTTTTGGACACAATAATGCACTTATTCTCATTAATTTACATGGTGAGATGTGGAAAAGCTGCCAAAATACTGTGAGCAAGTAAGAAGGAGAAAAAAATTGAACAAAAACAGGAACTTGAGAATGATATCTGCATATGGAGCTAAAGACTTTAGCAGTCAAAAACAAGTGTAATAAAAAAGAAGGTTATCTCGTCTTGGTCTCTGCTACACCAGTTTAGATGATTCTTGGTTCTAGCTTTGCAAAGTCTGTACTATGTCTGTAAAGTCTGAAAAATGTTAAGGGGTTGGATTGGATTTGTCTTGAGTTGCTCCACAATCCAGCACGTTTAGCTAAACAGCAAAAACAAAGTCAAACTCTACTAAAAGCATTACTGAGCATCCACAGTGTACAGACTTATGTCCTTGTTCAACTTTGACAAAATGTACTACACACAGATGTGTGATCACACAGGTTTCCTCTCCAATTAGAGGTCATCATTAACATTTCAGGGGCGCCCGCTTTCAGTTTGACCTCCAAAGCGTTTCTGATCTAAATTGGCTAAAGTGATGACTTGTTTACAACTTCTAGAGGGAGAAAGCAGTTATCTGAACAACCAACATGAAAAACAGCCTCATCTGCACACTTGACTGACATTTTGAGAGTAAAAAACTAATCTCATGAACATCCAAGTGGGACTGAAATGTTTTAACTCAAAAAAGGCATTTTCTATAGCAATGAGGTCTTTGTCTACAACTTGTCCAATCTTTAGAATAATTGCGTTTCTTACCAGCAATGTCATTTCTGCAACTTCTTTGAGTAAAATATCATAAATGCAAGAAACAATGGACAAAATTATTTTGAAAAGCCAAGATCAATATCTCTTTCAGCTGACACAATGGTTTATGAACACTTCTCGGGACTCTTATCAAAGCATCTGGAGGATTCCAGTTACGGTAATGCATCCCTCTTCGTCCACTCCCCCCCTCTGTCCACTCTGTCTTCATCCCAATCTCTCTGCGTCTAAAATCCACAGGCCAGGTGCAGCTGGAAAGCAGCGGTGAATCAAAGAGGATGATGGATGACAGAAGTGTGTGTGTGTGTGTGTTTTCAAGAGGAATCTCCATGCATTATAGCGAGTGGCACACTCCCTGCTGTGAGAAAGCTAGAGACGATAATGGATAAGAGAAAGAGGTTAACAGCTTGCATGCTCCCAGCACTGCACATACAGTTGAGCTATAACCCCAACTGTGCCTTCTGTAACTGAGAGGGTTCACACACTATTACTTTACGACTGAGGCCCGAACACACATTTGGCTCCAACACCAAATGCACCAAATGGACGCCGTCTCCAGCAGGCGACGTAACGCACGCCAGAATAACAACAAAGGGTGTGTTTGTCTGTTTAGAGCTAACACTCCTCCCTCCCCCAAACGTCCCACCCACTGGGGTTCTGGCGGCCCTCCTGCTTCATCTGCATGTTCACGCACACAAACACAAACACACGCACACATTCACACGGCACAGACTGGAGTCCGGCGAGATAGCAGGAATACCCCACTGAAACGGGACAATTATTTTATAGTCCAATGAGCCCATGACAGCGTGACCCCCATCAGAAGAGAGGGTGTGTTTATGTGCTGTGGTGATATCGAGGAAAGGGTTAACAACACAACAGATCCTTCAAGAAGACATAAATATAAATTATATTCTGTGTTTTGCTAATTTTATTGTTTTAAAATTATGTTTTCCAACTCATATGTTGCCCTAATACTTCTCTATGAAGAGACATTTCTGTTTTTTATTTCAAGAAATCCTGCATCGTCTCCACTACTGTATAGATCTCTCATCTGTTAGCCCCCGTCCCACTGATGTGTCCATCACAGAGGCAACAAATAGAAACCATCGACCCTCCTACAGCGGACTGTCTGCTGACATGCCCGAAGACAGACAAGGGGGCTGAGATAAATAAATGGGTTGTTTTTAGATTCAGATCGAGCTGTGAGCTCGCCTCCATGAGGGCCTGTCAGGGTGGTGGCGAGCACGGCTTGTTGCTTTTATTTTTTGCTTTCTGTGCATGCACTTGTGCACATGTGCCTAGCAGTGTACAGATGGATGGAAGCCACCCTGGAATTTGCTGCACTGGTCCAGATCTTTAGATATCCTGCTGCTGAGCTTAGTCAGGCCTGCCTCTTACTGTACACTCTCTGGGTTGCCCCTCCATGCCTATTCCTAATGTGAGCACAGGATGAACCATGCTGCTCTTTCCTATGTAAAAAAATAGATAAATGAAAAAAAATCTCTGCTCCTGAACAATGTGTACTGGACAGCACAGTGGCCTGGTAGCATCATTTGTATGGCTGCTTATCTTAGATATGACAATACAGGCAGATGTCCTGGGCAATTCACGCAAACATCTGATGAATTTCATCCACTCTGAATTGCCAAACATGGAGAACATAACAAGGAGAACATAATTACATAGCGTGACTCGCTGTGCAGCAGGCAGCAAGGAAGAAAATGTAATTCTCTTGGCAATTTACATGAAGATGAGGCAAAAAAAATGTCTATTGCGCCATTTAAAATGCAGAGCACCCCTTGTAATTGATCGTGTCACAGGCCTGTAGCTGACAGCCCACCTAACAATAACACCGCTACCTCCTGACAAATGGAAATCAATGCGAGCATTATGAGTCAACACTGCTATTGTGCCACACATACCCCACCTGAAGTTGTCACGGTTCACAAACTGGAGTCTCACGGTAAACTGTTCTCAATTAACAGTTATCTGATTGTGGGTGCACATTCCTCAAACAGTGTAAAACTTTTAGAAAAGTTGTAAATCACAGACAAAATCTTCCTGCACAAGGTGACATATGTGCGAAGAGCACCGGGGTCCATTACCTCCATCATTACGACGGGCTAATCATGCCCTCTTGTGTGTCTTCAAACAGTGCCATAGTCTTTTTTGGACCAACACTCATTAAAGTTTAAGTGGCACAGCACGCTGTCAGGGTGGCATCACCGCCCAGGGCTCTGAGTAAATTAATGATGCTTAAGTAAACTATGGATTAATTATAGATAGTCCAATGTGTCACTAGGCATATATGCATATCTGACTGAGTCTCCTACCTGCAGCCATGCTAATGAAGAGCCAACCTGCTTCGGTAGCAGAGGACAGATGGAAAACACACTTGGCACTACAGCGATGCTCTCACACATATTATTGCCCTTGAGCAGAGAGAGGCTCTGATTAGGCTTCACTTAAGTTAGTTAGCCTGGAGCAAACACCAGCCAGCCAAGCACAGGAGGAGAGAAAGGGACAAGACAACAACAGCACGAACAATAAAAAAAAAAATACACACAGAAGAGGGTTTCATGCACAGTATATTAATTTCTAAATGGGTTTGTCCCCTGAAGGTAGGGGATGTGGGGAAGCCAATTCACAGGCCGATAAAGAGGCTTTTTTTTTTTTTTTTTTTAGCTGAGGCTGCATTAAATGTGACCTAATTTGTAAAAATGCTTGATTTACTTCAACGAAATTTGGGGTTTTCGAAGAAATCTGTGTAATTCAGTAGATCGGTTGACAAGAGAATGCTCTGTAACTGTTTGAAGTGTAATTATTTTCACCTTTTCTACCAGCTTCTCAAAAGGTTTTTGTCTTAAATGACTTTAGAATAACCAATGATCTCTCAATCATGAAAATAATCATCAGACTAATATATAAGAACATGACTGCGGACTTGACCAAAATATATTTAGTGGAAAGTGGTGGCTCTTTTTTATATGATACATTTGGATTTAAAGGAATAAATTCAGTTTTGTGTTGGTGAGAGGTGATGGGCGTGTTTGAGTTTTGCCAACAATACGGATCAAGTCACATTCTATACTTATTTTTTGTACAAAAGCAAAACAAAAGACCAAAAGACAAAGACTGCTGCATTATTGTTACAATCCTGAGCTGAATACTGAATGAATTTATCCAGGTGAGCCAGGCGCTGTTTGACAAATACACACTATCAAGTTCAAACAGACCACGGGAAACACTCAACTTCCAATATAATCCTCTTCCCAGTATAACAAAGACTCTGGGTACTTTGCTGCGCTGAATATCAAACACTGAATCAGGGAAACAAGCTGCTTTTGTAAGCTCCACTTTTTTGTGGGTCATTCACAAGTTTGAGAGTGGATCTTTGGCAAATCCAGGTTAAACTGACGGAGGAGACCGGGTTCAGGTTGTTCTTGAGGAAGATCTAAAATGCTGAGAGTTTGATTTGTTTTGAGGAGGATGAGGGAGAAAGTAAAAACACAGTGGATTGTAGTCACATTTCTAGCAACTTGAGCATCTTTTGAAAAGAAAAATTGCATCAATGCATCTCTGGATGAACACATATGGGATGGCAGTGATGACAAACTGCTGAGATCTGATGTGACATTTCAAGAATAAACACATAAAAAGTACAAATTGTCTGTATGAACTCATGCCACTGTATGAGATAATCTTCGGTGGAAGGAATATTGAGCACTCCTTACCGTCCACAGCCATAGTCGGTCTCAGCGTGTATCTCTCCGTGGTGTCAACAGGACTCTCCCATTCTTGTGGCAGACGGATGAAATGTAGGCTGCTGAGAGGAGAGGATAAAGAGCGCTTCTTGCCCTCCTCGAACCTGCTATGTGGGCATGGAGAAAGCTCTGGATGTGGGAGGGAGAGAGAAAAAAAGGAAAAAAAGAAAAGAGCAGGATCACACTACTCTCCCTCTCTGTCGGTTCACGGCCATTTGTTGTCCGGGACGCCGGGACCAGTCCGATATGAGGCTGCTCCTCCCGTATCTCCGCCCCCCTCTCCGCTCCGCTCCTCTCTCCGTACCTGACCGCCGGGAGACAAAAGGTCATTACGCCCCGACACCAGCTGTTACTGGATCCAGGCTAGATGATGCCCCCTCCCTCCTCTCCATCTGTGCACGCCACGCGCAAACACTTCCACGCCTCATTTTTTTTTTATTACAGTGCCTAGAAGCTCCAGCACACGCTCATGACTTGACATCCTCCTCAATGACAACAATAAAACATCTTTAATTTTAATGAACTGACATCAGATCTAACAAAAAACAAACAAACAAAAAAAACCCCACAAATGCCACTTTAATGTTGCTCCACTTCAGGTGTCCACTTTTACCAGATGTATGTTGTACTTAATTATATTGTTAGAATTATGTTATTTTTCATCAATTTTATTGCAGTTTTAACAAAAATAAAATTATTTTATTGTTCATATTCTCATTTACCCTTATTTCTGCATTTATTTTACTTAGTCAAGCCTGAAATTATTCATATCCCTCGCAAATTTTGACTTAAAGTTGCTTTTATTCAACTAGCAGGTCTTTTTTGATTGGAATTCACACAAGTGTTTCCCAAAAGATTTTTAAAAAAGGATGTACAAGAACTATCATTGTGGAAAAAATTCAAAACTATATTTTATTGTTAATACCTTCTTCAACCCTTCACTTCCTTATGTATTTACTCAATTACTATTATTCTTAGCCTTGTGTTTATGGCGTTACTCTCCATTTTCTTTTATTCCACGAGTTTCTTCCCTTACTTGGACGTGGCATTTTATTTTTATATCTGGTGTTATCACTGGACTGACCAGCCTTCTGTTTAATGTTCTTCCTGTGTACCCTTCCTTTGCTTTGTCTGTCAAGCACCTTCTGTCATACATTTTAAAAGTTACCATATAAATAAAGTTATTTTATTTTTAATGTATTGTCTATTTTTATTGCATGGTTGATTTTTTAAAAAACTTTATTTTATTGTTCATATTCTCTTTAATCCTTTATTTTACTCTGTTAGTACCATTTTTTTAGCCTTGTCTTCATGGCGTTAACCTCCACTTTCTTGTATTCCACTTGTTCCTTCCCTTACTTGGATGCATAGACTGTATATAAAGATTTATATACAGTCCATGCTTGGATGTAGCTTTTTTCTTTTAATTTAAATTTAATGCATTGGACTGGTAAGCCTTTTGTTCAAATTTCTTCCCGAGTATCCTTCTTTTCTTTTTGCCCTGCCAGTAAAGCACTTTGTAAACTGTTTTTCAGTAGGTGCTAAAGTTATTAAAAAGACTGAATAATGGGGATACAGTGCAGAAACTGACAGATGAAACTATGGCTGGCGACAATAAAACAAAAAAAGGGAAAAAATCTGAATCAATTTCAAGGATCCAAAAGCTTTATTGTCATATGCAGCAAAAACAAGTCATTAGTGCAATGAAATTTGTAGTTCTTCACATTTAGTTATGCTGTTAACCCTTACTCATATATGTGACAAATATGAACATGCAAAGAAGTGCAAAAAGAAAAAACTAAAGCAGCATGTGTAACATTTATGATAGCTAGGATCTACTCATACAAAATAATGTTTAACATACAAAAGAACGGTGCATAAATGGCAAAATACACTGTAATGGTATGTGAAAGGTTTTGTAGTGCAAAGGTCAAGATGTGCAAAAAATCTACATATCTGTTAAACATTTTTCAGTTTGTCAATACATGTAATGACTAAGCTTCATTTTATCTTAAAGATCACATCAGAAGATTATTCCAGTAGCGTATTATACTCTCAGAGTGCAGGCTTACTTTTTCTTATAGTTCCCAAACAGAGCAGAATAATGGTCAGAGCTTGTGGCACCAGCTCCCAGACATCACTTCTGCATTCCTTTTTGCACAGAGTACACTGACAAAAAAGAATTACTGGATGAACAATTACTACTTTTTATTCCTCTCAAATGAACAGTTTGCGTTACTCTGACTTTAAGGAAAGTCAGCTTGAACGTTTCCAACTCTTCCAACTTGAGAATTTGCTTTGCCCAAACATAAAATGTGAAGCATGATTTTATCATTAGGAAACTGATCTTCCCTTTCCTTTGCTCTGTAATCCTGTAAATCCAAAGAAAACAGCAATTGAGTTGCAGCAGAAAACTTAAAAAAAAAAAAAAATCAAATATCATAAAATGTAAGCTCTAATTAGAATCCACAGAATTAAACTGATATCACAAAAGCAGAACAGGCCTTCACTTCAACTGTGGCTCAAAATACACCTTTTACAGTATGGAGATTGCACATATGCTGCTATAGGTCCAGGCCACTAGGGGACATCCCATCATGCGCTGAGCATCTGTCCTCTATACTCTCCTTTCTCTCTCCATATATTTATATGCCACCATGGAATGCCGTTAACTTTGTGTCCCATCTCTCTAGTAGTTTGTCTTTTGTCCTCTCTGCAGATATTTCTGCCTCCAGACCTTCACATAACTGATTAATAGTCTCACAAACCTCTCAGGATTTGTTGTGTTTGTTTATTTCTCTCCTCTACCTTTTTTGTCGCCTTACCCCAACCAATCGAAGCAGATGGTCGCCCTCCCTGAACCTGGTACTGCCTGAAGTGTCTTTTTGAGAAAAGGTAGTTTTTTAATCACGCAGTTGACAAGCACTCTGCTCATTGAATTTATTGGGTTTCTCTCTGTAATGTAATACCCATAATCTTAACCTTAGTATGTGAAGTTTCCTGACATGACTGATGTTGTGAATCGTCTCCTAAATGCATAAGTAAATTGAATTGTGTCTCCCTCTCAAGTCCGCACTTTTCCTCTTTTCAAACCAAACCATAATATTTCTATTAGTAGAGAAAAATGAAGGGATTTGTGAAGCTGCATGGAATTTTAATGGGGGTTTTATGACTTCTGACAAAAATAAACACATTTGACAATTCATTTGCAGATTAGGAAATGTAGGTTTACTTATAAACAGCATGAATCCCAGGGAAGTAATAGCAAGTCTACTAGAATCCCCCGAATCTTCAATTTGACAGAAAACTTTGTTTTTGTGTTCGAGTTTGACTGAAAGTAAACATAGAAAGTTGTCCCCTGTGAATTTCACTCTCTGAAAGCTGCACAGTATGTACCTTTTCATTGTATTTTTGCAGTCTGCCAACTCAAACCACATTATATTGCACTCACTTCTTCTCTGCGCAAACAAGCTCAATCACAAGTGAGCCACAGTCTCAGACTAACAAACACGCATTCTTGAATACAGCAAGAAAGGCAACTGGCAAGTCCACACAGATCAGCAGCTTTCTGTGTATACTCAAAGACAAGTCTTTAACATGGATTCTGATATTTATTTATTTGCATGATAAAGGTTTCTTTGCACCTTTGATCCAAATGCTTCCCAATTCTCTAAAGTTAAAGGAGTTAGGAAAAATATGATGCACCATGGTAAACAAAAATATGACAGTAAGGTTCAGGTTAGCAGATCAGTCATTTAGTGTCATATTTCTAAGTTGGGGTCCCAAACGAGAAAAAAAATAAATAAACAGAGCAGAAAAGCCTGAGATTGTTCTCTAGTCAGTCAATGTCTTTTCCATGACAGCAATTGTCCCCCAACACTCAACCAAGTATTAACCATGATGGCAAAGGTCTCATACGGGAATTTATAAGTAGTTGAAGTAATTTTAACCCAAAAACCACAATATTTTTGTCACCTTAACCACAATCTCAGGTTAATCACACATTCATTTTGTAAAATAAAATTTTTCAGTGCTGGTTTTATCCAACTTTGTGAAAACACTTTACATTAAAGCATAAAAGAAAGATCTTGTATGCATTCTCCATACTAGGATGGATATTTGTTTTGATATTTGGGCATATGTAAGGTTTAAAGATTATAGGTAATTGGCAATTATTTGACATCTCCTAAGCTCTGGAACAGCCTTCCTGTTTCAATCAAATATTCCTGCACCATTCCTGCTCCAGTTCTTAGCAGTCTTAAAATTTCCTATTTATTTTCATCAGAGAAATTGATCTTAAAAGCTGTTATTTTGGCAGTACAAAGACGAAGGAGAGAAGGACGCTGGGTGGAACTGCACCAGAATCTAGTAAACCCGGCAACGCCATCTGGGGGAGTCTCACCCCAGGAACTAGATGAAACCTTGACTTTCACTTTGGTCACCCAAGTTCACTAACTGAGACAAGACAGACGTGGTTTTAATCAGAAGTATATTTATAGAACAACTGAGTGAAAGCTGAATGTCTGGAAGTGCCTACAGAGAGAGTAGCCTCAAACAAATACAAATGAATAAGTCCAATCTATGAAACTTCACAAAAAGTTTCCAACAATTGAATTCTGTTTAACACTGCAATTCTTTAAGAAACACTTCCAGACCAACAAAATTAACAACAGGAGAGGGAGATAGATGGAAGTCAGCAGTGTGGAGATAGTCATTGACTTAATAATGTTCCAGGAGAACAAATACCCAACCACTCTTGAGCTCACAGCTACCACTACAAACAGGTGTAAGATACTGTACCTCTGTGCTCTGATGACTACAGCTTTTGAAGGAAACCACAATATAGTGTCTGACTTCCACCACCAGCCGACAACCAACTCCATTAAAGGGGGATGATTTCTTTTATTGCTTTAGCACAAATGTAAGGATAATTATCAGTAAAGGCCAAATCTATTGCAAAGCTAAGGCCAATCTAAGAACAAATTATAGCTAAACTTAGGCAAAGCTAAGACAAAACTATTGCAGAGCTTACGGAATCCAAGGAAAAGCAAAGGCAAAACAGCAGGAAATAAAAAATCCACAATACAGAAAAAGGCACAATACATATCCATACCAGTAATAATAGCCATACCTTGGCATAACAGTGTATTGACAGTTGCAACCTCAAGAGGGATCAGCAGCATCCACATTATGCAAAAGGCAGACAATCTTTCATTGCACAAATCTTAGCCAAACAGACAAATGCACCTTTATCACTGTGTGCATATGAATACACAACACCTGTAAAGTAACCAACAACTTTCAAACAATCCTGATCACTAGTGATGTTACGCTCGAGCCAGTTTGCTCGACACAGTGCCGAGCTTTTAAAGTGAAAGTGTTCCGAGACGGTGTTTCGATCCCTGCTTCAGCAGGCCCACAATCACGTGACTATCGAGAGCGAGGCCTCGTTACGTCACATCGCGTGTCGCGGTGCTTCGCGTGAACTTTGAAGGGGTCAGACATTTCAGTCTGTCCAGGTCAATGACATACGTCATTGGTCCAGGTCTTAAAAGGCATAGGGGTCTGATTCACTCCTCAAATTGTGGGTTTTTGAGAGGAGGAGATCACACTAGCGCATTTGCCATTTGTCATTTTGAGAGAAGTTAGGGAGAGTATACATTTAGTTAGAATTTAGTTTAGATATATCTAGTTGCATTAAATACATTAAATAACACACAGATACATAGGCATAGATTCACTCGTACACACACATAGATTCATAGAAACACGCTACACATATATGCACACAAACATACATATATAACGTTTTAAAACATTTATTGCAAGTACAAAGCAGTGTGAGACAAGCAGTCCTGAGGCTTTTTCATTTTTTTCCACTTAGATGCAGTTCTGACACAGGACCAGCAGATGTCACTCTTCTGATTGTGTCAAATGCTTCGAAGCAATGTGTCATTCTTGAAGCAGATGTGTCAAAGTGGTTCACTGCTTCATGAAGCTTCGATTTCACCATCACTACTGATCACCTACCTCAGAGTCACTGAGGAGCCCATCTGGCAACCAGGAAGCAGAGACAAAAGGCAGCCATGATGACACAGGTGGTTTAAATGCCCTCAATCAGGGGCGAGGCCATGGGAGGAGTCAACATCATTCTCTGGTGGTGCATTCAAGAGCTATCAGGAAATACTTGATTCACCTGAGCACACCTGGTCCTACTACACCATCCTATTTTTCTTGTTCTGGTAGTTATTTCTAGCCTAGCTGCGCTAGACAACCCATGGCAACGAATTTAATTCTCTGCCAGGGTGGGTCTAGTTACCCTCCATAAGGCTCGAGGTTGGATGCTCCTAAAACTGGCCGACGAATCACCATGAAGTGTAGAGTCAGAAGGCGGGTGTAACTAAGTGACGACAGAGGCGCGACAATTCTGACAGAAACAACCAGAAACAACTAGCCTAGCCGCGCTAGACAACCCACGGCAACGAATTTAATTCTCTGCCAGGGTCGACAACAAAAACGACAACAGTTGTTGAGCTCCATTAGCACCGACTCTGAATAATCTTTCTGTTAACGTGTCTGTAATATACTTGAGCTTCACCCATTGACTGAATAAATAAGGCTTCACCAAACTACTGCATCCTCTGATTTCCGGCGCTGTAGGAACTACGTCAGTCTATTCGTTGCACTGATTGGTTGTATACCTACCCAATTGCTGCAGAGTGATTTGAAAGGCAACCGTTTAGCCCGCCTCCCTCCCTGTCGAGAGTTCCTAGACCCTTGTGTCTTCAGACCTGGGTCTAGCGCGGCTAGGCTAAGTTATTTCTGTATTATTTAGCTTTTTTAACTGCTTTTATAAGTTTCATTCTGTCACAGTATTTTCACATAATTTGGTTGCTTAAAACATGTTATACGTATACATTTAAATTGTTTTGACCGATATGAATGCAGCTCAAGCAATGTTGTGAAGAAGCAAATAAGTAATGTAATGAGTTGTGTAACAAATTATCCTCTGCAAGGTGGAAATATGCACAGTAATACGTTACTTTTTGAATATGTCATTATTCGAAACACAGACTGCACAGTCTGTCAATAATTAAAAGTTTCAAACACAACTTGAATTAAACCTAATGACACAATCAGGGCTTTTTTTTTTAATCAGACTCCAGAAAGTGCCCTCTAGAACAACATGAAGATACCTTTGCCTGCTCAAGAGTACTATCAGTGACAAACAAACAAGGATTTTTTTTAAGTGTGTACAAAAGGCTGAGTGCCATCGAGTGGTGAATAAAAAGAGGTTCGCTGAAACAGTAGAAAAATCAGGCTAGAATCTCTGCAAACAAGAGAAGGAGATCCACGGCTTACAATCCTAAATTCAGCCGTCCACCAGTAGACACCCACGTCAGCTGCTATTTGCACGTCAAACAGCCAAGCTTCACCTCAAAGCAGAGAATATGGCAGAGAGTTCTGAACATGCCTTCATGTCAGTGTAATCTCCCTACATACACAGCTAATTGATTCAGATGGCAGTCAGATGCATTCAGACTGCTCTGCACTGGTGCTTTTTTGTAGACCAGCGAACAGATATGTCCCTGAAAGACTCTAGCAGTCCGTGTGAGAAGATGAGGGCCCTCCCTGAGGCCAAGGCACTGCATCATCAAAGAGTAAACAACAAGGAACAAAGCACTAGCTGGTCCACCAGGGCTTCATCAGAATGCATGCTGACTATGAGTGAAAGTACTTCACACTCACCCATAGTTACACAGGGACACATGCATGCACACGCGGATTTACACATAATGCTGTAAACACAAAGAGACACACGCATTTGCAGGCACTCACTCATACTCTCAGAGCTTAATCTAGAAATGTGCTTCTTGTAAGAACATTTTGTCATTTAGAAAACTGAGCAGTCAAAGCATGTATCTTTTATTCAGAGGGCGGTCAGTGACGTTGAATAGAATGGGTCCTGCACACATTAAGGAGTAATATGTTTCAGAGACACAGCAGCTAAAGTATGATCAGCTCTTGCAGAAAGAACTGTTTGTACAGTGCCTGAGCAGATAAACACAAGAAAACAGCAGCTCAGGGGAATGGAAAGAGCTACTGTTTATATCCATTCTTTACTTTGTTGATATTCCTTCTTTATTGTGTTGCTTCTGCAGGGAGTGTGCTTAAAGTATCTCTTCTGAGTTGTATGTAGCAGCTTATCAGTGAAAGCGAAGAGAGATGGTGACTCAGAGAGTGTTGGCCTGTCCACATGACCTACACTTTGGAACATGTAACTGACATCGGATGCCATAAAACATTTGCTGACAGTGTTGTACCATTGCATATGGCTGGTCCTCTTTGTGTTCTTTAGCTTTCGACAGTGCAACACGCATGCATAATATGCATTTGTGCAATGGAAATGCATTCATACATCCTCACATACCACTTAAGTAGTTGTACTTTTTGTAACCGCACCACCACCACCACACACACTCACACACATACGCATACACAGACACATACACAATAAAACAGTATGTTTGTGCTGCTAACAGCCAGATTGTGACTGATAACACGATAAATAAAGGGCTGTCTTGGGGTTGTGTTAGAGCTCTCTTCAAAGACAGAGGGAGAAGGAGAGCACTTCCTCAAGAGACACAGAGAAGCTATTGATACTGGAGTGTGGCGTCGGCCTTGCCAAAGCTGGTGTCATGGTGAATGGCTGTCCCTGAGTTGGCAGTGGGGAGTACTGGTGCCAAGAAGAACAGAAAAATGGAAAGAAAAGAGTAGTTGAGGGAAAGCCTGGATAAAACCTTGGGTGCATCTAAATGCTTAGAAACAGAACAGATTCAAAGAGGCTGGATTTCAATAAAACATAAGAGTTCTCTTCTTCTTGTACTTAATATGATCTGAAAGGGAATGTCTGTCAGGTGGAAGTGAAAGCAATCTAATGAATTCCCATAGGGAGCTATTTACTCCACTGAGATGAGCATAGATGATAGAGAGGGATTCACTTTATAGTGTTAAGTTGTGGCCCTGAGCTGTTTTCCTAATCAGAGACCTGGGGAAGTTTTTGGTAATTCTGTGTGCATATTGGAGAGAGGCCTGCTTTGAAAAAGCTGTGTCCCCTCTCCGGATTTATTCAGGATGTGGAGCAAAAGCTGACAGAACCTATTTGAGAGATATATTCCCTCAGCCCCTCCCTGATTATCACCTCTTGTCTCCTGGTTTGCAACCTCTGTGTATGTATATGCGTGTGTGTACATGTGTATAATGTATTTGTGCTTCAGTGTGTGTGTGTGTGTGTGTGTGTGTGTGTGTGTGTGTGTGTGTGTGTGTGTGTGTGTTTGTGTGTGTGTGTGTGTGTGTGTGTGTGCATACGTGCAGGGAGGGACGGATGGAAAAGGAGCGTCATTCTCATTCCACTCACTCTTTGAAGAGACCTCACTCTTATGCAAATGACCAAAGCGTAACAGACAGTGTCTGAAGCTGAGCTGTGCTACAAACTCTGCCTGTCACACACACACACACACACACACACACACACACACACACACACACACACACACACACACACACACACACACACAATCTATCATCTATCTATCTATCTATCTATCTATCTATCTATCTATCTATCTATCTATCTATCTATCTATCTATCTATCTATCTATCTATCTATCTATCTATCTATTTATTGGTTTATCTTTCTGTCTCATCTGCGTATCTGTCTGTTTTACTTACATAACATAAATGTCTGCTTCCTCCCCTGTAAAAGCCAATACTGCAAAAGCAAGAATGTCATCCTGCGCCTGTGGCTGAATGTCACCGATTCCTTTGACACTGTGGCACAAAACCAAATGCACTGGATTAATGGTATGTCTACATGAGTGGCACTGACCAAATGATAAGTTTTTTGTACAAACTGGGACAAATTTATCCAAGCAAATTGAATAAATCCTAAAGAGAGGAGGATAATTCCAGTAGAAAAATAAGCCACCTGCAGAACATCATGCAATGCTTCAAGTAAGTAATGTTTGGTGTTGCACAAAAAAGAGGTGTTGCTAGTCGAGTGAGGGAGAGCTTTTGTGATGAAGAGAGGTTTGGGAACCTCTGGGGTCTTCTTGTTCGCGCTTTGTTGTGATAGTTTCTGCAGGGCTAGCTTTAGCCTGCTACGTTAGCTTGTAGGAATAGAAGATGTCCAGTTTGGATGATCTGTAGTCCAGAAGTCAGAGAAGCAGACTAGGAAGTTGAAGGATGGGGTGTGAAGCTGGACTGTGGCATATTTTCAATTCTCTGACCTTTTTTATTCATGATCCCTGACATAAATAAGCAATAAGGAGTCGGAACACTAAGTACTTTCAGCCGTACATGAGGTAGAGCAGTGTTTTCATTTGAACTTGAAGTACACTGAGATATGAAGGCCTCATTTACAATATAGATGAGTAAAAGAACAAAAAAAACTTGGATAAAATAGAACTATTAAAGGGCAAAGTTAGCAAACTAAAATCATTAATTAGTGTGTTTAAGTTTTAAAAACTAAGACATCAGCTAAAACTAGAGCAGCTAGGAAGACATTCAAAACCTGAACTGCCTAAAGGGTAAAAATGATTTGAGCTTTAGATGGTTTGACAAGTTGTTCCAGGTTACAGGTACACAGTGAGAAAAACTGGATTTTCCAAGCTCAAGTAAAAACAGCCGCCACCTGCAGTGTGATCCAATCATTTAAGGGTGTTTGGTAAGTGCCTGCCTTGTAAGACAGTAATGAGGTCACATAATGGGGTAGAAAACCAGTAAGAGCCTGATAAATTTAAAAAAAAAAAATCCCATGGCTATCACACCTTGCAGCTTTCCAGTCTTAGCATTCATGCATTCTTTTAAGTATGTGATTTTTTTTCTTTTCACAAACAGTGGAATCTCGTGTGCTTTTACTTGTTCTGAGTGCCAGCTTTTTAAAGCAAACAAGCAAAAAGTACTAATAATTTCAGCATTGACAATGAAAAATGTGATTGCACAATTACTATGATAGTACTGCTGGTTTCTTTTGCTGTATTGTCCCAACCTAAAAAACGCAACTAATGGGAATAACAATCCCCACGAGGAAAAAAAAAGCATTCTTTCAAATTAGCTGTTTTAATGTCTTTACAATCAGAACACATCAAAAGTAAGAACCCATGCATTAATAATAGTGCAGTAAGTGCACTTTTTCATTCAATTCAATTCTACTGCCTTTGAGTATGAATAAACTGAAATGTAGCTGAATGTACTTTTTGTTTTAGCTGGAACATAATTTCATTTTAATCCTCTCTGCTGTCACCCATCCACTCTCTCAGTCATATTGTTTTATCTTGCTCACAATGTCTGCTATTATCTTCACAAGGGAGCAATTCTCTGGTTGTGGAACACGAAAAAAAAGACAACACAAAGTCACATATCTGACATGAAATGACAAGACAAGAAAACAGCATGACACGCATTTAGTCTTTATATATAAAAAGACCTCTTTGTGTTTGAGTCGCACCCCCCAGAGATCTTTCTAACTGGAGAGAATCCAGGTTTATTGAAGCTTTATACTTCTAGGAAACGGCCTGATGCTCAGTTCATCTGTCTTTATCTGCTAGTTCCTCCTTTTTTAAATCCAGCTCATCTCTCGTCTCATCTCTTGTCCTCTTCTCTCCTCTGAAGAAGGCTCGGAGAAGACAGAATGCATCATGATCTGATTCACTGTGTCCAAAGACATGGCTGCCTCAGTCAGACACCAGGTCAGGAGAACAGCTCTGGTCAATAACCTCACTTATGTGCATCAGAGGAACAAATCAGCTCCACTTTGGATCATGTTCGCTGTTGACTTTTAATGTGAAACATATGAAAGCCTCTTACCAAAACAGCATGAGCGCATTTCACATGCTGCTTTTCTTTTCTTTTCCCTTCAGCCTCAAGGTGATATTATTGCTGCTTAAAGACAGCTTTTATCACACAGCAATCAGGCTAATGAATCAGTACATATGTCATGTTTGTCACATTTGTCAGTCCATTTGTATTCACAGCACAAATCCACTATCCTTTTATTTGCCTTACAGTGTCTCAGATCCTACCCGACTAATTATCCGACTGCCCTTATTCAAAGCTTTGTTGTTGCACTAAGCTCAGCGGATCAATGAAACTCCATTTGAACATCTGTTGCCCAAAACGACTGTGAATGGCCACTCCTAAAGCAAGGCCCTTATAGGAATTAAATGCCGTCCTTTCCCAAGGACACTTTACTTTGTTTCAGAATAATGCGCTGCCTGTAATCAGCGCTAAATAAATCATTAATCCTCCCAGGACTTTCTTTTACATATGAAGTCAGACATTGTGCAATCAGGCTGCTTTCAACTAAAAGATGGTAATTGAGCTTAGCATGTGTGTGTAATATTGAAAAATGATGATGTATGTGTCCTATTTTGTGATTTTAATTTTTTTTTAATTTTTTGCCCACATTTCATTGTTGAGGATAATGAGATAAAATTAACTCACAATGCAGTCCAGGCAGCATGAATGATGCGTCTGTGTTTCTTTGTGCATGTAGGTGTGTGTTGGGAGGTGATGCATTACGTGTATCCATAAACCTGTCATCTTGACATATCTCCTCCTGTGTTTTTGTCTTGCAAAAAAAGCAGCTTTCTCTCAATCAGCAGACCATAAATGAGACATGTTGCTATTTGCAGGGATATTTCACCTGTTAATTCTTGGTATCTATGGACTGCTATAGTTCTACATCAACATTTTTTATTGCTACGGACATCCGTTGTGACAGGAGAGGACACATTGTCCAGTGGTCCTCCTCTCCCTCCCGTGTCATAATGCATCGAATAAACAGATTAAATGGAGTTATGCATCCATGCAAGCTGGCTCACACATGACTGGATAAACATGCAAGGACACACATGCTGCTGCACACTTGCAAAGAAATGCACACACTTTCATATGCAGAGTAACTCAGCTGTAATTTCGCTTGTTTATTAGACATTAAATTTACCCATCACACATTGGTTTATCACCATAATAAGTATTATTTACAAAATAAGAGATTTTATTTTGGATCTCCCTCGTCGAAAATGCAGTTCTATCCAAATTAAGTGATTAGTCTTTGTTGAAAAATAAACTGAGCCACTAAATTAAAGCCTTTCAGCTCTCCTCATATGGACAAATCACACTAATGACTGTCTCTAACAATGATGTTATTCCCTTGCCTTTAGAATAATAAACATGTTGTCTATCAAAAGCCAGATTTCTATTATGACTTATTGGACTTGCAGTCAAAAACTTAATGCTTGGGCCAGGAAAATCAGTTTAAAAAAAGCTAGGCAACAGTTTGTATCAATTTCTCTTAAATTAAGTTGAACCAACAAGCTAGTACACCGAGTTGGTGAAATTAAGTTTTTCTCTTATATCAAAGTTTTTTTAAATGACCACTTACGTAAGAATTAGTCGCGTAAACACAAGTTTTTAAGTTGATTATTCTTACAAAAAATAAACTGTTCCAACTAGCATTCCATTTCATTTAACGTGAATTATTGATTATTATGTCCTTAATTACCATAGTGACGAACACAAGTTTTTAAGTCAGCCAGCTCAAAAAAATAAATATAAGCTGCTCCAATGTTCAGTAGGCAGGGGAGTGGGACTTGAAATCCTGAACTTAAAGTTAAGAAAAAAATAATTGTCGAGCCAATTTTATTAAGTTACCTTAACCTGAATGTAATTTTAAATCAACTAATGCAGACATTTGAGTTTAAGTTACACACAATATTGAGTGGATGCAAATACTGACATTATTTTGTTAATAAAACTCATCACAATAATGTTTGCAACTTGTAAAGTTTATCTAAGTAAATCTGAATTTTTATCTTGCAACCATGTATTTAATTAAGTGGTGGGAATGGGTTCTTTTGAATTACTTTTTAGAGTGTGGAAGCTGTAGTTTCAGTACAAATGTATGTTTTGATCAAATCAGTCCTTTTCAGACTTTTGTGTCATGGTGCAAAATTGTCTATCATTCAGGCAAGCTAGAAAAAAAAATGCTTTCAGAGTTTATTCCTTCCAGACACAGTTTCCCACTCACAGCTGCATTTACAGGATGCATTGCCAAATGTTTTGTGGCAGCACATCAAAAACAAAATGATGATAGTATGATCTCCAAAGAGACCAGTTCATCTGTATGCGTCAAAACCACCAAGTAGATATCTGTTATCTTGTGCTACCGCTGCC
Source organism: Acanthochromis polyacanthus (assembly GCF_021347895.1). Lineage (NCBI taxonomy): Eukaryota > Metazoa > Chordata > Actinopteri > Pomacentridae > Acanthochromis > Acanthochromis polyacanthus. The sequence goes on from NC_067118.1 coordinate 33,286,741, forward strand.
ATCACAATAGCAGATTTTGATGTGTGTGTATGCATGTTTAATGGAGGTTGACGGATTCCTACTGAATGTTTTATGATAATGGAAGCATGCTTTTGTTCCCAAAAATACGAGTCAGTCTATGTGAAACACCTATTCTAGCCATTTGGTTAGTGATATTGTATCTGCCACTTATGTGCTGCAGTAGACATAGATGAATCCGTGCAGATTAATCAGGGGACAACATGTGTGCTTGGATCAAGCTCTGAAAAATGTTCTCTATTAGTGTTACTAATGACTAATTTATTACTAATGAAACTGACCTGGATCACTCATGAAAGGGTCAGCACTGTGATAAGCATGCAGACCAGTAATTTGTGTGTTTTTTCCCCCTTACCACACAATAATTCAAGCTGCACGCTATGCTCATTTTCACATATTATTACAACAATTATTCAATTAAAATCAAATGATCATTGAAGTAATCACAAGAAAGCGAAAGAGGCAGTGAGATAGCTGGATGAAATCAAGGCCTGAGTTGTACTTCATGTTTCAATTGGTCCTTGGCTGTGTGAGCTATATATCTTCTAATGCGTCTGACAGTCCATTTTCATCATAACATCTTCTCCCAGGAGTAAAATAATGTCTGCCCTTCAGGCAATGTAAATGAAGAAAAATGTAAAGGCCTGAGCCGTGGCTCAGACTGCAAATGGGTGAAGTTAAATGTGATTGAAACTAATTGATGTATGGCCTCACTTCATCTCATGGGATGAAGCCCAGAACTGTCATGTTAATATGTAATTACTTCTATTGCGGTCTCCTGTCTCATGTTTGAATATAGCGTAGATATTATGGGTATTTTTCACTCATAATGTTAGATAAATTATCGCTGTAATACTCTAGCACACATCTGTGAAAACTACAGTGAAGTCCCTTTAATATACGGCTCAGTCTGCTCTTTAAATGTAAATATGCTCTCGAAGACAATGGTCTAGAGTCCACTTCAGACATGTATTAACTAATCTTTCTGAGAGCCATGGTGTGTTTCAGCTGGATTTCAATGAAAGGTACACTGCTGTGGAGAACATGCTGATCCTTTTAAATGTAATAGGCCTGTTTCAGCAGTGAAATTCTGAAAAATGGGAAGGGTCTTGTAATATGCAAGATTCAGACTTGGCAAATGTCAGGTGTGTCATGTTTGCTATGACTGGGGAGGCAGGTCCATTTATTACACTGTCAGGAGAGTAGAGGAACAAATGATGTGATTATTAAGATTAATTGAACTATTGACACATTATACATATATGCTTTCGATCCTTGCATTATTGTCATTAGGAAAAGTAATTATAAGACTTCTACAGTAAGGCAGAATATTGGACAAATGTCAGAAAAAAAGTTTAAATTACTAGATTTTACACAAACATGCCCTAATTTTACTTCATGCAGCACATTAAGAACATATAATTAAAATAACATTAACCCTGCAAACATTAAATACTATTCGGAATCAATTTTATAAATGCTACAGGCATTTTCTGAATTTTATCAGTTGTATTAAATACATACAGTCTCTGATTAAATGTAGTATGTGGCGCCCTCCTGTGGCTTCTAATCGGAGACTAACTCCAGCATGAGACGTAATAAATGTACTAAATACAGATCTTCAGACACACAATCACACAGCAAGAGAGGGATTATAAATATGTAACATTCACACTGACATCTTTGAAACCAAACAGAAAACGTTTATAGAGCTGAACATGAAGAATATTCAGCCAGTCCTAAATGAGGCGCTGTTACAAACACTGCCGGATGTTTCTTGAGGCACCGAGTTGCTGTTTGCTGAGACCGGAAGCGCGACTGTTGTTTATCCGCCAGTGAGCCTCCTCGTCGTATTAGCAACGATGGCCAGCGCCGCGGCGAAACAAGCGCCTAAAATTGTCTCCAAGGCGTCTGCGGGAGGCGCCGGGGCTGCGGGGGCCGGTGGCGGACCCCCGATAATGCCCCTCGCCTCTCCGCTCATGGGGAAAAAGAAGAAGCCGTTCCTGGGGATGCCCGCTCCGCTCGGCTACGTCCCCGGTCTCGGCAGAGGGTGAGCTGCATTGACGCTACCTAGCTAGCTAGCGAGCCTAGCTCTTTAGCTCGCGAGCTAAGTTGTGTCGCGAGTTTAGCAAACTGTTATGCAAAGGCATCTGTTGTTGCGCTGATTTGATACCTTCGTACTTTTGTTAAGCAAGCTAAACTATAGAGTTGGAGTTACTCTGATTATTAAACTAAATGTGAGTTACTTTTTGATTCATTGCACTCAGTTATTGATGGGATGCTGAAGTCTGTTGACTATTGAGCTTTGACCTCAAATCTGTATCCAAAATTATAGCACCTAATTTCCAACAGTAACAGTACACTGACAAAATGTAAATGTGTTTATTACATACAGATGCGTGCCCACACAGTTGCTTTTATACGTATGACATACTCGTGGTACACTGCACATTAGTTTTACAGTGTTTCTACGAGTCATTAATTGTGACAAGTTCTTTCCTTTTATTTTTCGGCAATGATTTTATTATCTTTTGTTGTTACCGCACAGCCTTGTTAATGAATCACTTTGCATGTCTCTGCCCATACTGTATTGGCCAGTGACAAGCAGAAACTCGTGAATCTTTTGCTTTAATGGTGTCAATAGAGTTAAAAATATAAAACCTTTGCTGCTCACATGACTGATTTACATTCTTGACAAGTCATTATTGACTTGAGATCAGTCAGTGCGATACTATCAGAAATTATTCAAACAGTGTATGTGATTATAGATATGTCTGTGTTGTCCATATGCATTAAAGTAAACATTCAAGTGCATGTTGATTTGCAAAACTGTGTTGAATTCTGTAATAGCTAAAGGAATGTCTCCTCTCCAGTGCTACTGGTTTCACCACCCGATCTGATATTGGTCCTGCTCGTGATGCCAATGATCCAGTGGATGACAGACATGCACCCCCTGGAAAGAGAACAGTTGGGGACCAAATGAAAAAGAACCAGGATGATGATGATGAAGATCTGAACGACACCAACTATGATGAGGTGCCTATGATTAGATTGTCTCAAGCTGTGTATTGATTTTTCTCATTTCATCAACCATATGGAAACTCTTCCTATTTGATGAGCGCCATTCTAATGTTATTCTCTTATTTGTTTTCTTGCAGTTCAACGGCTACGCAGGAAGCCTGTTCTCCAGTGGGCCCTATGAGAAAGATGACGAAGAAGCCGATGCTATTTATGCAGCACTGGACAAGAGGATGGATGAAAGACGCAAAGAAAGAAGGTTAGAATAAAAACTAGTCTGCCTGCCTACATTATATTGTGATATAACTTGAATTTGACATGGCACTTGAGTGTTATTCATGTGCATTTGTTGTCTGTGAATCTTTAGGGAGCTGAGAGAAAAGGAAGAGATTGAAAAATACCGTATGGAGCGACCCAAAATCCAGCAGCAGTTCTCAGATCTGAAGGTAAGGAAATTGCACATGACATGCCAAACTGTTGCCTTTCTTTTTCAACTTTGATCACAATAAAATTTTAACAATTGCCATAACATTGTAAATTAATTTTGAAATGCAAAACTTTATTTCCAAATGTACTGATGTTTCTGTGTTGTTATAATCAATGATGCAATGTAGATATATGCTGACTTAATGGTGTATTGTATGCAAAAAAATTAGTGAACTATGCAAACTTGCCGTGGTTAGCATCTTATGTTTATAGCAATACTACTAAAAAGTATCGGTCGTGCAGCAGTCTGAATTGTTTTGTGCAGTCTGTAGTACTTAAGTAACTGGTCTGGATGTTATTACAACCCATCATGCAGTCTGTAATTGAAAAGTAACACGTAAAGTGCGAGTGTGGTATGGACAAAACACTGCTGGGACTGTGATTGTTTTGTGAGATGTTTACACATACCACATAAGGTGCCAAATTTTACATGAAGACACTCATGTAAAGTAACCCAAAGTATATGTTAGGGCTTCATGTGTGTTTTTCTACAGACCTAAAGTGATTGCGAATTGGACTGTCAGAGTTTTCATTGTGTGGATGACGTACAACTGACTGCTGTGAATATAAAACTGAATATACCTCCTGAGTAGACACAGATGGAATCCTGGAGCTGCTGCTTCTATTCATTTGCTGCACATTCTTTGATATCACACAGCATGATTGTGAAGAGTCTGTACATAGGTTGGGTTCAGTCTTTCATGATTTCTTGAGGCCATTTGCAATCTCTTGAAAGCAGGTTTGGGAATGCTGTTCCTGTGGTATTTTTTGCTGCTCTTATGACCCACTGGAGGGAGTTATGCTCCTTAGCATTGCTGTTTTTATACCACACTGTCTGGCTGTTTGTAAGCTCTTTGTGGGGATCTTGGGGGGAATGATGAAGTTTGTTACTCCGATCTTGATTATTTTGGTGGTCCTTAATGGCCACGACAGATGATTGCTGACGTGAGCTCCCACTGTTTATATTTTGCCTTCTTCGCACATAATTATGAGAAGAAACTTCAACAGCATTGCTGATATTCCAAGTTGACTCACATCTCTGCTTCATTCTTGTTTATTCTTGAAAATCTCCTCACAGAGAAAGTTGGCAGAGGTGTCAGAGGAGGAGTGGCTGAGCATCCCTGAAGTGGGAGATGCCAGGAACAAACGCCAGAGGAATCCCCGCTATGAGAAGCTCACCCCTGTCCCTGACAGCTTCTTCTCTAAACACCTGCAGACTGGAGAGAATCACACCACCGTTGACCCTTTGCAAGGAGTCAGTAAATTTTATAATACTCATAACTTATGTTGAACACATCGTCATAAAAGCACACATCTCTGAACATCATGGTGCAGTTTCAGTCTGCCCCAGCAGGAGTCACTGCAAAGAAGCAAATCAGTTTACTTCACCTTATGTATGCAGTGTGCCAGTGCTCACTTTTTTGTCAAGCAGCATGTAGTCTAAGTGGACATTCATTTTACAACTGAAAACAGAAATCTCCTCACACTGAAGGGTCCCTGTTGTTGAGAATACAGTGTTAAAAGGTGACATGGTTGTTCTGCTGTACAAATAATATGCACCACCATTTCTTTGAATTAAAAGCAAACATGACCTGTTGATTAAACAGTTGTTAATTTTGGCATCTGTGAATTACACTTTCAAATTTGACATTATCGCTATGATTTGACCCTACTTTTCTGTCTGCAACTGAAAACCACTGCTCAGTTTTAAAGGAATTTTCACACGTATGATTTACAGTAGTGAAAAAAGGGCTATGGTTTCATGAGCTGTTTAAACGTGCTGTAACAAAATCGTCACAGAGAAGACAACGCTCGTCTCTGTTATCATTGTTTGCTGTCTCTACTAGCTGGGAGGCCTGAACACACCTTACCCAGGAAGCATGACCCCTGGTCTGATGACACCAGGGACAGGAGAGCTGGATATGAGGAAAATTGGTCAGGCCAGGAACACACTCATGGATATGAGGCTCAGTCAGGTAAGCGATCATTCTGAGCCATTTTCACTTTCACCTGTTTCTGTCAGTCATGCTATGCTATCTTGACTTTCAGGATTTATTTATAATCTCTCCTGTGTTTGCCTGTTATCTGTTCAGGTGTCTGACTCTGTGAGCGGGCAGACAGTTGTGGATCCCAAGGGTTATCTGACAGATCTGAACTCCATGATCCCTACTCATGGAGGAGACATCAGGTAGAGAGACACTGACGGCATGAGATGTTCAAGAAGTGTGTGTGTGTGTGTGTGTGTGTGTGTCTGTGTGTCTGTGTGTCTGTGTGTCTGTGTCTGATGGTATATTTTTGGCTTTGTGTCCAGTGACATCAAGAAGGCTCGTCTGCTGCTTAAATCAGTGAGAGAGACCAATCCTCATCACCCGCCTGCTTGGATTGCCTCTGCAAGGCTGGAGGAGGTCACTGGCAAACTGCAGGTGGCCAGGAACCTGATCATGAAGGGCACAGAGATGTGTCCTAAGGTAAATGAACGGACAGTACACTAAATCTGATGGGGACCTAATGATGCGTGGCTGTCAGAAAGTTTGTTGGTTTGTTTGCTTGATTTAACCTATTATGTTTAATATTTTACTGGGTGCTGTATTATAACAAGCATTTCAGTTTGCATTGTTGGCAGGTCATTTTAATGACATTTATTACTACTGGACTACGTTGTAAATCGGGAAAACAGTCCTTTGCCTCCTGTTCTTATAGATGTATGTAAGGATTCCTCTGTTGAAAATAATTTCTCTCTGCCAACCAGAGTGAGGATGTGTGGCTTGAGGCAGCCAGGCTCCAACCTGGTGACACAGCTAAAGCTGTGGTAGCTCAGGCTGTTCGTCACCTGCCACAGTCGGTCCGCATTTACATCAGAGCTGCAGAGCTGGAGACGGATGTCAGAGCAAAGAAACGCGTCCTCAGGAAGGGTAAGGCTAGCACATCACCTCCTACAATAGATTTAAAATGATTGAAATTACACTTAGAATTATTATTAGGAATGTTATTTGACAAGCGGCGTATGTTTGTCTGTCTGTTAGCAACATTACTCAAAAACAGACTAATGGATTTAGATGAAATTTTCAGGGAAGCTCAGAAATGACACAAGGACCGAGTGATTAGATTTTGACAGTGATGTGGCTTATAGTTCTGCATCCACTGATTTGTTAAATATTTCTGTATCATTGCAAGATAGCAGTACAGCGTCACTTTATCTGACTAGAAATGAACAATGCAGCAGCTGCCTGCCAACGATCACATGATTGCGATCCTACTACAGATCAAGAAACCTATCGGGACTTATCCGTTGGAAGTGATGCAAAGAACAACTGATTAAATTGTGGAGCTGTTTCCGAGTCCTATCAATTCCCACCGCCCGCTGCATATTTAGATCATGCAATTTGGTATCGATACATAACGTACACTGCATAACACACGTCCGTGCTTGGCGCAAGGTAATTTTGTTTGTATATCCATCCATTCATTTTGTTCCACTTATCCGGGGCCGGGTCGCAGAGGCAGCAGGCGAAGCAGGTCGTTCCAGATGTCCCTCCCCCCAGCAACGCTTTCCAGCTCTTCCTGGGGGATCCCGAGGCGTTCCCAGGCCAGACGAGATATATAATCCCTCCAGCGAGTTCTGGGTCTACCCCGGGGTCTCCTCCCAGACGGACGTGCTCGGAAAACCTCCAAAGGAAGTCTCCCTGGAGGCATCCGAGTCAGATGGCCAAACCACCTCAACTGGCTCCTTTCGATGCGAAGAAGCAGCGACTCTACTCCGAGCTCCCTCTGGATGTCTGAGCTCCTCACCCTATCTCTAAGGGTGAGCCCAGCCACCCTACGGAGGAAGCTCATTTCGGTCGCTTGTATCCGTTGATCTTGTTCTTTCGGTCACTACCCAAAGCTCATGACCATAGGTGAGGGTTGGAACGTAGATGGACTGGTAAATCGAGAGCTTCACTTTACAGCTCAACTCCCTCTTCACCACGACGGTTCGGTACAACGCCCGCATTACTGCTGATGCCGCACCAATTGCCTGTCCATCTCTCGCTCCATTTTCCCATCACTCGTGAACAAGATCCCGAGATACTTAAACTCCTTCGCTTGGGGAATCAACTACCCCTACCCGGAGGGAGCAATCCACCGGTTTCCGGCAGAGAACCATGGCCTCGGAGTTGGAGGTGCTGATCCGCATCCCCGCCGCTTCACACTCGGCTGCAAACCGCTCCAGTGCGTGCTGGATGTCACGGTCTGAGGACGCCAACAAAGCCACATCTTCCGCAAAAAGCAGAGATGCGATCCTGAGGCTCCCAAACCGAAAACTCTCCCCACCACGACTGCGCCTTGAAATCCTGTCCATGAAAACCACAAACAGGATTGGAGACCAGGGGCAGCCCTGGCGGAATCCAACACCCACCGGAAACGTGTCTGACTTAGTGCCGAGTATGCGGACACAGCTCTAACTTTGGTCGTACAGGGACCGAACGGGTTGTAGCAACGAGCCCGGGACCCCATACTCCTGCTGTGCCCCCCACAAAGCCCCTCGGGGGACATGATCATATTCCTTCTCCAGATCCACAAAACACATGTAGACTGGCAGGTCATACTCCCATGACCCCCTCAGCAGCTCCGCAAGGGTAAAGAGCTGGTCCGCTGTTCCACGACCGGGACGGAATCCGCATTGCTCCTCCTGAATCCGAGGTTCGACTATCGGTCGGATCCTCCCTTCCAGCACCCTAGAGTAAACTTTCCTGGGGAGGCTGAGAAGTGTGATACCGCGGTAGTTGGCACACACTCTCCGGCCCCCCTTTTTAAAAATAGGGACCACCACCCCGGTCTGCCACGCCACAGGTACTGTACCCGATGCCCACGTGACATTGTATAGATGTGTCAACCAAGACAGTCCAAGGATGTCCAGAGCCTTCAGCATCTCAGGGTGAATCTCGTCCACACCTGGCGCCTTGCCACCGAGGAGCTTCTTAACTACCTCGGCGACTACCAGGCTCTGCCTCCTCCATAGAGGACGTGTTTACCGGGTTCAGGAGTTCCTCGAAGTGCTCTTTCCACCGCTCGATAATATCCCCAGTACGGGTCAACAGTTCTCCACCCCGACTGTACACAGCCTGAGCGAAGCCCTGCATCCCCTTCCTGAAGCGTCGAACGGTTGCCAGAACTTCCCCGAGGCCGACCGAAAGTCCTTCTCCATGGCCTCCCCGAACTCCTCCCACACCTGAGTTTTAGCTTCCACTACTGCCACAGCTGCCGCCCTTTTGGCCAGCCGGTACCTGTCAGCTGCTTCGGGAGACCCCCGAGCAAACCAGGCTCGAAAAGTCTCCTTTTTCAGCCTGACGGCCTCCCTCACCGCTGGCGTCCACCAGCGGGTCTTTGGATTGCCGCCGCGACAGGCACCAGTGACCTTCAGACCACAGCTCCTAGCAGCTGTTTCTGCAATGGAGGCTTTGAACATGGCCCACTCAGAATCCATGTCCCCAACCTCCCCCGGGATGCAGGAGAAACTCTTACAGAGGTGGGAGTTGAAAACCCTACGGACAGGGTCCTCCGCCAGACGTTCCCATTTCACCCGCACTACACGTTTGGGTTTACCAGGTCTGTCCGGCAGTCTTCCCCGCCATCGGCTCCAACTCACCACCAGGTGGTGATCAGTTGACAGCTCTGCACCTCTCTTCACCCGAATGTCCAAGACATACGGCCGCAGGTCTGACGATACGACTATAAAGTCGATCATCGACCTTTGGCCTAAGGTGCTCTGGTACCAAGTACACTTATGAGCAACCTTATGCTCGAACATGGTGTTTGTTATGGCCAATCCATGACTAGCACAGAAATCCAATAACAAAACACCACTCGGGTTCAGATTGGGCAGGCCGTTCCTCCCAATCACCCCCCTCCAGGTTTCTCCATCGTTGCCCACGTGAGCGTTGAAGTCTCCCAGGAGAACTATGGAATCCCCGGGCGGTACCCCTTCCAGGACACCACCCAGAGACTCCAAGAATGCCGAATACTCCGAACTGCTGTTCAGCGCGTACGCACAGACAACAGTCAGAGTTTTCTCCTCCGCAACACGAAGTCGCAGAGAGGCGACCCTCTCGTTCTCCGGGGAGAACCCCACCAAAGCGGCGCTCAGCCGGGGGCTTGTGAGTATCCCCACACCCGCCCGGCGCCTCTCACTTTGGGCAACTCCGGAGTAGGAGAGAGTCCAACCCCTCTCCAGGATTCTGGTTCCAGAACCCTTGTTGTGAGTGGAGGTGAGCCCAACTATATCTAGCCGGTATCGCTTCACCTCCCGCACCAGCTCAGGTTCGTTCCCCGCCAGCGAGGTGACGTTCCACGTCCCCAGAGCTAGTCTACGCCACCAGGGGGAGGCATGCCCAGGCGTCCACTCCTGCCGACTGCCCGGTGTACATAGCACCCGACCCCGACTTCCTGCCCTGTAGGTGGTGGGCCTACTGGGCGGTGGCCCCGTGTTACTTCTTCAGGCTGTGCCCGACCGAGCCCCACGGGACCCCAAGGCTCGGCCACCAGATGCTCTTTTACGAGCTCCCCCCAGGCCTGGCTCCAGGGGAAGGCCCCGGTTTCCCTAACCCGGGCGAGGTAGCGGCTTCACCTATTTCTGATATCATCGAGGTCTTCTGAATCGCTCTTAGTCTGGTCTCTCACCCAGGACCAATTTGCCTTGGGAGACCCTACCAGGGGCTTATGCCCCGGACAACATAGCTCCCAGGATCACCGAGACACTCAAACCCCTCTACCGCGATAAGGTGGCGATTCGACAGGGGGAACATTGTGGTATTGTTTGTATATTGAATGACAAATTCAATGGTGCTGTGACTTCTGCCACAGATTTTTTTTTCAGTATTTTAGCTGTCAGAAATAATACAACAACTGAGTGCTCTCTAAGTGCTCTTCTTGTTTATTTTTGTTATGTGTATAAATTATGTGTATTGTTAAAAGAAACGTTGCTGTTTTTATTAGCTGAGGTTCACACGCCTTTCTGGCATTGCAAAACATGAATGAATAAGAAATGATTTTCTTTCCAAAAGGAAAAGCCTAACTTCTGCATGGCTGAAATTCAAGACCAGTCTAAATCCGTTCTTCATCTCATAAAAGCAGCCACTCAGAACCATTCAGTCCATGCACACATTAGATTGCGAAAAAAGATTTCATCAAGGTTACATTTAGCAGCTGTAGTTCTGGCTTCTCGTAAAGGCCAGACACCCTATTTAACCACGGTGTCAATGCCCTAACACACACGCACACACACACACACACACACACACACACACACACACACACACACACACACACCAATATTTCCCAGCAGCATACCGCACTGACAGAGATGGATGTAGAGCTTCCTCTGAGGAAGAGCTCTCTCCGTCTCTACATGTCCAGCTATCTCTGCTCTACTTTTCTCTATTACATGTGCTACACTCTGTCTTCCCTCCCATTGCTATTAAACTTTACTGCTAATGCACTGCTAATCTGTTAGGTGTTTTTTTTTTTCATTGTGGTATGGTTTTTGGGGGGTTTTGTGTTCTTTGACTTTTATTGCTTTTCCTTTTCTGATTTTGTACGTGTTACAATGGCTGATCTGTTTATTAGCGTGTTTATATTGTCTGTGCTGAGCCTCTGTTTTGACTGTTGTGTATTTTGTTGCAACACCTGGTAATGTACGGTCTGTCACTGTGAATTAGGAATTGCCAGGGAAGTGACTTAGCAGTTGTTTTTTATCTATGTAGCCCTGGAAAATGTGTCCAAGTCAGTTCGACTGTGGAAGACAGCTGTTGAGTTGGAGGAACCAGAGGATGCCAGGATCATGCTTAGCAGAGCTGTGGAGTGTTGCCCTACAAGTGTGGAGGTACGGTGGGATTTCATATACTATTACTCAACATGAAATATTGAAAGTTCCACTGTACATCACAACATATGGACATTTAGACCTATCTTAATGTCACACTATTTTGTCCTCTTTAGTTGTGGCTGGCACTGGCTCGGTTAGAAACATACGAGAACGCCCGTCGTGTCTTGAACAAAGCTCGTGAAAATATTCCCACGGATCGTCACATCTGGATCACTGCTGCGAAGTTGGAGGAGGCCAATGGCAACACTCAGATGGTGGACAAGATCATTGACAGAGCCATTACTTCTCTACGTGCCAACGGTGTGGAGATCAACAGAGAACAGTGGATACAGGTGTGTTCCCGTGGCTTTGTGGTTTCTCTGATGCAGCAAAGCAGAGAGCAGGATTTCCTACCGTTTATGGCAGAGGGAAGCTTTTTGCGCTGAGTAAATAACTGCCTTCCCTGAGGTCATATGAAATGAATACAAATGCTGTCACTATGGGAAACGACAACAACAGTCCCTCAGGCTAGCAACCTACACATTGAAAATTAGTGAGATTAGGATCGTGCAATCAGCCTTATCTGCTCGGGTTTTTTTGTTTGCCTTTTGTTTTTTCCTGAATTAGCGCTATTTCGTAGGTACCATCCCTTCATCATGGGCTCCGCACTGCCCCAGTGATTAGATCAGAGAAATACAGACACACCCCAGCGTTTTTCCTCTTTATAGCAGAATGACAAAGACGTGCAGCCAGACCAGTCTCCAGTGTTGACATAATGCTGTGTACATGCAAATGCAACGAGGTGCACTTGTGTTCTGTTCTCGTCATGTTTGATGCCAGCAAATAACAATAACATAAGGGTGATGTGCTAGCTTGCACCGCGTAAATCTCTGCTAGAAGTTGTGTATCTTGCTAACTTTGCTGGGCAGTGCATCGCCTGGTCTGTTTGTCTCTTACTTGCTTGCTGTAACTAGTGGTTGGGTTTTGTGACTTACAAATGTGAGAGTGAAATACAGCTATATCCATGAATAATCCTGTAATTATAACATGCAAAATTGAATACCTGTGCCTTTAAACTTAAGTGTTGAAGGAGTATGGGCTGCGTCATTTGTTTGACGCCTTTGATAGCATGCCAACATACTTTGGCAAAGCAGCCCCTTGTTATTTCATCTGGATCCAACAGAATACAAGTCAGCACTGTGACTGATGTTTTATTCTCGGTTATTTTGCAATCCTAGGCTTTCACTGAAATAAATTTGCAGTTTGTTGTTTCTGTTGACTACCTGACTTTTTCTACCTCTGGCAAAGTTTGTGGTTATTGTGAAAGATTTATCTACGTCATTTGCCAGTAAACCATCACAAGTAAAATGATGGGATTTGACAGTTCTTAAAGAGAAATTACACCATTTTCTAGTTGTTATTCAGTGCTCAAAATCAAATAGTTTTTTGCTGGTATATGAAGATGTAGACTATTTTTCAAAAAAAAAAAACACTTCTTCTGTTGGTCTCAAACCCCTGAACTTGTCCTCCAGTATTCCCAAAAATTGTTTAGAGATTACAGTCATGGATTGTTATACTAACACCAGCGTTTACAAAAGTACTAGTTTAATTCAAAACGTAATGACCTTAAGCTGCTATTTACAATATAGAGTATAAAGGTATAAGCAGCATTCAAGGCAAGCTCCTGCAGCAGGAGTGTGATAACGATGCAAGACTCCCCAGGCACAGCTTATATCCGCACCCTCTCAAGTGTAGACGGGTAACACAGTTAAGTCTGTGCACCATCCCAAAACTCTTCAATTGCCATTGCAAGGTCGAAAGATTACAGAGAGACATAACAGTTAATCAAAGGATTCAGGGATTTCTTATATCATGTAGCAAAAGGCATGTTCCTGTGACATCATGTGTGTAAATATTTACATGTAAATGACTTTATTGTTCCATTGAAATTGCTGCCTTAAATTTAGTGTCTGCAATTCCTGCCCTAACTTTTCACAGTCTTCTTCTTCTTCACACCTAGTCTCTTTGCTCTTAAATGCTTCTTCTTGTCCTTCAGGATGCTGAAGAGTGTGACAAAGCAGGTAGTGTGGCTACTTGTCAGGCCGTGATACGAGCCGTCATAGGGATTGGCATTGAAGAGGAGGACCGCAAACACACCTGGATGGAGGACGCAGACAGTGTGAGTGTGGATAGATTCTTGACCTAGACCACATTCAGTTCTCTACACCTATAGTGATTCATTTACATATTAATTTACTGTCAGAGTTTATCTTAATGTGGTGATATTTATTTGTTTTGCTTCAGTGTGTTGCTCATGGAGCGCTGGAGTGTGCCAGGGCCATCTATGCCCACGCTCTGCAGGTCTTCCCCAGTAAAAAAAGCGTCTGGCTCAGAGCTGCCTACTTTGAGAAGAACCATGGCACCAGGTGACCAGCTTTGGTTTCTAAACATGCTGTACAGTAGAAGTCAAAGACTACACATGCACTGTATTACTGCACATCTTTATCTGTTGCTGTTTTAATTTATCACTATACTTAACGTTCTTGTTCGCTCCACTTATTTCCCCTGTACTTCATCTACTGCCACTGTGCTCCTCCTATACATTACTCTTCCACCTCTCAGAGAGTCTTTGGAGGCCCTGCTCCAGAGGGCTGTGGCTCACTGTCCCAAAGCAGAGGTCCTGTGGCTAATGGGTGCCAAGTCCAAATGGCTGGCTGAGGATGTGCCAGCAGCTAGAAGTATCCTCGCTCTGGCCTTCCAGGTATAGTGCAGTCATGCAAACAGTAGTATGTTAAATACTGTTGTGTTCTATGTGTAACTGTGTCTAACTCGCCTTTCCCCTGCTTCTTCCCCTCTTATCCAACTGCTGTCTGTCTTTTTTCTTTTTCGTTTCCTAGGCTAACCCGAACAGTGAAGAAATCTGGCTTGCTGCTGTCAAACTAGAGTCGGAGAATAATGAGTATGAAAGGGCGCGTCGACTGCTGGCTAAAGCTCGCAGCAGCGCTCCAACAGCTCGGGTGAGTGTGTGTAAGAGAGTGGGACATCAACAGAGATTTACCCATTACAAGATCTCATGAGGGCTACTGTGTACAAAAACAGTTTTCTGCTGAATAAAACTTTAAAATTGGTCTTTCTATCCAACGTGCAAAGTTACATACAAATTAACATCTGGTACATTAAAGCCTTTGCCAAATGGGTTCCCGCGATGTTGATCAAGCCCATCAAGCGGCTGGTTAAATCTGGATTTCACACTATGCTAGAGTAGTAAATCTGCTGTCTGTGATGACATTCCCATGTTGGCGCACAGTTAATGATGTGTTTTACATCAACAAGCAATGACCGGTGTACCAGGGCTGAAAAGGGAAGCAACAGAAACCAGAAGTATGGCAGAAAAAGCTAGGAAGCATCCAAGAAAATGTTTGATGCTCCAGAGAAAAAAAGGAAATTGAACTTTCTGGGGAACACAAAAAGTCTGCATTGCAGGTTTGATGCATCAGTGTTTCCCAGTGAAAACCTTCATCTAGCTGGTTTTTATTGGTGAATTATCTCTTTTCATTATAGCATAATAAAAACCCAAAATCTTTTTCTTTTCTTCCCCTATGGCAGAATGTTAGTGTACTGCAGCCAGACCACTATGTTCCACAGAATGGGTTGGCAAAGCGAGACTTGCACAGGCATAGATTGTCTTTGTATAGAAGCAGTTCTGTCCTTTTCTTCTCTAACTACCTGCCTGTGACCTTTTGTACCAACTTGTAGTGTTTTTGATTAGGTAATGTTAGCATTTATAGAGCTGTGGCCCGTGTTTCATGGGTGACTTAACTATCAGTTTTTATTCTTTTCCACTTTAAAGTGTTTAATAGTAGGTTAACTGTTCATTGTCCTTGAGGTAGTTTCTATAACCTTTCTGTCTTTCTCAGGTTCAGACTTGCAGGATTTCTACACCTCGAAACACTCTGTACTCATCCGGTTGACAGATGCTGTCAGCCATGCTGTTTAATTACCAGACTCTGAAATGCACCTTTTTGTTATCTGCATTTTATGCTGACAGATATGACCAAGAGAGCCTGCTTTAGTGATGGCTGTACTGATTGTCCTGTCAGATATTTTTGTGTGGTATTAATGAAGCAATTACACATTAGGCATTTAGGCTATGCCCTTAGAATTTGGTATTTGATATATTTCTTCCTATCCTTTCCTATCTCAAATGTGTTTCTTTTTAATCTAAACAGGTATTCATGAAGTCAGTAAAGCTGGAGTGGGTGCTGGGAAACATAGAAGCTGCCCAAGAATTGTGCACCGAGGCCCTGAAACACTACGAGGACTTCCCCAAGCTTTGGATGATGCGAGGCCAGATTGAGGAGCAGTGTGAAAATATGGACAAGGCCAGAGAAGCCTATAACCAAGGGGTAAGGTGGGGCAATGTTTGGGGCACAGGCTGGTTTAGCCACTGGATTAACTAGAAGTGCAAGGGACCTAAGGAAGTAGAGTTTTTATGGTCATATTTGTTTTTGGTGAGAATGATTGTCATCAATACCTTGAATAAGTGATGATAACATTTAATTTTTTACTGTAGTTGAAAAAGTGTCCCCACTCCGTGCCCCTGTGGTTGCTGCTGTCTCGCCTTGAAGAGAGAGTGGGACAGCTGACCAGAGCCAGAGCAATCCTGGAGAAGGCACGACTCAAAAACCCCCAGAGCCCTGAGCTATGGTGAGAAAATACTCGACAGAGAAAGTGTGGCATGCTACTTGAATGAAGTTTTAGCTTGGAAGATGTTACCTGTGCATATAGTATATTAAACATGTGGTAAATGTGCTTTTACTAAAGCACAGAAACCCAACTGAAATATATAAATTAAGCAGTTCGATATGTAATTGTGTGCCTGTAAATGTATCTGCTTGTGATCACGTTAACCAGGTTGGAATCAGTGAGACTGGAGTTCCGGGCTGGACTGAAGAACATCGCCAACACATTAATGGCCAAAGCCCTGCAGGAGTGCCCAAATTCAGGTGAACTTACAATGGTGCTTGAAAATTTGTGAAATCGTCTATGTTTCTGCACAAGCAACATCAGATTTTCACATAATTCTTCACATCGATAAAAAAATCCAGTTAAACAATTGAGACAAAAATACTACTTAGTCATTTATTTTGTGAGAAAATACTACGTATCTTTGAGTGGTACAAGTATAGGAACTTCTACTTTCAGTATTGGGTTTTACTGTAATATGGTCAACATTTGACTGAACCTTTCCAAATCACTGACATTACTATTTTACTTTGGTAGGACAGCTTGTGTGCTTGTTGCCATTCTTTTGCTGCATGACTCATTCACTCTTGAGATTTAGTTTATGTACAGATGTCCTGATATTTTACTTTGGAATTTGCTGTTTACTGGAAAGCAGCATCTTTCTCTTTGAGTGAACGATGATCATTAAGGTGTTTTGTTGTTGCTTTAGCCAGCACAGACAGCTGCTGCATTAGACATAGTGGTAGAAAATATTACCGTACTTTTATTGTTTTTCTGTGACTCTGCCAGTCTTTTCCTGCCTGATGCGTAAAATGCGCTATTGAACTATTCTGCGTTCCTCAACCAAAATTGAGAAAAGAAGAGGGAGAGAGAGAGAGGTCCGAGTCAGACACACCTAATGATCAGAGTGTAGGTGCAGGTAGGAAGATACTGAACCGGTGAGCTCGCCAATTACAATGACTAGCTCAGCAGCACGGCTGCAAAATTAAGTAAACATTAATCACAATCAATTTGAGCTTCTAACCACTGTATGAAAACAATCAACTGTGGTCTTTACATTTAAAAATGCACAAAGCCAGTAGCTTTCCCCTACATTTTATGAGAATTTTACAGGAATTTTATGGAAAATTACTGAGAATTTTGTGGAAATGTTCCTGGAATTCTGTGGAACTGTTCCTGCAATTTCCTGCAGGTTTGTGGAAAATTTCCTTGAAATTTTAAGATAAATTTTCACTAATTTTATGAAAAATACCAGGGAATTTTGTGGAAATTTTATGGAAAATTTCCCTGAAAATTTATGAAAATTCTGTGCATATTTTCCTTGAATTTTGTGGAATATTCCAGGAATTTTGTGGGAAAATATTTCTTCCACATTGTCTCAGTCTCTCCACACCTGATGTGTAAACAGTCAAAACCTTGTGATCCAATGACAAAACGATCTACATCTGATTGTGTTAAAAACACAGTGAAGAGAGAGGAGGAGGCTGGTTTGATGCGTCTGCTGATAAAATTGTTCAGGTGCGGGATGGGAGATCTCAACTGAGTCAGTTCAGAAAAAAAGTCGCCCCACATTCAGTCATGATGGTTAAAATTTAAACAGCGATCACAGGTTTGACTAAATAAACATGATCGACTGTGGTATTGACATGGAAAACTCTGGTAATAGGAAACAGCACAGTCAATAACAATCACTCCGTTTCAATTTGGGTAAATCTGTGTAAAACGCTCTTTTCACTATTTTCCAACAAATTTGTGGTCGTACATTTGTCAGAGCTGTTATGCTGCAGCATCAACTGTAGCCAGCAAGTGAGGCGTTTAGGGAACATTGGTAAAATTTAGTATTCACCCATATGCAGATGTTCTGTTTTTAGCCTGGTCCCAGTTTATGACTGACATCACTTTTACAAATATAAAACTTTTTTTCACTGAAATTCTATGAAACATACCATTTTTTCAAGCTATAACAAACGTAGTATTTACTTGAATGCAGACCTTCCAGCATTAAACTAGCTGCAGCCACATGTTGGAAAAATTAATCTTTTTCATCAATCTTGAACATTTCCTCCATCATTTATATGTTTTAATTTTTTTCTCAAACAAAATTAAGTGTTTATTTTGATGTGATTAAAAGCTTTTGTTGTGCCGACAGTAGTGCTGTTGTCCGGATTGCAGATTAGACTTTAATGCACAAAAGTATGTGTTGTTGAGGTTACTTGTTTTAGAGACTCTTTTCTGTCTACAAAGGCATCCTGTGGGCTGAGGCAGTGTTCTTGGAGGCCAGGCCCCAGAGGAAGACCAAGAGTGTGGATGCTTTGAAGAAGTGTGAACATGATCCCCATGTTTTGCTCGCTGTAGCCAAGTAAGACTGCATCTTTTCAATGTTTCACTCTCCCTCTTTGTAAGGAGCTCTACTCCTACTAACAGTCAGTATTACAAAAAATGGTATTCACTGACTGTTTTTAAATGTCATCCACTACATATCTCAGGTTGTTCTGGAGTGAGCGGAAGATCACCAAAGCCAGAGAGTGGTTCCTTCGAACAGTAAAGATTGAGCCAGACCTGGGAGATGCTTGGGCTCTTTTCTACAAGTTTGAGCTGCAGCACGGCACAGAAGTAAGGCTCTAATGTCTGGACTTGTGTAGCATAATCAGTGATCACATCTGCTTGGCAGCTAAATGCATTATCAAACTATCCATAATGTGAATTTAACACAATTAGCAAATGCATTCTGTAATCAGATGCCTGTTCTCTTAATGTGGCTTTGGTTTTTCTGAATTGTACGTGTCTGCAGTGACTTCACTGAACAGCTAATGCTTTATAATCTTCCCCTGAAATCATTTTCTATGATTCAGTGCTGCTCTGAACAAAAGTGACACCATTAAGGAGGACGTACAGAACATAAACCTCAGGCAACAAGTTTTCTATGGAGGCTGTTCTCCAGGCATCAATTGTGGATGTTTTCTTTCCAAGTACCGGCATTATATGATGGAAGAGCCTAACAGATTTACTGAGAAGTCAACAATGTTTGCTGCTAGTTATATTAAATGAAATAAATGTATCAGCAAGAATTTGCAGCCATTGTAGACTGAAGCAGAAACATATTATTCAAGGTTACCATTTTCTTAGATGTCACATTTCAAGGGCATTAAAATCGTTAAAATCAATTCAATGTATAT
Organism: Acanthochromis polyacanthus; assembly: GCF_021347895.1. NCBI lineage: Eukaryota > Metazoa > Chordata > Actinopteri > Pomacentridae > Acanthochromis > Acanthochromis polyacanthus. The sequence goes on from NC_067118.1 coordinate 33,306,025, forward strand.
GCCTGAAAACTGAATAGCATTTCCAAAAAAAAATGCGCTTCTGCATCCAGACTGTTCCTTAATACTATCTAGGTGATCAGAAACTTGCTGTAAAGCTCCGTGAGGGCACGGTCTGAAATGCAGTGTTGAAAGCATTGGGTTCACCATTGCTCTGCAAGCTCCAAAATGCTGTAAAAACCTGTATTATCTTCATTTATGTCAAAAAATGTATTGCAGATTAGCTGTAATACCTGGTTGTTTTCTTACTGGTTATTTTTGTAACAACTGGCATAAGCAGTCACTCGGATTATGTGCAGTTCTGTGTCGGCACGTAGAGGGTGTGTAGGGGTTTAGCAAGCAACGGGCACCATGACAAAGACTTCTGTGACACGTAATGGCCTCGACCAGCTAGGATTGGCAAAGGGAGTGTTGAAACATCTAGCACAATTACCTCTGTAAGCCATATCATGCATCTGTTGACTTAAACAGCAATATTAGTACATGACAAATATCTAGTGATATCAGTTTGCCTTATCAGTAGTTGATTATTGATTAAGAACTAGAGCTGGACCCGAATATTCGTTCGCTACGGCACTATCCGGATATTAATTTGGTATCCGAATATTCACACACACACACACACACACACACACACCCCCACCTTCTGCCCACAGTGGCTCATCTCGTCCTGTGATCACATAAACATACACATATGTCTATGACATATACACATATGTTGATGTGATCACCCCGACCTCCCCTCAGACGAAAATATTCGGAGCTCGTCTCTTCTCTGCGCCTTCGGCCCATTTCGGCTCATCCCGCCGTGTTCTTCGGCTCATTTCGGCTCCTCCATTCGTGTTTGTAAACATCACCCGAATGGCCGTGTGGCTGCCGACTCTGAAGTCACGCTTCACTTCGTTGCATAAACACAAGACAAGATGCTGAAGACCGGTGTTTGGGAATTCTTCAGTTTAACTAAAGACTAAACGAGGGGAAAATGTGGACCCGGGAGACCAGACGAACGGTTCCGACTATTCGGGCCGTCTCCGCTGCCGCTGCTGCGCCACCGCACGTACCACACGAACGGATCCGAATATTTGGAGAGAAAAAAATTCGGAAAAAAAATTAAAATAACTCGCATGCTGCCACAAATTGTGCTCTTGATTTCTGACCCCTGTGTGATAGTGGATGTAAACAAAGGCTTAGGTGTGTGGTGATGCTGAGTAGTTTAAAATGCTGCCCTCATCCTGATCTTTGGCTTGTAGTCACTCATAAAATCAGTTTGTTTAGTGCAGGTATTGCATTGTGGATTTCTAACCTTTCTGCTCTGCTTCCATCAGGAACAGCAGGAAGAGGTGCGAAAGCGCTGCGAGAACGCAGAGCCTCGCCATGGAGAGCTGTGGTGTGCCGAGTCCAAACACGTCTTGAACTGGCAGAAGAAAACAGGAGAGATCTTAGCACAGGTAGCCAGCAGGATTAAAAACACATTCTGAGACTGAGGAGATTTGGACTGAAAACACCTGGAGGACTCTGGCAGTCACCAGTCTAGCAGGGAACAGCCTCGGACACGCTTTTTCTCCACCAGGACTTCCTCATAATTTGGCAAATACTGTGTACTCACACCACCTCTTACTACTTTCATGTTTTGATATTTTGCAAATTTAATTAATTTCCCAACAGAAAATGGTGATTTAATGTCAAAGTGAAAACATATCTGAGCATATTTTAAAGTTGGTGCTCAGAAAACTCAGAATGACTCGCCGTCCACTTATGCAGTAACAACACATTTGACAGCTATTATACCAGTCAGCCTCCAGTATCGTGCTGCCATCACCGTGCATTGTGCCGGAGATAAGCTGTTTCTGGAAATGTGTCTTGTTTACCTTGTTGCTCAAGTATCTAGTTTAGTACGATCATTTCCCGCTTTGTTTTAGCCTCCTACTTAACCTCTGGCAGACATTGCATTGTTTCCTTTTGCAACTCAGCCGTAAAACCACACCTGGTAGAATTACCTAAGCAGATGTTGTGTGCACAGTCCTGCTCTGAATCATTAAAGAAAAGAAAAGACATCTATTCTAGTGAAAGGCTGGCTGAATTAATGAACTTGCATCAACTTTCTAGCATATCTGTGAAGACAGACTGTTAATTACATCATGAGTATTTCACAGACTGTATCTTTCTTTACTTGGGATATTTACACAGCATCCCCCATCTTCACCTTGAAACTCTGTAGTACTTCCAGTGTTAAGCTATGTACCAGACCACTGAATGCTTGAGGAGTCTAGGACTTATTCAGCATATTGTAAGGTTTCGTGTGCAGTTGCGCAAATTTATTTAGAAGGTTCCTTTGAGTGCTGAAGTTCGCATTCAGATGTATTTAACTTAAAGTCACTGTCTATGTTAATGATCTGTTTGTCGTACACAATTGGACAGAATCCCTCGTAGAAGATAAACATGACAGCTGCTCATATAGACGCTGTGATAACATGGTTGTGAATGGAAATAAAATGTTAAGAAGGGCAAGATTATGCAACTGTTGTTTCCAGTCTGGCTGATGTGTTGATTCAGGCTGTCAGTGGTGGGGTGTAGCAGTACTCAGTGCTGAATTATGTATTAATTGTAACATATTGCACTGCACTGGTCATGATTAGGAGCTTAGTCATACAAGTGATTTCCAGAAAACGAATGAAGTCAATCCTGATGACTGCAAGATGTGTTTAAATGTGTGCAGCTGAATCACAATTTCTGTTGTTTTCACTTTGACATGATCGTTTTCTGCTCATCAGTGTCAACATTCTAATTTCAGTCATTTTAGCTGCTGAGTTTGTTGAAGATAAAGGAAATAAAGTGAATACATTGGCATTTTAAGAGAGGAATATGCAAAACTCAAGTTTGTTCCACCTTTAGGCATCAAGTGATTGGTTGTTTTTGTTAGTGGAATTTTATTTTTTGTGTCCTGTCCCCATGGATGTGTTGGAAGTCCAGATTTGGCAATGTCGGTTCAACAAGATGTGACAGTGTATATAAACTCTTTGTCAGGTGATATTACGTGATTTCTCATGTGATAGTGTTGGGTTTGCCTTTTTTACTAGCTTGCTTGAGATGTGTTTAAAATACTTTGCAGGCATCCAATAAACAAGTAATAAAATGCATGGCACCACTCCCTGTTTCTCCCAAACAATAAGCATTCTGAAGAATTTGTAGTGATTTAAATGAGTGCTTACTAATTCTTTCGTGGTTCGTTCTTTCCCAGACCTTTCAGTCCACGGGGTTGTGCACTAAGCCTCTTGTGCGTTTCCCATACAGGGGCAGCACTTTGGTTGCTCTCTGTGGAAGTTCATTATGCATTTTGGTTGTGGCTGTTTGTGAATCAGGGTCAGTGAATTCTGGACTATTTCCAAAATCCTAACTCTTACAAAACAGTTTGAACGGGCGCTTTGCTCCACTGAGTCAACGCTCCTCCTCGGTTTCACGTCTTTCCAGCGAAACCGAAAGGATGGAGGTAAGTGATTGATTGCAGAAATTTTCCTCGACTTGATGGGACTGGAGTTTGGTGAAATTCTAAACCCAGCGTCAGCAGCGCATGAATGAAAAGGAAATAGGACCGGCAGTCAGTTTGGTGATGCTGGAAACCACGGAGCGCCACAACATCTATCTGCCGCAGTGTTGAGTGCAAACATACTGAAGATTTAAAAAAAAAAAAAAAAGTTTGGATACAATGAGCGCATCCAGATCAGGAATAGCTCCTCGGACCGCCCTGTCACAGATGGGTTTGCTCGTCTGAAGATCCTGCAGAAGAACATGATAAATGGTAAGTGCTGCTTTTGACGCATCGTGCGTATTTACGCAACCAGACGGTCGGCGCCGCTGGTGATACAAACTTTACTTCTGTACAATAAATTTCACTATTTGATCACGATGTCCTCTGATGCAAACTGCGAACTGACGGATGACTGAACGGACTTGTGTGTCCTCCAGCTGGGGTCAACTGACCAAACCTGATGTAGAATATAATTTCCTTGCAGTGCGTTCCGACACCTCTTTCTTTTATAGTGTCTGACCGGATCTCTACTCCGGAGTGTCCTGGTGGTTCTCTTGTTGGCCAACTCTTGGGGTAAACGTAGATGTAACTATACAGACATCCTGAGCTCCTACAAAGAAGTCATCTTCGTTGAACTGCAGAATCTGGTATGATGACAAATCTATGCGATTATATCTCACTTCATAAGACTAAGACTTTGAGCGAGAGATTGTTTTTTTTTTTCATGTTAGTCTTTATTATGTATTGTATTAGTATCTAAACAGTTGGTGTGCCAAAAATTTATGTTACAGTTACTTTTGCCAGGATCAAACATGCACAATAATACACATACACATAATTTCCGTCTGTGGTGACAGCAAAAGTGTGTCCTTGTAGCAGAATAATAATGACCTAGATAGAAAGTTTGCAGGTTATAATGTCATCAGGCATGACTTTCAGGGTGATTACAGGCAGCATCATAGTATTGTTTTCAGTGTTCAGACTACACGTGTTTGGTTTATGTTATATCCTTGTTTAAACTGTAACTGGCATGATTTATACACAGGTTTTTATAAGAATATATATATATATATATATATATATATATATATATATATATATATATATATATATATATACATACATACATACAATTATGTTACAGACATCAATAGAAGTATTTTATTCATTATGAATGAAATCAAGTTGTTTTGATGTGTTAATGACATATCAGTCACAATGTAAGGGCTGCAATCATTTTTATGGCAAGTGTAAAACTGCATTATCGGAGTTGAACTGGTCCTTTAAAGCTATTCCAACCACAAAAAAAAATTATCTAGAGCACAGAGCAGGTAGCAATAACGTACTGACACGAGGATAATTGTATTTGTTTTGGCACAACACTTGTATGCACTATGTTGGCTTTTTGCAGTCAGTCACAGCTGTTGTGGGAGCCTTTATTTAATACCTGGTGATAGGCTGCCCTCCAGTGTTTGCTGTGCAAGTAAAGCTTGTGGCTCTATTTTTTTCTTGTTTGAAAGATAGGCAAAAAAGAATGTCTTACATAACTCCATATTTTACTGTTGCTTTTTGCAGAATTTGACAGTTTCCCCTAATACCTCCAAAGAGAGAGACCCTTGTCCTTCAGGAAAGGTACATTGCACTACATTACGTGCATTTTCAGCACCATGGACAGGGTAATGTGAGTGAACCTGTCACATAATCAGCATGTGCAGCTGTGTCACATGTAAGATTTGGCAAATACAGAGAAAGATTTTTGTCCCCGAAGCAATTATGAAGTGTTAATGTAACTTGTTGTACGGGACTACAATCGACAGATGTGCCAGATGGGCCATTTCAAATGCTGTCTCACTGTAGGCACGTCGCATCCTGGCTTCCATCTATGGTATGACACAGCAGATGCGGTGTCAGAGGGGTAGAAACCAGCCGTCTGACCTGGAAGGGCCGGTTGAGAGCATGGAACAGCTCATCACTCACAAGTGCAGTCCTGATTATCTGGTAAGAAGAAGAACTTTAACCACTACCACGACTATACAAATAAATGAACTAAGATAATGAAATAAATCACGTTTTTCTCATTACGTGTTTTCAGGGAAAGAGGGCGACTTGCTCACATGTCAAGAAAATTCGAGGAAAGAAGAGAAAGAGGATATGGTTAATCAAAGTTATCAAGGCTCTGATCACTTGTTGGCAGAAACTTCAGAGCGTCTATATGCTCCCAAAGTAGGAAATGTGTCTTCCTGTTGCCTGTAAACCTGTGCTACTTTCCCATGAAGACATCAGGTGAATTCCTCTGCAACAAATAGGGGACACTACACGACCACCCTGTTTATATAGATAGCTGTTGTTTTTTTTTAAAATCATGGATGTTTACTGTTGTCAAGTTCTCATAGTTTTGTGTATTAAAACTTATACCGGCCGTTGCATGTCAGCATTGCTACTTGTTTTATGGGATAGTTTTATAGTAACCACAGATAAGCTAAAAAGTACCCACAATGCATTCAAATACTGTCAGAATATGCACATTTTCAAGGCCTCTCCAGTTGTAACAGCTATTATGTTTTGTAATTGTAAGCCATATATCATCATACACATGAAATGTTGGAGTTTATGCCTTTTATTACACATTTTAAATGTCTGATTTATACAATTTGACGTATGTGGTTGTTATTATTTGCATTATTGTTATTGGTAGTAGTCGTAGTAATAGCAATAGTAGTAATAGTAGATAAAGAAGTAGTGGTGTTAGTAGTAATAATAGTTGAAGTAGTAGGAGTATTATTAGTAGTAATTATGCTAGAAACAGCAATAGAAGTGTTAGAAATTGCAGTAACAGCAATAGGAATAGCTTTAATAGGAGTAGTAATAGTAGTCTTAGTAGTAATGTTAGTACAGGTATTAGTTGTAGTCTGTGTAATGGTAGTAGTAATAGTGTAGCAGTAGTAGTATTGTTTGTAGTAGTAGCAGTAACAGTAGAAGTAGTAGGAATATTGGTAGTAGCAATAACACTAGACGGACACAAGACGGCGGAACGTTTTATACTACGACGACGTTTCTACCCGGAAGAACACGTGTGTTACACAACTTCCACTATACACCAAACGAATTCCTCACGACTGGAAACAGCAGCAGCTAACGTGATGTATTTAAGGTATTTTAGCGGTAAATACGCAATAATACGAAGATATTAGTTTAAATCCGGATTCAGCGTTAGTTAAATGTTTTATTTACATTAACGTGTGTATTGGCGGCATATTTTTTTAGAGGCTGAAAAATTACAGCTAACATTAAAAAGCAGCATTACCCTGTCAGCCGTTTCATATTTCGAGAACATTATTATATAATTATTATACATGAAGAACTCACTCAGCAGGTGAGAGCGAAGTTTAGTTTGTGTGTCTTTTGATGTAATTAAGTTGGTAGGTTTAAGTCCAGTAGCTTGTGGAGGCGTAAACATGGCGAGCAGCAGCAGCAGTGTGGAGATGGATCCAGATGTGGCTCGGAGGCTGTTTGAGGAAGGAGCCACCCTGGTGCTGCTGGGTGTTCCTCAAGGCACAGAGTTTGGCATAGACTGCAGGAGTTGGCAGGTGGGTCCTCGCTTCAGGGGCGTTAAGATGATCCCTCCAGGCCTGCACTTCATCCACTACTCCTCTGTTAACTCACCGCGCTGTGGAGGAGAAATTGGCCCCAAGACAGGCCTCTTCCTCACTCTAAAACCCAAGGAGGTCGTTCTGGGTAACTGGGATCCCAAAGAGGAAGATCTGGACTTCTCGGCCTCCAAGAACGAAGAGGAGGTGAGCCGTGTCCGTGCGACCCTGCGAGAGCTGGATCCTCACCTGGGGCCTTATCCCTATGAGGTGATGAGGAAATGGGTGTCCCTCACTGACCGCCTCAGTGAGGAGGTGGCCAGTAGCCTCCAGCCTCTGTCGGGTCGGATTTGCGCATTCGCTGACGTCGTTCCCGAGAATGAGTACAGACACACCAAAGACAGGGCAGAACAGCCGAGGAATGACACAGCCTGCCAGAGCATGAGAGAGGGACTGGACAGGCTCCCCAGGATGAAGCAGAGGGAGGGGACAGAGGTGCGTTTCTCCAAAATCCCCAAGAAGACCTACCCTGATGGGGCAACGCCGGCCCAGATCACCCAGTGCAGCATGGACCTGAGCTATGCCCTGGAGACTGTGCTGGAGAAGAACCACAAGCAGCAGCCTCTCAACCTGCTAGGTAGGTGTTACATGCTCAGTCATTAAAAATAACACACTGCTGCTTTTAATTTAAAAAGCTAATATAATCTAAATTAAATCCCTTACAGGTGAGCTGCAGTTTGCCTTTGTGTGTTTCCTGATTGGAAACATGTATGAGGGCTTTGAGCACTGGAAGAGCCTCCTGACTTTGCTGTGTCGTTCCGAGGAAGCCATGCAGAAGCGTAAGGAACTCTACCTGGGGCTGATCGCGGTGCTGTACCACCAGCTCGGGGAAATACCACCTGACTTCTTTGTTGACATCGTGTCACAGAACAACTTCCTGACCTCCACACTGCAGGTATAAGCTTAAAGGTAGACTGCACAAATGCCAGGGGGAAAGTTTGTCATGGTACACGATAAATAACTTTATTGTGAAAGTGGAAGCTAACAAAATGTTTTTTTTGTCACAGTTGAAGATGTAGTATAACAAAACATTTAAATGCTGTGGATTTGTTCAAATGATTATTTATCATATTGTTTAGTTGTGCTTTTCATGTTAGAATATTTTCTGTTAAAGTACACTGAAGTCCTAGTATTTCAAAGCTATGGCCTTTTTTTTTTAAATATAGAGGATCTCAGAAAAGAAAGTTGTTTTTACCATCTCTACTCTTACATACGTGGACAAAATTGTTGGTACCCCTCAGTTAAAGAAGGAAAAACCCACAATTCTCACTGAAATCACTTGAAACTCACAAAAGTAACAATAAATAAAAATTTATTGAAAATTAAATAATCAAAATCAGCCATCACTTTTGAATTGTTGATTAACATAATTATTTCAAAAAAACAAACTAATGAAATAGGGCTGGACAAAAATGATGGTACCCATAACTTAATATTTTGTTGCACAACCTTTTGAGGCAATCACTGCAATTAAACGATTTCTGTATTTGTCAATGAGCGTTCTGCAGCTGTCAACAGGTATTTTGGCCCACTCCTCATGAGCAAACAGCTCCAGTTGTCTCAGGTTTGATGGGTGTCTTCTCCAAATGGCATGTTTCAGCTCCTTCCACATATGTTCAATGGGATTCAGATCTGGGCTCATAGAAGGCCACTTTAGAATAGTCCAACGCTTTTCTCTCAGCCATTCTTGGTGTTTTTGGCTGTGTGTTTTGGATCGTTGTCCTGTTGGAAGACCCATGACCTGCGACTGAGACCAAGCTTTCTGACACTAGGCAGCACATTTCTCTCCAGAATGCCTTGATAGTCTTCAGATTTCATCGTACCTTGCACACTTTCAAGACACCCTGTGCCAGATGCAGCAAAGCAGCCCCAAAACATTACTGAGCCTCCTCCATGTTTCACCGTAGGGACAGTGTTCTTTTCTTCGTATGCTTGGTTTTTGAGTCTATGAACATAGAGTTGATGTGCCTTACCAAAAAGCTCCAGTTTGGTCTCATCTGTCCAAAGGACATTCTCCCAGAAGCTTTGTGGCTTGTCAACATGCATTTTTGCAAATTCCAGTCTGGCTTTTTTATGAGTTTTTTTCAGCAGTGGTGTCCTCCTTGGTCGTCTCCCATGAAGTCCACTTTGGCTCAAACAACGACGAATGGTGCGATCTGACACTGATGTACCTTGGCCTTGGAGTTCACCTTTAATTTCTTTGGAGGTTGCTCTGGGCTCTTTGGATACAATTCCAACGATCCGTCTCTTCAATTTGTCATCAATTTTCCTCTTGCGGCCACGTCCAGGGAGGTTGGCTACTGTCCCGTGGGTCTTGAACTTCTGAATAATATGAGCCACTGTTGTCACAGGAACTTCAAGCTGTTTAGAGATGGTCTTATAGCCTTTACCTTTAAGATGTTTGTCTATAATTTTTTTTCGGATGTCCTGGGACAATTCTCTCCTTCGCTTTCTGTTGTCCATGTTCAGTGTGGTACACACCTTTTCACCAAACAGCAGGGTGACTACCTGTCTCCCTTTAAATAGGCAGACTGACTGATTATGAGTTTGGAAACACCTGTGATGTCAATTAAATGACACACCTGAGTTAATCATGTCACTCTGGTCAAATAGTTTTCAATCTTTTATAGAGGTACCATCATTTTTGTCCAGGCCTGTTTCATTAGTTTGTTTTTTAAATAATTATGTTAATCAACAATTCAAAAGTAATGGCTATTTTTGATTATTTAATTTTCAATAAATTTTTATTTATTGTTACTTTTGTGAGTTTCAAGTGATTTCAGTGAGAATTGTGGGTTTTTCCTTCTTTAACTGAGGGGTACCAACAATTTTGTCCACGTGTGTATTACTCAGACTGACAGGTACTGTGTGAGTGTGCAAGTAAAAAAAAAAAAAATACTTTTTTGTAATCCTATCTTTACCACAAGTTCAGGGAGCCACAGAGCTGTTCGAACTTGCTGGGAATTACGAGTAAGAGACAAATGCCAGGAAAAACAACACATATTCTTTGGAAAAACGTTATTTATTTTGGGAAGCTTCGCTGAGGGTAATATTCTATTTCTCATGAGCCCTAGTTCACACGCACACAGTTCAACGCGTTACAGCTGGAAGCTGCCCAGTATAATCCTTCTTTAACCTCCAGGCAGCCGTTGCACCGTTGATTCTTCGATTTAAAGTAACACATTTTTGAAAACTCTGCTGTATTCAACTGTTTTAATTGAGAGTGTCGTTATTATAGTAAAAGAAACTGACAAACCTGTGCAAAGAGTTCTGATGAGTTGCAGTAGCAAGAAGGAGAACCATCTAAAAATGTAAAAAGTTTGTTCTTATGACACTTTGATTGTATTTATTCTACCTTGAACAGCAAGTATTTCACATGCAATAAGAGAGGGACACACATGCGTTTTCTTACATTTGTCAGTGTGGCATATAGCTCACTTAACATTATTATTATATGTCTGACATCTATGATAATAATAACTTTTGATTATATAGCACTTTCAAGTCCAAGTGCTTTTACAAGCAACAGGTAAAATACAATAAAATGATTACTGATAAAACAATGGCTGAGAAGACACAATAACAACAATGAAACTGATAAAAACAGTATCTATGAAGACACATTGCCGCACACGTTATGTGAGTTACTGATGCTAGGACGAAGTGAAGTCCTAATACTGGGACTTCAGTGTAGGACCTTTTAACAGAAAACATTCTATCATGGAAAGCACAACTAAATAATATAATAAATAAGCGCTAAAAACAAATCCATAATATTAAAATGTTTTGTTCAGCTACATCTGAGATATTTGTCAAGTAAATCACGTTTATATATATTCATTTCTGAATGTTTGGGCCAAGTGATCTATGTGACACAAAACAAAGTGCCTGTAACAATAAATCCACAGCAGTGTCAAAGCTTTTATTACTTTTCTTGTGGACTTTCGCACTTAAGTTACAAACCATATCGTCGTTTGTCTCATCTTTTCGCAGGACTTCTTCCAGTTTGCCAGTGGACCTTGTGTCGACGGCACCCTGCGTAAGAGAGCAGAGAAGTTCAAAGCCCACCTGACCAAGAAGTTCCGCTGGGATTTTGATGCAGACTTAGACGACTGTGCGCCGGTGGTGGTGGAGCTGCCTGAAGGTGTTACGGTGGACTGAAACTGCTTAACTGTGGACTCAGTGTGCGACGCGGTGACAGAATTAGAGCTGTGAGGTTCTTACCGCTGGGCTCAAAGGTTCTCAGAAGGCTCGAGAAAACTGAGTTGCAAACCTTCAAATACCCTCATGCTCTTAGTTTCACTAGCACCAGTAGCTCTTCAGCAGAGAGGGCTGAGGTCGCTACAAGTGGGTGGCAAAATTCAACGTGTTATAAAGAAAACAGACATGTTGTTTATAAATCTGAAGTGTCACAGTCATGACAGAGCTGCAGTGTATTTGGAGAGTGGTGCCCTCTGGTGGTGATATTTTCAATCTCATCTTTAAAATCCATCCCCTTGTATTTCTAAAAATCAGTTTTGTTTAAGAGATGCATGGTAGCAGTGATGAACAATGCCAAATGCAAACATGTTATTGCCTACCATATACTTCTGTAATTTTGTACTGTAAACCACATCTAAAATGATCTAAAGTCTACATAGTGTTTTTTCAAGGGGGAACTAAATGTAGAGAGTTTTGGGACTACACTTTATGCAACTAATAAAGTCACTAAATATTGTAATATGTTGTAAAGTACTGCTTTGTAACGAGAAACTTGTTAAACCATCGACTAAGCTTCTTGTAAAAACTTGGTTTTGCTTATCTGTGAATTCTCATCTTAATAGAAACAGCACTTCTAAAACAAAATAGGTGTATCATGTTTCTGTCTGTCATACATTTATCATTATTGTTTCAATACCTGCCAGGAGAGGCTGTCTCATTTTACTCCTCTAGATGGCGTACATGTGCTTTTTGTGAAGATTTAAACGTCCTTCAGATTGTCATTGCTTAGATGTCTTCACACAGATGGAAAAGCTGCTGTTTTGGTGCTGGAATAGATTCAGTAGTTGATAGTGGGCTAAAGAGTGTTTGAGTGGAATGATCTCTAAACTTTATCCTCATGTAGAATAAAAATGCTTTTTACGTGTTAATACGAGTGGGAAGTGCAGAGTTGCAACTACATCAAATCAGTAACATAATTTCTGAGCTTTTCGTGTGTCTTCGTCCCTTCTTCTAATAATGATGGATAAGACAGACCTTGTATTTTCCTGTTGGTCCATCACTCATTCCTTTCACTCCTGCCCCTCATGAACCCTTTTCCCCCCAGCTGGACTCCTCTGCTTTGACATGCCCACGGCTCCACAAACCAATCTATAACCATAAAGCTGCTGTGAAAAGGACGAAAGCCATCTAATGCAATTATGGGAATCAATAGAGTCTGGGCTTGTTGATGAAGATCCAAATGCCAATACCAAACATCCATTCTCTTCCCAGAAGACACATGGTATTATGAAAGGGATGGTAATGCCGGGCTTCATGATGAAAACTCCCCCTCAGAAAATTTACGCACAACCGAAAAGAAGATCAGTTCTGTATTTGTGGTCCACTGTGAGCCCACTGGGGGCCTGCGCTGGTTGTTATTTTCCTTTAGAATGCAATTAGATGCAGAAAATGGCTTGGAAGACTTGGTGGAAACATATCACAACACAACATGGGAGGAAATGTACGCCGGTGATTTGTAGATTCATTTTCCTCTCTGGGGGTTGAAATACTCGACATTGTCAATGAAGACGGTCGCAGAAATGCCTCTGCTGGGATGTCCTTGGCATTCCAACCCTTCCATTAGTGTCAGAATTACAGTGTACAGCAAGTCAGCGGACAGCTCATTAAATGTCCAGCTTTTCCTCTGCCGCATGCACCCTTTCACCTCCAGAGAACATTCTCCTGCCCATGTTCCTGGTATGGCAGTCATTTTCCTTCTAATCTTTCGTATTTGTTTTGTTTGGTGCGGCCAGTGAAGCGCGCTGGGAAACAGGCCGCGTTGATTGTGCAGAACCTCAAAGCCTAGCAGGCCCTGTCAGTCACGGTGGAGCTCCATTAGATGTGAGCTGGCCATTTCCACGGGGCTCGCAGTGCTGCTCACTCAGCCAGTGTAAACACAGGCCCCTCTGTTTCTTTCTCAGTCACTCAGCCACTCTCCTCCTCTCTTCAGCGATGATGGAGGTTAGTGTGTGTGACTTGTTGGCCCAACTCTGACTGGTTGTAATATTAATTGTTGACTAAACAAATCAGGTGTTTGGTCATGTGTGTATGGAGTTACTCAAATAATAACTGGGCTGAGATGGGTCGATTAGATCAACTTTCTTTTCCGCTACACTTGAAATTCAGAAATAAACTGGAAGAGTCATTTGACAGCTGTTTTTGCAACATCTTGTGTCTTTGCATATCTTGAAGCGTTATATTATGGCAGATGTTTTAATTTAACGTTGTCTCTCTGTTTCCTTACAGATTAATTGCTGCCTTTTCTCAGCCTGCCAGTCTGTTTCTTACTATGACCACTTAGATGAATAGCAAGATGTGTAATTATAATAAATAAGTTGTCAAAAACTGGGTAATTATTTGTGTCTAAAGATTACTAAGATGTTTGTCCAGGAGTGGAAAGAGTGTTTACACTACAACCTTTTTCACTGTGTGGTAAAGATTATGTAGATAAACCACTTGTGGTGTGACACTGCTGACAGTTCAAAGCCTTACGTTTTAGATCTATCAGTGAAAACAAATAATTCCACATGAAGGTCTCATAAACTAAATATGAGGTCAGAAAAAAAGTTTGTACTTGTCCATCTGCGGATTCTATTCTCTGTCTGCACACATTAGCTTCCAGCTGCTACTCTCTCTCACCTTTTTGTCTTGGACTTTGGTGTCTGACTCACAACTAAACGTATGTTGATCTGTAATCCCTCTCTGCTGCAGCATCGGCGGGGCTTCACATGTCTGATTTGCATGACCCAAATGTGAGTGAGGCACGTGTACATTTTCCCAGGATGCATATATGAGCGTGCGTTGCGTTCGCGTGCACATTTTGAGCTCTGGTGCCCAGACATATGGACGTGGCGGGAGGGGGAGCTGCTAAAAGCAGGGATGGACGAGGTTAAAAATCCCTCCTGGAAATTTCACACACATCGGGGGACAGAGAGAGAGAGAGTGTGTGAACAATATGTTCTGTTATAGTGATCTGCCCAAGTGATTGAAGGCAGGAGCTAAAAACAAGGCGGTAGACCTTTGAGGTCTGTGTGTGTCTTTCTGCTCATATACAGCATTAGGACACAACAGCTGGCCAATAAATTCCACAGGCTAAGTAACTAAATTTGTCGAGGTGAAACGAGCACAGCCTGTGATAAACACACACAGAGACAGACATCACCTCCACTGTCATGTCTCACTGTTGTCACAGAGCTCATAAAAGTGTCTGCGCCTGTGCTATATATCATCCTTGAGAGCTAAACTAAACATCGGGCGGTAATTTTGATTCAAGCACGGGTTAGACAAACCACAGCAAAGACCTTTCCCGGTCCCTATTCCCCTGTCACAGTCCATCAGATATCTTTCATTCTCCCCCACCTGCCCATCAGATGACTGATCTCTGACTTCCATTTTTAGTGAGCCTCTGTTGTCTTTGGCTGTGGCACTCTGAGCATGAACTCTGGCAGACGTCACAGCACAAAGGACCCCAAACACACACACAACTTCTCTCTGTTGCTCACTTTCTCCCCCTAACCCTATTTTTCTTGAACGGTTGTGTGTCTGTGTGTGTGTGTGTGAGCTGGAAGCAGACCCCTCCTGGTAGCCCCTCACCCAGGGGAGAACCCGCTGAATGGCTGCAGCGTGGAGAGGAGGAAGGGCAGAAGGGAAACCCAGAGCAGACGGGGCCTTTCAGATTGCACTCTAAAGAGCATGAAAACATTCATTGCTCACCATTTTCCACTGGGTATTAAACTCATTCCTGTTTTCTTCTTTGTTTTTTCTGCTTTATATCAGTTTTCTGTACTTTTTCTTTGCCTCGTTTCTTTTCACCCTCTGCTGCCTTCACTAGCACCCTCTGTCTTGTGAATAATTCAGACATTTCTGATGTATTATTCAGACTTTTTCTCTCTCTCACTCACACACTCACACGCACACACACACACACACACTCACACACACGCATGCACGCACACACACACACACACACACACACACACACACACACACACACACACACACACACACACACACACACACACACACACTACTTTTGTCTTCATTGATTTTTTTTCTCCTTAATGTTATAATACAGAAATGTCTCCTTTGTCAATGTCGTCTGTGAAGTCCTCCCCCTACCAGCCTGCTGTCCTGCTCATCAGGTATGAAACATGGAATCAAGAAAGGTGAGTATTTCCACCATGGATAAGTTTAAATACAAATAAAACAGTCTTTTCATATCCCTTTCTCTTAATGATTGCAGGGACAGTAAATGCAAATGTGCAGGAGAGTTTCTGTTAAATCTACATTATGGTTAAGCCCCAAACCACAAAAGAAAAACAGATGAGAAATTAATGTAATGTAATGTAATGCTCAGTCCATTTTGGTGATTTGGGCTCCCTATGCTTTTAATATTAAGAGATGACGACTTTACCTTGGCTTGTGCTGGGTATTTTTGTGAGTTTTTTTGCTTGTGTGAAAATAAAATAAAATAAAGGATTAATTAATTTACAGCAGACATAAAATTCTAAAGAACATTACTCTGGCTGAGTGCATTAGTGTAACCTTCATTAATCGTTTTGCAACACAGGGAGCTTTTAAAAAGCCGCAGAACCCCCCACCTCCCCTGTTTTATTCCAGCATCTCTTTAATGCAGTAAATCTTCTTCTTCCTGCCTCCTCTGTGTACTTTTTTTCCCATCCCACTCTTTCCTACCGTATTCCACTTCCTCCTTCCCTCTGCTTCTCCCTTTCGGGGCTCAAGATGAGTTATGGGACCATCGTCCAGAGCAGCAGAGCAGAGCGAGCTGGGTCTGATCTGCTATCAGTATTTTTTAGCTTGCTGTCCCACTTTTTTTCTGTGCTCTCTGAAAGCTCAACTCTCCAACACTGACTGATAATCATTAGCAGACCCAAAAGCAGCATCAGTTATCATCAGGATGTTTATTAAATAAATAACTCATAATCACCATTTTCTTTAGAGTCTTTCCATCCAGCCTTCCAGCTCTAACTCTGCCTCACTGTTGCTGGCCAGAATCCTAGACTCATCTCAGCTGATCGTCCCTAATCTTGAATCCGAGCTGTCTCCCATCCTATCCTGCTGTCACCACTGCTATTAAGTCTGTCTAATTGAACAGGCTTCTGTCAGTGTGTGTGAGTGCATGCATGTATGCATCAATGCTGTGGCCAGGCTCACTGGAGCCAGGTGGCCACGTGTTTGGCTCACAGGAGGCCATTTTTCTATCAGTGTTAAACCACAGGCAATAAACAAAGTCATGTGATGCACACAGTGCATAATCTGATACAACAGTGCACACTTGGCAACTGATGCATGGGAAGACATGAGATATAACCAGAAATGGAACATTCAGCCGATAAGTTTAAAATTTGGCAGATATGACCAAAGCGGTTTGAGTTAAGTCCAAGATTTTAATGGAACTCCAAAGAGATAATGACTCTGGAGCTGAGATAAGTGGCCTAATGACCAAACACAGTTCAGTTGTAGATGAGAATGCAGAGGGTCTCTGATGAGCAGGCTGGATCATAAAGCTGAAATGGGAGAGGTTTGAAAAGTCTGGGGTCATACTTTGGATTATCACAAACAAAACTGACAGACAACTGCAAGTATTAAATCATCTGGATTACAAAAAATGTCTTCTAACTTCACCAACAATCCAGCACCATGTTAGGTGTGGTATAATTGTGGTATGTCAGTTTAGGGTAATTAAGGGGCTTAAGTTACACACCCCAAGTCATAAACAACTTGCAGAAGCTGCTCATCTGCCATGATGTCATTAAATACTGCAGAGCAGCTTTCTGCAATAAACATTTCAGCAAACATATTTCTTTCTCTCCAACAAACCCAAAAGGAGCATACCTCTTATATTTCCACAGTCTGCATTGCTTCTTTTTGCTGTCCTCTCTGTGTCAATGCCTTTCTGCCATGTGGTTTTTGTTTGTTGCTGCTTGTCTTGTTTACCTCTCTGACCCATGCCGCCTGGCCTCTAAACAGACATTGGCTCTTGTCCTGGTTTGGACTGGCTCCACTTTTCTGCTCTTGGCCTTCTCTATGCCCATATTACCACCAAACCGCAGCTGTCTAATGAAAGTAAGGCTCTGACTGCCCTTGAAATGCCTTCACAGAGACTACTGGAGTGTCCTGACCGGGAAAGAGGACTACTGTGGGAATACCAGTGATTTTGAAAATGACTACATAAAGACATATGGCTGGACTGAACACAGGAGCACTAGAAAATGATTTTGCAACAGTGTAATAGTCAGTTTATTTGCTAACATGCTGCATTTAAGTAATTATATGAAAACTTCAGGGTTAAATTATATCTCACTCCACAGCTTCACTCTTAGTTGACACTGAGCTGCAATTTAAGCGTTGGAGACCACAGTATGTATTATATTACATCCAAAATGTATAAACATGTGTACTTTACAATTTTATATGCATGTATATGTGTGCTGGAGGTACACTCACAAACACACACTAAAGCTATTTCCGCTGTTTTGCCAGGTGGGGTGTCAGAACCTGACGAGAGTATCCACCTCTCCGTCCAGACTCTGGTGGTGGTGGGGTGTTCTTGTTCTTGTAGTTTCTTGAGGGGAGAAGTCCAGTTCAAAGTAAACATTTGATATGAGAGCTCACTCAGTCACATGCAGCTGACGCTATGGAAAAGACGGCTCTGGCCATATGTTGTGTTTATATATGGGGATGCAGAGTGAAGGTCTGCTTTATGGCTAATGATATTCTACTCCCACAGCTTCCAGTCTGCATCCCTTCCTGCACCCCCCAACACCAGCGCTGCCAGGATTCATGGGTAGACAAACAAAGACCCCGTGCTCAGACGGAAACACGTGCAGTGATCTGGTCATATTTAATGGTCAGAGACGGGAAAGGAAGAGGTTTTTTAAAACAGAAAATTGGTGCTGACTGCCACCCTTCCACCCCCAAGGTGAGGGGGCGCACAGACATCCAGCATTACTGATTTATGTCTGAATAACTATTAGATTAGTGCTGATATTCGTCAAAATGTGAAAACTCAACACATTGTGGTTCCCTGAGAATTTGCACAGGTTCTGCCATATTTTCTGTCTGAATAAAAGCAGTTGAAAAGAAAGTTTCTGTTTGGGTCTGTTTGTATGCACGCATTTGTTTCTCTCTCTATCTTGTTTAATTTGAAAGGCAGTGTCTCAGTCTCTTTTCCTTTTGGCAACCCTGCGTCATGAAAGCAATGGAATGATTGGCAAATCGGTGGCCATCACACCCAACCAATTTAAAGTCCAGCCTTTCACACAGTTATTTAACACACCCGGATAAGACCTCAGTCTCCAGGAGCACATTGCTGGGTGTGTTTGTTTTGATGTTAAGATAAAAGCTCAACTTTTATGTCAAGCAGCTTGTTAACTGGGATTTCCATGAAGACGTATATCAAACAGATGCCATATGATGAAAGCTGTAATCTAACAGAATGCCTGACTGGTCCAAGTGGGAATTATTTCAGTTGTAGATGTATCTCTGTTTCAGTTGTAGTGCTATGTTAGTAAGAGGATACAACCTGCCTTAAGCTAGATATCTGAGGTCACCGATGCTCAAATTCTTGCCTTAATGACGAATGACCTGACAAAACACAAAGCATTCTGTAGATTGGCATGTTGCTGGGGGTTCTTAATCAAAACCACACAAATGTACTTACATGTGCATGCATGCACTCCTCTCTCTCTTTCCCACATAAAAACACACACACACACACACACACACACACACACACACACACACACACACACACACACACACACACACACACACACACACACACACACACACACACACACACACACTCACACACACCTACACGTGTTTGACTGGCACATGTTCTGTGATTGCTGTGGCAGATATCCTTCATATCCGGTCCACTGAACAGTGCAGATTTGTTCGTCTTTGAGGCTCCTGGATGAGTGGCTGAATCCATGCTGTCACTACTCTGGGAAGATTTTTTTTTCTTAATCAAACAAAATCACCTTTAGGACAGACAAACGTGACCCCCCTCAAAACAAAGCTGCCCTGCAAGTAAAACACTGAGATCATTGCAAACATCTGTCAGAAATGAACAGAAGTGGGAGCAGAAGGAGACAATCTTAATGTGAGAGCATGACTTAGTTATTAGTGGACATATATTATTAAAAATCCAACCCTCATAACTGCCAGGCTTTGTACTTAAAACCCCAGATTGCTAAGAAGGAGAAACAGTGAATTGGAATTAACTAAAAAGGAAGTTCATTAGTCCTGCATGCCTCCAGTGAAAAGCTCGAGAGCTCAATAGGCATGAAGGTATTTTGTATGATTAATGGGTTCAGTAGATGGGGGGCTTTGGGTCACGGGATCAGCGTTGGGGTCAAGGACAAGGTCATGGGGATCGTGGAGTTTTGCACATTCACAGAGAGTTTGTTTATAGACTGCTATGTTTTGGTGAATTGTTGGCAACATTACAATTCAGTTATGAACACCCAACTATTTCTTACTTCCTTTTCATTCTGCTATCGTACTGATTTGAGGCCAACTATGACCACTGGACTTCATCCTCCCACCAGTCTTTTTCTTGAAATGCCAAAAAAAAAAATATAATTTCTTCTGCTTTAAGTTATTCCCATTAAATTTAAACAAATTTTTGTTGGTCTTTTTATAGAAGAATATGTTAAAAAAAAAAAGTCCATAAAGGTTTTCTTAACGTCTCCAGTCACCAAAACAGCTCAAGATCACGCTGAAACGCACTAAAAAACTCTTTTAAACAAAGACAAACTGCAGATTCAGATGATAATTCTCTGCAAGTTCACAACCTAGATTGACCCCTCTCACAGTGTCACAATATTTTCATCTTGCCATTTGATACAGGGTTATATAAATATAGAATTTATAGCTGGCTTAAATAGTCACATTCCAAAGCAGGAAAAAGTGCAACGGTTTGAAGTTACAGCAGCACCTCTTACTGTGGATTTTGGACCCTTCCGGATGAATTAGAGTGAGGATCTATTCAGGCCAATAAGTATTCTTGAGATCTTTAAATGCCTTTATTAGTAAAGAAGGAAATATATGAGATCCCCAGCTGTAACTCCCAGTCAAATCACTGACATTAACAACATGTGTGACGAAATTTTACATTTTCAACAGCAATACAGATATTATGCTCTCCTGTCTATCCATGTGTGTCTTACCCAGTTTACCTTATGTGTTGATCAAGACTTTACAGTAAAAAGCCTTTCTTATAATCTACTATGCAACAGTATATTTCCTCTCTTTAGTGATTCTCTGTCTGTATAATGAATGCATTTTCCTTTCATTAGCTGCAAAAATCAACCATTTAATCAACCATTTGCTTTGTGAAACTATCATTAAGGAAACTTTCTGATTCCAGTGGAAGCTAAACTTTCCTCATCATATATTTGATTTACTTATAGTCCACCGTCACTGACAGGCAGTATGGACCCATCATGAAAAAGAAGACAATTATGGCCACCCTGTGAGCCATTAAAAATTCACACATTAGGAGTTTATACCTAAAGGCAATATATTTACATTACGTATTCCCCCCTGCATCACACTGAATCCAGGCTCGGTCTGGAGAATTCCTGTCTTTATTAAAACGTGAGATTTATTTGGCCAGCACTATGTCATTTGAAGGATTATGCTGCCAGACAAAAGAGTCTGTTTAAACCTCCCTGGGCCTATACTGTAGCTCATCTTTAAACCAACATGCTCCATCTCGCAAGCTTAACTCGTGCACATTATTATTGATTTATTGACCCTGATCCACCAATCAACCTTAATCACATTCCAAACTGTGCTATGGCAACAATCCCTCTGCGCTTTGTCAAAGCTGAGGGTGAGACTTGTCGGCTCCCCTGTAAGTAATGTATGCACACACATGCATGCTTAGGATTTTTCAAGACTGTGATGAAGTGCTATACAGTAGAGTATGCAGAGTAGACAAACTGGCAGCAGCTGCTGCGTGTTCGGAATGTGTTCTAGCCATTAAAACTGCATGTATAACCTTTGCTGTGTCATTAAAACATTCTTCTGGAGTGACAACAGGAAGGCCACAGGAGCTAGACAGTAGAAATCACTACTGAAGCCATGTGTATGATTTTATATGCACTCAGAATACAGCCACAGAACATATTTAAATGATGTCACAATGTTTATGCGACTGTCAGTCAGATTGCATCATCACATAGCTCTAGGAATGTTCCTCCTTCCACTGACTTGCTGTCTCTTTTAGGATTGATTGGTAGATTTTGATATTTGCTTTAAAGATTTTAAATGGGCCTTCAGCACAGCTTACTTACATCTTCAGCTACTGAGGTCAGCCAATCAGATGTTCTTAAATGCTTGGAGATCTGGAAAAAATATTCAAAAATAGAGTTGATTGAACCTTTGCAGTGGCTGCATCTAATCTTTGGAACAGTTTATCTCTTGTGTAAAAACAGCTCAGATTCTGGAAACTTTGAGGTCGGTTAAGACCCTCTTTTTCTAACTTAGGATGACATATCTTAAGATCTGTCTTTTATGTCCAGCTATTTTAACTCTATGACACTTTGGTTCAACTCCTGTTGTTTTAAAGATGCTCTAGAAATAAATGTTGCCTTTGATTTTCTCACTACCATAAATGTAAACCTTACTGGGCTCATAGTAAAACCTGAACTGTAAGATGAGGGCTGGTACTGACAGTGAGAGAAACCCTACCACATCAAGACGGTTGAAGTGACGCATTGTCGCAAATGTTAATCAACACAATTCAGCCACTGAAAGATTTTGGAGGTGGCCTTAGATGAGAAGATTTGGCAGCTGACTGGACTCAGTGTCCTGTCAAGGAAGGATTCTGTATTGGCAGGGGTGCTTTGAATGACTATCAACTCAAGGAGGTAGCTTAGTTACGGTTATATGTGGTCTACCCGGAGATGCTTAATATTTGGGCGTCAACCGAAAAACAAAGTCGTGGAGCAAAACTTCCAGTTTCATTCTCATTTTCATTTTCGGTTTGATATGATATTTTGCTGCTCAATGATTGTTGTTGTTGTTTCTTGTGACAAAGAAAACTCAAACACACAGATCACAGAAAGTCATTAGGATGAGTTCAAACAGTGGCACCACCACGACTGCTACAACACACTGCAAGAACATACAAGCACAAACTGAAAATAAAAAAAAAAAGCACACCAAAAATGCAGCATGAAGCTGTTGAGTTGAAGGTAAACCTACATACACTTCCCACTATTCCAAGTCCTGCAGTTAACTTTATGCTTTAGACTTGTGCAGCTTAGGACACTTCCCTGCACATACATTCAAAGCACCAAAAGGTTTTGAGTGCTCCCCTAAATTTTCTTGCAAGGAAACTCAAATTTCCTGTTGCCTCAACAGAAGAGAGGCCCCTAACACACGCACGCACGCACGCACGCACGCACGCAGGCAGGCACGCAGGCACACGCACGCACTGCAACAGCAGCAGCAACAGCATGTGATTGGACCTCCAGCTTTCAGAATCTCTGTGCTTCTCCTCTGTTCTGACCCTGTGCCAGAGGCTGTGAAATGAGATTATTATGTGTGAAATGATAAGCCCTTCACTTCTTCCTATGATCCAGACAGGACAAATCAGGGTTAAACACAGACGATAGACGGTGCTGAGAGATAGCTGCAGGCTAATGCTGCACCCCAGGAGGTACAACGCTGGGCTAAATTCTTCCACATCACTGCAGCTACAACTTTCTCTGTATCCTGCTTGAGTCGGAGATAGAGATGGTGGATGCAGAACCATCTCCTCCAGCCTGATCTCCCTTCATAAATGGTACCAGGTTGAGCAAACATTCATGCGGGTGTGAAGTGCCGTCCTCACCTCCTAACCTGCGATTCCTCTCGCTTGCAGCCCTCGGCAGCATCTGTCTGGCTCTACGGCGATGGCATTCCCTACATACCTGTGCTCTCAACTGATGGGAGCACATGCACAGGTCAAAGGGCCCGTCGGGGAGCGGATGTACGTGTATTAACTCAAATCTCCAATGACAACCCAATTTTCCCGTTATTGGGGATTAATCTTTCCCAGGCTGTGAAGGTATCGGGCATACAGGTTAGACTGCTGAGTGGAGGGAGGGTGATTGGGTGAGGCAGTGTGGGAGGGGCAGTGGGCGCCTGAGTGAGAAGTTTCAACCCTTATCGCCTGTGACCTCTGACCTCCTGATGTGAACTTGAGGCGAGCTCAGTAGAGACCGACCTCCTCTGACGGAGTAATTAGCGTGAACAATAACGCACAATTGGTTACAGTTGGATTAGCTTGAACTCATCTAATAAGGCATGCAATGCACCAAGTGGCTCAGTGAAGCGCTCAGTTTGGGGAATGATACACTTTCTTTGATGTTTAATGAAAGGCCAGGATCTCTTTCTTCCCAGTTCACTGGCTGTTTGATGGCCATATGCACTATAGATAATGATAGAGGGTCTGAGGTTTCTGGAACAAAAGGACAGTAATGAATGAGTAAATTAATGCAAAAAGACTTTTCACAATATCTTGTACATTTTCCAGTCCTCAGATTATTATCTTGATTTCCTTACCCACTAATTATAGTCATTTATCAATTGTTGCAAAGCCAGATTCTGAATTTTTTCTCCTCCTTTCCTTTTCGCACACATTGTGTTTACACAATCTAATCTATCTGGAAGGTTTTTATTTTATTGCTTTGAGGTCAATCCCTGTTTTAGATGATGCAATGCTATGAATGATCCCCAATCTAGGCCTACAATGTATTCCATTGTAGTACTTTTAATCGTTAAAAGGAGTTTTTATGTGAAACGTCCCAACACAAAAGCACACTATTACACAAATTGCCATATCATGAAATGTAATCCCTGGGACAAAAAGAGTTTTATATCCTATTTTATGTAGTTAGTGCAACTGATATATACAAGTTTCCATCAGTGTAACATATTCTATTGTACGAATGTTGTCTATTAATCTACATGACAGACATACACACCATACAGAATAGTTTTTTGCACAAAGATCTAACCCCAAACAAGCTTTTAAATAAATTGTGACTGAGTAGTAAAACACAGAATTTCAGATAAATAAGACAAATGTGTCAATTTCTGTTATGAGAGACTAGGCTGCAAAATATGAGGACTCATGGGGGAATTCAAAAAGGGCTTTAATTTCACCCAAAAATTGACAAAGCTACAAATAACAATACCAAATTTGGACTCATATAAGAGGTCAGAAGAACAGAATTTAACTAAGGCAATAAGCAACAAAATAACGGCGCAAACCAACTGCACTGATCAAACAAACTCTTAACGGACCTCGATGCACTGAACTAATAAATATATAGGGTTAGGGTTAGGGTTAGGGTTATTGTGTCTGGTCAGTCAATATATATATATAATATATTGACTGACCAGACACAATAAGGGAAACTTAAAACGCCTAAACCTAAACTAACGACAAAAATTTAGAACAGTACAATTGGTCTATTTAATCCAAATAATAATTATAGATAAACCCAAAATATATTCAATTACCAAACACAAATCAAATGAATGAGGTCTTATGTAAATCAAATACACCTGGTGCACCCCTTGAACATGGTACGGTCTGATTGGCAGCTCTGGTATAAAGACCTGGTGCTCCTCTGATGCAATCTTTTGCCTGAAGCCAGTCACCGGACGCCCACCCAGCCAAACTAACAAAAGGTTAGTACAACTTAAAACATTGCTGACCACACAAAAGTTCCCTTGCTACAAATAGAACTTGAGTAATTCAACAAAAGCAAAGTAAAATGATAAATTATGTGTTGCTATTTGTGTGTTTTTGTATGTGTGAAAAGAGTGTTTCAACTAAAACTAAAGTGGTTACCGGCATTGTCGATATTCATGGCTGATGGCTGCAAGTGCGACCACCTCACTGTTTTATTGTTTTAAAGACATCCAGTCCACTAAAAACTCATCCATTGTCTGTGGCTGATTCTCAAACTGAAGCTTCAAAGCATGCTAGCCACCACTATCAAACCTTTCTGAGACTCTGCAAGCAAGTTGTGTTGATTGAATTTCATGCTGCTTTCATTTTATTTCTTGGTCCTGTCTTTGTTCTGTTTTATTTTATTTCTAGCCAAGAATTTCGGTTCCATGCTTTTTGTGGACACTGTTCCACACCTGTGTATCATCTGCTATCTGTCTGATGGTCTGCACTGACAAATGCATCCTGACCTTCTGCTGAGAGTGTGGCTGGACGTTGTTGGATTGATTCAGAGCTGGTTCTCTGCAAGCTTTTTGCAATGTGTAGTTTCATGTTTTTGCCATGGAGAGTTTATCAAGTCATCCCAGGCAAACTCTGAATCATGATGTCCCTGTGTTAAAAGGAGCTGCTCAGTTTAGTTTTTTTAAGATCAGATTTTTATTGCTTTTGTCTAAGTCATGTGGCGTGTGATCTCTTTACCTGATTAGCCATAGCTTCTTCTCACATGTCTGTTATTTGGCCAACTCTTTTCTTTAGCTTCTTCACATTTATTGTCACATCTGATGCATTTAGTGAGTACGAGCCTGACTGATTGGGACTTGTGTATCATAATTTGTGCTAAGGTTAAATATGGAGATGGGTTATTTATTGCAAACAAAGGCTGGGTTTGCACAGTCATTAGAGAAGTAACCACGGTCTGACAGTTTGAACATTCTTTTTGTTACCTTGTTTAATCAGCATCACACCTGCTTTGACTCAGTTCAAGATTCAATAAATATATATTCTTATTAAGTTTCATTGATGGCTTGTGGAAGGTGTGCCCTCCGCTGTCCACAAGGTAGCAGCTTCAACAGGAGGGAGATGTTGGTATTTACCTCATGCAAAGTCTTTTCTCTTCCCTGCAGGAACTCTGTTAGTGTAGTGAACAGTTGCCTTTGGTTAGAGCCCAAAACAAAAGCAGTACTTCCCTCAAAGCTCATTGACAGACTGTGAGTGAATGGAATATAATTTATCCAACATTTTCAGGAGCTACCTCAAATTCCTACAAAGACCTCTGGATCCTCTTTTGGAAATAATTTTACAGTAAACTCTTCTTTTATTGTGCCACACTCATGCAGTGCTGTATAATTTAATGTTCTCTGTTGTGCACCGCTGTACCGTTTCACGGCGCAGTATTTTATCATGGCTTGAACACGAATGATGAGGTGATCACGTTGACTGCACACCGACAATCGCTTCCACAAAGCCTCCGGTGGCAATTTGGTCTGTTTACTGCCTGAAGTGCGGATTGATTGTAGCTCCCTTCTGTGTTTACAGTTGCTGAGATGATTCCAGCAATATGAACTGAACCAAGTGGACTCCAGACCTCTTGAAAACCAGCCTCTGGTGAGCATTCAGTTTGTTGCTATCTTCTGCTCCTGACAAGCTTCCAACAAACTAAACCTTCCTTCCCTCCAGTCTCTTCTCCACTCCCCCTCCGCAGGCAAACGGACTGCCTGAACGGAATGCACTTGATTTATTTCGAATGTTTTGTCTTTCCATCTTCATATTTCCAACTTTTTCTCCCTCTATCCTATTAGCATGTAAATACTACAGGTCTTCTAACAGGACTTCAGATGTCCTGCATAGTTTTAATTTAATTAACTATTGCGGCCAAGAAACGCTCAGTAAAGGAAGTTAAACATTGAAAAGGAAAGAAGGCATCCCTGTTAAATGTGCAGACATTTAATCTTTGGCAGAAGGGGGAATGTCAAGGGGCAAAGCCTGCCAACTTGGTCCATGCAGGCTGGTTCCAGGGGGAAATTACTGACCAGCCCTTCTGGCTCTCCATCGGAGTGGATCAAGACCATATCACCACTAACATATGCTGTTCTCATTCTCCTCTGATTCCTCATTTGCACAGTTGTGTTCATGTGTTTTAGCATACAGTTTAAAAAGGCTGAGAACTTTCATTTGTAAGTTGTAGCAATTATGAAGCCAGGCGACGGACTGGCTGATAAGCAGAAACTCGCTACTTGATTGCTTTGGCCGAGAGGAAGGAGCAATATTTTAATATACAATTACAGTTTGCTGTGTTCAATTATAGTTTCAGGCCATGTGTTACAATGTGGAGGCAAGTTGAAAACTCTTACCTCACAGCAGCAATGACCAACCAAGGATTTATAGTGTAAACCGCTGGTGCAATTTAATTAGAACAGGGGTGTCAGGGGAGGACAAGCCTCTATTACCTCTGATTGGTGAGCTTGAAATTATTTCCATTCCTCCATCAATTAAGTTCAATGGTAGAGGAGCCATCTGTTTGTGGTTACAGTGCCTCATTCCCTGCTATTCTTTTATTTAAATGTGCTGAATGGGCTTTGTTATGCTCAGAGAACTTTAAGAATCCTTGCTTTGGGTTATAAAACAGCGTCCAGTACAGTAAGTGTATCTGAATGCGCGTGTGTGCTCATAACTGAAAACTGACTCCCATTCATGTGAAGCTTCAAGGCAAACTTATCCAACAGCACGGCATGAGATTTCATCAGCAGTTATGTTGTTTACCATGTTTCACTTTCACAGTGTGGGCTTGGACAGTGTCACGTGTATATTGGAACTATCTTGTAAATCAAGTCTCTGGAAGTAGGATTATATTAATGAGAACATCCCTGGCTGTGAAGAAATGTCAAAGTTTTATGATGGGAAAGAAATTGTGATGATGTTTTTTTTGGGTGATGAAATAGACACCAAAACACTTGTTCAGCAAATCATGCAGCTGAACAAAAACAATGTCTAAGGAAGTAAACAAATTACGCAACTTCGCCTCTGCCTTTTCTTCCTTATTACTGTGGGTGGGTCAACAATTGAAAACTAGTGAGCAGTTTTATTGATTGGTTGCATATTTATTTACACAATGTTTGCAATAATTATATCCAAAAATTTGACATGGTGACTCGGCTTTTGCCTTTGATGAAAAAGGACATCAGGTAACCAAAGACTAAACCTACAAACCAAACTGTTTTTTCTTGTTCCTCGGAAAATCAGAGCTCTAGTAAGTTTATGGCTCTGCCTTTGTCACATCACTAGTTTCAATCCTGTGCAGCCTTCTGTGCAGAATCCCACAATGTCTTGCAATTCATTTGTTCTCAGTAGAAAAAACGAAGTAGGAACAAGCTTTGTATTTGCCTCGGGCCATGCTTCAATGCAATCCTTGAGTTTCTGAGAGCGTGTTTCCTGTGGCAGCAGTTGAATGGCAACTTTATATTTGACTTCACAAAACAACCCTGATTCCATCTGTTCTTTTGCAGGAAATATTTATCAGCTAATTACTCTAGATTTCTTGCATTTGCAGTAATTCTCCTAAACATTCATTTTTGTACATGCTAATGTTTCACCCACCGAGTCACTCGGAGAGACCCTGCACCTTCAGTGTTGTTTTTTCTCAATATAGAGAACAGAAGGCCTAGTTAGCATTCATGGTCTTTCATTCAAATGACCACGCTGTCAAACTCATAGCAACAGGTAGGCCTGTGTCTTTGCCATTAATGTGCAATACTCAACTCAGTTAGTCTTCACATTATGTTAAGAGTTACAGTAACATAATGTAACAAAAATGGCAATAAAGGGAAACATCAAGCCCACATAGCTCGTCAAATGCCTGTTAGTGCCTTCCACATATATGCTACACCTGGTAATCGCACTTGGCTCTTTGATTCATGTATCCCAGCCACTTCTAAAGTTACTGTAGATCTCCCAGGCTGGAGAGAAAGAGGGTTGAATGAGTGCATGACGCTGGGCGTCACTGGATCGAACATGTTTGGGATTCTTGGCTATTCTCCAGAAGTAATGGCTTTCATTTTTATGATGACAATCGCAGAACTTGTTGTCATGTGTCATCAACTTGGCCCAGAAGGGCACTGACTTTGAAATTGGAAGCACTTTTTTGTTTGCATTGCCGTGCACACGCCTATCGTGGGAGAATTTGAACTATGCAATTTTTGTGGTCTTGCTAGAGTTTGCGTCATGGTATGGTAATGACGTGTGCATCTCTTCATTTGCAAAGCAGGGAAAAGAAATAAACAAAATACCTTCACTTTAAGCTGTAAACCTTTGCAAGTCTTTACATGTGGCAGTATTCAGCAGATATCACACGGTAATATGTTAACAATTTGAACACACACACACACACACACACACACACACACACACACACACACACACACACACACACACACACACACACCTCCGTTGTTGATTTGTGGTTCGTCCATATGGCAGTCATATTGAGCGAGCAGAGGAGAGGGATAGTGCGGAGCTGTTATGATGTGCTTGGCCAGTAGCCTGTGAATAGGAGGAGTTGTGTGGTTGTATCGAAGTGACCAGAGAGGCTTTTGGTGATTTTCGTTTCCAATTAGCTGTTTTTTATGTGGCTCCAGAGCTTATATAACAGCCTGGCCAGGAGCTGCTGTTACATCAGCAGCACCAGGACAGCGATGTCCTTGGAGTTGCAAGCACAGCTGAAGTCACTCTGAACATCACATGTTTGGGCAATACAGACGCTAAACGACGCTTGACTGTTTTCTGTGACCATTTGAACCCATCATTGATGGTGGGATTTGTTGAAGTGATCTTCCATCTGCATTAGATAGGCTGGGAGGTTCAAAAGACTAAAACAATGGGTTGGGTAGATGGCATCTGGTTGATGATGGACTGGAAGCAGCACACTGGTGGAAAGTACAATTTCGGGGAAATCTTTGGCATGGACGATGAGTGAGGTTAATAAATAATATGGGGAATAATGCGGGAAGCCAGGAGAGCATCTGGCTTGTGTTTGACCAGCAGGTCACAGAGACAGTCTCTATCTCAGACCTGGAGTATCTCTGTTTATCTATCTAGTTTACCTCTCTGTTATCCTCATAAACGGACAGCTGTGTCAATAGAGTTTTTATGTTTGGCTGTCCCTGACAATGTGTCACTCAGATTGGTGTGAGCCAAACTGATTTCAGTAGCCAAAATGAAATGGAGTCAACCTAAAGTGAAACTAAACTGCAAGGAATGCTGTTGCATAAGACTCAGGCACCTGCTGATTCTGAACTACACCTGCTCTTACACAAAGACTGTAATGTTTATAGGAATTAGATATATAAATTACACAAACTGGATGCTTTTGTCTTTCAGATACATGGGAGTAAACTGTGGTTTTGTCTGTAATGTTTAGATTTCATTTGACTGTGATTTTTTTTTTTATTTCTTAGATGTGATCCATTAGGGTCCCCCCCACAATAAGGACCTCACAAGGTCACAAGTCACCCACACCCTTTTGAGAACAGTTTTGCCACTGACCCTGTCATTAAAAACAGGTTAACCATTTTAGTCATCTTCAACAAAGATGAAATGGAGCTCAACCAAGAAAAATACCTCCGTAGCTGTTATTTGCTGCCCGTATGTCAGAATCCATGTCACTGTTGCCCTGAAACACAGAAAAACAATGAAACACACCTCTCCTTTAGAGACCAATTTTCACATAACCCAGCCAATGTTCTGTCACTTGTCTTTGTGACAGAAGATTTACAGCGTGTGTGTGCACTCTGTAACATCACTATTACTGTAACTGTGGCTCTACAGCACTTTCCATCTAATCACACTTACACCCTCTCTATGCTGCACACACATGCTGAAGCTGGTCCAAGTCACACGGAAATCTTGGGAATACCTGCTTGGATAATTAGACATTCATCTTGGCAGGAGACCACAGAGTGGCAGGAATATCAGGTCATTGTTCCGTCATTTCAGTGACCCCACTTCAATGGATCAGCTTAACCTCAGACTTGGAAAGTAATGGCAGGGAGCTTCTCAGATCCCGATGGTCACTGTCTCTAGAGAACACAACAGAGGGGGGTGTCACAGCAACAAAGCTACCACAATTGATGGCCTCTTTGGAAAAATAAAGACAAGAGATGAAAAAAATTAAAATAACATGGAGAGAAAGGAATGCTGAAGGAAGAGTTACAAGGGAAAAGTAAAATAGGAAGTGCTGAAGGAGAAAAAGGATCAAAAGATAAGACCTTTGGTTGGAGTGAATCAGACTGAGAAGGACACAATGCAGGCAGATGTAGAAATGCAATGCAGAAAGAAAGAGATGCAGTGAAAGAGTTGTGGCTAAACTAAAAGTCAACAGTCAGGTCAGTGGTCAAATTGGCGACAGGACCGTGGTGGTCGGAAGCACAGACTGGAGGTCACTGATGTCTTAAAAGGTCGACTCTATTTGCAGGGGAATCCAACCTGTCAATTTGCATTAGTGAATAATTAGAAAAAAATTTGGCTTTGCATGTGTATGGTTGCACTGATGAAGAAAGGAGTCTCTGGCAGATGAAAAAAGGAATAGCTGAACAGGTCACGAGTTGTTTGTGAGTCAGTCAGCTGTGTGACAGTGAGTCTAACAGCAGCTCTGCAGGACAGGTCTCCACCTGTGATATTAGAACAGTGTTGAACTGGATGGTCTCAAAAAGAAAAAGAAGTCCTCTGACCTATGAGACACAAAGGAAAGGGTAAGTAGAAAAACAGTGAACCGGAGATCTTTCCTGGAAGGAAAGAGAACCAATTTGGAATTCTTGAATTCCAGGATTCCCAGGCTCCCCACAGCAGCTCGGAAGCTGCAGGAATCAGATTGGCTCGAAGTGACAGGATCGTGCAAAGTCAGCTTCCTGAGAGGATGTGCGTCTACCAGTATGTAAATGGCAGGAATGTGACTCTTGTCAAGAAAGTCCAGTGACTGAGCTTCTTTATGAGATCCATTTGAAATGACAAATGAACTCACAGCAGTAGGTCGTCCTGAAAACTCAGGCCCAATAAAATGATGTAAATGCGTATGCAATGCAGACATACAGAACTGAATTGATATAACAAATTCTTTTTAGTGCTTATCCACAAAGATATTGTATAAATCCAAAAAATGTACAAATATCAGCACCGAATGTGTTAAAACCAAAATCCACATCCACTACCATGACAGTATAGCGGAAAAAACTGACATTTATTAGATGAATTTATTTCTTTTCCTCCTTACATCCACAGTCTTAGCCTTTGTTCTTTAACTGTTAAATCACTCAGGCTTTCTCAGTTGCACTAACCTTTTATTAGCTGGATCTTGTTATGACACTTTTGCATACAAAAGCCTGCTTCAGAAACACTTTCAACATACAAATGCACAGACCACAAGTGATTAATACAGGCTTCCAGTGTGCTGTTTACTTTCTGAAAACAATGAGTCACTGCACTGGACAGCATCTTTCCTGAATGAGTTTTGATTATTTGGAAAGTACACTGAAGCATTAAAAAAAGGCATTTCGAGGATGATATAATATCTTAATGTACTGTGACTGGGAGGGAAAAAACTGGGAGATTGATCCAAGCACAGCAGAGTTGCAGAGCAATGCACAAACACAACTGTTTTCTCTGAGGAAACCCTGATGTATTCAGATTGCGAGTTCATGGTTTCACTTATTACATGTTGCTAATCAGGAAACGGCTAGATTAGCAGCCACGAACAAATTGCTTGGTACAGATTTGCTCATAATTTGCAGCGGTCCCTGTAGGTTTTAACCTATACAGCAAATAATATGTATCTGTATGCATTCTGCAGCTTGATTTTAGCCCACGTTAACAATTGCTCAGGGCTACTTATCAAGCATATGGAAGCAGTATGTGAATAAAAGCTTTTGGTGTGTTGGCCAGACATGAGAGAAATGGGAGGGATGAAACCCGAAACACTAATCTAGCTGTACACTCAGTGTGGATTGGTGGTTGTGAAAGGTTACATATCTGAGCACGGACACCTTCGTGTGGAATCGCTGTGTCATATTTCACACATGACTCTACAGCTGGGCACCAGCAAGGATTTTTACAGATGAGATTTGTGAGAACATATTACCTTTCAAATAAACGGCAAAAAGGGTGTATCTCATGCCATGAATCTGGCTTCAACTATGTGTGTGTGTTCGTGTGTGTGAGGCGTTGACTGTTGAGATGTGTGTGTAAAAGTCTGCGTACACAAGAATCATTGTGCTTTGCTCCATTATCCATGGGTGGACCCTGATTTCTGGCAGCGAAGATAAATATTGTTCTCTTAAAAACACTGAAAGCCAACATTAAAACCTCCAACTGCCCACAACTGCTGTCCACATGAACCTTTGTTCTAATTGTTGTTGTTGTTGTCCTCTACTGTTCACAGTGGGTCACACGGGATCGGAATTTCTTTCTCAGGTGCCAGGAAAATTACATTCTCTTTTATTTAAAAAAACTCTAATCAAATCAACATAATTTAAAATGACTTTAGTTCAATGATGTGTTTTAACACCGACCCCGTCCACTTTGACATTTAGTGTCAGTCTGTCATCTCAGCTAGAGCAGGTGCCATGAGGCAGGTGCGTTTTGAATTACACTGCAAAAATGCTGCCAGAGGGGAGAGGTCTTAAAAAATGCTTATCAGGTGATTTTCTGACACATTTTCTTACTCATTCCACCCCCTCATCTGAAAAGGCCACTCATAAAAGGCTTACAGACATGTCCAAATACCGCCATCATCTCCGCAGGCTCCGGGTGTCAGGCCATGTTAGTGTCAGTGACCCCCACCAAACACATCTGTCCCCTTGCATTAAGCTCCAACTCTAACCCCGGGCTTCCCAGGCCTGGGACAGACCACACCTGGTTTAACCTGTCCACAGATGTTGACTCTGTTTGGGTGACGAGGATGAGGGGAGAGCTGCTGAAAAGTAGGATTGGACTCATTCACTGGCGGAGTCCCAATATTTAAATCCACAGTCGAGTATCCTGAAGCGACTGGCTGAAGGAATGAAAGCGTTCAGTGGCTGTTCTGTAGTCTTCAAACGTGATGCAGTTAACTTTCTGAGGAGCCAAGCTTTAAAAGACTCATTTAGATCTTTTAATAATCGTGCTTTACAACCAAGGAAGAACAGCATTAATTCTCTGAACAATGAACAAAATCCAGAGACAGGTTTCAAAGGCATGTTGTGTGTAAAATAACCAAAGTTACACCAGTGATCAGAGGCAGAAACTCTAGCTACAAACAAAATCATTGGGTTTTTAACTTTTCCTCTGTTCTTGTGTGGTTTCATCAGAAAACCTAACCAAATTTAAGCTTAAATATGTGATATTTCACCAAAATCAGTCTATTCCACATGTCTGTGGAGACTTTTCAGTTAAACTAGGTTGAACTGCTGGCTATGTTTATACAGAGCAGATAGGAGATAAGCATGGAAAATTATTTAAGCAGTTAAATATTACCAGCATGTGGTGCCACCATTTTTTCACCAGTATTGATAACGATGTTGTTTATGTTGATTCAAGGATTTTTAAATTGTTGTAACACAAATATTTAAAGAAATTCAATTTTTTCTTTTTCTTTTTTTTTGAGAAAAAATATTTTATGGCCCTACAACCTCCTTATACAGCACAAAATGCATCTTTGAGTTCTTTCTGCTTTGAATTATGGTTGTGCTGTTGGTGCAGAGGTGTCCAATTTTAAAATGTACTGATCTGTGGTGCAGAAAGTGTATCAAAAAAAGAGATAACTGAGTGGCTGGAGGAGTGCATATTTGTTTATTGAAACCAGTGTTTTAGCTATTGGTGGACTGGTGGTAGAAGCTGCAGAATCTGTTCCTTGTCACTCCATGGAATGCATCAAAGAACACAGCTAACCTTTTGACAACCCGAGTAAAGCATTTGCCTACCTTGACAAGCTATTGGATGTAACTGAATTTGTTAGTCACTCGCATCACCACTTGACCAGTATCTCTGAAACATACTGTATATCCTGCTGTTTCCAACAACAGAGACATTATGCCTCATATTCAGCTTAGTCAATGCAAACGTTGTCTCCAGAGGTCATGCATGCACAGCTATGCAGCACAGGGCATGGTGGGTTCATGCTAGCTTCCTGGCATATTTAATTTGACTTTGCAGTGTGAAATGGATACTGCATCAAAACTGCTTGAGGTACAAGACTCAGCCTTCTAAGTTAGAAGGTGCAAATAAGGAATACAGCTTCACCATATTCTACCCTAAAGCTAAGTTTTTCTCTAAAGTTGCACCTCTTTAAAGTACGGATAAAACTGATGGCAAAAAAGTCTTATTTGTCTCGTCTATGCAAACAAACACCTGCTGCTGTAGAACTCTGCAATGTCGCTACAAAAATGATTATATTATTTTAAAGTCCTTCTTCAAGACTTGATTAAAGGCTTGAAGAAGGGACAAGCTAACTGAAATGACAAGCTAACTGAAGCTTAGCTTGGATCAGTTTCTCGGCACTACTCGTCCTTACAGTGTCGTCTTTCCTGTACAGTATGTGGCAGTGGGTGAGTGTAGAGCTCAGTACAGGTCAGATCTCATCCACACAGAACGGACCTGCTGATCTGCAGGACTCTGATAGGGTCCAGCTGCCCACTTCTCTCTTCTCTCACGAGTCCAATGCATCCCAGATGTCTCACGCTCACTGGCTGGACAGACTCACAGCTGGCCAGAAAGAGAGGGAGGGAGAGAGATAGAGAGAGAATGGAAGGTACCTGCCAAACCTAGATAGTAGTGCTGGACTGTTAAACTGTAGATTTAGTCTCTTTCAGCTTAAGACAAATGGAACACAACACATAAAATAATAGAAAAGCAGCAGTTGTTGTTGCATACCATGAATATAGTGTAGTGTGTACATTGTGCTTACAATGAGATAACAATCTGTCACTGATATCACCACACAAACCAACTTTTGTTTCTTCTCCGGCTCATCACAGATTCCTTCCCGTATCTTTAATTAACTATGTTTTGCTTTTGTGTTTGCTTTCGGCTCTGCCTATGCAGAAAGTGAACATATTAGTGTTTGAGGGCTTGCTCCCATTGTCCCTGGGAAAACATTTCATTAGCCGTTGCTGCCACAGCGTCTCCAGCCAGCAGAACAGAGACGGACTCAAGAGACAGAAGACCGCCTGCTTTCACAGTCCCTTCACACCAACACTCCCTTCTTAACCCAGATTTGCTTCTCCTCCGTGTCGCATAAAACTCCTGCACATGCTGCACAACCTGCATATGCAAACACACACACACACACACACACACACACACACACACACACACACACACACACACACACACACACACACACACACACACACACACACACACACACACACACACACACACACACACACAGGCGGGCAGGCTATCCATCACGTCCCAAGTGCTTTTGTCTGGAACAATCCACCAAAATGTGGAACACACCTTTAAACTGGTCTTTGGGGGATGATACTTAATGCACATTTCATTAAATGCTTTGACATTCTGTTATTTTATTTATTACAGTAATCATAAGAAAATGTTTATCTGACAGCTTTTTCAGTTAGAGAAGGCAGTTAATGCGAGCGTGTCCGAGTAGGAGGTGCTCGGTGTCAAAACATCTGTGTTGCCAATGTTCTTCAGGTCTAGTAGATAGCTGCTGGTGGACACATGGGAGGAATAGCTTGACATATAAACAAAACATGTTGCCTCTTTGCAAGCATTTTCTTCTTCTTTGTAATCTAAAAGCTTAAACATTTGATGGCACCGGGACTGGATGAGCAGTGAACTTCGGAGACTTGTAAAAACTTCGATTCAGTGTTGGTGAAGGGAACTGAAAAAGAACACTCACTCAGCCTTCCACACTGCAGGTTTTAAGGCTCCTCTGGGGTTTTTCTGATCATCACCGTTTTACAACAATGCATACTTCACTTACTGAATCATGCGTTCGGCTTCAGCTAGACGTTTGTATTCACGTGAGTCTGACCATGTCGGTCCTCTGTGGGATCCTTAGCGGTCTTTAACCGGAGGACATTTGATGTCAGGGGCCCTGTCAAACCAGATGGCCCTTCTAATACTTTTCCCAAATCAGTTTCAGGACCAGAGTTGGCAATACTTGGGAGCTGCTAATGACATGTTGACA
This sequence comes from Acanthochromis polyacanthus, assembly GCF_021347895.1. NCBI lineage: Eukaryota > Metazoa > Chordata > Actinopteri > Pomacentridae > Acanthochromis > Acanthochromis polyacanthus. Next base: position 33,343,377 of record NC_067118.1, read on the forward strand.
TAAACGCAACCAGGAGGAATGCATTTCTCCTGCCATTATTTCACATTTAAAACAGATCTGTTATGGGCACATTATCAAACATTTTGGAAACTTTCTGGTGTCTTTGAGCCATACGTTTCAAGGATTCTGAGCAATTACAGTAAATTTGTTTGCATTTGAACAATAATAAAAGACGGGACCAAATATGACGTATTTGTTACATCATAGCACAGATTATGCAATATATTCCTGGAGCATTTCCGTCGTGTTTATAGAAAATCTCTTTTCATCCTGATAGCAATCAATAAATCAAGTGGATCTGCCAACAAAAGAAAGACATCCGCTAACTGTGGCAGCCATAGGCCTCTAAAAAACCCATCCAATCTTAATGTTTGATCTGCATGAGGTGACTGGAGGACTACATACTTGTCAACCTGTGCACACTCGGTCCATCTGTGTCACCAAAATCTTTCACGAGGCGTTTGCAGACACACTGGTAGCGAGCACACAGTATAAGATTTGCAGACAAATTGCAGACACATTTCAAGTCTAAACTACAACATCTTGCAAGTGCTAAACCTCCCAGATGATCGTGTCAGTTTGTGTATTTTCAGTTCTCTTTGAGGCCTCCGTCTTCCTGCAGTTTAATCAGAGTTTGTTAACACGTTTCTGTGTATCTTTTTGTCAACTCTCTGCATTGTAGCTTTGTTGTGAGAAGGTGTCATTTGCTGTTATTTATCTTTGAACGGGATGTTTTGCGAATGTGGTGGTGTCGTCTACATGAGGGAGTTTTAACGCACTGTGCTCATTTGTGTTGACATGTTTTAGAGCTGTGGGATATTTTTTGGTTGTGTACTTTTAAAATACATGACCCTGCATACTTACTTACTTACATACTTTTAAGGCAAACTGATAACTCTTCATACAAAGAAGCTGAAAAGACTTCTGTAAAATTAACACCTGGGCCACCAGTAAAGAAGCATCAGCTAAAGGAAGTGTTGACTGTTTGACTAAACCTTCTCTTGAACAACACGACTCTCAGATTTTTGAAACCTCAAACATGCATAACAGTCCGGTCATGCTTTGTAAACAGCAGGAGGGTGGAGTCTTTTGTTGTCCCTTTGATTACTTTCAAAATTTATGTCAGGCTACTTCCAATAAGCTTGGTGGTGAGCTTACACTAATAAAGCAAATAACACGTCCAAGTATTTTGATTAAAATATGATAACTAGATTATTCTTTGGGACTTCTTCGCTTTCAAAAGAAAGCCCCAGCAATCAGATGCCTACTTTTCCATGCATGGTTGTGGATGCCACTATGTCAGAGTTTAGGGTAATATAAGTGGATCTGACAAACAGGCCTCTGTTCCACCAGCTTCTGTAACTAAATAATCCTTCATTGAGCATTTTTTTCATTGGTTGTCATTGGGAGTTGTTACAAGAAATTGAAATCTGATTTTAATAAAGTTGAACCATTACTTTGGAAGCACAGATTGTTGCTTACCCGTGAAGTAACTACAGTCATGGCAGCGGCATTCTAATTCGGTTTAGTCTGTATCCATAAAACTCTCTCACGCTCCCTCTTCTAATTTTTTATTTTTTTTAACTTTAGTGTTGTAATCACGATTCTCTACAGTCTGTTAGTTCATCCAGTTCTCTCTGTCAGGTCAATGCCCCTAAAGGCTAAAGGATTCCTCCACTGGCTCATCAATTTGCCTCCTCTGTGAAACACATATTTTTTTACTGACTCAGATCAGTTTTACGGCCCAGTAAGTTGTCACACATAAAGAATTTGATTTGGTGTTTTGGTGCATAATAGTAAACACTGACAAGTAGACAAATTTTTAAGAAGGCTAAAACACACAACGAGCAAATGCTGTAAGTCAATAGACAGAAAGTGTTACAAGGCAAATAAACTGATAAATAATGCTACAGCTGTCTAAAGTTTATAGGAAATGGTGTTCAATACAGACCACAAAAATATTAATATTGGATTAAAAACAATATTTGATTGTTTTTCCAAAAACTACCATCCTCATTTAATTATACAGAATGATCTTGACAACAGAGGCAGAAAAGTTCTTGACTTTTTATTAGTGTAGTCGCAAATGTGAAAAGAATTTTGAATGTGTACACTTAAGACTCCTGAGATATTGTTATATCTGCCAAACACACTTCTTCATCCTCAAATTCTACATGAAGTTAAAGGTAAAAAATTCGGTACATTATCCTCTTTTTCTTGTCAGGGTGCTGTAAGATGAGCAACCAGTGTTACAAACAATGGCATGATTTTACTGGAACATTTACTGCACTATTTTAGCGTGATATACTGTATGTAGTGAAAGTGCAGATTTAAAGCCATTTTAAAATGGTTGTCATTTTTGAAACAAGGCACTCGGAAGGAGGTTTTTAGGGAGCCCTCAGAATGCGATTATAGTAATTTTCCATTGAATTACTTTTGCATTATGTCACAATTGATCTTTCATTCCTCCGGATCCATATGAGCAGTCGGTGTTTTGGTCCAGGCCAGTTATAAAACACTTCTAGATAAGAGACACACGCAGATATGGAAAGGAAAGAAGACGTGACGCAGATTCGTTTAGTGCTCATTACTCCTTTTAAAAGGCCCGATGTCTGACACGAAAAATCCATTTGCTATGAGCACAGCTGCAGCTCTGCCTGGCAGTGACGGGTGAAGCTGTGGCTGGATATGGATAATGTTTGGACCTCGGCTGCTGCTGGTGTTCAGCTTATGAAGCTGCGTCCAACTCTTAGTATTTAAACCTGCAGTGTTACCAACACTCACCGCAGGAGTTCAGGATTACCTCAACAGGACACCACAGCCAGGACAACCATGACTGCATACACACATGCAGTCAGTGCTGCACCCATGAACAACAAATGTGTCACAGTCAGAGTCGTAGCACAGCCAAATCACAGTGATGGCTGCAGGACAACAGTGACAGCCATGTCATTCCAAGGCAGCTGTCCTATTTAGAATTGAAGTGCTCAGTGACAGAGTTGGTAGCCAGTTTATGATGCAGCCACAGCTGATGGTGGACAGATTCTTGGTGAAGAATACATAATAATGTATCATAATACAGCTCATTCTTTCTTTATGGGTTGGAGACGAGCAAACATTATTGCGAAGTAAATCAAAACTGTGATGTGATAATGCGAAACTTACTGATTGCCAAATGCAGATTGCTGGTACAGGCTTTCCACTGACCACACATATTCTGTGGCTTTTTCCCTTCTGTTGCACTTTCTACAAGTTATCATTTTTTAACCCATAAGAACCCATGGTGACCCCAGTGTAACAAGCACTTTGAGTGCCACAGTCTCTTCCTGTAAAGTTTTATGTCTGACCTTAACTCATTAAGTCCTTTAAGGAAAAATGGGTCTGTCTTCTTATGGGTTAAAATGTGGGAGGAATTTCTTCTATTCTATAGTAATGTCAAAGACTGAACTGTAGTTTTGGTGTTCTGAAGGATTGCTTCACATCATGTTATCTATTTTTCAGTCAAGCACTTTTTTTTTGAAGTCCTGTTTCTGTAGATGAATGGATAGCGATATAGTGTAGTTTTCCATTAAGCTGGAAATCCTCAAAGTGCCCAAAAATCTAAGCTGATACATCTTATCAAGCTAAAAACACTCCAGTCGCTTTATCACTTGGTCCAAGAGAGGAAACACAAACAGCAAGGACGTAAGAGAAGGGAGGTAGGATTCAGAAGAATGTTTTGCGATGTACAGATTCCTGAGATCACATGTAGCTGTAAGCAGCGGGCGCATGTGTGAAAGAGCTCTTTGTCTGCAGCCCAGGTTCTTGGGTTCAGCTAATCAAATGGATTAGAGATGGCTTTGAAAGTCCGCCCATTGGAACTGGCCATCCGCACAAAAAAACAAACACACTATAGTGGCTGCAGCCGTCCACTTTACACTAAGGTGCCTGTTTGTGTTTGTGCGGGAACATATGTGTGTCTGCATACCAGTGCAGTGGACTGTATGAGCCTTTGTGTTCTCGTCCTTGTGTGTGCGAGCTGCAAACGTGGGTCCGTGTGTGCACATGTCCGATCTTATGAGAGCAAATAAAGCAAACATGTCCTTCAAAATGCTGATCAGCAGCTGTGCGACTCCTTTTCATGAGAAAGAAGTTAGTACTCGCTGATAATTCCTCTGTTCTTTTTCTGATTTGACACACAAACCCCATGTATTGACTGTATAAGTTTCTGGCATTTTAATAAGACCCAGATCCCATTATTCTCAGTCTGTTTTGATGCTTTCAAGTGTATCTGTTTGTATTATGATGTCAGACCTCATCAGCGGTTATGATGCACGGCTACAGTAAATGACGTAGAATGATATGTTGCAGGATGTTTTTCAGAAAGCACCTATTTCACAGTGATTTGTTTATGTCTGAAACAAATTAAGCACATCATATTCATGTGCGTCAGAAAGCTGGATGGGAATGCCTGTTAAGCTGCTTCCCCAGCCTGTGTCCTTCTCATCATTTTAAGAATCTCAATACTATCAGTCCGACAGTGGATGTCAAGTGTTTGGACTTTAATCTCAGGACTTGGGCATCTGTGCCTGATCTTGATCTGTTCAACAAGATGACTGATCATATTAATTCTACTGTCCATCATATCCGCTATTGCACAACCTTGTGTCTCTCCAGCACCTTCTTTCCTCCGCCATTGTTGGAGCCCGGAGGACATCATGCCAGAATGTTACAGTGCAGTAGCCATGCCTGCTTCTCCCGTCATCATCCATCTCCATCCCTCTGCCCTCGTGACTGACTGTTTACATCACGTCACGTCCAGACAGTCATTCAAGCTTTACCGCGACCTGGAATCATTAGCTGCACCTGATCCCATTCCCACGCTCAACATTTCAGCCTCCTTTTTCAGTTTACACGAGCGGCTCCAAAATGTTTGCACTACGTCAAGTATCGGTTTCATTAATCATTCTGATTCTTTTTAGAGTAGGTTGGATCTGTTTAAAAAAAGAGACTTCATTCATCCTAATCCCGAGTGAGGTTCATGCCTGACAGTATTAAACAAGATTTTAAATTTATGTAGCGAGACCTTCCAATAGGTGTGCTTCTTCCCGCCCACAGCAATAAAATACACTTTGACATTACAACACATTTCTGTGATTGATATATCAATCCTCTCTGAACTGCAGTGCAACCTGAAACCCTCAGGCAACAGGGAGAAAAATGTGCTTTATCAACTTCTTCTTTTGGCTTTTTCATGTTCTAAAGATTTTATTGTTAAATTCTGTCGTATTTTAATTCTTACAGTAATCTAATTTATTTTAATATAGTCTTATATTATTTTACTCTCACATTTACTGTTGATCATGATTCAGTTTTGAAAAATCATACGCAAATTAAGCATTTAAGATATTATTGTTATTACTATTTGTTTTGCTTTGGGGAGGTTTCTTTTTTGGAAAACCTGCAAAAAGTCTGGGATGGTGACTAAAACTCCGCGTGAACCAAAAGGTCAGAGCATGACAGGACAAGGGCTGTGGCTTATCAGTGAGGATACAGACTTGTTACACTACTCCTGATTCTCAGGCTTGATTACTCAGCTCTCCCAAAAACCTGGGAAACACTAGGACTTTCCACTCCATCTACTTCACGTGCATGCGCGTGTGTGTTTGTATTTTCCTTCCACTGTGTCGAGGAGTTTCCACTGAGTGTTTGCTTAAGAGAAGAAAAGGTCAAATAGTGCTGGACTCATCTTACACTCGTGTTTCAGTCATGGTACCACAGATGTCTTTGTCTCTTCCATGAAACTGTTGTGTTTTTATGGCTTGGACACCCACAAGTGTGCATGTATACAGGCACATGATCAGCTAACTGCCTGGAAGTGATAAACTCGGGAGGCCCCATGTGACGCAGAGAATGAGGGAAAACAAGCTTCTACATCCAAGAGATGGACTGATCAAGATCACACAGACAGAGACAAATGGCTCACTGGGAGGTGACACGCTGGACTCTGTTTACCAGCACTCACAAGCTGAATAAAATGGACATATATGCATGAAAGAGAGCACGTGTTCAGCTGTGTTATTCAATAAGTGAAACACAAAGTCCTTTTGTCATCACCACCAATGAGAGTTGCAAAATTTTCTGTCTTTACATTGTGTGTGTGGGGTTTTTTTCACTTGAAAAAGCAACTGACTACTGTGTCTGTGTCTAATCAACCACAATGTTGATGCTCTGGGCTTTTTGCGCAATGCGATGAGTTATGGTTGATTGCAACTCACTGTGTTTTCTGTTTTTTTCCCCCCTTGTTTATTTCCAGTATATGATGCAAGATTGCCATAATAAAACCCAGCAGGCACCACAGTTTTCACATGCATGTTCTCACTTTCACTTTCTCTCCCTCTCTCCCTATTGTTGCATTAGGAAATGTAAACGTGTCACCCTGTGTGTATCTCTGCTATACAGATATGGATATTTCTTTTTTCTTCTTCTTTTTTGTGTGTGGAAGATTTATCTACACAGCTTTCTGATCAACCTGTCGGAATGCAGAGAGCAAAGTCATAGCTCACAAGATCCCAACTGGATACAAAACCGATGTCCTGGATCTGCGCCCTTGTTTGACCACAGCGACCTTTCTGGCAATCATGTTTATCCTCTGGAAGAAAACTGTAATGCTTTGTGATTATGTAAAGTTTTGTTTCAAGGAGAGAAAGCAATCAGAGAGGAGAGGAGAGGACTTTTAAACGTGATCAAAGCACAAGAAAATGAGTAAATATTGCATGTCTAAAGGCGTCTAATTTGGAACATGTCTCTCACTGTGTCCAGATGCTTGCGATGACAAATTAACTAAATTTTACATTGAAGATATGGCATCTGGTGTGTCCTTGTTCAGCTGTGTCCTCTTTCAGGCAGTAATGATGTTGGATCACTTAAGCTCCCGTTTTTGGCTTAAATGGTCTCTTCAGCATCAAGAGAGATACTACGCCAATTATTCTAACAGACACACATTGCGGAGGTACAACCGAGTAATGGAGCACAGTCGCACAAGCGGTAGAAAGAGGTGAAGCAGTCAGACAGCTCTCAATGAACATGTAAAACCAGACGGAGACACAACAGTACTCATGGACATGACTCATACGAAGCTCATCTACAAGCACACACACTTGTGCGCTTTATGACAGGTACTGGTGGGCTTTGGGGGCCTTTTGAGCCGCCAGATGGTACAATGTGCTGTAAGTGAGGTAATCTGTAAAGGTGTCGGGAGACATTCTGTGGGTTAGAATCCAAATTGAGAGCAATGAAGTATTAGAAAATCTGTCACTCTTGAGCCAATTCTGCCTGAATTCTCCATGGATTCCTCAGAGCTTCATATCCTTGTCTCGTTCATCTCATGCTGCATTGTCTCCCTTTGTTTTCGTTCCACACAGGAAGACGGAGCCAAAGTCTTCAGTTACTGCCGGCTTTGTCCTCAGTCGCTGCTATCAAAGATGTCACTAATCCAGTGGATGTTCTGAACTGTGCCTCTTCTGTTATTCAACCAATTAAACCAAGAAATCTCTTCCCCATCTCCCTGGATCGTGGTCCTGGTGGCTCCTTGTTGGGCCCAGCTGGCATGGCTGAAGGCACCAGGACAGCTGGGATCCTTGACCACCCGGATTACAGCAACTGACTCATCATCATCATCATCATCAGCCCATCAAGACAAGGAGTTTTCCACTTCAAACCCAGTGGAAATCTCTCCAATTTCCCAGCCATCACGCCAATCGTTGTTTCATAGTTGGACGTAAAACAGAACTTTTCTTAAATCCTTGGCTTTCTATAAGTACTTCCTCCACTAAACGAGTGGTTTGGATATATATGGCTGATTTGACTCTTAAACCTCATACCTAGCCATTAAAAGCTGAGAGAAGTGTCCGTCTTGATATCCAGTATGAAAATGTTTAGACTGAGAGCAGGTTTTGGCATGCAGACAAGGCATCCTCAGTGGATATGGTTCCCTCGCCGGCCAGTGTGATCAGAGTGGCGGTGGATCTGAGAGTTAAGAACAGGAAAAGGCTTTCAGCAGCAACACACCACTCCAAATCTGAGAAGCACATGGCATGAAAAAAGGTCATCTGTCGACCCTGATGGCTTCGAAAAGTCTAAGCTGGGATGTAGCGCCGTCCCAGTTAACTGTCTGTGTATGAGTTGTGTTCATATAAAGAAAGTGTTAAATCAAACTCTGGAACTGGAAATCTGTCAAACTAATGATTTTCGGGTTCTCAGTTACAGGAATGACAGGAGTGCTACAAACAACCCTACAATATCTGTCACCCGGTTTCCAAGAATTAGTTGAAAAAGTAATTTCATCAAGGAAGAAGAGCCTTTTCAGTTCAGTGGAATTCGATTTTAATTCTATAGTGCCAGTTCACAACATAAATTATCTCAGGGAACTTCAGAGCGAGATCAAGACCTTACAAAAACTGACCATAGAGACAAATGTCCTTGTTTGTCACCGATAAATTATTTTGTGCTATGCATCTTAGGGGTGAAAAATAATTAAGTATTGTTTTAATTTACAATCACTAATTAGCAACTTTTTAGGCCTGTAGTGCAAGTTTGAGCAGAAACTGAAATGCATTTAAACCACCTTACCTGTTTGATCTCTCTGTAGTCAATGCTTCTTTTGCTGCTTTGCTGACTACAGAACAGTACTGTGACAAATGTGAAAATGTCAATTGCTATCCTTTATTATTTGTGCATAAAGAAATTAAAGTGAGAAACGGTATTCGCTCTCTGTGGAAGTTTTTATTGCTTTAATTGCTTTTCAGCATTGTTTCATGGCACATTTAATTTGACTTTTTGACAAGAATCTACAAAAAAATCTTTTATGTCAAAGGAAAAACAGATTATGTGGTAGTATGCTAGTAAATTAAAAAAATAAATAATGAATACTATGAAAAGTAAAATGTACGATTGCATAAGTAGTCGCACAGTGCACAGTGGACTGATGGTTAGCGCTTTCACCTTGCAGCTAGAAGATCTGTCCCGGCCTTCCCAGGATCTTTCTGCATGGAGTTTGCATGTTGTCCCTCTGCATGCGTGGGTTTTATCCATGGACATCATCCGTGCAGTGAATGTGTCTCAAGTGATTGTAATATAAAGTCGCCTGTATCTGCAAGGTCTACTTACCGGCGAATCAATACTCCATCTATAGCTGGACCTGCTACAACTACACATTGAAGACAAAAGAACTGTCTAGGCAAAGGTTATTGAAAAGCATAATTCAGTGGATGGATACAAGAAAATTTCCAAGTCACCGAAGATCCCTTGTGTGCAGTTAAGCCCATCATTAGGAAATGGAAGGAATATGGCAAATGCACAAATCTGTCGAGAGGAGGCCAAACGCAAAAACTGAGTGAATGAGAGCAAGAAAGAGACAAGTAAGGGAGGCCAACAAAACACCCATGACTCCTCTGAAGGAGTTACAAGCATCAGTGGCTGAAATTTGAGATGGTGTTCGTATAAAAACTGTTGTCTGTTCATCACCACTCAAAGCTTTATGGAAGAGTGGTAAAGAGAAAGCCACAGTTTTTGAAAATTGTATTCAGGCTCAACTACAGTTTGCCAGAAGCACATGAAGTCAACTGGAAGAAGATAAGCTTTTCGGCCTTCAGACTACACTCTTTGGTGGACATCAAACACTGCACATCATCACAAACACACCATCCCCACCATGAAGCACGGTGGTGGCAGCATCATATTGTAGGGATGTTTCTCAGCAGCTGTCCGTGGAGGGCTTGTACAGGTAGAGAGTAAAGTGAATGCAGCAAAGTATGGAGAAATCCTGAAGAACAACTTGATGGGGTCTGCAAGAGATCTGCGACTTGGGCCAAGATTTGTTGAAATGGTTTAAAAATACCAAGACCTCAATCCACTTGGGAATTTGTGGCTGGATGTGAAAAGGGTTGTTTACACACAACCTAGAAGAATGGGGTAAAATTGCAGTGTCCAGATGTGCAAGGCTGATTGAAACCTAACCACACAGGCTCAATGCTGTAACTGTGGCTAAAGGTACTACTACTAAATACTGACTTGAAGGGGGTGTACACTTGCAGGGCATTTTATATTTTTAAATAATGGACATAACTTTGTAGAAATCTGCTTTCACTTGGATGTGAAAGAGTCTTTTTGTGTAAATTCTTGTCAGAAAATCCAAATTATATTGACAATTATTTAATGTCTGAAAGCAATGAAAAGGGAAACCTTCCAAGGGGGATGAATTCTTTTGATAGGCAGTGTATGTTTATGGTGTCCTCCGTGAATGCACCCTTTGAATGAACCTTGTGTGTACTGCAGCCTTCCCATTATGTGACGATTCAGACTTGAACATTCCCATCATGTATGTTGTTACTGCTGCAGAACGTCCTTAATTATCCATTGACTGAAACACACAGGCGTCCTGTACACTGAACAGCAACAACAATGTGAAATGGTGTCAGCGACCATAGAGGCAGCAATAGGTCCACTGTGACATGAAGAAAACAAGACTGTGTGGAGATATTTCATATTTTGACTTGAATGAATGGAGACAAGTTACAGATAGTAAACCCCAATATGCAAACACAATTCACAATCACACATGGGCAGAGGGCACAGATGAACTGACCCCGGGCCCCTGCTTGGCATGGCTAGGGGCCTCCTTGTGCAGACTAACAGACTCCTGTCTTTGTTGCGACAGCCCAACAGCAAGGGTCTGAATGTTGACCCTTTGTGCTAATGGTAAACACCAGCCAAATGCCAAACAAACAAAAGCAAAACAAGCAAAGAGCTTCCATGCTATGTCTGTAATGAACCACTTTTACTCCATCTGTCTCTCTCTTTCTCCTTCACTCCATCTTCTCGTGTCCCCTGGAAAGCCTCAGCGGTTAGTGTGCTAATTTAACATCGGAACATGAAGTGAGAGGCCAGCACGAGCAGCAACCCAGAGTTCATTCAGATGTCTGATGGAAATGCAGCCCTGCTTTATTTACATATTCATTCAGGATCATTTGGCTCAAAACCATTCGATTCCTTGTCCGTGCTGGGTTCCGTTCACTTTTCCCCTCCATTTATTGTATTTCTGAGAGCTTTGGGAAGGACTTGAACTTGAACCCATGTCTGTACTTTTTGCCCATTTATACCCTCTCAGGGCTCCCATGCACACATTTATACACAAAAGTACAGGAGCATAATTTTACACAGTCATAGTGATGAATGTGTGGTTCTATGAGCGCCAGCACAGCTGCTATGGTGGTTAATCATCCATGGCTTTGCCTTCCATCCGTGCTCTCTCTTCCACTCTCCCTTTTATACACACGCACGCATGCACTCACGCATGCACGCACACACACACACACACACACACACACACACACACACACACACACACACACATACTATGTTTTTCTATCATTGTGGGGACATACCATTGACTCCCATTCATATCTAACCCCTAACCCTAACCTTAACCAAACCCTAACCCTAAAGAAATGTTTTTGCACTTTTACTTTTTTCAGTAACAACAACATGGCCAAAAAAACACTGTTTAAACTTGTGGGGCCCGGAATGAGGTCCCCACAAGTGACATAGTTTTCGGTTTTCCTACAGTTGTGGGGACATTTGGTCCCCACAATGTAGCAAAAGCTAAAACACACACACACACACACACACACACACACACACACACACACACACACACACACACACACACACACACACACACACACACACACACACAATTAATCCAGTGCCAGTGTAACTAAGCCAAATCCTGGTTATGAGGTAGTCTGTGGCAGAACTCCATTAGTTTTGGCCCAAACAGGGCCACTTTGTTCCAGCCTTGACCAGCAGCCCTGGTTCACAAACCTCTGGTTCTGTAAACAGGCTAATGCCTTGTGGATTTGCACTGATTGACTAGAGTAACCACACTCTCTCTACATTCCACAGTCCGTCTGTAACCGAGACTAATCCTGTAAGCCCTAATAGATATTATCACTTTCTTCTGAAAACCACACACTATTTAATTAAACCCGGCTGCTCTGATCCTGCAGCCAAATCGTGGTGTGTTTAAGAGCAGTACACGTCCGTTTGCAAGGATGAACCTCAGAGTGTTAGCCGAGTAATTTTAATGAAAACTGAATAACATTGTGTGATGTACTGTTACTCTCTGGTTCTCAGTTTCTCAGGCTGTTGTTATCCATTCAGAACTTTTAACCAGCGCTTGTCTTTCTCCCTTCCAGTGTTTGCCTTCGGATGACTACGCCTGCTGTTTTAGAGTTCTGCTTTTCATTGGCTTTATGAGAACTGTAAATTCCTGAGTGTGTTCTGTCTCACAGTGGACTCCATCCAGTTTTTCCTTTACTCCACCGAATACTGCCTCCCTCGACTTAACTGACTGGCATGCACTTGGCCTGGCGCACCTTTTGCGCTTTCTGTTTGGCTTGTGAAAACTTGGACTACTAATTACGAGGTGATAATTACTGCGTACAGCTGATGAAGGGTGTGGGGAATGATGCAGGGCTCCCTTGCTGCTCATTTCCCTCAGAAGGTGCTTGGCTTAATGAACTCAGAAAGGCATAGTGTGTTTAACAGACACAAAAGAAAGAAAACGAAAACACATTTGAGTATCATTTATTAATATTTTATTCTTTTCTTTTCCCAGTAGTGTGTTTTTCAGCCCTCAAAATATGTTTCATGCAGAAAAAAAAGGATTAAAGATTTCCCTAATGAAAGGGAGAGCTGCAGAAAAAGACAGAATCTACGATTGCTTTCTTTTGATCATTGTTTTTGGAACAGGATGAGCCTCTCACAGGAGTAACATCCTGAGTGAAAAAGAATGAGTTCGCAAGTTTGTCTGTAAGTTTATGTTTTCTGTGCGAGTATCTGCATGTGTTCGTGCCCTGCGTGCTTTAGCACGTGAGCAGAAGAGATGGAAAGACTCAGAGCCAGACATGGTGACTGAGAAAACGGAATAATATAGTGAGGTAGAGTGTGGGTTTGCGATACGCTGGCCGAAAGAGGCTCTTTAGACATCTGTTAATGATTTTGCAGATGTGTGTTGGGGACAGAGAGGGGCAAGTTTCACTGTAACAACAGAAGCTGCATTGTGCTTTGTCTAATTTAGGTGCATTACATTCTGTTTTGTGACGCAGGAGTGCCAAGTGTTGGCTCTCACTACTTCCTGAATGGTTACAATCACGCAGGATGAAATGTCACGACACTAATGTCAGTGTATGAGGTAGTATGTGTACATAAACATTGTTTATTGAACACACGACTATGCAGGCACACACACACACACACACACACACACACACACACACACACACACACACACACACACACACACACACACACACACAGCTAAAAAGTAATCCCTTATATCGTGGTAATGCCAGTAATGCCTCAGGTATGTCCTGTAACCCTTTGAAATTGTTGCTGCAGCTTCTGGCTATTAGAAATGAGTCAAAGGTCAGTGCTGAAGTCTCTTAACAAGAGAATATAACATTTGAACTTCTGTAATTTGAAAATCTACAGCAGACGTTAGGACATATTAGACTTGTAAAAAGGTTTGACCTTTGCTGAAGGATCTAAGACAAAGCTGCGTAACTCTGGGTGGGTTTTGGTTTGAAAAAGATCCCTTGGAGGAACAGGCAGCAAATGGCATTCTCCTATCAATGAACTGAAATCAGCCCCTCTCTTCACCATATGATCCAGAGAGGAGGAGAAGGGGAATGAATGAATGAAAGAGGTATAAAAAGAGTGGGGTGGAAGGTGAAAGAATGTCATAGACAGGGATAGTAGTGGGAGGGGATGAGGGGCTTTGGAGAGCAACGGAACTGAGCGGTTGACGGGTTGAAGGGTTTGGGTCTGATAGCTCGATGTGCATCACTGATCCCACTCCGCTCTCAGCCCATACACACTCGCCCCCCTATTCTAACTCCGGCATTCAGAAGTACTTTCCCACTGGGAAGGTCAAAGCCCCATTAAGAGAGTATTTTGTTGCTATTTTGTATTTGTTGTGGGGAAAGTGAGTGGAAAGGGCATCCTGGTAATTCAAAGAATTTGCTTCTGCAGCCCTTCTTTCTACCAGTTCAGACTCCGCTAGTTCCCAATTGGGTTGTCCCAGCTCCCACACAGGCAGGCTTTGATACTTGTCTAGACAGGGACAGTTTGTGTGTTCATATGAAACAAACTAATTTACCAGCATGTATTACGTCACAGATATTTCTATAAAAATCAAAATTTTCTATCCTGAAATCAAAAAAATGAGTTGTGTCTGTGTACACATGCACGTTTGCTGCCATGTGCATACATATAGCATGTGCTGATTTTATGCTCTTATGTTTATTGGCACAGGTGCATGCTGCAGTAGTCCTTGACTTTGAACATGCCAGATCAGGAAGTCAGGAGAAATAGGAGGGGCTTTGATGAAAGAGAAGTTGAAGACCAGTGAAAGGTGGCAGTGAAACTTTTGCTTACACCAGATGGAATCTACAGGTGGTTTGAGTATCCATGCTTGAGCCTTAAATATCACAGTAAAAAGTTAAACATAAATGTATGACTGCAGACAGTTCTGTTAACATTTATGGAGAACAATTTCTTCACAGCTTTCACCACTGCAGGCCTGACTTGTGTCCCGTCCTGTCCACAGTCATTAGTGTGTCTAATGATGTTTTTGTGGGACAGTAGTTCTGCAGTTTGACCCCCACACTGTGAAACCTCCTAATTGTGGTTACATTGTGAAGGTTAACAGATGCTGCAATTAGACTCTTATGGGGTTTAGGCTGACGAAAAACTGGGCTGTTTTGGTTTGGGGGTTTTTTGGGGTCCAGATTGAAAATCTCCCGACTGTTTGAAAAGCGCAGTCAGTATGCATAGGTCAGCAATCAAAATCACATAACGGTCTTTCAGATTCTGTTTTCCCTCCAAAATGTCAGTATTTATAGCACCCTGCGTGGCTGTGTTCTTCATAAATGTAGAAATGGAGCTTGGAACCTCTCGGGTAGATCTGCTGCAGCATTTTGACTGGCACCAGGAAGTGATTGGGTGCGACACAGGAAGCCACTATTTTAGTGTTTGGTTTGCACAGAATAGCACTGTTTGAATTAGAGGACAAAAATACATCATCTTTCAAGGACTAGAGTGAGGAAATGCTGAACAATTAAACTGTAGATTAGCCATTTTTTTCACCGAGTGTCTGATACTGAATTGCATACTCATGCATGCGGCCCCTTGTGTGTTGGATTGTTTGGCTGTAATTAAACCGTATCTCTGTTTGTTTCAGGGTGCAGATCTAAGGATAACATCCACCAGATTAGAACTACTTTGACTGCAATCTGTGCAAATCCTGCAACGCTTGTTAGCCTGTGGTGGACATAAACAAGAATACTGGTACTTAAGCCACATCATTCACTGGAAAACAATGATGTCATGCCCGAGAGCTACTATTTGGGTTTTTTATTCACTTCTTTGCTTTCCCCAGCACCCCACTGGAGGCTCTGCATGGTGGTTTCTTTGTGGTGAAGTTTAACATAGCAATGGCTGCTGGCACCGGCCAGTGCGGCCTCTGCTGGGTTTCCTGGTTTTCTTTTATACCTAATTGCTCACCACATATGTGACAAATGACGCCAGATGCCACAATGGAGAGAAATCCAGCTCTCTCAGATTTATGAGCTCCAGAGAAACAGTTGGCCTTATTTATAGAAGGCTTTTTACTAGACCTGGCCCCAGGGAGTGGAGAACGGCTGGACCAAGTGCCAATGCAGACTGTGGCACGTGTGATCCATTAAGCATGCTGGGATAATTCAGCCAGGTATGTGGAGCAGCAGGTTGTCCTGAGTGGCTGTGAGTGTAAATAGAGAGGAGAAATAAATCCCTACACTTAGAAATTATAGCATTTTAGTAAAAAAATGAGCAGTGGTTCTGACAAAAATATTATGCATTTGCGCATTAGTAATTTTATCAAACAGCTGGGTGTTTGTACATGCCTAATATTTAGTCATTATATCTGTAGATGCAGGCTTAAATTTGTAATGTATGACAAGGACACAGCTATGCAGATGTAGAAAGGGGTTTACTGGGATTGCTTAATGAGGCACTGAAATAGAACTGAATCCTCATTACACAAGCATTTAATTTACAATAAACATCTATAAATGAACATAAGTGTATTTATTTGAGCATATTTTGCGACAACAGATTTGAGCTTTCTCCACATTTAAATGTTAAAAAAAAATCTGCTTTTCCTGATATGATGCTTTCATATGTATGAGACACAAAAGACTGCAGTGTAACAAATAAGTTTCTGTGTCATGCATGTTCCTTAATTACACATCAAGGGGTTTTTTTCCCCCCTTTTTGGTCTCTTCCCACTATTGCAGACTGCTTGCTCATAGGGAATCCAAAAGCAACTTTGGATCGTTGGGTTCTCTGCCCTGTTTAAAAGTCGTAAGGTCTGCACCATATGATGTTAAGCACTGTGAGATTACATATGTTATGAATTTCTGCTCTATAAATAAACTGAACTGAGTAGTCGTTGGATTATCACAGTCAACAAGTGGGAAGCCTGAGTAAATGCTGCTAGAATCCACAGAAAGAAGATAACGCGCAATCACAACAAACCGTGTCTGATTCTATCTCAGAGGCTGGTGAAAACCCGCAGCTGAGTCCAGCTTTTGAGCTGAATGTCAGTGTGTTTGATGCTGCTCCTCTGACTCCTCAGTCCTGTCTAAGCGCCCTCAGGTATGCAGACCAGGGGTTCTTGGCATCCACAGCTCTAGGCTGCTGCCCAGATGAGCCCTACTTTACTACATGTCTGCTGTGCTCAGCTCACAGGAAATTAGGGAAGAAGAAAGCTCGGCTTAAACTCAAGAGCACAATTTGACCATTTTAGTGTTTTACTGTATATGAGTTTCCTCCAGTTCAAGCTAAATGACAGATGAAGTGTTGCGGTTTTGCGCTCATTTTCCACTTACTTGTCCACTGAAGTGATGACTTGCGGCACACAAAACAAACACGCTCAGCCTTGCATTTTTCCTCTGAACACTAAAAAAGTCATTAATGAAAATCACGAATGCCACTGGCGGCAGGCCGCTGTCTTTCTGCTTAGCAATATTTGCATGTGTGTGTTCTGGGAGTGTTGCGTGGGTGGTGACGGTCAAAGAAGACAAAACAGATTATGAGTGGTGCCAATTCCACCGGAGTGATAAAAGCCTTCATCACGCTCCGAGATCACAGCACAGTAAATGGTCCCTCTCGGCCTGCAGCTCCTGCCAAATGCTCTTCTGTTCTTCCTTCTTTTTCTCTTTGTCAGTGGTGTTTATAAATCATAAACTCAACACACAGGCAGGAGAAGCAGGACTGCTGAGCTCTATGAACACGTATTCATTTTTCTCCCTGAGCGCTTACACGTGGAAGTAACAAATTCACTCTCCTGGAAGTTTCCGAAAGGAGCACAACCTTTCAAACTGAAAAGCATCTAATGCCCAGAGCATTAGAAGTGGTGAGAATAGTGCATCTATTTCATTAATTAGCAACCTGCATTTTCTCTTTAATCTGAGTTTTAACAAGCATCAAAATACTAAAATCTTAATGATAGTATTTGGGGGCCAAATCTCAAAACAGTGTTCACACAGCGTTTACAATTTGATGACTAACATTATTAACTATGTGCAGTGACTGATGCTGAAAAAGGGGAATCTTGTAGTCTTAAAGGTTTCCTTTGTTTTTCTCCCTTAATAAGCACTTGTTTGCATTTTCTTTAGTTGTTACTGAAATTCTAAGTTGGGAGGTGTTGATTTTATTTATTGCTTTGCAATTTTGCTGTTTTTTAAGACTGCAACTATGATTAAGGGCTCTGCAAATGAATCCAGCTGGACACAAATAATGGGCGACGGTATGAGAAGATTTTCAGAAATCCCACTGCAGCAATTCACGGTCCGTATGGCTTTTGGGTGGAACTTGTTCAATAAGAAATGTTTTTTTCGTTTAGCTTTTTTCCTTCCAAAATCAAACAAAACAAACTCCAAGCAGCAGTTGGAGGTGTTCTGTCAAAAGTTTTAAAAATGTCAAATGCACTAATTAGTACTAGTATGCCAACAAACTAAACTAGGATTGGCATTCAATTCAATTCCGTTTTATTTATGTAACAATAATTCAAAACGTAAGCCGTTTTCAGGCCCTTAACATGAGGTAAGTTTGCATCATAAATCACCTTAAGAGCCTTAAAAGCCTTAAATGTACTGTATAAATCAATGTGCTACATGAATAACAATGACTTAATTTAACATAGTAAGGTGAAGAACTTATGATATTTTATGGAGAGAAACTCTACAAATCCAAATGATTCCCTGTGAGGAAGCTCTTTGGCAACAGTTGGAAGAAAAAATTCCCCTTAACATGGTTGAAGCCACCTGCAAAGCCAGACAGAACCAGCCTCAGGGAGGGCAGATATCTGCATCAGCTGGTTGGAGTGAGGGTAGAGGGGAGAGAGAAGAGAAAACACTTGGGAATTCTGTGAGACAAGTGGCCATAAATCAGAAGCCTGTAACTCCAGAGCCAAAGATGCCTACAGAAAGGACAAAATACAACCTACAGGCGAGAGAAGACACAAAGGTTATGGCATGCAATAATTGTATATAAATGCATGAAGAAAGTAAGACAGACCAGCTGTCTGCACCTATACAGCATAACTAAAGGATGTTTCAGGGTCACCTTAGTAAGTCCTGACCAGCAAAAAGGTAGACTAGAAAAGGTAAGTTTTAAGCCTAATCTTAAAAGTAGAATGAATGTCTGCCTCCCAAACCTCAACTGGGAGCTGGTTCCACACTCAAAAAAGGAAGCTGACAGTTAAATGCTCTGCCTTCCCACTGCCTCTGGAACCACAAGTAAACCTGCAATGTGGAAGCAAAGTGCTCTATTAGGATTACATTGTACAGCAAAATCTTTAGGATATGATGGAGTTTGCTCTTTGAAGGCTGTGTATGTGAGGAGAAGGATTTTAAATTCTGTTCTGGATTTTGCAGGGAGTCAATGAAGACAAGCGAACATGATCTCTTTTACTATTTCCTTTCAGTGATCTTTCTGCAGTATTTTGCATCAACTGGAGGCTTTACAGAGTGTTGTTGGTTGAGAGTTTGAGTGAAAAAGGTAATAGTGGTTGCCAGCATAAACACTGTCATTGTGAGCATGTTAGCATGTCATTAGCCTTTAGTTTAAAGCAATGCTGGGCCTAAATACAGCCTCACAGCTAGCTTGGCTGTCGACTCTTTGTCTTTTTAACTTTAGGTTTTCTGTTGTATGTTTTAACTTTGAGAGGCTCATTGTGCTTTAATCTCTCATTTAATCTTACTGACATTCTCTTATTCTCTGCACTGTGAGACTATTTACCATTAACCCTTTTATTTTCAGCCTGAAAGTAAGTGGGTGGGTGTTTGGAGTTTTGTTGCTCTTGAGTGACACTCCAAAGGGCTTTGTCGGTTCAAGCCTTTTTACACAGACAGGCCAGGAAAAAAACAATTGGCACCAGTCAGTGGTGCTGTGGAAAAGCGAAAGCTTATTGTGACTCCTGGTGCATGGTCTCATTGTAAAGAGTGGTTTTGGACTCTGTCCGAGTGCTTGAGAGGGTGGTGACACCGGCACCGATCACAGTTAACACGCCACAGAATCAGCTTAGAAAGGGAGCCAAGCCTTGCGGCTGGAGAGCTGCATTGGTCGGCCTCAAGAATTAAATTCCTTCATTATGATGTGGTGATGAAGGAGGAAAAGGGGGTTGGTGGAGTCGGAAGGCATGTAAAGAACAGAGAGATTACAGACAGTGTAATCTGTGTGCTGGTGAAGGTGGGGGAGAGGTATGGCACTCAAGAATGAGACTTGACAAGGTTTTCTGCAGACGGATGAGTGATATTCAAGGATATGGGCGAGGAAAGGCAGTGATGGCTTTAGTATTTTGAGTTTACGACCCTTTTAAGTGTTGACCTCACGTGAACCATTAACAACCCCCCAGTGTATGTGTGTGTGTGTGTGTGTGAGAAAAACACACACACACATAGGCCAATTCACTAAATGAGGGCACACACAAACACATATATCTTCACAGAACGTTGTAAGACTGACTGGCCCATTTCTGTTGTTTTCTCCCCCACAAGCCACAGGAAAGAGAACGAACACAATAACACAAGGCTGCTATTGTTTACTCCGGCCTCTACCGCAGATAAGGAAAGGACAACAGGAGCAGTTATCAGTAGAAAACAACTAAAACCATTCGATTGATTTATGTCGTTTTTAGTGCAATAACTCAGTCAAAGTGACTTGAACTGACTTTAGCACTTCTCATACCATAGCCTGCTATAAAAATAAAATAGAAGAAAATAAAAGAATGGGCAAGGTTGCTTCCACCTCATCACCCACTTAAGCCACAACAGCAGACCCTAAACCCACTGACCTTTAGTGGGCCAAATACTGTAGAACGCTCTTTCAAGTCTCTCCAAATAACAATAATCCTTCTTTATCATGTGTCTTTTTTTTTTGCTGTTGGAGAGATTTCAGAGGGAGTGGGGGAAAAAAGTTTGTGTCTTTACACATGTGGAGAAAGTTATGTCCGTTCACACACCCTGCAGTGCTATCATAAGACACACCGGCCTGCTGTAGTAGCTTCTCTGTGAAAACACACAACCTGTACAGTGCATACCAGCCTGAGCCGTGGATACTGGCTGACCGAGATTCAATAATATTTAGCCACACAATATACTCACACTCAGCAATTTGCTTGTGTTGGAACGGTGAGAACTCAGCATTTTATGAAGTGACTAATCAACTATTATTTTGTTGAAATTGTAAGCAAGATTAATTCTGGATAATAATGTTAGTGTATAGTAAGGAATGGGAACAAAAGTAGTAAAAGTTTGCTTATTTGCTAAGTTTTATCAATTATCATTACTTAAAATACACATTTTTATCTTTTCAGACTAAATAAAGAAACTTCTTCTGTGCTTCATTTTTACTTTATCTACTAAAAAGGTTTGAACAGGTGGGAGTTGACATCACTTTTTGCTGCGAAAAATAAAGTCTTAACATACAGAAGGGGTCTCTGTTCAATAAATCAACGACACATTAATGACTGTGACTTCATTGTAAAGTTTCTGTCACTCATCTAGACTTATCGTCATTGCGAGTTTGGTAAAAAAAAAAAAAGCGCTTCATACAGCTGCATACAGGGCATGCCTTGTGCTGCAATAATGTGGAGTGTTTTCCTTCTGCCAACTCTGGCTAAGCTTAAATGATGTGCATGTGTGTATGTGTGAATGCATGAGTCCATGTGTGCCTCTTTATGTCTCCTACTGCGTGCACGTGTCTGTGTTTGTGCATGGCGGTTGCCGGTGTGTGTGTGTGTGTGTGTGTGTGTGTGTGTGTGTGTGTGTGTGTGTGTGTGTGTGTGTGTGTGTGTGTGTGTGTGTGTGTGTGTGTGTGTGTGTGTGTGCATGCCCATCACTCAGCCCTCAGCTGGGAAAACCTTTAGGATTGCGTCACATGCAGAGAAAAGAGCGGCCCTGGCCAGTAAACCAGTCTTTAATTGCTTTGCAACTGAGAACACATTGCCGGGGAAACAAGGGGCTCATTGTGAGTGTGTGTTCATCTCAACACACCTCATATTTTCTGCAGACCACTGACCCCCACCAGCATTTACAATAAAACACAAAGCCAGCAATTAAAGTACTAAGTTTTTGCATGCACGTTCACATGCAGACATTCTTTAACGTGTGTGTCTGCGCTTCTACGGGATGTTCCAACAGTAGGTCAAGATGACGTGTGTGTGCAGAGTAGGGTAGAGTAGCCAAAAATGGTAAATGGTCCATATTTATGTAGCGCTTTACTATACCTGCAAGGTACCCAAAGCGCTTTACAAGATACATCACATTCACCCATTCACACACACATTCATCCTCTGGAGCTTCTCTTCACATCGTCTTCTACCTGGACTGGTTTGGTCAGAAGCATGTGCAACAAACATCTGAAAAACTGCACTTTAACATCATTTATCACTTTAACATTTTCTACTTTTAAGAGACAATTGAAGACTCAATTGTTCAGATCTGACTCCACTTTAGGGGTAGAATAAGTCAGGTGGTCCAAAACCCAGCACTTATTTAGCGCTGACAAAGTTGGGAAAAAAAAAAAGGAAGGGTAGGGGGGTGTTGGCAATTCTTCACACTCAAAGCACTTTAGCACTTACTACAGGTTTTTCCTTATGTCTGAATTCTTGCTTGTGTTGTATGTCGCTTTGGACAAAAGCGTCTGCTAAATGAAATTGTAGAATTGTAGAACATCAATGAATGACACTGAAGTTTAATCTCTACATAAATGAGACTGAGTCTGGATGTGCTGCTCTGTCATTAACTCCTAAGTGTAGGGAAAGTTCAAGCAAAAGAGGACAGTTCAGATAAAACTTGAGAATGAGCTAATTTTGAACAAACATCTCAGACTTTCTGAGCTTCACCACCTCTAGCAAGATATTTTAACAACAAGCAACTCAACAGATCCAGAAGTTGGAGAGAGTTAGCTTTAGCTGAGCCAAAGAACATGTGGGACGCTAACCTAGCAAACATTTCAGACTTTTCTCTGTGAATTCTGAGAAATAATTTCCTATTTAATGACAGAGCTACACATCTGAACTCAGTCTCATTAAAACAGACTCTAATTCAGTATCATCCATCCATATTAAAGTGCAGTTACCCAAAATGTTTGCTGCATGAGCTCCAACAAAACCTGTCCAGGTAGAAGGCCACTTTGACAAACAGGAAGTGGAAGATTCCAAGCTGGTTTATAGAAGGGGGAACCGGACTGTACTAAGTGTGGTCAAGTATAGAGAAGTGTTTTGTGGGTTTTTAAGGCTGATAATAATTATTGTTAGTGAGACATTTGGAGGAGATATTCATTTGTAGTAAATGAAAGTATTTGTAATGTATGTCTCTTTTCCTTTGACTTGTTATTTCTATGATGGCATTTTTTCAGACCAAAGGCTATACTATGATGTTTTCTCAGAGACATACTATGCTACTCTGTGTATTCTGGTCCTGGGCCGCTGCACTCCTCCTCTGTTATTTTCTGGATTGTACTCAGCTGCATGTCTTCGTCCACCCGGCCTCCATTGACTCGTCCCGCCTGCCGTCTCTGGAGCTGAAGCTGGACTGGATCAGACTAAAGTACAGTCCAATCACGATGCCAGCTGCCTCTCAAAAGGCTCCTTCATCTGGTGGTACTTCTTCTGAGGGGAAGCTGAGCTTCAGCAGAACTTTGGAGATGTGTTCCAGTGGTTGGTGCCTGTGTGGGGAGATAGAGAGGGACCTTTGAATTGTTCAGAAAGGAAAACAAGGAACCCATTGGTAGTTTTAGTTCAGGGTGCTACTGCGGTGTGTTTTGGGGTTTTAAGAGGTGAACAGGAAGAGGGTTTTTTGTATTGATGATCTTTTACTTTGTTCCTTGTTGGAATGCCCATCAATGTCAACGTAAAGTTTACTTTTAGTTCTGCTTATTTATCTTTATTTTACTAACACCCATTTGCTTTTAACCCCTTCACATGTTGTGTTGTTGTAAACTTACTCTTTCAAATAAATACTTGTCTAACCCTCTGGAAGTGTTTGGACTGTTTTTGTGTTGCTCCTCACCTACTTCAGACAGCCGGGACATAACAACGTTTTGTGGACCAAAGGCTAAACTATGATGTTTTTTTTGGATGACCTGCTATACTATCGGCTTTTTTAATTGACATATTACTATGACGTTTTTTTTTTTTAGTTTTTTTGTTGTTATTTTTAGCAACATATAAGAATTTCAGCAGTTTTAAAAATTACTATACTTTTACTTGTGCAATGAAATGTTATTCTATGGTGTTTTTAGACCACGTATTATACTCTGTTTTCTTGAATGACATACTATTTTGACAACATACTGCACTATGACATTTTTTGAACCACATATCATACATGACAATTTTAGACAACATCCTATCATTTTGCGCTTTTTGAGCAACATAATAATCTATGTTTTTTTTTTTTTTGCCGACATGCTATACTATGAACTACAGACCATACTATGTTATTCTTGAAAGGTATACTATACTTTAACATTTTCTGAACTACATCCTACACTATGGCGTTACACACAGAGTGCTTTGGTTACATGTTGATTTATAATCTAGATTTTTTCTGTTTTGTTTTGTTGACAGGATTACCACAGACTTGACCATGAACACCGTTGACACCCACCTGAGGAAGACGCTGCTTGGTCGTGGTCTTTCTGGTCCTGCTCCAGAACGCCTACATCAACTACGTCTTCTTTTGAAGAGGCCCTCAGATGCTGCAATCTCTGACCTTAAGGAGGAACTGCTACTTTCACTCTGTAACTAGACGGTTATTGTAAAGACCCAGCTCCTGGCGGCTTTGAGTAAAAACTAACATCCATCAAAACGGAACTACAGACAGTTAAATCTGAGCTGTCAGTCAGTATTTCAAACATCAAGTCCAACCCAGGTGCCCTAAAGCACGCTGTGGGTGAAACGGAAGCTTCAGTCTCTGGTATCTATGGAGTGAACAGGGACTGTCTGAAAACTGCAAAACTGCAACTGCAGACACAATAACTTCGCTCTGATAGACTGTAGTGTCACCAGAATCACTGCAGCCTTCAACTGTCTTCTGTTGACATCAATGTTATTCCTGCAACTTGAAAGAAAGCTACTTTAGATAAAACTGGGCTTGTAGCACATTGTCTACCTTACAGTGATGATAAAGAGGCATTGTTTATGTTTTGACAACCTATATCTAATGAGTTACTGATGCCAGAAGTCCAAATCTGTGAATATCTTTCCAACTTTACTGAACTATGGCCCTGAGGAGCCATGGTGGGCATCCTTTATTTTCATTTCTGAAAGGTGGCAACCCTATCTACGACTCCAACAGCTATTTATACTACTATTGCTGCTTGTACTTTCAGTATTACTATTACTGCTTGTACAGCTATACTACAGCTGCTATTAATCGTCTGGTATTTGGTTGTCAAGCTGCTAGCTCCCGTTAGTGTTTTACTAGTGGCTAACTAGTTAGCTCTCATAAACTGGAAGCTCTCAAGATTTAATCATGAAAAAAGAGCCAAAAACTATTCTTACCTATGAAAAGTCATTCCAAGTTTCCTTGTCTCAATCGTATGGCGTAGTGTGCAACTGTATGCAGCACAGTGAGACGGCATACTTGTTGTTTCCGTTTTTATGCCATCTACATCCATGGAATGCTCTGAAACTTTGCCCACATTAGCTTAGCCTCGCCGTAGCACACAGCTCAAAGACGTGTGTCCCAGCTACCAATTCACATCTATGGTCCTATCTACTGATTCATATCTATGCTCACTTGTCTAGTCTGATGAAGTCTCGATGATGACATTTCAGGAGTACGTGAGGACGCAAGTAGGGACAGCTACGGTACTGAGAAACGGCCACAGTTTTCTTACTGCAAAGGTAAAGCTGCTCGTCTTCTCGTCGGGCATCAGGAAACTTCTTCAAAGCTTCTTCAAATCCAAACGAAATACAATCAAAAGTTGGCAGCCCTGGGTGACCTATCAAGCCTGATGTCACGCTTCACTTCGCCCGTGTTAGTCAACAGAAGACAAAAGACAGAGATATCCATGCTAATGCTATGCTAATGTTTTTGGAC
This sequence comes from Acanthochromis polyacanthus, assembly GCF_021347895.1. Lineage (NCBI taxonomy): Eukaryota > Metazoa > Chordata > Actinopteri > Pomacentridae > Acanthochromis > Acanthochromis polyacanthus. The sequence goes on from NC_067118.1 coordinate 33,369,074, forward strand.
ACCGAAGCAAGATGAAATGTCTCGAAAATGCCTCCGTTTTTTCATTCCTTGTCTGCTATGTGTGAAGAGTTTGTGCTGCTATGCCACTAATGTGACTGCAGGGCGACGTCTTGTGAAACGGAGTCATGTGATTATTGTTGCTTCGTCTGATTGGTGAAACACAGTCGTGGTAGATCCACTGGGGCCATCTCTCCGCAAAATAAAGCACAGCTAATGTGGTAAATAAAAAAAAGCAACAGTGGAGAGTAGCCCAGTGTAATGGAGTAAGAGTAGCGTTTCTTCTTCACAAATCTAAGTAAAAGTAAAGTAAAAAGTATGGCAGAGAAAAACTACTCTCAAGTGCGTTTTTTCAAAAAGTTACTTAATTAAATGTAACTCGTTACTACCCACCTCTGCGTGTGCCATCACATTTAGCACACCGGGGATTAATGGAAAGTCAGTTTGCTCACAGGAGGATGTACAATGTTTAGCTTCTGTGTTTCTCCCCGAAAGCTGCTCATGATGTGGCATTAGAAACAAATGATATTGAAATGCACGTGTGTATGTGTGTGTATGTGTCTCATGATAGATCTGGGCTGGGTGGCGGTGGTGGTCTGGCTATGATGTAAACCAGATGTGGGCTGGATGCAGACTATCGTACCCACTGGAGGCAGAATGAACCTCTATGCATGTGTGTGTACGTTGGTGCATGCAGAGCGCCAGCATTGATTACAAATCCAATGTAATTTTGCGTTGCACCGACCACATTTGGCAGAGCGTGGCTGCTGTGCTTGCTGGAATGAGCTCATGCTTCATATGCCTGATCCATAAATCACACGGACTTCATATAGCCACTGCTGTCCCAGAGCTCAGCAGTTGGAGAATACTGATATCATTCTGGTTATTTAAAACTGTCAGAAAAACTATATGAGTACATGGTGATTGTGTTTAACCTGTAGACCTCTACATCTGCATGTGTTGCTTTCAGTTGTTCTAAAGATTAAGATGATATAGAAATAAGGAGATGTATTTTTAAACTGGAGAAATGGTTCTGAAGTATTCCAAATAATTTCATAGTCAGACCAACTGTTAAGAATAAACTGAAATTTTTTTTGTGAATCAACGAAATCTAATCAACCAGTTTGCTGTGGACAGATGCACTGTGTTCATCGGTTGAGCCATTTTGATAACACAGACAGTGGTGTGTTCAGTGAAGTATGTAACTGTGACACTTCAATTTCCGATCTCATCGAGTTGACATCTCGTCTCTGAGTTATATTTTCGGAATGCAGCGTTGGGGGAGAAAGAAAACATTCATTCAAAAGGTCATATGTTTTTCAGTGATTGAAGAAAATGACATTAATAAAGTGGTGAAGTAGAAAAACAGGAGAGGTCAGCCAGCCAAATCACATGGAACAGATTTACCATATTTATCATGTCATATTATCATGTATACAGCATCTGTTTAGTGGAAGTATTGCTGTTTTTTTTAGTCTATATGCTCTGAGCTCATTGCTTTCTGTAAGAACACACCAAGTCAATCTTCTTTGGGCCTTTGAGCTACTGGGCAATGAATGATGAAAAAAATGCATAAAATTAATATGTGCAACTCAAATCTAGACAAGATGCACCAGCTATAGAGCAGTATAGTCTCTTCCTTACAGTCTTTACCATTGTAATTCAGCAGATGCCCGTCAGTACGTGGAAACTGGCTTCAGGTTAGCAATGACCAAATGGTATAGTAGGAGGAGCAAAATCGAAAAAGACGTATCCGAACTAAATGTGACTTAAGAGCAGGCTGTTGCATGAAAGCAATGCTCCTGACATTCTCTAATACTTGGCTGCAGATGGAGTATGTGGAGAAAATTTACACGTATGAGTAGAAAGATCTATGAAGTTTCCATGAACCCGATATTACATGGAAATATTTACGTGAAATTGCTGTATGTAGCAGTTATGTCTATACTGTGAACTACCAATATGCAGTATTAGTAAACTCAAAAGCGAGCTGATTGCTACCCACAAAAACATCGTGGGTATATTTACCCATGATCAATTTAGCCTACAAGCATAAATATTAGCAATCACGTCTCACCACTTCAGAAATAAGCAGCATGAAAGAATTACAATGGATCATGAGGGACCTGTCAAACAACATCCTAAAGAAAAATGACCGCAGCTACTACCAGGGACAGACAGAATGAAAAATGGCCTGGACTTCTGGCTCAGAGCTGCACCTCATTCAGTTTTATTTTCTTTCGTGGGAATGCACGGTTATTCAAAAAGTCCTCTAATATGGATTTATTTACAAATGACTCCAATGCAAATAACTGTGAATACCAAGATCAGATATTTACAACCAGGGGACCACTGCTTTGTTGACAAGTAAAATCTGTTGGAGAGCAGTTAATACTCCTGGAAAAATGTTGCCAACAGCAAAAAGTTTTAAAATATCTCTTTTGCCATGAAAAGTGATGCGTTAACGAGTAATCGGTTGACACTGCACAATATGCAACAGATGAGAGGAGTCAGAGGATGCAGACTGCAGAGAAGATGGTACAAAATTAGTGTAATTCTACCAGAGCAGTGGCAGTGTTTTCAAACTGGCAGCAGAAGTGGCGGGCAATTTGTATTGCCTCATCACCCTTTTTGTAGTCACAACACACACGAGAGGGAAGAAAGTAAAAACAAACTTAAAGAAGTAACAATAAAATGAGTGTGGCTGCTGGTCTGGTCACATTTCTAATATGAACAATGTTCAGAAACAATCTATCATCCAAAGAATTTTGCTCATATTGCATCTCATGCGATTTTACATCTTTATGTCCATCTCTGGAAGTTGGGGTAGCGGATGGGCGTGGAGCAAGTCAGCGTTTCATACAAGATAGTAGAGTTTATTGCATGTGTCAAAGACATGCAATAAAACTTGCATTTTTATGAACTGTCATTTTTTTAAAATAGCTGTTATTTGTGCGGGGTTTCTTTGTTTGTCTTTTGGACATTCTTGTCTGGCAGTATGGTTGGTGTGAAAAGCAGTGCATGAACTTTAAATTAACTCGAAGCACACTGAGTCGTTGCCCAGTGTCACAGACTAAACTCAAGTGTTCAAACAAAGAGCTACAGACATTAGCAGACAATGACGGTCTTTCTCATCTCTCCCTGATGAAACCTCCAGGAAGTTTCATCTTCAGCTCACACTGGCATTCTGTTTCAGCAGCAACAGTTGTCACATTCTCACAGTCAAGATGCTGCAGCCAGTCACAGTCTCAATGAGGTGCAACTCTGTTTTGTACTCTAAAGGCCTTTTCTCTGTGTGTGTGTGTGCCCCATTCAGCCCCTTCCTCTCTTATTTGAAGACCTAGACTGACAGTAAATACTGGTGCATACCTGACATGGAGTGACAGTGACATTAGGAAAAGTTTTGGGATGTTGTGGATGCAAAGAGAAGAGGAAAAAGTTAGTGTTGTGCATTCATGTGCACACTCTGAAATGCCAGTCCATTCCCACACCTACATCTTTATGAGTTCATATCCTCCTGGTCCTATAGTGGAAAAATAAGCTGTTTCCATCTCAGGAAGGCCCTTTGAACCCTGTGAAAACACTGGGTTTGTTCCCCTTATTTGAGGGCCTTTAATGGCTCACTTCACAATGGCTGCTTTTTAGTGTATTATAAAAAAAGAAAAGCACACTCGCACATTTGGCAGCTCTTGGAAAAGCAACCTGTTGTTTTAAGTTCCAAACACACTTAAGCCTTATTTAATCCTAAAGACTAAAGAAGCTACAATTAAGTTAACCTGCTTTGCTAGGATTGTGCGGATGTGGTTTAATCAGATTTTATTTATAGTGATCAAATTGTAATTAAATTCTGATTCTGATTGGTGCACAAACTGTGGCAAACTGAAGAGAAGACCATGAAACAAACAAAAATATAGAAATCCCACCCTAAAAAAGTTCTGTTTTGCAGAAACTAGTAAGAACGCATAAAAGAAGATGAATGAGGAAACAGAAAATATGTTTTAAGAGCCTTTCAGTTGAAATCAAACTTACCCTGTTTTTTATGCAGTTTTTTATGTCATACTGAACTCCCTGTAGAGATCATTTTTACATGCACTCCATGTAAAATCTTGCCATTCCCAAACCAATGCAGAATACTTCCTCTCTCTTTGGTAGGAAACCACCAGTGGGTCTTTAGTGCCTGTGGAGTGGAGAGAGTGGGTAATTTATCACCGTCTATCTTGAACTGTGGTAGATGGAGGCCTGATTTTATTGCTGGTGTCACATGTTAACGAGCACATTTTATGGTGGAAATGATGGAGGGTCACACCACCTAGGAATTAACACACCAAGAGGCTTAATAGCATGTAAATTTCTTGTGGAAGAAGTTTTGTTTTGGGTGGTTGGAAATAATGCACTTAAACTTTGCTTATCCATGCCCTACAACTGAATTGTTTTTTTGTATGGCATAAGTTTAGGTTTTGTGTGCACATGTGCAACCTGACAACTCCCTCAGCTTGGGAAATGGGAAATAAACGACAGTCTTCAGTTCTTTATGAAGATTGGATTGCTTCCCAGGTCACTACTGTAAGAAAGGATCGAGTGTCTTCATTGCTAAGCAGCTGATGTCACCAAATTGGAATCCATCCATTTTCTCTACTTCTTCCTCACTGTGTCTAAATCCAATAAAATTGTGTCCTGTAAGAATCCTGGAGAAGACTGATAGCAAACGATGGGGATGGTTCATGGGGGGGTTAGGGCCATGAAACTAATGAGCGGTGTCCTATTTCGCTAAAGAGGATTCATTAACTGTGTCTCTAATCATTGCAGAACTGTTCACATGTAGTGATACTTCCTTTCAGCCAGTGAAGTCTTAAGAGAAATACTGGGCACAGGCTGCTTGTCACTTGGAACAGGATACGTTATCCTGAGTCCAAACCTTGTAAAAATGCACATTGTGCGGTGTAATATCACTGACTTGTATTCAGTATAAAGTCCACAGTTTTTTATCAGCCAGTGCTCAAGAGGCTGCAGACTTTCAACAAGCTGCACAGATTTCTTCTCAGATTTCCATTCGGGGTATGAAATCAGTCAAGGGGAGCAGATAAGGATGCTTATCTAAAACTGCTCACAGATGGAGCCCAGTCCAGGATTGGCAGAATAATCATCTAATCTATGTGAAAAGCAAGGTTATTAAAAGAAGAAGAGAACAAATGTAATACATCCAGACTCTAAAGACTTGCAGTCAGCAAATACGGTTTTGGTTCAGTAATTATTAATCAAGCAGAAAATTCTGTTTTTGGCTCATACCGACTACACTGTTAGTATTCCATTATCACAGAATTTACATTCTTCAGTCTGTTTTTTTCATTTGACATTTATTGGTTTAATTGTTTGTAGTAATCACTGTGATTTTGTCTGATGTTGTACATTATTATGAACTCCCAAACTGAAAGTCACATTCATGGATATTTCTCACTTTCCCCTGACATCTGGACGATGTGCTGGGACAGACATCTGTTTAAAATTGTGCCAGTCATTTCTGTGAAAAATGGTATTTCCGCGCAGAGCTGTCTGCCAGAATGGACAAAGATTTAGAATGGTTTCCTTTTCACTGTCTCAATGCTTTTTGTGAGGTGACAAGTTTCTGGAGTGGTGAGATGAATCTTCAGCAGGAAGCAAAACACTTCAGCTTCACAAACTGTAGATCTTTGAATCTGTGCAGCACAAACAGACAAAGAAGAAAATTGCTACAAAGTACGCATGACTGCACATTTAAGTACAGTACATACCATAGGATAGAACGAAAGAATGTAAAGAACCATAAGTCAAAAATGTGTTTCAAGGGTTTTGCTCATCTACTTATCAACAAGAGCCCACATTGTCTGTTGGATTCACCATCTCAGTGGCTGCTGGAGTGCTGTTATGTCTGGAATATATTTAGGAACCCTTCCACTTATGTGATGCGTCTTGTTGCATACTGTGAAACTGAGTGTTTTTCTTTCACATTGACCTGTAAATGAAGTGTAAATAGAGCAGGGTAAATGGTGCGTAGTCCTCATCCAGGTGAGAAGGAATTAGCAAACCAACCATCCAAACAAAGAGGTCAATTCTGACACCTGTCTCTTCCTCCAAGTCTTTCTTCTTGAGTTTCTGTGGCTTTGAAAATCAGTCGCACACTCTTTTAAATTTTACTACCCATCTAATCCTTTTTATGATAACATGAGAACATAGAAAAACTTAAAACTGAGATCTAGCCAGTGGATATTTTAGCTGCCAGAATTTAGAACAGCAAAATGTTTGTGATTCAGAAGTAGCTATGGCCAGCGCTGCAAGGTCTGAAAGTGGTCAATGAGTTCCTGCACCGACTACTGAGAATGCTTTGAGGAACTTTGTAGTGTGTTATGTTAATCTTCTTTGTCCCTTGTGGAACATAAAGCCACAACCATCTCCCAAGCTTATTACCTATTCTTGGCAAGTATCTGCCCAAGTTAGGTTGATCTTGGATAGCTTTTCTGTCACAATTCCGTGCCAAGTCATTTTCACTTCTCTAGACTTTTTGATGGAACTAAGTACCAACACCAGAAATGTCCCTCAAAAGTTATTCCACAATACTGTAATTGGGCTTTTTTTTGCTGCTAGTTTGATTTTGGTTTCTTTTAAAAGTGTGTCTGGGACAAGTCGAGGAAAGACATTAAAAAATTGTAACATTTCAGCCTCCAAACCGAGGAAAGCCATTCATTAACAGCAGTAGTCTCCCTTGTAGTAAAGATTTATAGAAGTCTCTTGGGACTCAACAAACATTCATTCATACACCGATCAAACACTGACGCCCGCTTATTATAGAAACTGAACTGATTTCCCAGGGAAAACCCACTGAAAGACACAAGAGGCAGTTATGCATGAATTCAAGAACCACATGGAAGTGCAGCAAGACATAAGCAGGGGGTCGGGGTGTGGATCACAACCGAAGCTGTGGTCAGGATATTTAATGACTGACCGCAGTGAGGCAAGGAGGAGGTCCATTGTGTCCAGACTTGCAGCGTCTTTGCTGGCTGCAGCCTCAGCCACGCACATGGCACCACACACTGGGGCAATGCTTTGATGTACAGCTACTCCCAGAGCAGATGGAGAGAGAAAAGAAGAGGGTAAAGGAATAAAAAAAACCTTTAAGGGGATTCAACAGACAGAAACAAGAGACAAAAAGACCAGAGAGAAGACTGGGAGAGGATGATGAAAAGCTTTAAAACAAACTGAAATGAAAGAGTTTGATTTAAAGCTGTGTCTTTATATGGAAGTTTTTATTTATGTGCAATAGAAAGAGAAAAGGAGAATGATTCATCAATGGTTTCTAGCAGTCAGTCCCCCTCCCTCCCTTGCGCAGGGCAGCCAGGCTGGAGTTGGGGTGGGATATGCAAATACAGGCTGTCTGTCCGCCTGCCCCTTCAGAGGCAGCAGAGCAGCACGCTGCTTCTTGCACACACACCCCTCACTAATGCAGAGTGCAGATTACTTGGAGGGTCGAGCCTCGTCAGTAGGTCCCATATGCGCTTGCAAGTGTGTGTATGGAGCTGAAACTTTCTTAGAGACACACTCACTTCCCTCCTTCTTTCCTCTATCCTACTCTCCTCTCTCTGCTTTCCCCTCCTCCAGCACACCTTTGTGTTGTTTTCCTTGTCCTCTTCCTCTCCCCTTCCCTCTCCAACCACACTAGTTTTTCCTCGGCTTCTGTCCTGTGTGCTCAGATTTTGGTTAGGGTGCAAGCTGAGGGTGTGTAGGACAAGATGCTGCTGATGCTACAGCTGTTTGGGCTCCATGTCTCCTTCAGGGCCCACTGAAGAAAACAAGACTTCACGTGTCCTGAGGAACATCATAACACACAGAGGAACCTAAGACTACCTTTTTTCTTTTCTTTTCCTCACCAAACAGTTGCATTTTTGAAGACTCTGGAATTAAGTGAGATCTTTAAGACTTAGAAAAACAAAGGAAAAACAATGCGGACCAAACGGTGTCAACTTCTTGCACAGTTCTTTCTCTTAGGAGTGTTGATCTCTGTGGTGGACAGTAAAGGAACTTTCTATGGAGGCCATGTCAACCCTTTCTATGGAAGCAGATACAACCTCTACAAGGCTGGACTCAACCCTCACTATTCTCCAAACAAACCCATGACCCGTCACAAGTAAGTGTTCCATTTAGGACATTTTGCTTCTCTTTCCAAGGTGCACAGTATTGATTTCCAAAAGCATTCCAAGTAGCTAAAGTGCAAGCAGGACCCACCTCATACTGTAATCCCCCTGAGGAACCCGTGTCACCAACGAGTTGCAGAAATATGGTTTTAGTTAGGGGAATCGGCTTGGTAACAGATCCTTGAATTGACGCTCTGTTTCTGTCTCACTGAAAATCAGCCCTTTTCTGTGGTTCACACCTAAAACCATCTGTGGCTGGGGATAAACATTTTACAGCAACAATGACACGCCGCATAACGAAAACAATGGCCTCATTATGGTCTTTATGGAGCAGCGAGGGGGGTGCTAAGTTGATGACAAGGGTATTGATCCCTAGCAGTCGCTGTGTGTGGTAGGAGTTTGGGGGGGGGGGCTCAATTAGAGGCAAGACTTACAGTACAGCTGGGTACCCGCTGCCAGATGGGAGTGGCACAACTACGCTTCAATCAGCACTAAAGCAACAATCATCTCTGCTGATATTGTACTGAGATTATTATTGAAAACTTATTTTTTCTGCTTTACTCTCACACAAAGAGGTGAGGAGTTTTTGATCAGTGATAGGTGATGTAATAAAACGTAACTGCACATGCATTCTCAGGAAGTCAAAGCACATACGCACACACACACACAAAAATAACAATGAGCTATGCATGATATTGAAAGTTGTGAAGTTGGGACATGAAACAGAGCCTTGTGGATATATTTCCATGGTTGATGTGCAGCCTGGAGAGCCCTTTTGGTTTTTTATTCCCTTTACCTCCTCCCCTTCTCTTTTGCTTGGCTTCCCATGAGAGCTGTTATGTCTTTGGACAGCTCCCCAGCTACCTGCTGCTTCACTCAAACTACCACAGAAGACTGCTGATTGCCCAGCCCCGCTCAGCCTGACATGTACGCTCACCTCTGCCGAGCAGAATGTTCAGCATCCCTCGCCCTGAATGCAACGCCCACATTCAGTCTCCACCTTCAACTTTCTCATCTAACAGTATAATATAGTCCATCCTTCTCCTTACCTTCATTTCCAGTTACCACATTGTCGTATGTTAACATACGTCCCACTGGTTGTTCTAACACAAAATGACCACACGCAACCTTTTTTATCAGTCATGGTCAATGCTGAGGTAACTACCTGCCAAAAAATAGTCGATCCTATTACATTATTTTCAGTACTTAGGCGTGCTTTGGAAAATGTACCTTTAAACAGCCATATTCCATATACCACAAATTCTTTTTTTTAAATACTTTTTGAACACTTGTAGACAACATTGGTGGCAACTTTACCACTTTTCTCCCCAAAAATATTGTAAAGTTGTAGTGAAGCTTCAGGGTTCACACACCCTTCAACTATATATAAATGCTTTATATATAACTAGTGACTACAGTCAGCTAAGAATACAGATGTATAAATATGACAGCATCAGAGTCACTGTGAGCTGAATTTTAACCTCCAAACTGTTGAACATTACTGGGAGTGGCAACTGTGATGCAATTATTGACTTTCAAATTCCATTCTAGCGCTACTCAACGCTGAATAAGGCCAGTGAAAGTCTGCTCAGTACTTTTCTGTGTACAATGCATCTTATTTCCCTGGCATACTTTCAATGCCACAGAATCCTGGCGCCATATGACCATGGCAGCCATTTACTTTTTCACACTTTTCCAGGACTGAATTAACCAGATGTTAAAAACTGCTCTGTTTATAGTCGCTGATCTGTAATGTTGGGTAATTGCTTGTTGCTGGTAGCTGGTGATATTCCTCCATCTGTGTCTGTGAGGCCAACTGTAGTGTTTACGCAAGAGCTGCTGACCCATCTTGGACACAGCAGGCCCAGGGGACGTGTCAGAGTCAGACCACCACCACAGATACATGAGCTCAGTTGTTGTCAGCCCGACTGGTCAGTGGAAATAAGACACTTAAAAATAACACATGTGATGTGACGTATGCATGAAAGTGTGTGCCCCAGTGTACGCACACATGAATGGGTGTGTGTCTATTTACAGTTTATGCGTTTTGTGAGGAATTTCACTCCTGTGCTTTTACAGCTTGTAAATGCTAACCTTTGTTTCTTACCGACTCCGCCGTCACAAAACGTGTTGGTTTTTAGGGAGATATTTTAAAAAATTCTCAGCTGTTGGAGCACCACAGACTTTTTTTCTTCACGTTAAATTATAATCTATGTTTTGGCAGCAAAGCAAATGATTTGATTTCACAGCCATTCCGCTCTTTCAATGAAATGACTCGCTGCTGTGAGAAAATATATGGGCCTTTAGTCACTGACTGTGACATCTTAGACAGTTACAATACTGTACCTGTCACAGCTTAATTGCATAGAAGCTCATTTCTGTCATGGGTGAAAATGTGGCTTTGGGGTTTCACATTCCTTGAAGTTTTGTTCAGGGCTTTGACAAATAGTTCTAGGTATTTGGATTTCAAAATTTCAGAATACTTACATCTTTGATTACACATATTCTTCAAGACTAAACTGGTTGAAATGATTCAAGAAGCCACACTCATTTGTCCAATGATTCTACAGGAAAACATTTTCATGCTACCTCCATTGCGTCTCCCAGCATCTCTCAAAATAGAAAAATCATAATTCAAAATATACTCTTTGCCGGGAAATGGGTGCTACATAAATCAATTAGGATTCAGATGCCACATATCTTCACGGATCAGATTAGAGACATATTTAAGGGCTTTTCTGTGATGTATGAGACAGAGATCAGGGGGGAAAGGTCAGCGACTTGGCAGAGGTTAAAGGTTATGGGTTGCTGTTGTAAGTTTGCATTGAGTGTCCAGTGAAGGACAAGAATGGAGCCGGTCTCCTGCTAAGGGTCACAGGCGGTAAACTCCCAAACTCCCTAACTACATTGAGCTCTTTATCAGACCCACTGCTTCCTGCAAAAATGGCTTAATGTACCACACAGAGAGCCAGAATTTATCCCTTTGATAAGCTATTGTAATGCAATATTACAAGTAAGGTAGGGTAATAATTATTTTTTATGGGTATTGTTAAGAGCATCATGAAGTAACAGAGTGTTTGGTCCAAATGTCCAAATGAATGACTCTTGGCAAAGATTGTTAAAGGAATTCTTCAGTGTCTGATAGTTGCTTTCTTGCAGAGAGTTTGCTGTAAGATTAAGACCACAGTCATATCTGTCCGTTGAATAGGCCAGTCAGAAATTGATTAGCTTTGCATTTTTTTTGGAGAGGGACATTTTGCATTTATTGGACAATTGCAGCACAGATAGACAAAAAATGTGGGAAAGAGAGCAAAGGAATGCAGGTCTGGTCGGCTGGGAGTCGTGCTGCGGACTTGGATGCTGGGAGCATTTTCGACCAAGCGGTATGTGCCTTAATCATTTAGCCACTGGGTCACCACTAGCATTAAAATTACATATAATGAGCTCTGGAAAGGTTGTTAGCCAGATTTGCTTTAAATGTCATGGGACAAAGTTAACAGTCCTGTCTTATCTATTTGCAGTCTTTATGCTGTGCTAAGCAAATCAAAGTTTTATGCTGTGCTAAGTGAAGCTGCATCTTATGTACAGATGAGCATGGTATCAATCTTCTAATCAAAATCTGGAAAAATGTAAGTGTACTTTACAAAATGTCTCCTTTGCAATTCAGTTTGCACATTTGAAAATTTGTCTCATGCAAAACACCACGTTGATGTCATTTCCAATAAAGTTTTAAATCATCCATCTTTATTTTTTGCACTCTGAGTTGCATTCAGCGCTGTCTGCCCATATGGTGCAGTGAGTCCAACACTAAATTTGCATGAAAACTCTTATATTTGAAAAGCACAGAGAGTTTATTCAAAGATTATGTGCTTTGGGAAATGCCTGAGGACAAGTAAAGTGCTTACACTACAGACAAGCACAACAAAAATATAACAGTGCAATATAGCAACTCGTGTGAGTTCATGTTGCTTTAAAATTTGAACAACTGAAGGTTATCTGTAAATAATAGGAGACAACTAAAGCTGCCTATACCCACGTGATATCAAAGCCAGAACAGCAATTAAAGTTCTTAACCAAAAATTAAGCACACACGTCTTTCTTGGAGCTCTAATAACCAGAGCTGGCTTGGAGCTGACCTTGTCTCTGAATGACAGAGTGATCCCCTCGGTATTAGAGCTGGGAGTATCACATCTTTCTTTTAACCCAAATCATTAGCCACAAGAGCAGCCTCAGTCAACCCTGATCCACGGGGCCCTCAAGACCTGCCAGCTGGCTAGAAATAGGCATCATTAAAAGCTATGTATGAAAAGAGATGGGCCCTGGAGGAGACTTGTTAGCCTATAGACACGGTAGTTAAAACTCCTATTAAAGATTGCATGGTTTTCTATCTGGCCTGCTCGAGTCATAAATCTGTCAGAGCCGACAGCAGTGGGCTGGGTTCAAACAGTCAGGAACCCCTGCAGGTGAGAGTGTGGTTAGTAATGAGGAAGGTGAGCCCTTCGGTGCCACAGTGTCAAAACAAGCGAGTCAGTGGAGGAAAAAGTGGCTGAGTAGGGGGCCAGACATGTCAGGGGAATGATGAGGCAACACAGAGGGGCTTCATGGAAAATGGAAAGAAAAAAACAAAGAAAAAAGACAATATTAGAAACACAGACAAGAGCTAGACTGGTATGCTTAGATAATTAAACAGAGATTACCTGCAGTTTTCATATTTTAAAGAAAAAAAATGAAAGGAAAGCTTATGAGAAGAAAGGGCATTGAAAGGTGAGTTGTTTTGGGTCCAGCAGAGGGTGGAGGTGTAGCAGCAATAACATTTGCTGAAAACCTTCCACATGAGAATCTGAGATGGGAATTCTGCTTTCCCCCTGGGAGGCTGTGAAGTGATTTAGGAACTGTAATGCTATACTGGAAATATTTACTGTGGGACCGGGCTAGCAGTCAAAAAATGCCATGCTCCAGTGACAGAAAAAAGACAATATTTTAGAGGTAGTAGAGCGAGGGAAATGGTAAGTGTGGCTTTGCTGTCATGGCAAAAAGAGGTGAAGACTATTTTGATGTTGATTTGGAAAGGATCAGAGTCAGGTGAGGCTGGGAGGCGCACAGCAGAGTGTGATACAAACATCAAGAATCTGTCGGATCTGTTGGGATTGGGTGGTTCACAGAGGGTGTGGATCAACTGGAGACATTGTTTCATATTTTGGGAGTTATCTTGATTTATTTATTAGATTTTTTGGGACACGAATTGTAAGTTTCTTGTAACTCGTAAACAGAAAGCTTTACAGTGAAACATGTAAAATACAGTTTATAGCATATGTGGTACGTTGTGCAGGAAGGTATTCATCTGACCAAAACTGTCATTTCCATTTCCCTGTGCACTAATATTAGCATAAAAGCAGACTAAACTTGGTGAACAGTATTCCTGCTGAACAACAATGGGTTAGCATTTCCATTGTGACCATGATGGTGTGTTAAAATTTGCTTTAAGCTAAAAGTACCCATAGATATACAGTTTACATGCCTCATTGGGCTTGTGAGATGCATCTGTATAGCCACATTCTTGCAAGTTTAAATGGTATAAACAGCCAGGATTGTCTGCTTTTTTTGTGTGTTCTAATGAAGACACTATCAAAACCAGGCCCGGACTGTCAATCGGGAGAAGCGGGACTTTTTCCGGTGGCCTGCCTCCTTATTGGCCTGCCTGGACAGGCCAGCCACGGACTGGCAGGCCAATGAAAAAAAGTTGATCGGCTTTTTGGCAGACAGGCCAGAGACAGCAAGACAGCAGCGCTAGAAGCCTTACAGAGTACACGCCCACCCTCCTGTCACTCACACAAAGCAAGCGCTCTGAGCTCTCAATCAGAAGGATAGGGATTGGTCAAAGTGACATTTTTTAGAAGAAACGTGCCATGATTGGTTAGTTGCTTTATGGCCCGCCCCTTCATAGCGAGAACGGGGAAGCATGCGCTGCAGAGCGGTGATATGAGAGTGAGGGGAGAGAGTGGAAGGAGTGAAGATTATGGAGCACCCTACTGTATGGAGCTGTCGTTATGGTTGTGTTTAATAGACTTACTGTCTGTTTAGTAGTGTTGTAATTGCTATAACATAACTGTAAAAGGCATATTTTTGGAAGGAAAAGAAAACAACAAAATTTTGGTGCATTATCCCATGTGACACAACCCTTGCTGTGGCGGAAGTGGCCTGACTGATTGGAAATCTCCCGGCCTGAATTTCTTTCCCAGTCCGGCCCTGATCAAAACCAAGTAATCCGAAGCAAGATTTCACAGCTGAGAGCATATCTTTTGATATATAACAGTAAGTAATCCTTCTGTCAAGCAAACATGGACAAATTAAAGGGCCTTTCCATACTATGCTAGTGTGACCTGTATCATTCATGCAAATCTTTCACTGCAACAAAGTAAACAGCTTGAAAATAACTTCAAAATTCAGTTAGTGTAATTATTTAACAATAGATAGATCTCGGGTCCTGATAGACATAAGTGCATTCGGAGGTGCAGCTTTCCTGCACCAATATGAGTATATATCTATGAAAAGCATTACTCTGCCTAAGTGCAGCTTCACAAAGCAGCAAACCAGACTGTAAATCCTTATTAAAATGTATTAGGTTTGCAGGCAAACTTTGTGTTAGTTTGACCTTGTTGACTTGTCTATTTCCAGGTCACTCAGGTCCTCTGACCCAGCCCGGTCTCACGGGGATTCGTGAAACTGTCACGTCAGTTTTTGTTTCGGTTTCGTGCGCACCAACACGATGTCATCATGTTTTTCGTGCTGCTCACCACGAGCGAAACCCGCTGTTGAAAGTGGTTTATACCGGCGGATTCATGACGATCTAAGCTGCCCATTGGCGTTTGCGGCCGCCACTGCGGCCGCCACTTCGGCCGCCGGACATTCTTTAAATTCCTATGCAAATTCGGCGGATTCATGACGATCTAAGCTGTCCATCGGCGTTTGCGGCCGCCGCCGCAGCCGCCATTGCAGCCACCATTGCGGCCGCCAGACATCCAGCCAAAGCGGCGGCCGCAGCGGCGGCCGCAAACGCCGATGGGCAGCTTAGATCGTCATGAATCCGCCGAATTTGCATAGGAATTTAAAGAATGTCCGGCGGCCGAAGCGGTGGCCGCAAACGCCGATGGGCAGCTTAGATCGTCATGAATCCGCCGGTATAAACCACTTTCAACAGCGGGTTTCGCTCGTGGTGAGCGGCACGAAAAACATGACGACATCGTGTTGGTGCGCACGAAACCGAAACAAAAACTGACGTGACAGTTTCACGAATCCCCGTGAGACCGTGTTGTCTGACCAGCTGCTTTTACATTTCCCAGGGGGCAAAGCTTCTGTTATTTCTCAAAAGAAACAGAATAGTTCATTTGCTCTATCCATATGAAATCTTTCATTGTTGTTTGAAAAATTTCTCTTTGATCACTGAATCATATCAAGCTATCAAATATCAAGACATCATGTCTAATTTAAAAGTGGAAGATGTGTGATATGTAGTGCTGCTTCTGCTAATTATAATAACCCATGTTTGTCATGTTTGTTGGTGGTTGTTTTTAAATGTGAGTCATAAATAAAATTAACTTGATCTCGGTGACTTTTACTATTTGGCACTTAGAGGGTTATCCTGCGTGGCCAGAGCCTTCCCATCGGTCATCCACGAGTGCTAAAACAAACACTACAAAGTATTTATACTGTTTAACACCAGTCTCCTTGTGCCACATTGGTTGAGACACGAGGTGTGTAAAGAGCTCAGAATAGGATATCAGCCCCCCCCTTTCTCCTTCCACTCTCCAGATTTCTCTCATCTCAGATGATACTGAATCAGGGCTTCTCATTTGTTGTCCACTGTCCAGCATTGTACTGCCTTTTCCCAGCTGGAGATCTTCCCATGCACACAAGCAGCTCAAACAAAGTTCTCGCCCAACCTGCAGCTGCTGGTCGTGGGTGAGACAATAACAAATACTGAAGACAGCACTTTTCTTCTCACATACGACAACTTGCGTATCACAGGCTCATATTTTTGGCGGTAAGCCTGCATAGCACTCTCCCCGCAGAGCAATGTGGTCTCTGTGGATGTGAGATAAAAGCGCCAAGAGCCTCATTACTCGATTATGCGTCCATAAAATGTGCGAGTGTGTGTGTCATTGTGTGTACAACTTACACATATTCACACTGTGTCTTTCAACTTAAAACTCAACATTCGTCTTATAAAAATCTGCTTTTACACAGCCGAGGCGCTGACCTGCCGTTGCCCTGACAGACACTACCGCGCAGAGGGACGGGATTTATCTCAGCACTTGACTTCAAGTCTCACAAAGCCAGAACCCCCCTTCTGTCTGCAAGACACTGAGGATAAAATATCACTCATAGACCCAAATGGCATTGACAGATCTGTGAAAACAGGCAAAGAGCAGACCGGGGAGAGGCAGAAACAGAAACCTATGCACAGGAGAAAAGTCCTTTTTCTTCTTCTCATGTACATCTGGATTCCTGCACTTTTCAGCCAATGTGTTTGAAGGTCATTCCCCCTCTCAGATGTGCACCTGACAAACAAATCGGTGAACATGGTCACTTTTCACCGCACTGATCAACCCTGCATCTAAGTGCGTGCGAAGAAGGCTCCCACGCTTACTGTGCTCTGTGCACAAATGCACCGTTGCTGCTGTCTGTCAGCTGTCACTAATCCTTGTATGCCTTTAAGAGGTTTTTTTCTCTCACATACACAAAACACAAGTAATAAAACTCCTTGATCCGGTCACAAAAGTATGCATTTTTACGAGGTGGAAACTAAATCTGATTTAGATTGTAGAATGTAATACTTGAACCACTCACTGTAGTGCTGATGTTCTATCACCATGTGATCTTGTACAAAAATGTTTGTGCCAAACGCCTTACACGCACATGACAGCATAGGGAGTGATCCGTGTTAAACTCCCTCAGGGATGGTAAAGAAAAGAGCCTGCAGGTGGGATGGTAGAAGAAATACAGCATGGAAGCAAACAGTATGAAAGCAAGTTATTTGCAGCGCCGTGACATTGCATGAGTCAAACATTTTGTCAAAGGTTTTCATGAGATGGAAGATGTGCCAGAAATAATGATGCAGCACCATTTGTGCTGTCAGACAAAGCTTCATTCCATTTACCTAAGCAACACGTGATACATCCTTCCTGCCAGATTTCCTTGTTTATGTTCCGCGAAGGAAATCATCTGGAGTAACCAGTAAATTGCATGTGTGAGTTTAAAGTGCTTCAAGAACTGCCATCATACCACATGAGTTCATAACTGCCACTTCCTTAACAACGCATGACCTGGCAGCAGGCTGTCAGGCTGGTATGAAAAGAGCTCTGTCATTCTGACTCCTGGCCTTTTCCTTCTACCACTATTAACATGTGTCAACACGGGGAGAGTGGTGACACACACACACATCCACACAAATGCTGTCAACACGGGCAGAGATTTGCAGAAAGCCACAGCAGTGCAGTGGTTTCTCACAGATTCTAACAGGCTGTCCTGTCTGTTAGCCCTCTGAACCTGTTAACTTGGCATGTGGACCCTCCTCGGCCCCAGTGTCCCTCCCTGCTGCTGCAAACTCTTCTATTTGTCCCGAAACAGCTGTGGAGAGCAACATTAAGTACTGCATGTGCTGCTAAATGCTCCCCTCTGAATTTAAGAAATGCTTCACATGTGAGCCTAAAGAGCGCAGATCATCGTTTCCTGTGTTGCACAGAGGCCAGGGGAACATTTAGCAGTTGCTATAGCTGCACTGGCAATGAAGAGACAGAGAGGGAGAGAGTCCAGCTCCAGCATGATGCAACAAATAGTTACAGTGAAGGTTTTATATGTTGGAGACAAATGCGAACACCTTCAGGATTTAAAACAATCTGAGATTTTTCTTGTGACTGTATTTAACGAAAAGGAGGAAAATGACAAATCAGGAAGCTTTCAGCAAACACACATTACAGTGACTAATGCCAACAATATCCATACATTTGTGGTTTAGATTGAACAGAGAATCATTACCTAATATAATTCATCTATACACAACATAAAGCTCTTCTGTGAGAAGTCCTTTAAAACTAAATGTTATCTCAGAAGGAATGAATAGACTAATATTTAATAAAACTGGAGTTACAATGACCCTTGTGAAAAAGAAAGACAAAAACACCAACACAGGCACAATAAAAAATACAGGCACAGGATTAAAATCAGAATACCGAATAAACCACCTGTTAAATAATGCAGTGAAGCTCTAGCACAGACTGAACTCAAGGCTCAAGGGAGACTTCATATTTGAACAGCATATTTGTCAGGAAGAAATAATATCATCACCCAATTGTAGGTGGAGTAGCAGCAATAATTTGGAGGGAGATCATCCTGATTTAGATTTTTTTCCCCCTCTAGCAATAAAGTGCTTTCCTAGAATGTATTTTTTGGGAAGAAGAAACACCACAGTAGCAAAAGTTTAAATGATAGACTGAACAGGGATTTGTAGATACAACTTTATTTGGTCTAATATGGCCGACAGAGTGAGGAGACTGATGTTTTGAAAGTTTCGTTGCTGGGCCCATCAATATGACAAGACTTGTTTACTTACTCTGCTTGTGCACCTCGTTTTAAAACTTGCCATATTATTATCACTGTGGAAGTTTCCATAGTGGTTGCAGTTCAGCAGAATCTATGTAGCCTCTCTGTAATAAGTCGAGTTTGGCAGACACAAAGCAAAACAGGGGCTGGATAGGATGTGTATTATAGTCATTCAGTACTTTAACTTGCTTAACTATTATTTGTATCCACAGAAATTTCTGTGCCTACGTGGTCCAGAAGAACATCACATGCACCATGCAGGACGGAGTGGCGACCTATGTGAAGGCTGAGTATACCACCAAATGCATCTGGGGTCAGAAATGTCCTGTTGTCATGTAAGTTAATCAAACAAAATGACAAAACACAACCATTGCAAAGTCCTGTGCATTCGTTACAATTCAGTCCTTTTGAAATTATTACTTCATATTCAGCAAACTGCAGCTCAGAGCACACAGTAAAACACTCTGCATCAATGCTGCCCTCTAGTGCTCTGATGACTTGCTGTTCATAACCTCATATAGGTCCTCTGCTGTACATCTGTGCAGTTCTTCTATAAAGAGACAGCTTGTTTATTCAGTTGGAAATTATATTGTCAGGGGACAGTAGAGGTACCGCTTATGTCAGTATGCTTAAAAAAAATGATGATGAGGTCTTCTGTATTTATTGCTTTTTCAGGTTTAAGTGTGGTCCAACTTGCTACTTACTTGTCCACCAACTGTTGTGAAATTCAAAGATAAACATAAAGAAAAAATATTTAGAATAGTAAAATCTACATATCATTCAATCAACTTTGAAAATAGAGGTCTGAATTGAACTTTCTCTGTCATAGATCTAAGTCTATGTCAGCTGCTTCTAAAGCTGTATGTGTTTTCTGATGGTCATCAATGTGCCTTTCAAAAAAATCCTATCCAGGGGAAATTTGAGTGGATTTTCTCTACACGAAAGACAAAATGAATCAGTGTGTGTGTTTGTGGGGAGAGACAGAGTTTGACTCACAACTGAAAGGAAGTTCCGCTTAAACAGGATGAAACTGAAATTGGGTGCTGACCCCAGTCAAATCCTCTAATTCCACATCATTTACACCACACTACATTTTGATCTCATAATCTTCCTCTAATCTATGTTTAATCCCATCGAGAACAATTTCATCCCTCTATCTGTGCTCTGTGCTGTCCTCCCATCATCCAGGCTCTGTGCTGTCAATTAGTGAAAACAAAAGCATTTAGGATAGACCCTGACATAGACTCGTACTGTTTCCTTCAGGTACAGGACATTCTACAAGCCAAAGTACAAAGTGGGTTTTAAAACGGTGACTGAGCTCGAGTGGAGATGTTGCCCTGGCAACTCTGGAGAAAACTGCCATGATGGACCTACTTCACTGCCTGATGTCATGATGCCACCGTTTAAGGGTGCAGGTCTTCCCCATCGCCCAGGAATGAAGGGCTTCCCCCATGGCCCTAGACCCCCAGTGGATCAGAAACCTGGAGGAGGCCAACTGGAGCCAGGCAAACCCTTCCCCGGTGTGCCTGACCACAGACCGATACCCACGGGACAACTGCCTGCTGGGAATGGAAAACCAAACTATGGTGAGAGCAGACTCCAGTTGTAAAGTCCTGGAGTATCAACATCCACTGCTGCTGTGTTGTATTTTTGTGTGTGCATTAGAACAACTTATCTAGCCTGTATAAAACATTACCCTTTCTGCCATTTTACCTGAAAATACAGGAACCAAATTTGGAATTTCAGGAGTGACTGGCGAACGTTTAGACCGTATGGAGGAGGACTTGCGTCGCCTCACCCAGGGCCTCGACACTCTCAACGGGGTGGTGGCTGGTCTTGAGGAGCGATTGCGTACATCCCTCCGGGAAGACACCAATAAACTCCTGGTGTCCTTGCTGCCCAATGCTCCCCGTGGGTCTGACTCCACTGTAGGATTTGGGGTGATCCCAGATGGGACTCCTGATGGGCTGGAAGGAGGGGAAAGATTCACTGGATTTGGAGATTTAGCTGGAAGAGTGACGGAAGTGAGGGATGAGCTGCGAGCCAAGACTCACATGATTGAGGAGATTCAGGTACTGTGCCTTAATGCATTATACAGTTTCAAATCAAGTCTTGATTTTCTTCAATAAATGCTAGCCTTGTCTCTTCGCCTTTTAAGGGGATGGTCCTGGGTCATGATGGCCAGCTGAAGAGGCTGTTGGAGGGAGCCATAGGCAGGCCCATCCCTGGCCCTGGCAGTACTTCTCATCTGGATGAAATCTTAGATGCCAAGCTGGCTGGGGTGAGGGCTGAGATCCTGGATGGCTTCGAGCGCCGTCTGACTGGCTTGGAGAACCACTGTGATCAGAAGATCGGAGAAGTGCAGAGGCAGTGCCACAGGGATCATATGGACGGCCAGGAGCAGATGCAGCAATCTCTGGATGGCAGAGAAACCGGGCTCAGGGAGGAATTGGGTTCTTTGCAAGCTCAGATTCAGGGTCTAACTCTGACTGAGAGTTGCTGTGGACAGGTATGGCACGGGGGTGATATCATCAAATTATTGTGATTTCAACATAGAGGAAACTACTTCGGGCCAAATGGCAAAGATTTAGGTTTTAAAGTAGTTTGACATTTTGGACAATAAGCTAATTTACTTTCTTGCTAAAGGCCATGTGAAAAGATCAATACCCATTAAGTCTGTACAACAAACACAGAGTCAAGGGATGCTAACTTAGCTGACTATAAAAACTGGAAGCAGAGCAGAGAATATGAGCTAGAGCGGGGGTGTCAAACATAAATGAATATTGTGCTTTTACACATGGGTTTATTGGTTTAATAGACATGTTGCTTCCTAATGTTTACTATTCTCCATATTAAGCTATATGTTCTAACTGTAGCTTCACTATTATTGTTGGTTTACTAAGGAGCTGAGTAAACAATGACTTGTGAATGATTTGTTTTTGCAGGTGAACAGTTTATCTCAACGTGTGCTGCTGCTGGAGGACTCAGTCAAAGGTTTGACAGAATCTCAGAGGCAGCTCCAGACGGCCCTCACTGATCAGAGCATCCACATAGAGACCCTAATCGAGACCCGCTTGGTGGACATAGAGGGCCGACTCAATGCCACCAGTGGAGGACCTGATGGGGTGGAAGGGCTTCCTGGTGATCTCGATGGCTTCAAGACAATGCTGGAAGACAAGCTGAAGACCCTGGAGGAGAGAGTGTTTGTGGCCGTGGAGGAGCTGAGTAATGCCACTGCGCCGGCTCTGTTGGAAGGTCAGGTAGTCCCGGCGCTGGAGACGGAGATAGAGTCTGTCAGGAGACGAGTTGAGGGAGACCTGAGTGGAATTCAGAAGCAGCTCATAGACCTGGAGCTCCTCTGCACCTCTTCTTGCGCACCTTCTGCACCACCAGCAGGGGGCGTCACTGGTACTGAAATAGTAGAGGAGTGTGAGGGGATGGATAAGAAGATGACAGACCGTCTGGACTCTCATTCTGACCAGCTGGACCGACTAAACAACACCCTGCAGAACCTACTCTTCCGGATCGCCCAGGAGGAGACAGAGGGCACCGTGCAAGGAGAGATCACACTGCTAAAGGTCAACATCAACTCTGTGAACCGCACTCTGAAGGGCCTAAAGGACTCCATTAGCTTCATTGCAGGTGAAGTGGGCCACGCTAATGCCACATGGGAGCAGAGGGAGCACCAGCTAGTCAACCAGGTGCAGGGAATCACCAAACTAATGGGCCACCAAGCCTCCCTCCTCGGAGCTGGAGAGAGGCGACTTGCCCAGCTGAAGGGAGAGCTGGTGGCCTTGAAGAGACAGTTGGCCGGGGAGCTGAGAGGCTGCCGCACCACAGCAATAGAGGTGCAGAAGGAGGTGAAGGACGTTGACAGCAGGGTGAGCCAGGTAGAGGGCCAGTGCAACAGTTTGGGAGAGCTGGCAGAGCACCTGGAGAGGATCAGGGCAGAACTTGAGAAACACTCTGACTCCTACTTGTCCGAGGTGAACGGCACCCTGACCATCCATTCAGAACAGCTAGCTGAGCTAAAGAATGAGGTCAAAGACTGCGTGGCTAGAGAAGCAGCAAACCAAAAAGGAGACCAGTAGCACTGAGCTACAGATTTTTTTTTTTTTATAAAAAGAGAGACTTTATGTGTGCTCCTCATTTCTCAAGTGACGTCCATCGCTTCAGTCCTCTCTCTTTCAGATCCCATCTGCACAGCTGCAAATTAACTGAACTGGTAAAAGTCTTTTCCCATAAGCTCTTCACCCCAGTACCTCCAGATGTCCTGGGTGTTCAGTCCATTAGTGATGCGAGGAGAAGCAGACACAAAATACAAAGACGTGCCTATGGTTGTATAGCTGGGCAATATTTCCCTCGAGAATTATTCTATAGGGCATTTGTTTGTTTTTTTCTCTCTGATCATGATTGTTTTGTTTAGACATTTTATCTTTTTTTAACTTATATGAAGTGACTGCATTGTTATGATGTTAAACTGTTTGTACTAGAGAAATGATAACAAAACGCTGCTACGGGTTTCTGCTGACAAGCACACTCGACATCCTCTGTGTGGACACTTGTCTGTTTGAAGAATACTGTATGTCAACTTGGTGCTATTTACATTTTGTAAACTTTTGTTTTCCACATGTGTAAGAAAGCCTCATGTATTTCTGCTTCGACGGTTGTGTTTATCTCCTGCCGCATTGCTCCAAGTTGCAGAGAAGTTCCTTGATTCACCATTGGGGGACAGTGAGAACCCATTACATAGCATGGTAGGTGGAAGAGCAATAAAATCAGAAACACCCGAGCGCTGTGTTAGAATGGGAGTGTGTGTGTTTCTTTTTTTCTAGACACAGTTATATTCAGAATCTGTGTGAACATTTACATTGTGAAAAAGATATTTCATTCAATTAAATATAATTAGAACCTTATTTGTCCTGGTAAAAGGAACTGAACACATTATCTAGTTTATAGACTTAATATGGAATTTAGTCATAAAATACCCATCATAAAAGAGGAGGAAAAAACGCTGTAAGTTTTCAAGCTCTGTGGCTTTGGCAATAAAATTCTAATGAATAGATGTCAAACCATGCAAAAAAAACCCCTGCATATTAGTAAGATAACAAGGATTATCTGATCCTTATACAACAGTATATGACACGTTTCGAATCAAACTGAATTGACTGCACTGATTTGCAGTGAACTTTGGCAGCAGAACCTGCAGTATTTTCACCTCACAGATCTATATCTTGTCAGCCTTTTGGCCCTTTTCATGTTCTTATTCCTAAATGTAGTCATCTTTCCTATAAAAATAAACTTACAATAAAAATAAGAATCCTGCAATAAAAGCTGGAATTCCTCAGAAGTTGGCAGAATCTGAAGGGTGGTGAAATGCTATGCAACACTTGAACAATCAGGATTTTTTTTAACACCGGCAGATAGAGCATGTCAAGGTGTAGATGACAGCAAGAAAAAAAAAACTATCTGTTTTATACCAGTGATCTTTGGACAGATCATAATGCAATATACTTTACTGCTCAGGTTGTTTTTGCCCTTCTCGGAAGGGGTGTGGGACCAACAATTAAAAGATAGTGGATAGATAAGTAACAGAGGTTAATAGAAGTGAACAAGAGCAGCAGCGCAGATCGAAAACTCTGCAGGCGTCTACAAGTAGATGACGAATCATGTTAGTGTTTCCATCTCGATGCCCACATTACAAACGAGAAGTCACAGTGTTACACTGAAAATACTCAACCAGTGAAAAGGAAGGAAGAAAAAAAAACCGACATCACTTTCATTTTACTGAGTATCTGTTACCACTGAATTAAGACAGGAAACCTAAGACTAAGCCAGTTGTCAAGTTGCACACACTGCAAGTTTTGCAGAATATCAGCACAAAGTTCAAGACAGCAACATCTCTCACTGATTAACTGGCTGTCAGCATGCAATGGGAACCAGAAATGTATCATTATTATATGCCGTGCAGCATATAGGCTGCAGGAATTGGAGGTGTGACTGCATAGAGTAAGCTGTCTTATTACAGGAATCCATTTTTCGCTCAAACCGCCTGACCTCGCCAAAATAATGCAGAAAGAAAACTGTGCTCATTTGATAAAAGTGTAACTGAAACAGCGTGAGTAGATCTCGGCAAAGCTGCAAATCACACTGGCTCACAAGATGATCACATGAAGTAGTCAGATGATAAAGTGAGGATGTTGGGTCAAAGTGTGGAGGATATTAATGTGTTTATAGAGTCAAGGGTTAGGTGAGATGTAATGACAATGGATGAAGCTGAGCGAAATGAGCTGTAAAAATTAGTTGACCTTGCACCACTGAAGCGCTGTCAGCAGGTCTCCTGTACAGCATCAGCACATAGTTTTAAAAGACAACATCTCCCAGCAACCAGAACAGGATGAAGCAATCACGGCATAATGAAACCCAGAGGCTAGACATAAAAATAAAAATGCTGGAGGGGCAATACAGGGCGGATGGAAAAGGGTGGAGGTCACATGCAAAGGCAGATATGGCTGTATGGGGAGATAGAACTGGCTGAGGGGTGAGAATGGAATAAGAGGAATGATTATGAGCATGAGTCAGGAGAAATACAGCAGAAAGAGTCAACAGAGATAGAGTTTGAAGGCAAATGTGAGCATTGTAGTGGTTACAACAGACAGTTTGGAGAGAAGGGGGAAGCTGGGAGAATGAGCCAAGCCTGCTGAAGAGGAATCCTCGAGCTGATAGACAGGGATGTGACAAGGGCAGGGCAGGCACGAGTGCAAAGGATGGACGCTGAGACAGAAAGCACAACAGTGTCAAGGAGGATGAATAACGTGAGAAGTGGAAGCAGATGTATTTACTGCCTTCTTGTCCCTCGGCTGTATGCCTCGTATCCTGACAGGGAAGTCACAACAGGAGCTGGAGAAAATACATTCCTGCTCGGGGAAGTAACCCTGAACCCTAACCTATGCACAAGCACACAATGCAAACAGTGAGCTAAAATAGGGCAAACAGCAGCAGTGTAAGTTTAAACCCCAGGGCCTGACAGCAGCTGGATGCTCTGCCATCCCTTGGGAAGCAGCGTTACACAAAGTACTGTCCTATTGGTGACCTGGGGAAGACACAGGAGAAGGGGTGGAGGATGGTGAGAGAAAAGCACATCAAAGGGGAAGGGGAGTGGGCTTTTGTAATGCTCATACCTGAAACCATGACAAATAGTTATGTAATACCTAATATGCTACAAATTCATGTGACACTGACACATGGGCAGCATTGCTTTCCCTCCTCCTCTGTGTCTTGTTTTTGCGCACACACACTGGCCGCATCCCGTAAGGCACTGTTGTTCTCTATTACTCAAACATTTGATTTAACCAGATATGAGAGCACAGGCCCTTGAATGCATGATATCAACACATATATCATATAGAAGGTACGCAGAAAGCTTAAAAATTGCGGAAAGCTAAAGGGCATGTCTCTGTAGTTGCTTCTCTTTGTCGAGACCACGTTTTGAAGAGGCACACGCGTTCGCAGAGGAAGTGGGGATGAAGAATGTGACACCATTCTGCATCGCTGAAAGCTACAAATTCAGTTATTCTGCTATTTCCTGATGCAGATTCCAGTTTAAGACGCTCTGTGGGGAGAAGTGCGCTGAAACAGACACACAAGCTGCATACAAAGGCAAAGGCACCACAGATGACATCAAAGCCTTCGAGTAGCACAACACTTGGGAGGGTGCATGTGGACGAATTAACAATGGGTGTGTGTGAGCGCGTGCGTGTGTGCTGGCATGTGTTGTATACACATGCCAAGACAGCTCTTGAGTTCTTAAGAGTTGCCCTCTGTGTGTGTCTGACAGAAAAGTGGCACTGGTGTTAGCATACCAAGGCCTTGTGTTTCCCAGACTCCATTAAGATGTGGCTGCTCCAGCCGGGCTTCTGTTCTGCTGCCAAACTGCTCTTTCTTACACACACGTTGCAACGACTGCTACACAGCAAGAGAGAAGCACTCATAGATGTTTTTGCAAGTTTTCTAATGCAGCACATCATTTTAAGCAGTGTCCACCTCTTCTTTATATTTAAGCCAGTGTGGGGAAATGGCGCTCAGATTTTGGGGAATTATGCAGATATCCCATCCCTGCCACTTAGTATTTCCTTCTCCACAAGCATAATTAAATTATCAGCTGTCACTTCTGTTAACCAGCGGAGATGCGCAGCTAATGTGCTAAATGCCACAGGGCTGGAGCTGCTCTGATTCAATGAATCTTAAGTGACCTATCGTAAAAGCATCTCATTCTGTGTTCTATTTTCTTCTCGTGGTGACATCCTAGAGTATCTGAACAAGCGGCGTCTTTGTCTCAGGGTCCAGCTGTGTACAGTACAAGCCGTCAGCAGAGCACTTAAGAGTGACAAGAATGGAAAATGGGACAATTACAAAGAAAACTAGTAAACCTGGAGTAGAGATGCTTGAATTTTGCTGCTAACTGTGGATCACAAGAGCGGCAGGCCTGGTTTCTGAGCCAAAAGCACAGACAACAAACCACTGTTCAGTGAAGAGTGTTTACGAGGGGGCTTGATGCTGCCTATATCCCTGCTCACAGAGCTTATAGAGTTCCTGTGTGCGCATGCAAGCATTTAGTCAAGCTAAGTAAAATCAATTAAGAGCCCTCATGTGGATATTTTTAGAAGGATCTCAAACAGTCCTTTTTTCCCTCTCTATCATCACCTATTATTGTCCAGGCAGGCTGCAGGAAGTGACAGCAGCCGTTTGAACCACAGTAAAATACTCCCCATTGTTCAGCTCCATCACTTGCAGCTCGTAACTGTGGCCAGTTTGTGCTCTGTGTCTTGATCAAGTAATGAAGCGTAAACTAAATGTCTCTTAACGGGAAGCCTGCCTGTGTGTGCATGTTTACACTCAGTGGTAGTATGCAGTGGAATCAGATTATCATTCACAACATCTAAAATAATCACTGGCCACACTGTGAGGAGGCAAAGGTAAATATAAGCAGACACAGAACACACAATCAGGCAGACATTTATCTTTACAAGTTTCGTTTTATTGGTGTACTCTGACAATAACAATGATGGTATAAAAGAAAATCTCCATCATACAAATTTCAATAATCAAAAGATAATATGCCAATACACAAACAGATCCACATAAGGCTGACATCAAGTTTTGACAAGTGGCTTCAAATGGCTTCAATTCAAGGAGAATTCCTCTCCTTACAATCAGAGAAGATATATTTTAAATTTAGCGATCTGTATCCTTTATTTTTTTTTTTGCATTTTTTTAATAGTTAGCTTTCATACAAAAAAATAATTTCTGCAGATTTTGGAGTGGATTGTGTCGCTGGTTCGGGTGCCGGTGTAAAACATAAGGTGTTTTTGGCTGACACATTGTTATCCCGCAGCGCTTTCCTGTGACCTACACCTTACCCCAGCTGCTGTCACTATCAAAGAGACATCACATGCAGAAACAAGACGCACAACTTCATCTGAAGATTGATGCCCGTGTCTGCCGTGATGCCTCTCTCCTCCTGCTACAGCATGTTAAGTAGAATGCGGAACACCTCTGAGATTGTGAGAGGAATCTAAATTTCATGGGATAAGAATATTTTTCATTAACAACAAAAAAATGTAAAAAACAAAAAAAAACAAAAAAAAACACATCTGTGCTGGGAAGCAGTGATGTAAAAACACTGATGACACTGTGTAAGCTTCACTAGCACTTAAATGGCACCAGATACACCCCCCCCCACCCACCCACCCCCGCCAAACCCCCTCCCCCCACCGAAGCCTTGTTCTTAATGGTAGCATCTGTAGTGATTTAAGACCTTATAGAATTTCTAAAACACTACACACAACAATATTTACAATGATCATTACCTTGATATGCACTTTTTTCAATTTAAATATTTTTTGCTTATAAAAAAAATAAAAACTTGAGTGAAAAAAAAAAGAAACACTGCAATAAATTAAGAAGCGTTAAGGCTGCCAGTCTTGTCAGATGGCCAAAGAATGGTCTCTTCATTTAAACTGGCATAGAATGAATCAGAACAGGTGAGATTATGGTACAATGAAGCCTCTTAAGTGAGCAGCAGTCTTGGTCTTTGTCTGGACAGAGACCATGTACATTATATATAAACAGGAACAAGACTATCCAGCATGCTCTTATCCCCAACTGAGCTCAATCTATTTCCCATTTTAGATAAAAGCAAAAGAGAGTGCTGACCGACTTTGACCTTGGTACTGAGTCATCTTGTGGACGAAGCTGTCTCGTAGTCACGAAAAGAATATCTTTGTAAATATGATGTTGACTGATGAAACTGCTCGTTCTACATTGTGGAGTATCGAGCCTAATACCGACTCTAAGAGTATATAAATCATCCAGAGGGCCTTTCCATTGAAAGGGTCCCTCACGGTCCAAATCTTCACCTGAACACTCACACTAAAACCATTTAGCTTTTGCTATAAGTCTGTCTATCTTTTAATTTAAAGCAATGAAGTACTTAAAAAAGGAGAATATACAGTGTATCATTTAAGTGTCAAGAACTAGAAAGAGAACCTGCAAGTTGTTCACAACCAGGTCACTACAAATCATATTCTTATCAGTGCTGAAAAATGAAATGAAAACTTTCAAAATCTAGATGGAGGACAGTTAAACCCTCAGAAAGGTTTAGCCATTTCACTCAAACACACGCGGAAAAGAAAACATAACACAAATGCTGCTGCCGTCCATGAATTTCACTGGGCACCTCCTGAGTGATTGGCTTGGGAGGTAAACACGTGCTTCTGCTGTGGCAATGAACCAGAACGGATTAGCTTAACCCGGCAGGACGAAAAGGCAGCCGGCTTACACACGTATGAATGTAAACACACTGAATATCTACTCCACCTAGATGCAAGATGGAACTACATAAAAGAGCCATAAAAAAAACTGAAGGATGCTTTTCGCTTGTCGATACCAGCCTCTAGGATGTTAGGATTGGTTCCAGTAAGCACGTAGTGAGAGTCCCTCAATGGGAGCTCTGGAAGGTCAGCACCATTGATTATCAATTAGTATAATGGAGGTTATCAGTGAAATACAGTGACCACTAGCATTTTCTGATTCTGTGTCTTGCTCTTCCTGTGGTTGTCACACAAAATGGCTTCCTCCAGCACATCTGTTTACAAGATTAACAACGTCAGGCATACAAGTCCCGTTCCATTTCATCAGAACCAGCTAGTCATTTCTGAAGAGAAACTCTGACTGAAATGAAACCGCCTCATTTGCGTAGACCTGAAGCTCACAATCGCACACAAATACATGTAACTACGTTTCAGTGCATCTAACACAGTCTGCCGTATGTCACCTACTAGATCATTACGTCAACCGCAAGAAAAATAAAAACGGAAGAGTTAAGGAAAAAAATCCATCAAATAAATAAAACGAGGTCCAGCCTCTGTACTTCCTATTTTATCGTGGGAAAACAACAGTTTGTCACCCAGCCACATTTTCCCCCAAAAGATACATCTTAAGAGACGCATACAAGGCGATTTGTGTGAAATGAAGTAGCTGCATGACTAGAGGACAGACAGTGAGGAGAGTATCTCTGTATGATATTTTAAAAAGGAACTACATTTACAGTATTGGGATATTTTACTCAAAATCAACACTGTCAAACACACAAATCAGAGAGGAGCATTACACTGCTGTGTATTGCCAGAGGGCTGTCAGTCTGTGTCAGGCTGCATGCCACTGAACGCAAACTCTACTCAGATCAACACCCCGGAGTCTGATTTACGCAAAGAAATTCACAAGCCAATGCCTGGCCACAAGTTAACAAAGCTAAACAGTGGTTATCACCTGATGTTCTTAGATAAGCATTCAGATCTGCTTTTCCTTATCCAAGTCTAGATAAAGAAGTGTCAGTTAAAAAAATAAAGGCAGCCATAGATTGGTTGTTGAAGAGATACAATTTTCACAGCACCCGAGGTGGAAAGAAGAGGGCTGGCTAACAGTATTACAAACACTAGACAATCTGAAAAATAACAAAGCAAAAGCTTCTGTAAACACCAGTGACAGTGACAGCAATCAAGTATTCTCTACCTCCAGCTCTCTTCTGTTAAGATGAAGGTGAGTAAATAAAAATAATAAATGCGGGATCTAAAAATAAAATGGCAACTGTTTATCTCTCTCTGGCCTGGATTTACACACCGCACTCAAAGTGAGGTCTAAGGTCAGTCTGCCAGCGTTTTACAGGCGAAGTCTCCTGGAAGTCGCCTCGATAACCTTGCACTGACGACAAGATACATACAGGCCATTTGCATAGCTCTCCCTCACTAACACACAGACACGCACGCGGATACACGAGTTGGGAAAAGGGGTGGCATGTTTGCTTAGGCAAAGTTGAGTTGAATGTGAAGTTTGCATACGCAGTCACTCCTTCTCTGTAGTCCAATAAGGGTATGCTAGCACCTGCGCTATTGCATCTGTATAGTGAGGAAGTCAGGGCTAAGTTCTGCTGTCTGACATTACAGCTTATTGCTAACAGGATGAGCATTGCACTCCTACATACAGCCACTTGCAGGCAGCCAGAACATTCAATGCAACTATGCAAACACAAACATCACAGTCTTTAAATGGTATATTCAAAGGACAAAATATAGTCAGTAAGAGATGATTGAGGAATTAATATTCTCTGAACTTAGAATAAACTATTTCAAATACAATATTTATGACTGAAAACACTCACTCTTTATATCATCTTCTCTTGCTCTCTTCACTTGTAGATTTGGCATACCTTGTGCAGAACCAGCTGCAAGAGTCCACTTTAAGTTGCTGTGTGTTGGTGTGTGTGTGTCTGTGTGTGCATGCAAATGTTTTCACAGGTTTACTGCATTTATGAGATAAGAAGTGCAAGAGAAAAGTAAAAATCAAAGCCTCAGGACCATGTCAGCACATGTAAGTCAGACTCTACTGTGCGTGCATGTGTGGTGTGTGCGTGCACTCCAATGTTCACGTGTATCATAGCCTATTTGAATAAAGCACAATAGTGCAGGGTGAAGCTAATTGTTAACAGAATAAGAAAATGAATTAATGAATGGATGCTGAAGGCCAAAATGGTGCAAAAGGCATGTGGAGACTGAAGTCTAGATAAGCCCAGATGAGAGGAGTGATGGACTGTGGCACAAACAAGTGCAGCAATTATCCCTATTTTCTTGTACGATTTATCAAACATACTTATTTGAGTCTCCTTTTTTTTTTTTGCATACAAACAAAAGAAACAAAGCAATAAATCTGTCAACCAAAAAATCCAAAGCAGTGCTGCAACTGGTGAGATATGGCTGATGTCCCAGAGGACTTTGATTCCCAGGTGTTTTGCAGTCCAGGTCTGCCTACATCAGTAGTCAGCTACGGGGGCAAGTTTTCTGCTCAAGCCGACTGTGATGTTGGTGTAGAGGAGCCTCCTGGACACTAGGGGGGAGTAGTTAAGGTTGTTAAGACCATCCACTTTCTGTCTCTCCTTTGAGTGGCGTAGTAGACTATACCTGCAAGTATACACAGTGAATCAGAAGAGGAGAGGAGAGAAGTACAAATACATAAATGGGAATGAATTGCACCTGAGCATTAATAAACAGGATACTGGGTTGCAAGATAGTACAATCCCGCACTGATTTGTACCGTTTATCTGTGGTTTAGACAAAAACATACAGATTTTTTTCCAGGATTCATAACTACTGCTAGACTAGATGGAAGATTTACCAATTGACTTTTAAGATGTCAATTTATAGTAGGTTTTTTTTGTGTGTTTTTCTACTTATTATATACTTCCTGCAGTTTCTGATTAACAAATGAAAGAAACATTTATTCCCTTGGCTCTTTTAAGTAACTTAAGAATTCAGCCCTGAAGCATACAAGCACATCACATGCAAAGTCTTTAAAAGAGTTGAAATTCTCTCAAAGTCACTGCTCTGGCTTTTCATGTGACTGGCTTATATCACATGAGCCTAAGCCTCATTGCAATTATCAGCTCCCACTTTTAACCAAAGAGTGTTGTGTGTGTGTTTTGTGTGTGTGAATGAGCTGTGCACACAGAGACACTAACCTTCCCAGGAACTGCACTTCTCCGCGATGGTGATGTGGAATTGACATGTAGCGTCCCTGCTCTCCGTGCGGTCTACTTACTGTGTAATTGGCAAACCGCACCCTGCACAAACACGTTTAATGATTTTTATTCCATAGAGTACACAGTTTAGCAGAACAAGCATTGTGGCATTAAGTCTCATTGTCATATTTTCATAGAAAGCATACTATTTATTGCTCTGATAAACAGGCGATAGTATTCCAAACCATCAGTAACATAATAGAGACATACAAATGCAAGACGAAACGATTTTACAGTAACTGCTCGCAAAAGGGATTCCGGATTACAGGTGGAAACAAATACTTGTCAATCAGTAGGAGCTGGTCGTGTATGTTGAGGGCTCTGTGTGTGTACAGCTGCCGGTGAGCTGTGTAGGTGGGGGGGAATGCTGTGAGGCAAAGGCAAGTGGAGGAAAAACAATAACACAAAAGCCTGCTATGTGCCTACCGGCCTAACTCATCTCCTGAAAAAGTAAACAACACTGCCAGCCTCGCGCTGCAGGGCTGTCAGATAGCCCAGTGTCGGCTCTCTCTGTGTGTGTCCCCCTTACCTGTTCCAGAGGTCATCGTCCTCTCCTCCCCAGCCCCAGAATGCATTAGGAAATCCATTAATCTTTTTGAACTGCTTCACCGTCAGGCCACTGACACCACCGAAGAACTCATTATACGGAAGCCTGGGAGAGACAATTACACATATTAGATTCATTTTAAGTACGAATACATTCACAGTATATTCCCATGGAGACTTGGAGACTTACATATAGGAGTACTTGTCGAGTTTGACCGCAAAGTGTCGGGGCATTTCTGTGCAGCCATAATAGTTCCTGTCGTTCTCCATGAGGTGGTCGACATCATGGAAAACCAGACAGTCCCAGTCCATGTCCTTCATAGCCTCTTTGTAGCCCACGTTGAACAGCATGGCTCGGTTAAACGGCTCTGTGCCCGCCTAAAGAAAAAAAAACACGATATTTGATATTATGACAGTTGTTATTTTTTTTAAGGGTTCTTTATCCAACCATTACCTACTGTCAAACAGTGACAGTGCATCCTCCAAAGAAGGGCACCCAATTTCTCAGAGGATCGGGATTCACACGCTGTTAATCGCTGCAAATGTGTGCGCCTACCTGCTCGATGACATAAAAGGCAAACTGGAGTCTCTGTTTCTGCAGCACCGGCACCAGGTGTCTCAGGAGGATGGGCAAATGCTCATGTCGGTTCCGGAATGGAACTAGGATTGCCACCTAGAGACACAAAATGGAGAGCACAACAGAGATGAGATAAAATGCACATGCAGACATACAGAAGTGCATGCTTTGTACATAGGTATGCAGGGACACACAAAGTCACAGAGCCCTTAGATGAGTGCAGGAAATTTTACTATTTGTATAAAGTATTGACTATTTCTGAGACTTGCGATCTCTCATGGGTAGGTAAACAGGAAGACAACATCAAAATCTATTAATTTTCTTCAAGACAAAAGAAAAAAAAAAAGAGTGTCAGGTCTTTAAAATCTCTTTTCCACAATGAGGTCTGACATGCATCAATCAAAGAAGCACTGAGCCTCTAAATGTTGGTGAGAGGTGTTTATGTTTCCCCACGGAGCAGTAGCTATGACAGCGCCCGTTTTTAAGTTTCTTTTGAAGCTCAATGAAAAACGGTGGCAGTGTCACAGGAATGAACAAAAGGCAAAGGAAATGGATAATGTCTGAAAGAGAGACTGCTGGCTAATGAGACAGAAAAAAAATGGTTGTCAGAAAACACACAGTCCCTTGAGCTAAAAGAATGTGAGGAACAGACAGACAGATGGCCAGCAAGATTGTTGTGCAACACAAGAAAAAAAACAGAGGGCAACAAAAAAAGAGTTACAGTAGAGGAACTGGACAAAAAACCGACACAGTACTGCAAAGCACAAAGAAGAGGGTAATTCATACTTTGCCAGTTTATTGTACACTTTTATATGCTTTTGCAATTTTGGAAGCAATTGTGGCGTCATTCTGATTTGCAGTGACTAACAGATTAAGGAGGACAGTAGTGCAGAAGCATGTGTATGAGAAGTTCTTTTCCAGTGTGACGGTAAAGGGATACCTCATTCCAAAACACTGTCTCATGCACTGTGCATTGCATTTTATTAAAGGTTTAACCTCATGTCACAGATATAAACAGAGTGACCAAAAACAGTGCGAACACCTGGGGATGCAGTGAAAGCAGCACCATAATCTGCAACCAACATCCCTCGAAAGCACTGAACAAATTGAATCCTTTAAATCAGAAATCTTGTAGAAGTATTGTATTTGACAACATTACATTTAGTGAGGTGTAGCTGACAACTAAGTGTACATATTTGCAGGCTGGGCACCACAAAGCAAACACCGCTAACAGAAATGTCTTGGGGTGAATGACCACTTATGTCTACAAAACACAGCAAATCACACAGACGTGTACATAGGCATCAAGCCATGTGCAAATCAGTGACAAATTAAAGGGAAACCCCAAAGCCCTCTTGCAGAAATTCTCTCTGGACATTATTCGTCCAAAATTCTTCCCTTTGGTGTTGGGATCCTAGCAGAGAGTGCTGTTTAACACACTGTTCTAAAACCCTCTATTTGGGATAAGATCTACATTACAGCGATACAGTAACCTCTTGAGCCGAGTATGGAGGAGTCGTGCATTTGTTTCTCCACAGAACAGTTTGTAAATCTGGCCAATATCACGTCCACATTTACCTTCCAGCGAGGTAAACAGTCGCTGGGCTTCCAGTAGCCTCCCGAGGACATGCTAGGCTCTCCTTTCAGCAAGAGCCTTTCCACTTCCTCCAGAGATATCTCACTCATATTCACCTCCAACCTGCCCTCTGTGTTTACGGGAGAAAAACAGAGGCAGAGACAAAAGAGTAAGGGATCATACGGGGCAGAAGAGAGTGACAAAGAAAGTGAGAAAGAATCATAGTGTGCATGTTAAAAAGATGAAGACAGAAAGACAGGAAAAAAGCTCAAAAAGTGCATGATTAAGAAAACGTAACAGTTGAGCAATCCGGGACATAAATTACTGGGCTGTGCTATTACAGCATATTTGTATGCATCATCAATCAAAGCTGAAATAAAATGTGTGCTCTGAACCATTTCACTACTCATTACTACAACAAATATGTACAGAGGCACAATGAAAATTTCAAATGACGAACATTTTCTCATTTGATGCTCAATATGCTGCGTATCATGAGCTAAAACATAAACCGAGTAATAAATCAAAACTTTAACAGTGCACTTACTCATGGAGGGCAGCCTCTCGGGGCAAACCTGTGAAGGGAGGTAGGTGAAGCCCTCAGGGAGGTATGTAGTGGGCGGAGAGTCGCTCTCATTGAAGTTGAGGTCATAGGAATAATCTGAAATCAAACATATTTATCTATCAACACAACCATTAGCAGGAGCCTAATAGTCTCCTAATATTCCCCATCTGTAGAGATTAGCTGCATGCTTTATTGTTTTGTATCTATATAAACTAGAAAAGCACTCAGAGAGCGCAGACCTCTGCCAAGGATAGAGAGGAAAACAGGAAACCCATGCAGTAAAGGATCATGAGCTGGAATCAAACCTGCGTCTGTTCTGTTTATGAATCACCTTCTTAACCAGTTGAGCTATCTGGACACCTTGCTCCAATTTGTCGGACGACATACTAACCTATGATGTTTTTGTCATATTTTGGACCACATACTAAAACATAATAAAAAATTCAAAGTGATCCAGAATCCAGGATCCTTTCCGGATTGCCACCAAAATTAAATCAGCTCTTCCTCTTACCATAGTCTACATCCCCTCAAAATTTCATCTGAATCTGCCCAGGCGTTTTTGAGTTATCTTGCTAACAGACAGACAGACGGACAGACAGACAGACAGATAGACAGACAGACAGATGGACAGACAGACAGAGAGACAGACAGACACACAAACACCGGGTGTCACATAACCTCCTTGGCGGAGGTAATTAATGGGTACTTAAACTATACACAACACTAACACATTTTGAAACAGTATTCATGCCTGCAAACCCCCCCGGCACGTCTGTGCACAGGTTTTTACCTGTGCCATTGACGCTGTAGGCCCCTCTCACTACTTGCTCCAGAACCTGAGCTCCGATGTTCTTTACGTTCTCTCTGATCTGGATCCCTCTGGCTTGGACCATGAACACATACTCATTCACTGGGGACAGAGGAAAGAACAAAGCAAGGTTCAAGTCATTGTATTATGATGCCCAGACACACGGAAACTGATTTAAAGAAATTAACTGTGATGTGGTCAAAGAGCACGGCATCTTATCACCATACATGCTTAGTGGTAACAACCTGTAATCATTCATGAGTGCAAACAGCTACTGGCAAAATAAACAAACCCAAACATAAATCCTTCTCACTTCCTTATCTCGTGACCAAAACCTCCCTCCCTTTATTTCTCCCGCTTGTCGAGAAACAATGCATAACAGCACGCATGTTTAAGTAAGCATGTTCATGTCTGCTGTAGTGTAACCACACTCTTCCACCTGATCTGGCACAAACTAATTATCTGCATTGATGACTTAATAGGAGGGATTTCCCAACCACACATCAAGGGGCTTTCGGTCCATAGAAGCCAACTACTGGAATCTTAATCTATGGTGATGGGGAGGAGGAAAGAGAACTCAAACATAGTAACATGGAGGAAAAAATAACCCAACAACGAATGAATGACAATGAATTTGAAATTGGATTGGTTACTGCCTTCTGTGTGGGATAATTGCAATGTTTTGTCTTATTATGTTGTACTATTTCCAGTCCTGTTGATAATGGATTAAACACAGCATGACTCATCTGTTTGTCATGGGAAAAAGAAACTTGAAAAGAGGGTTTAACTGACAGCACAGACAGAGGAAGTAGAGTGTTTTTTTATATCAGTATGTGAAAAAACAGCACAGTAACCACATGTGATATAGTAAGAATGTGCCATGCTGTACGTGCATTTCAAACGACAACAAGTGGCAACTCATCAACGTGATGAATTTCTAACATTTTGAGGAGGACATTTTGTTTTTACAACTGTTCAGTAGATTGAGAGAACCGTTAGTAATGGAAAATTCACTAGAGAAGCTTAGTGAAAGTTCCGCTCCATGTGTGTTGGCCTAAATAATACCACAACAGAGGCTAATGCGCCAAAGAGGAGCAATGCAATGGAACAAAAAGGGGGGGGTTGTGGTCTAACTGTGAGTCACCCAAAAGGCCACACACACCTGCATTCCAGTACTTGCTTGCATGAGAATGTGCATGCACGGTAAAAACGTACGTCACTGATTTGCTAGAAGAGTGAATCACACATATTTCTGAGGCCAGTAAGCAACAGAGGAAAAACTAAATTCCTTGAATAATTTGCAGGATCACCGACTGCTACTCCTGAATTCTTTATTCAGAGCAGCACTCCAACACAGTGCTGCCACAGTGATGGATCTTCGTTAGTAAATCTGTGTCCAACTGCACAATCACTGGCCATTAATCCAATCAGCATTTATCTTAAAGCAACCCCAATATGATCCTTGTGGAGATGTGTGTCTGTGCACATGGTGTGCGTGTGTCTAATACTGCTGAGTTAGAAATCCACGGGATGCGATTTGTCATTAGTAATTGTATTACAGTTTCCATCACGTTCATCTTATTTTGTACAAACTGCCAGGCTTGCAGGACAAGAGACTAGTGGCTAAGCGGTAACTGAAATCAATGATCTCATTTTACTTCTGCAA
The DNA here is from genome assembly GCF_021347895.1 of Acanthochromis polyacanthus. Classification (NCBI taxonomy): domain Eukaryota; kingdom Metazoa; phylum Chordata; class Actinopteri; family Pomacentridae; genus Acanthochromis; species Acanthochromis polyacanthus. The sequence continues at coordinate 33,407,701 of NC_067118.1, forward strand.
CACGCAAACCCTGCTGTGAAGATGGAGGAAGTCGACAAAAGATAATCATAACAGAAAGAGGAAAAGAACACAGACCAGATCCAGTCGACTTGCACTGCAACACATTTAGAAGAGCATCGACTCACACACACACACACACGCATGCACAAATGCATGCACACACTCGCTGATGTCCTTCTGAGGCGCCATATGATGGAAAAATGCTAAGAGGCTTCTGGAGTGTGAGTCAGTGCAGGCACCAACATATTTTGACATGTCCCATCCTTATGCCTGCCAAGCATACAAGTATGGAGATATTTTTTTAAGCGATGTATTGCCCAACTGGGAAAAGTCCAAGCTATAAATGTACTGTATGTTTCCCTGCAGTACCTCACTAAACCATCTAAACACCTGGGGAGCAGAGCAAAGCAGAATTGCAGTCTAGTCTTTTCTGTCAAGTAATTCTTAAAATTTTGTAAAATTGTCAGAGATAACAGAAAAATATATTATTTCTGTCAAATAAGGTAACGTATTGTTTTTACTGTATATGGAACTGATCTTAAGATCTTAGGCTGAACCTTACTAACACAGCAGGCTACAACAGAAGGCCATTAGCGCTGGGTATAAAAGTTCAGAGGGATGTATTTACACACACAGACACTCTTAAGCATAATTGCATTCATATACAACTACATGGCAGGCCGATAGATTGGACAGAGCCTCTCTACAAGCCAACCCCTGCAGCTCCCCGTCCTATCAGAAGCACCCACCGTCACCCATCAAGCATGACAGGAGACCTTGAACGACCTTGTTTTCTATAGCTCTCACAGAACATGCTGTCCGCATGCCAAGCCCAGCCCACCTACCCTTGTCTCTCTTTCCACACTGCTCCCTCTTTCTTCTTATCTGCCCTTCTCTCCATCTTCCCCTTCATCTCTCTGTGCTTCTCTTCCTGTGTAATGTAGTTTGTATCACTTTCTGTCAAGTCCACTTGTTCCTATCATTTAAGTAAATAATCTGAATGATGGATTGCAGGCTTATGGGGACAATTCCAGGCACAGGCCCTGCACCATATTTTAATGAAACGGAGGTTAATCGAAAAAGAAAAAGCCAACAAACAAGCGGAAAAAAGGAAGCGCACACGCACAAACGCACAACCCCCCTGCTTTTCCTCTGAAAGGCAATTAACTCCACATTGATAGCTCAGCAGTGGGAGGTGATCGGTCCCGTTCTGCTAGCTCCCTGATAAGAGCTGAAAGGCAGTTTTTTCTTCCAACAGAAATGGTGTCTGTGTGCACACACACACACCATACTTACACTCATAGCTCTCAGGGTTTAAAGCTGTCACACTCAGAAAGGGTCATTTTAATGCCACTGCACTGCATATCAGCGACACCCACAGACCCATACATTTATAAAGACACATGGAGAGGAGATCACTATGGGTGCAAAATTCATCAGAACCCTGCTGAATGTGTGCTATGTCAGTTGAATTAATTACACTATCAGTAATGTAGCGCATTAAATTGCCTACACATCACTTAGCAGGTCCATTTCAATAGCTTCCTGGAAAGTAAACAGGCGATTACGCTACACATTAACACTAAATCCCTCACAATTAACTGGAACAACCACTGTAATTTGAGTGTATTGATCTATTGAGGACGTGTAGGATTGCTCAAGATTGGTGATGCTAGCCGACTTCTTTTACAGACATAAAATATGTGTTCCCTTTTTGAACGACTATTGGTTCTCAACTGAAGGGACTAGCATGTTATTACCTCTTTCGACCCTGTGTAAGTGATGCCGAGAAATCCAGAGACTACAGCCAATCAATACTCACATGCAGTTGCCTCCCTGACAAAGCACAAACACACGCACGCACCATGGACAAAGCTGTGTGTTGCCCTATAGGGACATTATACAGGGCTGTCTCCCTAACCCTGTCACAACATTGAGAACTGAAAGAAAGAACCAGTTTAATCTCATTTAAGGAAACACCTTCTCAGTCTCGTCTGCCGTGGGAATTTCACTCTGATAAACAACTGTAAAAAGTATTTCCTTGTGATTTTCGGCAGAAACATGGGTGGTTTTAATCTGCTGTGGTTTCCTGTGACAGATAACTAAACTTACATCCTGTTAGTCTGACCCCGTCAGTCTGTCAAAATCGCACTTGTCCCGTCACACGCACAGTTTGTATGAGTCATTTTACTGTCACAGGATCCTATACAGTGTGGATTATTACTGAAGAAACATAGAAAGTCGCACAAAGCTCTCCATTGTGGATAAGATCATTTGAGTGATCTCAATTTGTGCAAAAATACTCCTAAACTAAGCCACACCTCTGGGAGGAGAACATCATCCCACTCTGAGGAATGTCTTGGTTGAGCATTTTGACAGACTACAGTTTTGTGGAAATCCCCACTACTGCAAGGAGATTCCTCTGATGTTGTGACACTGGAAATGGTGCACCATATCAGGAAGCCTGCATAGCTCCAGTATTTGTAAATGCTTGACTTCCTGAAGAGATACCATCTTCACTGTACTTTTGTTAACACTAGCATTCAAGCTGTTGTGGATACATTCAGGTTGCGAAAGCAGCAATGTGCAGAACTTTCCCAAGGGGGCTATTCTGTGCTCACTATGAAAAAAAACACATATATGCAATAGTACGAAGTTGACGCATCTCCTTCGGCTACACACACACACACACACGAGCACCCAAAAATAAGAGAACAAAGGTGCGGCAACTGGGCTTGATCTGAGCGCTGGAAGGTCAACATACACAAAGCTCACTTACTGTCATAATGGGCTGACTTTGCAAATGTTAACACTTGTAAATGTTCATAGAAATCAAATTTATTGTGTTGTATTTCCGGTTTTAGTCATTGGGGAAGAGAGATAAAGACCAATCCCACCCTTCTCCTCTGTATGTGCAGTACTGCAAGAGGATGACAACTATCTATAACTTTATTGCATATTCAAATATCAGCTGTTCTTTGAGTTATTCATTTAGCCTATAAAATACCAATAGTACACAAGTGCATAATGACAAAAAACAACCAAATGCATACATTGATAAACTCTAATGTTTCTTATTTATGTGTGTAGAATAATTCCGGAAGTGTTTTACTCAACCATCAAATATTTTTCTGATCTGTAATCACTTCAGTGCTAATGAGAATTAAGATTTACCGTTACAAAATGCAGACAAATATAAAGATTCTCTCTGTGATTAGCAGTGGTAGTAGAAGCAGGAGTATTACGCTATCAGTGGATTTTTTTTATGTCTTGTTACATTAACACAAACCCTAGCCTCTTAAGCCTGTCTATACTTTCTGTTTAGTGATATTGACATTTCAAATGGGAAAATCATGCTCCTGTTTGTTAAAGAAACACTTGTGGCTGCTGAAACCTGCACGTACTACGTAGTTCACAACAGGACGGCAGGAAAACAGGGAGGATGGGTGGGGGTGCTGCAACTGGTCAAGAGAGGTTTGGGATTTTCATCAGCCGTTACAAAGACCATCTGTGCGAATGAAAATGTGATTTGACTCGCTGAATCTGTCTTTTGAAACATACCAGAATGAGCACAATCAGTTGCAGCTGATAATGAGGACAACTATTACTCCAGTGCTAGTTATGGTCACATGACACTCAGTCATAAGTGGATCATGAGGTTTCCTCCAAACCCACAGCTGCACTGCACGCACAGGCACAGGCACACAGGCACGCACACAATCTGGACTGCATTGACCAGAAACATCATCATGTGCACAAGAATTCAAAAATGTTCCCATGAGCACCATCGCTCAAATGGACATGACAGGACATACAGACAACAAAAGTCCACAACAGTAAAAATAATCTTTTTTTTTTTAAAAGCACGACAGACAAGTTTCTCAAAGCAGCTGTCTTTAAGACAAGCCCAGTGCTGTTGGTTTAGTGCAATAGAAATGACGTCAGCACTTATCACAGTTCCTGGCTGGCTGCCCACATCCTGAGAGCATCGAAACCACTTGCACTCCCGTCCTCCTTTCAATGCTGCCCACTTCCTCTTATGCAGACAATTTCGTTCATTCAATCATTGTTCTCCATTCCCCCCTCCAGCATCGCTCTTCTTTGATTTGTCTCCACCCCGTATTGGTGCTAAACGTCGGCCCATGAAGAAAAACTGAGTAAAAGATAAAGATTCTCTCAGTTTAAATCACCTTCCGTAAAAACATCGGGGCTTTAGTGGCGCTAATGACCTCTCCTAGTTTCTTTGATTCATATTGTCGTTTCTGAAAGAAGAAAATCATCCAGGTGACAGAAAACTTCTACTCTAAGCACTTCATGTCAACTTTTTAATAATTTTGCGCTAAAATTGCCATTTGCAATGTATCATCAAATCAAATCAAACTTTATTTGTATAGCACTTTTCATGCAAGAAAATTGCAACTCAAAGTGCTTTACAGGTTAAAAACAATGCCTCACCATCCGACCACTGAACCCCCCCACCTCTGATCCCACACAGTACAGGAACATTCACACCTCCCCACTACCCACGCCCGCCCCCAGCCCACCCCGCAAACATGCAGTGGAGCAACAGACATTAAAATAGTTGACATAGGGCTGGGTACAGATGAACCAGAGGAGGAAACACCACCTGAGGAGCCATCTGTAGATGAAATGTAGATGAAAGTAAGTGCACTTTAGGTGAAATCGCCACATGTCGATACAAAAAAACGGCTGCCGACCTTGAGAAACGTAGGAGCTTCCCTCAACTAGATTTGTTACACACTGTAAGCCGCTTTGTGTTGCGTCCATCCACAAACTAAAGAGATCTAAACAAACACAGTAATGCATACAGTTGCACAAGAAAACACAACCATACTGCTTGAATATGTTTTGTCCACTACTTCAAATTTCATCCACATGCAAGGGTGAGGCTTCAGACACTGTGCTTACATAAGCGAGACTCACACACTTCAACCATTGCCCTGTCAAAGTTCAGCATATGGGCCTGCAGGTGTTTGATTTTTTTTTCCTCTGTACGCAGAACAAAAAAAAAAAGTCAATGGATTGCAAAAAGTTCTTTGTTAATATTGAGAAAACTGTGTTAAAAAGCTTAAATATTAGATAAGATACTAGTTTTGTTAATTATCACAGAGGATTCATTCCACAGTTTCTTCAATGGTAAGAAAAATCATGTGGCAATTATATATTGGCCATGAGTCACATTTAGATTAAAAGAAAAATTGATCCTAAAATTAGCACTACCCTAAACACTGGGTTCCTTTTACCGCCACTGTATAACAGCACTAAACTGCACCACAAAAAAAGGAACTTTGACTAAAAACAAAACTGAGCACTGCAGACGGCAGATGTGGGATAGCAGCAGGATTGGCATGGACTATTTCATGGGTAGGCGTTGGTTAATGAAAAAACAGTTTCCAATTCTGAATAACTGAACTCAGTGTTGTTCACAATTCCGTGGTAAAAGAGATCCTTGGAATACTGACAGACATTAGATCTAACCCTAAATAAAGACGAAGATCTAAAAGGAGAAGTGAAAACAAGTACTTGGACTGTAATGATGATGCTAATTCTCAGAAGAAAAGTATGAGTCAAGTATGAAATTGCTCTTAGTGCAGACAGTTAAAAATGTTTCTTACCTCCGTCACTGCTATGACACATTAACAGTAATTCTAAGCAGACGTATACTTGACTCTACTTAAGAATTTTTGGCTACAGGCAGACCAGCTACAGTTTCAAGAAAGAAAGAGAGCTTGAATACACAACTGTTTTCAATTCAACCTGTTCTTTACCTTTTTAGCTGTAAGGTGGTTTGCTGTGGTTAATCAGTGACGCTAATTGACTCATTCATTTCCACACTGAGAAAACGGTGGTGCTTTCTTGGCCTTTAGACGTAACGTTGCACCTGTCAGTGAAAGGAATGTTGAACTTTTCCACTGATAATCGCTAACACCAAAGGAGGAAATACAGGAGTGGAGCTGATAACATACAATTAGCAGACATGTCATGATGTACTGCGCTTGTGATGTAACTGGAAACTATGCGTAACGGAAAACGTATCGCAGGAGATAAAACTCTCGCAAATAACATCGCATTCCGATACAGTATACACTAACACATGGCAGCAGGGACAGCATGAGGTCTAGTTTGAGTTCATTATTGGTCTTGCACTAGTCACTCTGCCCCTCCATCTGCTCTGCCGTCCCAAGTGTGTGTGTGTGTGTGTGACCCCTCCCTGAGTCACTATGTCTGCTGAGCCACTACATGGCAGAGAAACACAGGGAGCAGACGCGATGAGCAGAATTACATAAACGACCCAGTGGTGCCAGCACCCCTTGTTTTCAATCTGCTGCAAGCAAATACTGGAAAACAGATCTGAGAGACAAGAAAGTAAAAGATGAAGAGAGGGAGACAGACTGTGTATATATATATATGTGTGTGTGTGTGTGTGTGTGTGTGTGTGTGTGTGTGTGTGTGTGTGTGTGTGTGTGTGTGTGTGTGTGAGTTCCACTCTCCGACTCCCTCTTATCTTTCTCTCTATTCTACAGCTGCATGTGTTCTGGGAGGATAAGGGAAAGCAAGCAGAAAAACAGCAGTCATTTCGGGTAATGTCCACTCATTCACTGCAACGGTAAATGCTAGTTTATAACAGTCCCTGCTTTGGTTTAAAAAAACACTACAGATGGGAAGCATAATAAGGAGTGATTGCTGTGCGGTGCGTGATCGCGGGGAGGCAACATGAGAAAAAGGAAGACATGATTAAGAGTGAGAAGTTGTGGGAAACCAATGTTCTTTCTGCACCGAGTTTAAAAAAAGAGAGCATTATACTGTGTGTCAAATGGTTTAGAAAAATCACATGATCATTTTGGCGATAACGTGCGACTGAAGTGATATCAGAGCATGATCGACCACAGTACTTGACACTCTGTTGAACTCTTGCAACTGCTAAATAAAATGTCATTTTTCAAGATTCAAGCAGCAAGACGAGCGTATTAGGTGATTTATCACTTGAATCTGCAAGCTTTACTGAGCTTTATGGCAAATTCCTTTTTATCTGATGGGCCTACAACTTTACCATTTTGGTTCAATGCCACTGCTCTTATGACAATGTTTGTTTCCAAGAAAACTGCCCTGAAAACCCATTGTACGCTTCCCACTCAGCACCAAACTATACACTCTCAGGAGTTGGTGGAGATCAAAAACAGAGCTAAAAGGACAATGACTGTTTCTTGTTCTGCTATTTGCACACAAACGTGATTCCAAATAAACGATAATGTTGCTTAGTATCTGCTGGATGTGGAAATAAGCAGCTGATAAGATGTGTCGAAGTCACGCAACTCTGGTGTTGGTCACAGCTTTTAGGTTTAATTTTGCATAATTCCCAGCCGTTGGAGCAGAGTAGTATAAGCAAAAATTCAAATCTTCAACATTCAAATTTTACAGAGCAGACAGACACGGATGTGCAGTAGAATGCTGATGAGAGTTTTAAAACTTGGCATGTTGGGTGGTTTTCCAGTAGCTCTTGGCTGCTGTGGTAAGTCTCCCCTGCTTCCCTGTCTGTCCACTGCTGCTCTCTATGCCCATTTGATTGCATTTTCTTTAACTAGAGCCGTGTGGGGAGACGGTCTGCAACTGTGGCATGCACTACCTCTGAGCGGCTCCTGCCAAATACAACTACACTGCAGGTCATTATATCAGCTCAAGATTAATTCCGCTTCTCGTCTCGCTTTTCAGTCTTTCTCTTCATCTGTCAACACAGCCTGTGCCATCCCTTCCCATCATTTCCTTCCAAAATATCTGATTTCAGTGGAAGTGTTTATTACCCAGTTTGTACATGTATGGTCTTGTGGGAGCTGGTTAATCTCCCTAATTGTAAAAAAAAAAAAAAAAAAAAAAAAAATGTTGCAAAAGCCTTCCCCATGAACTACAGGACTTACAGTGGGGCAAGACAGTTGTGATGTTGGGCAGACCAGGGCGGCGAGTACTGGTTCATTCCTGCAGTGCCCACGCTGCTCCCGTCTGTCCGTTTCCGCTTGCTTTTAAATCTGGCAGCTGTCCAGAACATTCTTGTGTTATTGCTGTGGCTCAGCATACAGAGTGTACAGAGAGGACATTACACAGACAGGTACACATGTGTACAGACACACACTTGCACGCGCACCCTCATACCACGCCGCCTATTTTCTCCTGCTTGCTCTATTTTCTTATTTCTCCCAGCAGAAAGAGGAGGTCTCTTCACAGCTGGAGGTTACTCCTGTTGACTGAACAAATGGAACAGAGCAGGCAGCTAGTATACCACACTGCCACAGTAGCTACACACAGTGGAGCAGGATGCAGATAAGCCACACAGGCCCTTCCCTATGGTTTACCAAATTTAACACTCTGCAAGGACTTGTACAGCTGCTACACCTATGCTTCTGGTACGCTGCGAAATACATGCATTGTGCAAAACACTGAGGTCTGAGTGGCTAATCACATCGTTACTAAATTAAAATCTCATTCTGCTTAATTAAAATGTACATCTTAAAAGGGACAATTCATTGGAAAGCATGGAACATGTATAGCACGGGATAATTAGTGTATTTGTCTTTGTATTAAACTATTTGTGTGTATTGAATAACATTAAAGGGTTGTTCAGGCTTAGTTATAATCGAGGCATTTAATATTTCATGAGAAAGATCAGATTTAGATTTTTAATTCTGCTTTAATGCACTGAGGGTTATATAATCAACCCAAAATGGTAGTTAATTGATTAATGAATTTCAAATTAATCTACAAACCAATCCCTTTCTGTCAACATGAATCCAGGTCATGACACAGATTGTGTTGATACTCTAAAGAAAAAACACATATTATAGGAGGAGCTGGTCTCTGTTGAAATTAAATTTGCTTTTAGTACAAAAATAAAGGTGATGCGTGGTGTAAGATCATTATATGCAGTATTTGCTGGTGTCATGCAGTTGAGTTAGACTAGAGACAGCAAGAAGGTCTTCCCCGGTAAGAGTTGACATTTCACACTATCTCTAACTGAAGATGTCATCTGGTTGCTGTACCACATTTCTTCATGGCTACACCGAAGCAAAAAATTAGGCAGCTGGTAATTAGCACTCATTGAATTTGTGCGGTTATCACCCAGCGCAGTGGCTCTGAATCAGCTGGGGCCACAGCTACTCTTTGTTAACCAACTAGTTGCCCTCCTGAGGTTTTATTAGAGGAGCCTTCTAATGAAGCTCCAACAAACGCGCTTTCTGTGTTGATTGTTTATATGTGCTGCCATGGCCAACCTGAGGAGCTGCTCTGAAAACCAGACAGTCAAGAAGGTGTTTAGAAGGTACCTTCGTCATATCCACTCCACAGGATGTATTCATGTTTTTCAGGTCTACCGTGATGCCCACATCGAAAAAGTTACACATCGTTGCAATCAACCCTAAACAGTTGCTGGAAATTTAAAAAAAAACTCTATTACTTAATTCTAGCACTGCGGAAACTTTCCATGTGCAGTCACCTGTCTATCTTTCCAAAGGTCACAATCAACTTTAAAACATGACACCAGTATCAAATGGCCAATCTAAGGTGTTACTCTGGACACCAGAGAATCCGGCAGGTGTGTCTGATCAGTTTGCTTGTGTTTACAAAGCCGAAACCAGCAGATCAAATTATCTCACCTGCTGAGTCACAACTAAAGCCAAAACACACAGCGAAAAGGTAGATCCAGGTTAAACCTTTGCTGTTGCACAGTGAAACGTCATTTGGCAACATGTTACTGTTTAAGGTGAAAGCTCACATATCAGCTGTCAGACAAACATTTTAGTCTTTTACCATTGGGTGGGAATACCAGGTTTTACCTTGAAGGATGAATTCAGATTTTTCAGGTCTGCTGAGATACCTCAACAGTCCTCAACCATTCCAAGTAAAAAATTGTATTACTTTATTCCAGCATCACTGAGCCAAGAAATATTCCCATATGCAGCCAAATACGTAAATTCTAAAGGTCAGAATCGACAATACAATATGATGCCAGTACGGAATTGATGGAAGAGAAAGTGAGTCATATGTAATTACATAATTCATTACTGTAGCAATTAAATGGTCTCATAGTCGACCCTATTTGAGAAAAACAGGACAATCAATGATTCTTTCCACCACTAGTAAATACAGTACAAAACTTGTCACTGGACATGACGGTGATTGATGAAACAATTATCTACTCAGGATGGGCAGCTGCTAACACACACATCCTTATTTAACGGTGATCAATAAACACTTCTAAAGGAATATCCTGCATATTTTAAGCAAATAATGGTAGATGTGGAAAAGTGTATAACGTGTGAACGGGAGGAAAAGAACTGGTTTCTTGTGCCTGCTCAAAGGTAAAGGTTTGACAGAGTGTACTTTCCTTCAGTAAATGCTTATTGTGGTTCTCACAATGATAATCCTCCGCCTTCAGCAGCACTCCACCCATCATCAACATTGTGTGTGTATGTGTTTGGATTATGCCTTACTGGCAACATCACTGCTGTACTCCGACTCGTCAAAAGTTACATACAGTTGTACTGCCCTCAAACACATGACCAAAGTAACCACGGTAACCGTCTCGGTAACAAAGGGACGCTCAGACCAGGTCAACAAAGACTGGGATTCTCCACAGGGTGATTAGGTTACATAAATGATTAGTGACTCAACACAAGACCCTCAGTCGGCTTTAAAATGTCTCACAGCTCTGCATCCAAGCACTGGTACACATCCACCCCCCTTACTTCTACCATACTCAGCTCCACCATCTGTCTGTGGTCAGATATCCACAGGCTGGATGGGGTCATCTTACAGACAACAGTTTAAGACTAAGAGTATGAGCTCCACGTATTCAGAGTTCACCTGTCTCATCATGCCTAACAGACGACAGTTATATTATCTACAGCAGGAACAGAAACTAAGAGTGGGTGAAGTAGTGGTTATAAGTGGAAGATACAATCTAAAAATTGAGGGAACCGTGTTGTATCATGAAGGAAAACGCGAAGAAAATGCAGCCAAATGCAAAGAAAAAGAGAAATCAAGTAGTGCTGCAGCAGTGCGGTGAATGAAAAGGAACTTACAATAGGACGGTTAACTCTACAGAAAAGGTATATTTCTGCTTTTCACAACTGACTGAAAATGTGGATTAGCTGTTCATCACGTTGCATATATCCATGCCTGAGAGTTATCACCTTTGTTGAGTCGAGAATTCATGTAGCACTGTGCCTGGATTGTACCAGTTCGCCATATATGAAGACTGAAATAGAATTTCTCTAACTGTTCGAACTGGAATGCAGGTCTACAACAGAAACACCTTCACCAAACATGAAGACTTTTATCCCCAAACAGGAGTGGCTTAATGAATGACATACCCATATTCAAGTTCCTAAAGTCTATCCTTGAAACATCAATAGCTGTGTGGGAAAGCGATTTTACAAAGCTATGAAACCAAGAAGCTCTATTCTTTGTCATGCAACTATGTGCATGTTCTGTTCGCTTTGAACAGAAGATTCATATAAACTTGGCTTGTTTATACCCTTTGTTTATACCCAGTTGTTCTCAGCGCAACTGTCAATAGCATATTATTAAAATTGAAGTCAAAGTGATCTGTTGTTTTCGGCTATTGGCAACTGCAGACTTATAAAAATCCACAAATCATAGGTTGGATGAACAGACATAAACAAAAACTTAGTGTCTCCAGTGCGCGCCAATACTACAGAAAAGAATGCTTTAGATGTTATAGTGTCACAGTTAAAACAGTTATGTAATCCATGCCCTTTCAGGGTGACGCTCAGTGTTCTTGTGTATTCTAGTAAACCACATTTGGAGTGTACTGTAGAGGTGCTTGTCTATGCATGTGTGCATCTGGGTGTGCACCATGGAGGATAGAGCATGGGGCATCATAAGGTCAACGGAAAGCTTTAAGAGGAAGCTAATGGCTGTGGCTTACTCACAAGATGCAATAACTGTTCTGATGTTTTACTTTATTCTTTGTGAATTACATATTTAGAATCACATGTCTTTGGCTTGTGCGCAAGCATTTACAATACACGGACATAACAGACTGTCACAACAAACAGAAAACGTCTAGACAGAAGCAGATAATACAACTTAGACATGTTTATTTAAATCATGAGGCAAATGCTGTCAGTGGTAAAAAGCAGGACAGATCCAGCAGTGTTTATAATTATTTATACTAGCCGTAATGACTTTTGTCGAATGGTCCAATCTTAAGCTAGAGATATTCCAGACATGGAGACATCCCAAATGACTGTAAGGACTGTATCCTTTGGGATTTGTTGTCACCCAGATCATCATGGGAACAAAGATGGCATGTTTCTGTGGTTGCCGCGACAATAAAATGGAGTGAGTTCTGGATGGGAACAAGTCCTCAGGGTACCATGGTAACTGCAACGAAAATGTCAAATGCCTGATCTTAAGTGCTAAAGCCAAAGGAGTTTTAAAGACTACACTGTGGAACATCCAACATTCTATGTTTTCACTTTTGTTTTGATTTTATACAGTTTTCAATTCAAGAATAATAAATTATGAAGAATTACAAAAATTAAGCTGGACTGAGCTAAATTGATGAATGGATCAAGAAAACATTTCCTCAGTACTAGGTTGGGAGGGGAGGTGAGGGTAATACTACACTGAACCTTTATGACCAGGAATAGAGCCAGGCATTAACACAAACGCGACATCAGCAGAGAAACTGCATGTCCACCAAGCATTGGCACCAAGCTGTATTTTCCACAGACACATCCTTACTTACTGATACATAAATTCAAACATATTCACTCATCACTGCGGTGCACAAAGACTCACAAAACTACTACCACAACAAGTCGATCTGGGTTGGAGCCTTCCCAGTGCTGAGATCTATGGTAACCACCAACAATGCTATAAATTTTTATGCCTACAGACTTGTAAAACACGCTAACTTTACAAGACTTAAGAAAGGCAGTTTAACTACAGCCATTTGGAATTTAGTGCTACTTGTGGTGTAAAATGTAGAGATCAACTGTTGTCCTTTAATCAGACGTTACACATTTAACCAATCCACCTAGCATTGAACACTGTGTCTTCCTCCTCAAAAGTTAAAGATTTACTCCCATTAAGCCAGTCCAAGACTCAACAATGGTGTCAAAAACACATTCTAATCTACATTAGGCCTGGCTCATTCTGACTTTTTCCATTTCCCTTCAAAGCACCATACTGAACAGCATCAAACATTATCTGTCTGTTCTTTATAAACGCCTTCCTTCTTTCATGCCTCCTCACCTCAAAAGTCATATTTTACCCAAATTAGGATTCAAATGCTTCAGAGGTAAAGCAGCCACTCATTGCTACGCTGCAGAGTTGTTTGTCCAGGAGTAGCTGCACAAACAAGACACTGATGTGAATGGAGTAAAATATATGTGCACACTCGCATGGCTTTGTGGGTGTGACCAGAGGAAATGTAAAACCCAGTCTGGGAAAACAGCTCTCTCAGAAACACACTGGGGAGAAAGCAGCATGATGGCACAGAACTGCCCACTGAGACGTCTCCCATTAAAGCGATGGGAGGGCACAAGGCCAAGGCGAGCACAAATCAAAAACATAGTCCTTCTGCTCGTCTCCACAAATTAATTCTTTCAGACGGGGTGGGAAGAATGAGACATTTAACTGCAACTGGTGACATATTGCAAGAAAGTCAATTACAATACATGGAAATAGCAGTATAGCTGTAAAGCACAACCAGTAAGCTGTAAACAGTAGCCCTGAAATGCCCCCATTTTTATGATAGCATCAGTCATATACTGGATTGGGAGATATTTTTTGTGTGTATGTATACACAAACCAAGAACATGAACAAGCAAGGCATAATTTATGCATTGGTCCATAAACAGTCAAAATGTTAAAGTGACAGAAAGCAGAACAGGTTCAAAGCAGAAATGCCTTCAGAAAAATCAAGGCTATACCTTTGTCTCCTTATCACGAAGGAAATATCAGCAATGATAACAAACCGCAAACGATACATTAAGATAGGATGCAGTATAAATTATTTGCCCATTACATAATTCATAACTTCTTTTTATGATTTCAATACACATATTTAAGATTTCAATACACATGTTTCAATAAACTAAAGAAGAGCTGTAAATAAGCCATAAGGTTGCTTCTAAGCCAAACAAATAATTACTAGGAATATAAAAACAAAGCCTGTACTTCTGTTGGCAAACATTGTTGTTACATGTCGAGTCAAGGTGACCACCCTGGGTGTTTCCTTTTCTAACCCTTGTGCTGTTTGACAAATTAAGGACAATTCGCCAAAGCTAATCTTGAAACCCTGGGGGATTTCTACATGGCTTGCAAGGTGTCTCCGTTGCCTCATCTGGAGTGAGGCAATGAAACATACCGTTAAGAATTTGGGCGGTTGACAAGCCACACCTCGGAATGAAGCAGATACATGATAAGATATACACATGACAGCAGACGGATACACTCTCACGTACAGCCATATAGTCTGGAGGATGTACCTGGTCTCCAGAGACAAAGGGAAGCACCTGGTTTCTTGTCTTCCTTGCTCTCCCCTGGATGTGGAGGTGTGTGTGTGTGTATCTGTGCTCAAATCTATAAATAGTGGCTGTGTCTTTCCTAGCATTTGCTCCAGTGGGATCCTCTCATGTTTTAATTAAATAAACTGCTGCAATCAGGCCCAGCTGTGCCCTGCATCCCCAGCCTGCATCAGTCAGCATCCATGCTCAGGAGCGACATAAAAGCTGGGGTGTCAGTGCATAAAGACAAGATATGAGAGAGAGAGAGAGAGTCAGAGAGAGAAATGGACTAAGCAGTGAAATTGGGGCATTCGGCACTGAAGCCACCTGGGTATCATAGGAAGCCCTGTTCAGGTGTTCTGGATGGTTTCCCCAATGTGCAAACCAGCAGAAGGAAAGGCACTCCGCTCATCTCTTTCATCCTTTTCTCTACATTTCCCCCTCCTACTCCTCCTCCTCTTGCCCTTTTCCATTTTTCTATTTTTTCCCTTTACTCTGATTTATTCCGCTAATTCTATGCACTGTACCCTCCTATATGATCTTTTTCAGCACATCTGTTCACATGAATAATGTGGCTGTCTACTCACATATTCAACGCATGTAAGGCCAAAACTGTCCACTTGATAAAGCCATGTAGTAGGATTTTGTTGTTGATTTATCAAACTGAGATTGTATACTGAGAGAAAATAAAAGCAGTAAGAAAGCTAGAATGAGCACATGTTTCTCGATTATATTTGGAGAATGTAACAGCAGTGGAGTGAAAAGTTGGAAACAAATCATTTGCATCCCTGAAGCCCACTATGACAACTACCTAAGGCAGGCTGGTTCATGTTACTTGCTGGTACAGTGTGGAGGATGTCGCAGCACTTCTGCATTTTGCTAGATAAAAATAAAAAAAACTGTAGCCAATAAATGGAATCAAACCAACACAGTTCCCAATACCGTCAAGCATTCACAACTAGAAACAGCATTTTAAAAATCTTGACATTTGGCCGAACACCTAAAACTCTTTGTGGGGGCGGCATGGCTCAGTGGGTAGAGCGGCCGTCTTGTAACCGGAGGGTTGCCGGTTCGATCATGGCTTGGAGAGCTCATTTCGAGGTATCCCTGAGCAAGACACCGAACCCCTAACTGCTCCTGATGGGCTGTGGTTAGCGCATAGCAGCTTCTGTCATCACTGTGTGAGAATGGGTGAACGTGATGTATAATGTAAAGCGCTTTGGGTATTGTTTCAGGTATAATAAAGCACTATACAGACCATTTGTATCATGAACTAATTTTGAATAGGTGCATGACATTGAGATTCAAGCATCATGAAGACATGTGCAGTGTTTTATTCTGTTGGGGATAGTTAAATCAAATGCTAATACAGTGTTTTTGTTAATCCGCCCCATCTGCTACTGTTTGTCTTTGTTTGACAAGCTGCCGGTTGACTGGTGCATCTCCAACCACAGGCTCTGAAACCTCAGCTAATGTCCATCAATCGATATTGCTACCAGTGAGTAAATCATACCACCTCATGACAAAAAATTGGATCCATTTCTTTTAAGCTCCATCCTCAAACCCCCACATGGTTTCCCAGTGCAGGCCTGCTGTAAAAGACTAAACTGAAGCTTTTAGTAACAGCAGCAAAAGCTGCCTTGTTCCTGGTTACCATCAATAATTAATGGACTGGTGCTGCTGGTCCTTGTTCTGTTTCTAAACTAACCCCCAGTAAGCCACGTGGCCATTACAGCTCTACAATAGTCAAGACCCAAGAGGATGAATATGGCCAAGTGCAGCTCCACCATCATCAACACTTGAGATGGAAAAAATAGTGAACAACTGAATGAAGAATTATTTTTATCCCAGTTACTCAACGATTTACTTGTTTATTTGTTCACATTTAGAGGAGTCATTGCACTCAGTTACCGGGACTTACACACTCTATTCCTGTCAGTAATGTGTCCTCCATATGAGAATTGATTCAATTATTGATTAAGTTGTCCACAGCTGGTAAAAAGCGTGAATGGATCAATACCCATTTTGATGAGTAAGAGGGACTGACTTTCTGTTTGAGGTTTTAGAAAGGCTACAACTGCACGACATGAGCATTATTTCTCTCATACAGTCACTCCCCTCGGCCAACAATATCAGGCTCTCTCTCTTTGGCAGTGAAAAGCTTCGTTTGCTTGCTCTTTTTAAAATCTGTTCACTGTACAACTTGACAATGGTCTTTCAGCACAGATCGATGATTCGTGCCCTTTCAGTGTGGACTGTTTTCAGAGGAGCAAAGACAACTTAATGTTTCAAAGAGGCCCAACCTCAAAAATCATGTTCAGCAAGCACAACAGGATATCCAACAAATGGTGGATGAAACAGTAAATACAAAAAGGTAATAAAACCCTACTTTTACCTTACTTTTACCTCTTGTGTTTCCTCAAAATCACTTCAGTTTTAACCTTCCTCTTCTGGTTCTCAAAATAGAACACTATATGCAACCATGTTGGGGCTGCTTATTTTCACATCTATCGCTGCTCTTAAATCCAGTCAGTGGAAAGTTATAACAGATCGGACTGGCACACAGTCAAGAACAGTCAGGCGAAAGTCTCATGTTTACAAGGGCCATGCATCAAGATAAGCTCTGCTCAAGGTATATTAAAGGCACCAAAAAGTAACTGGTGTTTGGACATCACATGAGTGGTAATGACTGAAGTAGTAAACACACATTGCCTCAGGTATCAAGACTGATAAGATGAGTGGACAATGTCCTTTGCTACAAGGCCACCAAAGAAGGATGGCTGAGACACTCAAGAAGACTGAGATGACACGCATGTCCACACACATTCAATGAGAGAAACAAAGAGTGACAGAACAAGGGGAAGGGAGGGGATGATGAGGCACATTAATGAATAATGATAGGAGGAATTCAGAACATATGATATTACACAACTGCATGGCACTTCCAGGCAGCAAAAGATGCAAGAAATGTTTGTAAGTGATGTCAGTGCTCTGCTTGGCATCACAAATGTAATTTAGTGACCAATGGCCTGCCAAAAAACAGTCAGACAGGATATGACTTGTGATACACATGAGTCAACTTTGGCTATTGTAAGAGTGCCCAAAAATCCAAGGCCAAAACTGCACATTCTGCCTGTGGCCCCATTAGTGGAAGCAGTGTAATCAAAGCCTTCAGGCCTACAAACATCAGCATGATTATAATAGCCATGCTCATCAGTGGTACTATTATTATCGCGGCCAGGTACATGGATATTATAGGATTGAGTTCTAGCATCCAGCTGAGTCTCATCATCGACTGGGAGAGATCAAGGCTGAGCAGAGGCGCATGGCCCCTTCTCTTCGCAGCCGAGCTGTCACACATGACCTAACAGCACATGCAAACACGCTACCTTCACCCTTCCGACTGAGAATTTCGCATAAATCCATCCGTTTGACGAGAACTTACCGATTCCGGGGGCGGAGTAGATGAAATACAATGCCGAGGTGGACAGTGAAAAAAGGAATATAAGCCCAAGGAATGACCTTCTCCGGAACCGCAAATGTGTCGGCATTATACAGGCAGCAAAAGCACACACAGGCACGTTTCGTGTTATCTACACCGACGACAGACCAGTTCCGATGTGTCCAGATGCCAGAGCCAGCCAGTCCCGCTCACGGTCCGGGTTAAATGAGGCGAGCGAGAGTCGGTCTGCGGCAGCGGTGAGCCGGGCGACTAGGAAGTCAGTCTATTTCCGCGGCAGGTCGAGAGATTGGATGAAACCTCCAGTATTCAGTGGAGACACTCAAATTCCATTCCCGAGCGGATGATTTCGGTGTTAGCTGAGGCTATAGTCCGGTGTCGAAGCGGCTGACGGTGACAGCGCGGTTAAAACTGGCCTGGTTGTTCTCAGTCTGATACCATCATTTGGGCTCCACAATACGTCGCGGATGGTGTTTGGCCGCTCCTGCGCTTCGCCTGCCAGCCAGCCCAGCCCTATGAATGGAGCTGTCCCATACGCAAAAAAAAAGAGCAATACCTAAAGTGGGCGGTAACAGCGCGGGTCCTGTCCAGCTAACATGTACGAGCCCAACGTTAGAGCACGTAACCTGGCGACCACATTCATGGAACGTAACCACTTGGACCACCGTCGCAGCGTCGTCATAACGTTATGGCATATAGCACGATCACAAGCTAGCCACTTAGCCTACCTGCACTGACATTACTGTGGGGCTAATTTATGATCACAGCAAGGATCATTGCACCACCTCAACTACTGCATGTTGCTAGCTAATTTTCCAGCAATGTTAGTCTGAAACTGATTCCATAAAAAGAAAGAAAATAGGGTGGGGAGAGGAGCCTGTGAGTGGTGGGAAGTATTTAGTTTGATATTTAAAAAGCAAAGAGATTCATTTGGCTTCATTTATGATCACAGCAATGACCGTGGCACCAATCAAATTAATATAGACATACATATAAACAATTTTCTTATATTGAGGGGTGTTTGTAGTATTTTGATCATCCCATGTGTCAGTGGAGGTTTACTGTTAGAGCTCAAGTATAACCCTTGACATTCTTTGTAGTGTATATTGTCAAGTGCAAGTATTTTCTTTGACATTACAGAAGCAATGAAGTCACTTTAATTTATGATCACAACAATCGCCATAGCACCAATTTAACTACTTAATGTTGCTCGCTAGTTTATCTCCAACATTAGTCTGAAACAGAATTTTAAAACCCATCTGTAAACCCTACAACATATCTATCTATCTATCTATCTATCTATCTATCTATCTATCTATCTATCTATCTATCTATCTATCTATGTCTGTCTGTCTAGTTTTTTGTATTTTAATATATTTATTAAAATCTGCTGATCTCCATTTATTTAAACTAAAGGATATTTCCAGTATTTTGTAGATCCTATGTATCAAAGAGGGTCGACTGCTAGAACTCAAATACAACCCTGAGGATAGTTGATGCATACCGCATATTATCAAGTGCTGGTCTATTGTATGAGACTTTAGACAGTTGTAAACCTTATGTTTACCTTAGTATTAAAAAAAACCCCTGAGATTATGGTTGGTGTAACCCACAGAGGCCCTATAAGGTACAATAAATGTGTAATTTTGCAGTATTGATGTGAAGCGTCCATGAAAATAAGGAATACAGATCTTACATATATCCATAAACACTCATATTTGCCAATTTTCGTTTTAATTTACTATGACATATTCATAAATCTTAGCCTTAATCTAATATGACCCATTACAAGGTGGAAGGTGTCTTTAGTGTTTCCTACAAGTATTTGCTAAGGTACAATAAAACTACAATATCCACTACATATCAAGCCAAAGGTTGACGCGGGGCTGCAAGGGCTCATGGGAAATAAAGTATACAAGAAGTACTTTAGAGGTCGACATTTTATATGCAGTATTGAAAATCAAATTGTACACTGTTATTAAAGCCTTTGCATATTTTGGTACCGAAATTTTCATCGACATCGTCTGTTTGTTTCTTTTCTCGTCTTCAATGATATTGATGCAACGCAGCTAAAGACTACAACTCCCGACCAAAGCCTTACCAGGAAGTGCAGCCGTGATGTCAACAGATACATGGAGATGTCGACATGAATCTGCCACTGTTTTTAATTACAAAACGTTGCTTTTGGGTTTAAAGTCGGTGAGTTGAGAATGAGAGGCGTTAGTCTTAAAGTTTTGTTGCTGTGTTTTTTGCTGTTTTTCGTAAATCCGTGCGTGTCAGAGCGAGATGACAGAGAAAAGTCGTTGGAGCTGCTTGAGCGACACGACGACGGAGAGATTGTGAAACATGAGGGAAACACTCCACTTGAAAGCAAGCAAACATTAATAAAACATGGAAAAGTGGATGAAGTCGATTCAAACGAACCATTGAAGGATGTACAGCCTGCCAGGTTTGAACTAACAAATGCTATGTACCCTTTTTGCCCAATGTAGCTAGCTAGCAATAGTTTTATTATAATATTGTGAAACGGGTTTCCTATGCATTGCCTGAAGTACACAATGAACAGCTTAAGTACACGTTGCTAAAATACTTAACCACAAATCGTCATATTCAATATAACAATATATATGTCTGAAAAATGTTTTCTGATTCCTTCATTTCTTTCTTCCTCTGACTGCTTTTAATACTTTATTGAATGAAAGGAGAACATGACCAGTTGTTATTATTAATTGTTGTGTTTATCCGTTTTCCAGAAGTTATCCAACAATGGGAATCAAATAAATAAACAGGTATAGGCGTAGTATTCAAACAAACACAACCCAGTGAAAACATAATCTTCATGCTGATTTAGATCATGAATAGTCTGTAGCACATTTAAAGTATGATCATTCTATGTGCCATCAGTTTCTTCTCTTCTCCCATTTATTTATTTATTTATTTATTTATTTTTAAATAAATAAATTCCCATTGACTGTTGATTAGTTTTGCCTAATCTAAATCTTAAACTTGTAATAGCATACATTTTAGAACAGGATGCCTTAAAACCATCTTGATATAGCTCCCATAGTTAGTCTTAAATGTGCTTCACATGTACATGCCTTTTTCTTCTGACTGTCTCCTTGCAGTAAGTCCAATGACACCGTGGATAACTATAGCAATGAGACTCTCCACTCTACAACAACTGCTGCCAAGCCAACAACCCCGGCACCCCCAACCCCCAAGCCCATTTTGCCCGTACAGACGGGGGTCAAGGCTCAAGAGGAAGAACAGTCCAGCGGGTTGACCATATTCTTCAGTCTGCTCGTTATTGGTAGGTGGTTATTCACCATCGCTGAATATTTGTCTGAATCCTTTCTCTCTTTTTTTGTATTTTCTATTGCGATGTTACTGTCAACATAAACTCCTTAAATATTGTTTTCCAAGAGGAATCTAGTCAATGTCCTTCTGTACGTACAGAATAGAAGTCTGTGAATCCACCACTGGGAATATGTTCATTGTGGTTCACACAGTATGCATAACTTAAATCGCATACTGGTAATAATGGAGGGCAAATGTACAACCACTTTAGTTTTCCATTAAATCAAATTTGCCAGTGGTGATTTAGGATGATGGTTCTGGATAAAGGACAGGATGTGGTCGCACACATCAGGTCATACAGTGCTTCTTCTGATATATAAAGTGGCCATTATGCACATTAGTTTACGACACCACTGTAAGATCATAGACCACGGTGCATACGGCTTCTAATATTGAAAATATTATTCTTTTTTGCTTTTTTTCAGAAAACCAACATTAAAGTATATGTTTGGTTGGCTTCATAAAGCATGCATGCAAATAAAACACAAGTATTTGTTTTCTGAAGTTAATACCACTCATCAGGGACATGACAAGATAAATAAATGAGAAACCATCTCAGAGTGCCGTCCAAACCACACATCAGGACTAAACAGCACTTCCTGGAATCCAGTTATGTAGTTTTTCCGTCCACAGTTGTGGATGCTTTAAGTTGGCCGGAGTCTAGCAGCTCCATTAAGACAAACATTTTGATGAGCCCACCAGGCTTCACTGTATCTCATGAGTATACAGTTTTCTTTACCTAAGCATGAATTGCTGTTTACTTCATGGTGGCCTTGGCCCGTTTTACCATAATTATGCTGATATACATCCAAGTTCATTTATCACACTGGTTGACGTAGTTGATACTCAAGCTACTTTTATGTTTAATTGGGAAGAAGTATCTTACTGTATGATCTAATAAACTACAACTTTATGTCAGAGCAACTGATTTGTGGTCATTTATGTGACTCAAGTGTATTTGAATTCTTTTGCATCAAACATTTTTGTAGTTACACCAATGTGAAATCAAGTTTGAATTGTATTACCCTTACAATGAGAGAAAATTGAAGCTAGAAGATGTATCTGTCACAGACTTTTGGATTCTGTCTACAGTCCTGAAGGAATAGATCTAAATACTGTATGATGTGAGGGGCTATTTCTGGGTTGATCTGAGTCAGTGTGACGTGATTTTCTGAACATGGATGTGTTTGTCCTAAATATTCATTCAGTGGTCTTTGGCCTCCCCACTCCCCCCAGGTATCTGCATCATATTGGTGCACCTGCTTATCAAGTTCAAGCTGCATTTCCTTCCAGAGAGTGTGGCTGTTGTGTCCCTCGGTGAGTGCTTCTTATATAACACGTTGCTCTGAACACGACTGAATCCTGGAATGTACAGTGTTTCTGTACTTAAGAGCGCTCTAGGAAGTTTTAAAGGCAGGGCTGGTTTTAGCACAACAAACAAATGCTCAGACTGATTTGGAAGTTGGCCAGAATACTACACTTAGGCTTTTGTACAGCATGTATAAACAATGAAGCTGATGCCTGTTCTCATGAGTTACATCTTTTTCATTGGCCTCTCTTTCTTGTGTGTTCTATTTTAAATGCATTGTGTGTCATATTAAAATTCTAGCATCACTGTATTTCTGTAAGTGTCATTAAATGTCTGAACCTTTGCAAGATTACAGTTCTAAATTGGTTTTCATCTAAATCAGACTTTTTAATCTGAGCTAATGCTAACCCAGTGGTGTCCGTTGGCAGCTGTACTCAAAATGTAAGAAATGCTTTGTTATAAAAAAGGGATTTATATTTTTTCCTGACATACAGCTTTACTTCTTGTGTGAGGTCGCGTCAGGTTAATTCTCTTTCCCGTAACTCCCACCCACTTCCCCCCTCTTTTCATGTTTGCGTAGTTATACTCGCTCAAACTCAGTGACACACATCTGTCTTGACCCTGAAGGTGTTTTCCTCTTGCATGGTCTGCAGGCTGCTTGTGAGACAGAGCAGGGGGACTCTGCTGAGGAGAGATAATACTCTGCTTACAAATCAGGAAGGGCTGCTTTTCCTTCCTCATCACTTCCTCTCCACTATCTGCTCATTGTATGTCTTCCTCTGCACTATCCCACTCTATCTGACAATATATCTAGGCATTGGACAGTGCTTTGAGGCTCATTTAATTTCCTTTTCTATCTCATCTCACTCACTTTCTTTGCCCTTTACACAGCTTTGTGTTTTCTTCACCGTTTTAATTAATGTTCTGCTGGGCTCTGTAGTGAGAGAGCTGAAGGCCCAATGGGACTTTCTCAAAGACAAAACTAAGACAATTGCTCTTTTATACTCTTTGTATCTAATTTATCCTTGAACTATAGTGGTCATTTACCAGGAATCCATTTATTCTAACGACTAAAATATCACTTTGCTGCAAGTTTGCACTCAGTCTGTGTTTTTTTTTGTGTCAATATTTAATCAGTGGAGTTATTCTGTGTCTTCTTTCTTTACAGGAATTCTAATGGGAGGCTTCATTAAAATCATTGAGTTCCAGGAACTAGCCAACTGGAAGGTCTGATCCACAGCTCTTTTTCTTGTTTCCACTCTGCACAAGAGCATTGTTTGGTTTGACTTGTTTTGTATGAACAAAAATCAGCACATTCCTCAACAAACCAAACACAGAAGCAAATATGCAAACACATATGCACTTCATAAACAACTTGCACAGGTCTGCACTGTGTCGATAATGTGTCCCATTTCTTGTAACTCTTTTAATTGTAGACCACATCTGTTTCAAAACTGTACAAAAGAGCTGCACCCACATTCCTGATATTCACTGTAATTTCAAGAGCAGGGATAGTGTAGCTCGAGCCTTGAATATATAACCACGTTTCCTAGCTGTGGTGTGATGCATTTCATCCCAGTGCGCATTCCCCGGGAATCCCCCACCCACCCCTGCCCAATAAACATCTGTCATGCCTGTGCTTTAGTTTTTCAATTCGACTTCGGGGTCTGTCTCTCTGCTCAGTCATTCATTTCCTGCTTGCTGTTTTTTTTTGTTGCAAATCTCATCTCACTATCTGCACTTTGTTATCAGCTCATAGTGACACAAACCATTCTATGCTCGCTATCTTTCCCTCTGTGTCCCTATGAGCCCTCCTTTCTTTCCTCTTGGTTCTCACAGCCTTTAATTAACATTCCTTGTTCTCTGCCAGGGAGTGAGAGAACAAATGAACAAGAGAGAGAGAGAGAGAGAGAGGAAGAGTTGGGGGGGGGGGGGAGGAAAAAAGGACAGGTTGTGTCAATGTTTCTTGCACACAGGGGCCCATTGTTTATTAGCTTGGGGGCCCCAGCATGTTGCTGAGTCATCGACACTGGTAACCAGAGCCCCTGGAGCCCCTTTCCCCCCCGATGCCCCTGTCCTGTGAATCTCTAGATGGTTATCTCTGTTTTACACTTTAACTTGTGAGAAACGGGTTTTATGACCAGTTATATGCAGCTTCATAAACACTGTGTAGAGGGCTATGAGGTTAATCAGTGGCATCCAGTAGGTCATTTACAGTAACAGGGAAGTGCTAAGTGGTTTATAGTTCACTGAAGACTTCAAAAGACCCAGGCCATGATGCAAATCCATTATATCTGACCTATTTGTTTTCGAGAAAGCCTTCACGAGTAGGATGCATCATGCAACCTGTTCAGTGAGTAACACAGCCAGTGGCAAAACTGTGATTCTGTCGGTGCAGTCTTTTAAAATTGTGCATAGACTTACCGTGTTGTACTATCACGGTGAATGGAAGACACCCTTCCTTCCTGGTCAAGTGGAAATCATATTTAGTCCCAGTCTTTCATTTCAGTAGTTAGCGAAAAACTGTTGACAGTATCGCATTTGTGGCAACCTTTAGAGATGGGGCCATCTTCTCCAACTAGAATGTTTCTAAAGCTGTCACACTTGGCTAATCTAGCAAGCCTTTGGGACTGGCCTACAAACCACCAAGGGCATACAAACCCTTCAGGCAGCAGCATCCTGTCATTGCCTGCTCCTTTCCACTACCAATCTGCTCCCTTTGCTTTTGGCTACCAACCTCTCTAGCTCTCGTCTTCTCCCTGCAATCTAGCATATGAAGAGAAGCTTTTCCCTCGTGCTTTTCTGGTACTCTTCGCTGCTTTTCTCTTTCTCTCAATCGCCCATCTCTCCCCTGTGCTCTGACACAGATTGAAGAAGAAATGGCATGCTGGTATGAAGTATCACGCTAGCGGCAATTTGTCTCCTTGACAAAGCACAGAGAGAGATAGCCGGTGAATGTGTTTACACTCCAGATAATAATCATGTTTTCTCTCTGCTTAAGTGTTCTAGTCTATACTGTATTATCCGGGCTCATCATTTTTCCTCAGTGGCTGCATTGGTGTGTTTTAAGCCTCTTTTAATAGATGCCTCACATGCCACGGAAAGAGAGAGAGCGACACAGGGAGAAAAGTTTTAATTGTGGTTGCAGGGGCCTTTTTCCCATGTGGTGATGTCAGTGGTTGTCAAAGTCGAGCCTCCAGGGAGCCTACACTCTGAATGAAGCTCTCACCAGTGTTCACGCTCGTGTTTTCAGTTATTTCTGAACCCTCTTTTAACTGCACTCCCTTCATCTTTGGCATTCATCTTTTCTCATTTAGTTCAAACTCCATCTCAGCTCTTCTCCAGAGTATCCCCATCTGCTGCTCTCTGGTTTTATCCATTTCATCTTTCCTTCTCATACAACATATATTTCTCTGCTGTCTATCAATATCAGTGTTTCTAAAATCTCATTATCTCTAATCAGTTCACAACTTACCTCATAGTTTCTGGAGGTCAATCTGGTGCTTTCTGGCACAATGTCTAGTGCTTGGTCAGTCGACAAGAATGTAATCAACAGTTTGAATATTTGATTAACTGCAAAATGACTTAACATTTTGCACCTCCACATGTTGAAGTCTCCTTGGGCAAGACACAAATTTCTCCCGATGGCAGGCAAGCACCTTGCATGGAAGCTTTGTCCCTATTGGTGTGTAGATGTGTATGTGAATAGCGGAATGAGAAATGTACTGTAAAGCACTCTGCATACTACGAAGGTAGAAAACATTATGTAAGTGCAGAGCATTTACCATTTACATTTGTTCTGTCTTTTTGACTTCTCAAAGATTATATTTTCTGCTTCATATTGGTTTTTTTTTGCATTTATGTTTGAAAATACTAACTTAGCCTATGACAAAAAAACAAACGAAAGACCTTCTCACAGGCCCTGGCAAATGATGTGAATTGATTTCTAACATTAAGTACTTGATTGTTGAATTGATAATTGATCAGCACATAGTGACAGCCAATCTAAAACCACACTCCTATCAACAAATACGTACTATGGATTATTTACCACATTCTGTTATGTTGTAGACTAATCTTAGAAGAGATTCGGTTATTTGTTGTCACACAGTGCTCAGAAATTCATGGCCGCCTCAAATCTTCTCAAGAATAATGCTACAAGCCTCACACTATTCTCCTATTCTTCTGGGTAGAATTACTCAAAGTCGATCAGGTGTGCCAGTGCACATCCATTTCCAGAGGTGCTCTAGTTCAGGTCCGGACATTGGCTTGGCTATTCACAAGTTTTGACAGAGTTTTTCCTGAAGCTTCTGATAGTACGTACACTGACAGTCATTAAAAACTTTGAGACCATATTTTTCAACATAATTTTTATTTTGAAGCCCGAAACTGGATTTTCTTCATATGAATCATTTGTTTAGCATATTGGCATACAGAAACAAAAATCTAAAGATTCAAGAATGATTTCAAAATAAAGAATTTCACAAAGGAAAACGGCACCTGCCAAACACAAAGTTACAACAATCAATACCGAGTATGGCCTCCATTTGCTTCGATGCAGGCAGCAATCCGTCGGCGCATGCTTTGGACCAGGCTTCTGATTGTGGGTTGGGAACAGCCCATACGCCTGGCTACATCACTGTAGCTCAAACCGGCCTCCACCATACCCAGTGCCCAGAGACGTTGTTCATGTGATATGTTGTTCACTGGACTAACAATGGTGGCCTTTTTTGGGCCTTTATATAGGCCTTCAAAACCCATTCTCAAATTGTGCAGATACTCACTGAGTATTGCTTGGTGTGTATTTGGTTCACTTTTGCAGAGTGACCAACCCATGTGCAATGAATCATGACAAAATGACAACTCATCATTATCTCAACTACCAGGGCACTAGATCATCAGTAAATCCACACTGAATAATTACAACCCCCCTACAAGTAGAATTCTGCGTACATTTCTGCCTCAAAGTTTCTATTGACTGTCAGTATATTTTTCTGCACCCATCTTTTGTTCTGTCCTGACTATTCTTCCAGTCCATCATCCATCCTCTATACACCGCTTTATCCTCACTAGGGTCGCAGGGGGTGCTGGAGCCTATCTCAGCTGACTCGGGCGAAGGCAGGGGACACTCTGGACAGGTCACCAGTCTATCTCAGGGCTACATATACAGACAAGAAATCACACTCACATTCACACCTACGGGCAATTTAGAGTAACCAATTGACCTCAGCATGTTTTTGGACTGTGGGAGGAAGCCAGAGTCCCCAGAGAAAACCCACACATGCACAGGGAGAACATACAAACTTCATGCAGAAAGATCCCAGTCCCAGGCCGGGATTTGGACCGGGGATCTTCTTGCTGCAAGGCAAAAGTGCTAACCACTACTCCACTGTGCAGCCCTCTTCCAGTCCATGTCAAAGAAAAATATCCTTACAGCATGATGCTGCCACCACCGTGTTTGACTGTAGGGATGTTCTTGATGAGGTGATGTTCAGTGTCTGGTTTCCTTCTCACATGGAATTGGGAATTGTGGCAAAATAGTTCGATCTTTATTTGAGCCGACTAGACGATTTTGCTTGTTGTGGTCTGAGAGGACTTTAGATGCCTTACAGCAAACCTGTAGTGGTTTGTCATGTGATTTTGTATTAATGAATGGTTTCCCTCTGACTACTGTACTCGGCAAAGACTTTGTAGCAATGACTGGAACTCTGGATGTCTTTCATAGTTACCATTTGGTTCTTGATTACCAAGGCCCCTTGT
This sequence comes from Acanthochromis polyacanthus, assembly GCF_021347895.1. NCBI lineage: Eukaryota > Metazoa > Chordata > Actinopteri > Pomacentridae > Acanthochromis > Acanthochromis polyacanthus. Next base: position 33,436,136 of record NC_067118.1, read on the forward strand.
CCCTGGTTAATCAGGTTGGCTGATAGGAAGACTGTTAGTGATTCCAATTTTCTTCCACTTGAGCATTATGAAAGCCACTCTGCTTCTGGGCTCTTTCAATGCTGCATTAATGCCTTGACACAATCTTGTCTCGCAGGTCCACAGAAAATTCTTTCAACCTCATGACTTGGTTTTCATCCTGACATACACCATCAGCTGGAAGACCTTAAGTAGACAGACCTGTGGCTTTCTAAATTACACCCACCGAAACTGGTTAGGCACAGATGGACTCCAGGAAAATTGTACAAGCATCTGAAGGACCATTGATAGAATACATCAGAGCTCAACTGCTAGTGTCATAACAAAGGATCTGAAAACTTGTGTAAATGGAATATTTTAGTCGTTTATTTTATATTTTTTAAATGAAACATTCAAAAATAGCAGTGTTACTATTCAATTTTGGAGAACTGTGTTTAGACTGATGAGAAGAAAACCTCAAGAGATGAGTTTGAAACAACAAAGTGCAGAAAACTTAGTGCATGTACAGTATAGCTGCTAATTTAAATCAGTGTAGATGTGTGTATGAAAATGCTGTCAGGTGTTATTACTTGATCCTGAGCACCTGGAAGGGACAGTTGGCTTTTGCTTTTCCTGAAATTTGAATGCAATAAAAGACAAAATTAGCAAGAGCATAGGTTTTTACTCCAACATGCATTATTTAAAGACTGTCCTCATTGCTTAACCTATTTTTAAGAGCTTGTAGACATAATAATGTTGGCTGGTATTGATAAATTCATCATTAGAGCCAATACCTTCTTCTTTGATCATGTCGTACTCTTTTTGGTCTAAGCTCTCAGTAATTAGTTTGATAGAAAAATAAATGATAAATTCTGAAGCTAGTCATGTCACATTTTTGAGCCTTTATTTCACCAGTAACACTGTTAACAGATTCTTGTAGATTTAAGCTTTGCTTGTGAGAAAAAGGTCAATTGATAATGCTGCAATACTTTTAGGAAACCTGTATCAAATGGAGAAATAATTGTCTTCATGTCCATCTGCTTGTGGGGTTGTTGGTGTGGAGATCCAGGCTCTACCAGCTGTCAATATTGGCTTTTATATTACAATGGCTGAGACTGTTGACTTAGTGGATTAGATATAGCCCTGCCTTCTTCCTTCTTTCTGACAGAAAAAACTGCAGTGCCAGCCAAGGCCCAGAAATGAAACTTCCATCATTCACTCATGCATACTGTGTATTGAAATTTATGTTGCTAATGTAGATTATGCACAGAGCACACACACTCACACACACACACTGGCTCATCACAAAAAGCACATGGTGCATCATGCAGAGCCGCATCAGCAGCCAGAGCGTAATGCATGGGCACATGATGCCTATGCCTGATCTGGGAGGCTGTCCCATTTAGCTGAGAAGCAACAATGATTTCATTATATTGCTGAAATAATCAGAGAGCTAAGGTCACTGGGATGGTGTGTGTGTGTGTGCGTGTGTGTGCGCGTGTGAATGTATGAGAGATTCAGAAATTAAAAAAAGACTCACACACGAGCCAACATCCGAATTTGTTTTGTTAGATGAAGGACTGCTATTAACAGCTGAGGCATGTGCCCGCCCCACCGTCACCCTTTGCCTTCTTCTGTGTATTAGGTCAGCTGATGAGCACTGAGCTGACTTCCATCAGTCAGATGAATAATGTGGAGCACTTCCCCAGGATTGTGTTTAGATTAAAGGCCATTTGTAGGCGTAAAACAACCCAGTTCAAGTTGTAGTCTGAAAGGATTTCTAAATGCTCCAACCAGCTTCACAATGGAGGGATTTTGAATTTTCTTGTGCCTCATCAGTTTGTTAGCCAATCTGCAACTCCTAACTGAGATTAGAGGCAGTTGTCAGTCACACTTTATCTATTCTTGAAATGTGTTTTTTTTTAATGTGTTATATGTGTCTTTGTCCTTTTCTAAAAGGAGGAGGAAATGTTCCGACCCAACATGTTCTTCCTTTTGCTTCTGCCACCCATCATCTTTGAATCCGGATACTCTTTACATAAGGTACAGCAGAATATGTGCATGAAGATAGCTTCATTTGATATACACACGTGGACAAAATTGTTGGTACCCCTCAGTTAAAGAAGGAAAAACCCACAATTCTCACTGAAATCACTTGAAACTCACAAAAGTAACAATAAATAAAAATTTATTGAAAATTAAATAATCAAAAACAGCCATTACTTTTGAATTGTTGATTAACATAATTATTTAAAAAAACAAACTAATGAAATAGGGCTGGACAAAAATGATGGTACCCATAACTTAATATTTTGTTGCACAACCTTTTGAGGCAATCACTGCAATTAAACGATTTCTGTATTTGTCAATGAGTGTTCTGCAGCTGTCAACAGGTATTTTGGCCCACTCCTCATGAGCAAACAGCTCCAGTTGTCTCAGGTTTGATGGGTGTCTTCTCCAAATGGCATGTTTCAGCTCCTTCCACATATGTTCAATGGGATTCAGATCTGGGCTCATAGAAGGCCACTTTAGAATAGTCCAACGCTTTTCTCTCAGCCATTCTTGGGTGTTTTTGGCTGTGTGTTTTGGATCGTTGTCCTGTTGGAAGACCCATGACCTGCGACTGAGACCAAGCTTTCTGACACTAGGCAGCACATTTCTCTCCAGAATGCCTTGATAGTCTTCAGATTTCATCGTACCTTGCACACTTTCAAGACACCCTGTGCCAGATGCAGCAAAGCAGCCCCAAAACATTACTGAGCCTCCTCCATGTTTCACCGTAGGGACAGTGTTCTTTTCTTCGTATGCTTGGTTTTTGAGCCTATGAACATAGAGTTGATGTGCCTTACCAAAAAGCTCCAGTTTGGTCTCATCTGTCCAAAGGACATTCTCCCAGAAGCTTTGTGGCTTGTCAACATGCATTTTTGCAAATTCCAGTCTGGCTTTTTTATGAGTTTTTTTCAGCAGTGGTGTCCTCCTTGGTCGTCTCCCATGAAGTCCACTTTGGCTCAAACGACGACGAATGGTGCGATCTGACACTGATGTACCTTGGCCTTGGAGTTCACCTTTAATTTCTTTGGAGGTTGCTCTGGGCTCTTTGGATACAATTCCAACGATCCGTCTCTTCAATTTGTCATCAATTTTCCTCTTGCGGCCACGTCCAGGGAGGTTGGCTACTGTCCCGTGGGTCTTGAACTTCTGAATAATATGAGCCACTGTTGTCACAGGAACTTCAAGCTGTTTAGAGATGGTCTTATAGCCTTTACCTTTAAGATGTTTGTCTATAATTTTTTTCCGGATGTCCTGGGACAATTCTCTCCTTCGCTTTCTGTTGTCCATGTTCAGTGTGGTACACACCTTTTCACCAAACAGCAGGGTGACTACTTGTCTCCCTTTAAATAGGCAGACTGACTGATTATGAGTTTGGAAACACCTGTGATGTCAATTAAATGACACACCTGAGTTAATCATGTCACTCTGGTCAAATAGTTTTCAATCTTTTATAGAGGTACCATCATTTTTGTCCAGGCCTGTTTCATTAGTTTTTTTTTTTTAATAATTATGTTAATCAACAATTCAAAAGTAATGGCTGTTTTTGATTATTTAATTTTCAATAAATTTTTATTTATTGTTACTTTTGTGAGTTTCAAGTGATTTCAGTGAGAATTGTGGGTTTTTCCTTCTTTAACTGAGGGGTACCAACAATTTTGTCCACGTGTGTACTTAGAGGTAACAATACATATCACTGCATATGTAAGTCTAGCAGAACTGACATGATACAAATGTGCTGAAACAAGAGTCAGACACAGGTATTGCCATCAAAAGAAATAAAAACGTTTTAATATGTGTGGAAATCTTTTAAGTGAATGAGCAAACCTTTACATTTAATAGTAAATTATGACAAAAGCAGAAGCAGCTGCTCTGTTAGTTTTGTGTTTCCTGTAATTTTTGTTATGTTTGTGTCCTGTGTTACTGAAATGCACTACATTATTCTAAAATTTCAAATGAATCCAATGCAAAAATGTGACTTGTGAATTTTATTACTTGTTTTCAGATTATCCTAATGGGTTTTTGTTTGTTTTTGTAAAGCAATCTTTCCAACATGATTGAAATGGCAATAGTCTTTATCTGTCTTTTACATTACTCACACAGCAGACGTCTGATTTTTCCATATACCTACACTGTGCCCTACTTTTCACTTTAATTCTGGCACGGTGTTATGTAACACTGTGTTATTTCAAATGGCATACTACGAAGCCCAGGAGTACTTAAGCTGTGTGTCCGTTTATTTTCAGGGGAACTTCTTCCAGAACATTGGCTCCATTACCCTCTTTGCTGTGATTGGGACAGCTATCTCTGCCTTCATAGTCGGAGGGGGGATCTATTTCCTTGGCCAGGTGAGCATTGTAGCTGCCACAACCGCTGGTATCATGAGGGCTTTTTTCAGAGAAAGTGTGTGAACCTGTTCATGTGATAACATAGTTGATAACATAGTTTTCTGTTCTGCTTTGGCTTCTTTAAATAGCTGCTCTACACATGTTGCCACAATCAGATTTTGTTGTTGCAAGTCATAACAAGTTGTGTCTTTGTGCTTTGCTATCTTTTTTTCTCAGGCTGATGTGATCCATAAGATGACCATGACTGATAGGTGAGTGTTGGTCTTCCACTCTAACATTTTCCCTAAACCTCTAGAGATTTAGATTTATTGATTATTGTATAAAATGTTCCTTTCTGTCCAAAATTGCTGCAAGGGAAATTGGTTAGTGGTATTCCATAGTCGCGTCACCCACTGACACCCACTGTCTACTGTAAGGTTTGAAAGAACTAAGCCCTCTGTAATTTAACAGTTTATCTTTTCACAAGTTCCAGACAGCAGGATGATCCGGCTGCCAGAGATAGCTGACACAACTGCAGTGTGTTACTCCACACCCATGTGTTTTTTTTAATGAGTGACTTGGGGTTATTATATGTTATCCTTGTTCACCATCAACATGAGTATGAGTGTGCGTCTTTGTTAGAGCAGGACTTTTGCCTGTTCACATCCACCAACAAGGATGTGTTTTCAGTCCAATTTGTCTGCCTATTTGTATGTTGGAAGGATTTCTCAGAAAGTACTTAACAGATTTTCATGATATTACGGGGAAATTCAGGGCATGAGCTGAGAAAGGGGAACTGGTTAGATTTTTAAAGGAAAAGCCTCAAATCAGCTCAAACGTATTGTTTCTATGCACCCATCTCTGTCCACATAGGAGTACTCTTTAAAAAAAAAAGTGTTTTAATCCATCCTTCTCCTACAGTAACTGTATCTTATTATTATTAATATAACAAATAAAAGGTCTGCACTTCATTGATTTGTGCTCTCAGTATTTTCTAGTTACCAAACTTGTTTGCACATTTCCTGTCTTTGTTGACTTTGTATTTTGACTCCAGCAAAAGTGTCTTTTTTTAATCACTGTTAAACTGTTGTCTTCTTCTATTTCTCATTTCCTTCTGATTTTCTGTAGCTTTGCCTTTGGCTCGCTGATCTCTGCTGTGGACCCTGTAGCTACCATCGCTATATTCAATGCACTCAATGTGGACCCGGTCCTCAACATGCTGGTGTTTGGGGAGAGCATCCTCAACGACGCTGTCTCCATTGTCCTTACCAAGTAAGACTCGAGTTTCTATCCACTCCCTCATGGCTTGTGTACTCTCCAGGCCATACATGATGTTGACACAGCCTTTTACCACAAGCATCCCGATGGGTGACATGCAAAGAATCTGCACATGCTATTAAAGGATCACATATACTTAACAACTGCTGTCATAATACCGCACACACACACAGACACATTTTGAAGTCATAGGTACATGTTCACTCTGTCTGTTCAGTCCCTTTTCAGGTCCGTTTGGATCGGATTAATCAGTGCCTGTAAATTGAATTTATTGTTTCAAATGAGATTTTGAACTTTGTGTGGTCTGTTAAAAGCAGGACAACCCAAAGAAGAAAGCAAATAAGCAGAAATAAAAGTCAATTCTCTCTCCTTGGTAAAGTTGGACAATTACAAACATGCTTAAAAATGATCAAATGTATTTATTTATTTTTAAGTATCAAAGTAATCCATTGTTTGTGATCTGTGCACTATTGGACATATTACACACATTAACTGCTAATAGCAGTAAAAAAAAAAGGCCTCAAAAGAGGATAGCAGTACTTAACTGAAGCAGAAGCCTATTACCGAGTTCGTAGGACTAAATCTCTCCTAATGGCTTTAACTTCTTTTTGTCATGTTACTGGTTCTCAGGTAGGCCCATATGTGTTTCCATCAGATTGGAAAAACATTTTAATTTTTCTCAGTTTTGACACAGAAGCTCAATTTCACACTGAGGTGAAAAAGTGCAAGAGAAGGAGAGAAGATAACGTGAAAATACACAGAAATAACTCCAGATGGAATTGAAATCACAGGAGGACCAGTAAGTTCCTTGAAGACGAGTAGGTATTATTATTACTTGAACAGGGCTGGAAAATTACTCATATTTGCGTTCAGGATTGGAAAGCAATCACTGAGCGGGGCAGGTAATATAAAAATACTCCTTCACTTTATGAGAAATAAAACATGTTCATAAGAGGCTTTAGCTGTCTATTGGTGAAGGAAGTGTGAGAGTAATCTCGATGATTAGCGACATACTCTTTTGCATGCATTAGCTCAAATCAGTTAGCCAGGCTAATGCTCATTGAACAATGCAGAGAATCCCAGTGTAATTAGAGAACAGTAGTTTTTCAAGTTCAGTTCACCTCTCTGAATCGCAAGACTAACCTAACACATTCTCTTTGCATTACTGGCAGTAATGTAAATGGTTTAAGTCCAAGGTTTTTAGGCATTCTTAGATTCTAAGTTATTTATTATTTATTTTTAGTTACCTTTATCTAACCAGGAAGTGCCATTGAGATTGTAGATCGCTTTTACAAGGGAGACCTGGCCAAGGTAGCAGCCATGCAAAGCTTAAAGGTTAGACAGAACAGATGCATGATACACAATCAATGAACACTAAAACAAAAAAAATAATCAGACTGACAGCTGTTCAAAGACAGTGACCTCTTAAGACACGCATTGACACTCCTCCTTCACTGTAGTCTTTATGATGGTCTTAAACTCATTAATGGATATAAATGTTTTTATCTTAACAGTTGTTTGAAGATTATTCCATGACCATGAGTCATGATAGGAGAATATTGTTTTGCCAAAGTCTGTTAGAATCCGGGGAACATTCAAAAGTAACCACTTGGATGTGCATAGATGGTAACTACTAGAACTGAAATGAGAAGGGTGCTGATTGTAAATATTAGCTGCCATGTCGCTACAGTGTGGCAGGATGAAAGGAGGAGAATACATTCAGTACCCTATTTTAACTTCTTAGACAGTAAAATATTACCATTATCATGCATTTTGTGGCCAAGCCATGGTTTGATATCATGCAACCACCTACATCAAGCCACCACTTGAGCTCTAAAACCTATGGTTCCTCAAAAATAGCTTTGTGAGGAACCATAGGTTCCTCAAAAAGCTTTTTCTTATTGAAAAAAATAAAGGAAATTAAACAAAATTAAATGATAAAACACTCAAACACACACTCACTTGGTGAATTTGGAGAGAATGATTTAGAAAGTTTAGCTTAAATAGCTAAATAAATAGCTATTTGAGGAACCGAAAAGCAAGCCACTCCCCATCGTCTGCTATGTTTATGTTGTGCTCAGCTGTGTAGCAAAATAATCATGTTCATAGCCTAGAAAAAAAATGTTTTGGTCCCTTGAGCTGATTTCTACGTTGATGACCCCTGTAGGGCTTTGACATTTTTTAACTGACCTGCTTAGATTGTGAGTTGGGTGCAATCATAGTACAGTCAAACGCCCAGAGAAGTTTGCACGGCCTTTCTCAGCTCCACTCATGCTCCACCTGTTTGCTTATTTTTGGATTAGCTGGGTGTTAGGCACTCTCAAGCACCGCGAAGATATGGCAACAACCGGATCTTTGAAACTGCTGTTCTGACGTCATGGAGTGTTTGTCCGTCTTCCAGTCAATGTTTCTATAAGCGTGGGATGTGGGTATATTGTCATCAGAGTTTGCCAAATGGAAAGGAATGGTGACCTTATCATTATGGATGGCATTCATGACATTCACAGTGTCTGTATCTTATTGAAACTTTTTCAGTAATTTGAAGAAAAAAAGTCGCTCTGACATCTGTGTGTCCATACTGGTATCACTGAACTTTCTGTTGACGTAAGGTACAGCCTGTTCAGAGTGTTTCCCGCCACAGAATTATTTATCAAGTTTGTATTGTATCAGCATCCTCTCGCACCAAAACACAGACAGAAACCTGACAGACAAGTTTGACAGAAACAGTTCGCAGGACTCCCTTGTTTGGACGCGTCATTGCCATTCTGTCTCCTGTACTCACTTCATTGCTGCCTTATCTCTCCTACTCACAACCAGCTAAATGCGCAAAGTGATCTCAAGTGTCTGCATGCCCCCGTAGAGTAAATGAATGCATGAATAATAGATAGACTGAACAGCTCTGGCAGTTTGCTTGTGGTAAGCACGTCACAGAGGGGCTTTCTTAGAAACCTACTTTACAATTTGACCCAATCTTTTACACCAGTCACACAGCTAATACTTCTGCCTGGGAGCTTGTAAATAAGCAGGGAAATCTGATTATTAATGTTACTGTGTTGTCTGGCTGTTTACTTGGACGTTTGTAATTATAAATAGGATTTAGATTGAAGATAGACTGTGTTTCTCTAATGTAACTAATTATAAAAACATTCACATTGATATAGTTTTGGTGCAACCATGATGATAAATGATTTTTATCCAAATCAAAGATGAAATAGTAAATCAGGTTGGGGAATTTAGTCGTTCATTGTAAACATTTATAAAAAAAAAAATTGCAAATTTTAGATGTTACTATTAATGCTTGGGAATTTATACTCCATTATAGTTTGTTATTGCCTTCTTTTAACTTCTAGATATCCTTAAAATACATGCTGCCCCTTTATGTGTCATAAGGTGGACATTTAACAATCAAAAACACCTTAATACAATAATGTGATTCTGATAATATCTAAACATACCACATGTGGTATTGTTTCTTTTGTATTTCTAGTTATTATCAGCTCCATTAAGTCACTGAAATGGTGTTGTGATACAACCAATCCCAGTTTAGCCCACAGCATTCTAATGGTGGGATTACAAACTGCACACACCCTAATCCACACACACACACACACACACACACACACACACACACACACACACACACACACACACACACACACACACACACACACACACACACACACACACACACACACACCCTGCAACACACACACTCCTTTTCTCTGCTTTATACTATCAATGATGGAGTGGTTATGCCCTCTAGTGTCAGTTTCTGGTATTACTAGACAGAATGTGAAGTGATACCCTGCCTGTTTTTTGTGTCTTCCAGCACTGCAGAGGGTTTCTTTTCCCGCTCAGACAACTCCATGGTAACGGGCTGGGAAACATTTATGCAAGCTCTAGGTTATTTTCTTAAAATGTTTTTTGGTTCTGCTGCTCTGGGAACTCTCACTGGACTCATCTCAGCTCTTGTATCCAAAATCATTGTCAATGCACGTTTGTATGTTCTGAATATTTATGTGTGTTTTTACCGGTTTAGCTTGTTTGAATTCCCTGACTCACTGATTAGTTTCTGAAACACTTTGACTTGAGGAAGACGCCGTCTCTGGAGTTTGGCATGATGATAATTTTTGCATACCTTCCCTATGGCCTGGCGGAGGGAATCAAACTGTCTGGTGAGTGCATAGACAAGCAAGCACACACACTTGTTCAGGATTAACTAGAATTGTATACGTTTGACTCTCCCACCTGTTTCTCTCCATTTACAGGAATAATGTCTATCCTGTTTGCGGGAATTGCGATGTCTCACTACACCCATCACAATCTGTCTCCTGTCACCCAAATCCTTATGCAGCAGACTCTTCGCACAGTGGCCTTCATGTGTGGTCAGTGAATTCCCACTTAGCCTCCAATTCCCCATTTGTTTTCATTTTACATGAAGTTTTCAACGCTAATTCTTGCATTCTCTCTCCAGAAACGTGCGTGTTTGCCTTCCTTGGTCTCTCCATCTTCAGCTTCCCTCATAACTTTGAAATATCTTTTGTAATCTGGTGCATAGTAAGTGCTCTTTTATTTAGATGTGATCTCAGTTTTGATGTCAGCTTTGTCTGATGACCAACGCTCTGTTCATTCCGGTGATCTTGAGTTGTGACAGCTGTTGTTCTCGCTGTAGGTTTTGGTTCTTCTCGGCCGAGCAGTGAACATCTTCCCTCTGTCGTTCCTGCTGAATTTTTTCCGAGACCACAAGATCACACCCAAAATGATGTTCATCATGTGGTTTAGTGGTGAGATGGCACAATAAACCTTCTGGATCTTTTTTTAATGAGATGACAGTCAGATTGTTGTCGAGTGTTTTAGTAGCGATCATTTCTGTAACACAGTGTGCACATCTGCGGGTACAAAATGGCAACAAAAACAGCATAAACAAGTAGTCTGTTGATCAGTTGGAAATTATTCTACAGGTTTTTGGCAATTAATTTCTAATTATTTCGAATTCAGTTTTTGTAACTGTTAATTTCAGCTTCTCAAAAGAAAGAATTTGCTGTTGCCCCTTCTTTATAATCTTAGAAATTAATTATGTTTTGATCAGACAAAGCAAGTACTTTAAAGATGCCATTTCTTGGCTCTGGAAACTTTAAAGGGCATTTTTGATTATTTTCAGATATCTTACAAAGGAGATACCAGCAACCAAATGCAGTTTAACATACATTGTCCCACAGTGCTAGTACATGCAGAAATGTCATGAGATTACTAGCAAACATCAATGTTAAAATAATTTGAATAGGAAAAGAATCTGTGGCATCTCTGATCTTTTGTTAAGAGTTCGAGTCATTGTTTTGATTATAATTGAATTTACTTTGTTTAAGCAAGATGACCACTGAATACCGTTTTTCAGGTACATTAAAACAATTGTTCTGAAACTATTTTGATAATTTTTTTGAGTGAAAATGTCAAAATTATTCTGGTCCTGGCTACTCAAATGTTCCTGATCACATGACTGTTCCCTCATTAAATAAGCTGTTTAACTCTCAACTCAGTTTGAGTTTGGGACTGAAAAATGTGCCTTTTTATTATATTTTGTGGCATTTTGTTCTAAAACTGATCAATTAGTTAAGAAGAATTTACGGATTAATTAATGATAAAAAGAGTCGATCATTGCTGCCCTGCATATATCCAAAACAAAACATTTTAGCAAATCAAGCATACAAGTGTCCAGATTTCAGTTTGCACAATGTACATTTCTTGTGATTAAACATTTATAATGATAATATCTGCAATGTCTGTTTTAGATTTGCGTTTTGTCATTTTACTATTGAATTCCTCTGTTTGTTTTGCTAGGCTTGCGAGGTGCTATTCCCTACGCTTTGAGCCTTCATTTGGGCCTGGAGCCCATTGAAAAGCGACAGCTAATCGGCACCACAACCATCATCATTGTGCTCTTTACCATCCTCCTCCTCGGGGGCGGGACAATGCCGCTCATCCGCATCATGGACATCGAGGACAGCCAGTCGCGGCGTAAGAACAAGAAAGACATCAATCTCAGCAAGACAGAGAAAATGGTAATTGATGAAGCACTCTGACTTCCCTACTCACACAGACAGTTTGCTGTCTGCATTGATGCTGGCTGTGCCATTCTCTCATGTGCCATCAGGCTGTTCTCTTCAGAGGGAGAAACATCAAAGGCCTGATTGTGGTTTGTGTGAAGGACACTGAATCAGCAGGGAGCAAAACACTCTCATTTCATAGATGCACACTTGGAAACTCCAAAATTCGGACAAGCTCAAATAAACCCCGACAACTTGCACTGATATTGTGTTGAATATTTTGTATGTCTTGTATATAAAGTGTTTGCATGTTTGATGTCTTCCGAAGCTAAATGTTAGTCCCCAAGGTAGCAGCAGCTACATCTATCAAACCCCCTTTTTTCCTTCTGGCAACATGCCCTCTTTGATGTAATTCCCTTTCTTTGGTCCCTTTGCACGTTCTCCCTCATCTTTGTTCCTTCTGTATGTGATCTCGACTCCATCAGCCTCATTGCTGTCCTGTCATTTTGACTTTTCCCTGTATTCACCTCCATCTCATCCATGCCCTCCACCGCTTCATTTGCTGGACCCCTTTCCTTTCATTTTCTTTGACTCCCTTCTCTCTACTCATCTTTTCTCTCCAGGGCAATACCATTGAGTCCGAGCACCTATCGGAACTGACAGAGGAAGAGTATGAAGCTCAGATCTACCAGAGGCAAGATCTGAAGGGCTTCATGTGGCTTGATGCTAAGTACCTTAACCCCTTCTTCACTCGCAGGCTCACCCAAGAGGTAAGAGTGGGAAGAAAGAAATCCTGCAATAACTATCTAACAACCGCACGGTGAATGCTATTTTATTTGGTGGAATTATTAACATTTTTCTTGAGGATTTAGTTGTCATGTAACTGTGAGTGTGACTGCATTTGAGATTTCTAGAGGCATATCGGGAAATTTATTGAGCATCTGATGCCTTTCTTTGGCTCTCAAAAATTTTACTTTTTTTTTTTTTTTTTTTTTTACTTAAAAGAAAAGTAGCTTTGCAGAATATTCCCTGTTTGGGCTCATGCAATATGTATTCTAAGGCCTTCTTGTTCAGAAGGGAGGGAATGGAATTCAATAAAAATGTCTGGTGCACCTAATTTATCCTTGCTGATTGACCACTTGCACAGAAGACACTGTCTGAGATTTAATGTCTGGGAGCAGCAGGTGTTTTACTGCGTATGCCAGTACGGAGAGAGAATACCTATGGCTGCTCAAAACGGACAGAAAAATGAAAAGCAGTCAAACAAAAATCTAATAGCTTACGCAAATGGAACATCTAGGTCAGTAGCAACACTGATGAATATTGCAACAAAAGAGGCTTCACCATTTAGTATCGCAGCACAAGGCAAAAAAACCAAAAACAACAAAAAACAAACGTGGACTTGCAGCTGTTTATTGTCCAGTATGTTCTGACTGCAACCAATTAAATCTCTACATTGTCGTGTGTGGTCTACCTCCTCTACTTGTGCAATAGTTCATGGGGTTTGAAAGCTTTAGCAAATGTTCCCTCTATTCCTCATTCATCCACTGAGTTAATAACATCTGGCTGTTTTAATCACATACAGGCCACCCCCTTGCAGCAGATTTCTACAAGGACGCTTTACATAAAGCCCCCAAAACTTACATTAAGAAAATGTGCCTCGTATTTAGTCGTTTTGCAAATTGAGGAAATCTTTTAGCTTTCATTGTTCTATTGTCAAAAAATGTACTTGTAAACTGGGGATTTTCAAACTTTTACCAAACTGGACACAATATATGCTGCCTCTTAGTTGCCTCTTCCTTGTCTACGTGCCTTGGTAGTTAATATTTCTGCCTTAACTGCTGGTGCACAAATCATAAACAAGTTATGTTGTCTGGCAAAGAAAGATGTTTTAAGCTCGGCCAAACTCAACAGAGCTTTTTCTGTAAAAGTGGAAACCCCTCACAGTATTGACGAAAACAAAACATTAGGAGACAAATTGGATCTCACTGCAGGGCAACCGTATTCCAAGATCTGCTATTTCTTCTACTGTTCTGTGTGTTCATTGTCGTTCTGCATGCTCATTCCGGCTGATATGCCCACTTTTTTTTCACGTTTAATGTGTATTCGTCAGGACCTGTTACATGGGCGGATTCAGATGAAGACCCTGACCAACAAGTGGTATGAAGAAGTTCGCCAGGGACCATCAGGCTCCGAGGATGATGATGATGAAGCAGAACTTCTGTGAACACTTTTGATTCATTTGAAAACAAGGAATGGACATCGCGTGTCCTGAGCCATGGGTGTGTGTCGGTCGGTCTGTCTGTGGAGACGAGCACTCTCTTCGGTGTCAGTAACATGGACTTCTTTGTTGTTCACCGCCACCAAGCGTATTAGTCAGTTACAACTGTGTATTCCTGCGCACTGCACTGGAATGGGTCAAATCATAATCCCGGTTAAACTGGATTCAAAAATTCTAACACTGGATGAAGAAAAATATCTGTGAAAGATTATATTTGTTTCGAATGCCGTATTGTTACTTGTGAAGAAGCCGACAGGATATTGGATTGTGTGCTCCACCAACACGCTGAGCAGCACAGGGGGTTTTGCTGATCCTGAGAATCTTTTCCAGCCTTTTATGAAGGATTAGGCCTGAATGAAAATCAGTGGGGAAGCTGGGACAAAAATGTTCTATTTAAAGCAATACAAGAGCACCTTTTCTCGTCACATTTGTATTGCCCATTGCTATGTGATGCTGTCTTATTTGAGGTCTGCGGGAAGTTTTATTTTGTGTCATGGGAAGGATACAACACAAAGATGCTACTGCCTCAATTGTTGAAACGGGTTTAACACCAAGTTTGCACAGCGTTGTGTGGTGTTGATTTAATTCTCCGTGTTTCCACATTTGTGTGCATTAATGGCTCAGAGTTAATTTACAAGAAAACACATACAGTGATACTTATGTAATGAAGATAAAATACAAGTGATGAAAGAGCTGCTACTACACCCCCCAGCAACTTAGCAGCAATGAGAAATGCAGAAAGAGAGTTAAAAGTAGTGAAAACATGTCTGGCAAAACTATTAATTTTCAAAACACGGAAGAGCTAGGTTACAGGGGAATAATTATGTTCCAGAAGATTGCTGTCATTTCCAATTATGGCTCCGGTTTGGTTCAGCTAAAATGACTTTTCCATATTTATTTTCATTCTTTGTTGAGGGTACTGTGTAGAAAGCGTACTTTGAAACGTTCACTATGGATTTCTCTTTAAGATCGGCACCAATGAATGTGGGATGACTGGGAATGTTCTATTAATGTGTCGTTTTTTTCTATTAATGTATGAAATGTTTATGTGCTGTTTGCGGGATAATGGCTTTTATACAAGCTCTGTGAGTACCACAGAATCTATAATAAATCATATTGACATCCTTTCGGCTTTGAATGCTTGCGTTAATGAAAGAGGAGCTGCACCTCCAGAGAAAAGCAGTAGCTGCTGAAGGGGAATTAAAGCCGTGCATGCATCAGTAATTGTTTTTCTTTATAAATGCTACTCCTACTGATGTGTGCTGGGTTGTATAAAAACAGAACTGAAATCTGCTATTAGTGTATAGTACAGTAAGGCTACAGTTATTACTGTCAAATATGGATTAAAATAGACAGTTTCCTGTTTACTCTTATTAAACCTCTTAAACAAAATAATCACAGCTGGAATAAAGCCCCATCTGAGATCTCACATACCCTAAATATAACTTTGATAACTAAAGATAATACTTAAGATTTTTGTTGTATTTCAATATGGCTTTCAATGAAAATGACTCAGTGATCATTAGTGGGTTTTTTTCCACTTTCCATTTCATAAGCTGCATGAGCTAATTAGTTCATAGATTGTACTAAGTGGGAGGTTATACTGTGTCTGGCTAATACAGGGAGCCCCACCAGTCCTCAGAGTAATTAGAATACATAAAAAGGTTAATGCATGGTCCTGCTGGGGAAAATATCACGTAACTTACGGTCAAAGCACTCATGTCCAGCCCTGAGGATCACCAGACTGCCATACCCTTGAAAATGCCCCATGAGATCTCATTAGGCATATCGATGAGGTGGCAACAGTGTTAAACTAGAGGAAGAAATCATATCGCAATCTCCAAGACTGTACTGTAATTAATGCTGACAGTGGGTCCGCATATATCACAGGGCAGAGCCTGTATGTGTAAAATGGGAGTATTTAGAGGGAATGATTGGAATTTTTATGAACTTTTACACACCTTGTTAGCTGCCACAAGAGAAAAGGCCATTTTGCCACACGTACACCAGCCTGTGTGGAATGGATTTAGTATTTCTAGCAGCATAGTTTGCAACCTACTGTTTGAATGCATTACATGTTGTTTTGTTTTCAATTTTTGTTTAATTCACTTGGTACTAAATTGTAATTATGTGCAGTATTGTGTGTAGATTACGTAAGATCTCATCAAAAATTGCATTCCTTTGCTAAATAGATTTTTGTAATAGAAATTTGCAACCAGTAGGGGGGTTTAAATCCACCATGTGGGTCCATGAAAAATTAACAATGCCAGATAACACTGGATGATCCCGCCACATCATTTTCTGTTCATTATCCAGTGACACCCAATAACTCACAGTGATACCATATCAAGGAGAAAGGGCTGAGTTACCTTTATAAATTGCATTTTACAGCATAGTAAGATGAGCCAGTAGTATTAAATATAAGACCTCTACAGCAGTAATTGATCTATCACAAAGCACGGGCATGCTGTATTTCCACAGTCTTCCAGTATTTCCCTGCATTTGCCAAATTGTAATATCCTTTCATTTTACTGCACTAGGTGACATGAGTTAAACACCATTTTCAGTGTCACCCCCATTTCTTTGAATCAGAATCGGTTATATTGGCTGTATTAGTGAACTCATTCAAGGAATAACTTAGCTGTCAAAGTACAAAAACTATCATGCATCCATTAAAAGGGCTATGTACAATTACAGGAGCGTGTTTGAAGTCCAATCAGTGCAGTTATTAGAGTTACTAGCACCATACTGTATATACACGAGGTAGGCTGACAGTAGTTAAATGGAGTAGAGACGTTTATACAACAGTGCATACAGTGTTAATTATTTTTTAATTTCAACGGTATTTTAATATTTACAGCAAAATACTGTTCAATGTTTCTACAGTATCCTGCTGCAAATAGCAAAGAATTGTGGGAAAATATAAGGTCACTGCTGTATATGTTCTCGACAGTAATGATCCTGCCTGGGGGGGAAAAAAACTGTCAAATGGCAAGAGAGAGTTTAAATTACGGCTACAAATGGTTTTGTGGTACTCAAAGTAAATGGACAAACAAAAAGCTGATCCATCACAAAAGGTCAATATATTATTTCTATTATTTTATGTAATAAAACTCAGACACTTATAAAATAAATAAAGTAAAATGAAATACAGCAATAATACTGTAAAAGTAAAATTCAGTAATATCACAGACAATACTGCAAATGAGAATATTACTGTAGACACTTTAGTCATCATCATCCTTTACACCAAGTGGTGTGTAGGGCAGCAACAAAGTTCCTCCACTTCTGCTTGTCCTGGGCCAGCCTTGTCAATGAACTCCAAGAGTGCTGCATGGCCTCCATCTCACCCTCTACTGTTCTTCTCCATGTTGTTCTAGGTCTTCCTCTCTTTCTTTTGCCATCTGGGGTCCAGTGCAGTGCTGTTCTTGTGATTGACTGTGGGTCTTTACGGAGTGTGTGTCCAATCCATTTCCATCGCCGCCTTGTGATGATGGTGCCCATGTCTTGTTGTTGGCATTTCCTTAGCAGTTCTTCATTGGAAATCTTTTCGGGCCAAAATATTCTTTGAATTCGCCGGAGACATGTGGTGTGGAAGGATCGAAGCTTGAAAAGATCTGCTTCCGTCATTCTCCAGCATTCTGCTCCATACAGCAGTGTTGATACAACACAGCTCTGGTATAGTTTCAGCTTGGTGTTTGTGTTGTACTGTGTTGATCTCCAGACATTATTCATTCCCCTAAACACACTCCTTGCTTTGCTTAGTCTACTATGGATGTCTTCTTTTGTGCCGCCCTCGGGTTTGATGACGCTTCCCAAGTATGTAAAGCTATCCGTTTGTCGTAGATCTTCTCCGTTTACCTGAACGGGGGCTGGTCTGTTCACATTCAGTGTCATTGTCTCCGTCTTCTTGATGCTGATGCGGAGCCCTATTTGCTGCCCATATGTCTGCAGTCTGGTGGTCTTCTCCTGCATGTGTTGGTGTGTATGGGACAGCAGTGCCAAGTCATCAGCAAAATCCAGATCTTCGAGAGTGGAGAACAGGCTCCAGCGGATTCCCCGAGGGGAGTCCTCGGTTGTCTTTCTCATGACCCAGTCAATGGCTAAGTTAAAGAGAACTGCTGACATCACACATCCCTGCCGGACGCCGGTTTTAACGTCAAAAAAGGTGTCACTGTGTCCAACCGAGCATCTAAAGTTGTCGTAGAAGCTCTTGATCAGGTGTACTAACTTGCATGGGATGCCATAGTTTCGAAGAATCTTCCAAAGGCTTTCTCTATGAATGCTGTCAAAGGCCTTTTCGAAATCTACGAAGTTCACATACAGTTGTCGCTGCCACTCGATGCACTGCTCTATGATGTTGCGGAGTGCAAAGATCTGATCTGCACATCCTCGGTGCTTCCTGAACCCTGCCTGTTCTTTTCTCAGCTTGTCATCCAAAGCATTTGATATTCTGTGAATGATGATCTTGGCCAGAATCTTGCTTGGCACGGACAAAAGGGTGATCCCTCTCCAGTTGTTGCAGTCACTGAGGGCTCCTTTCTTGGGGATCTTGACAATAACTCCTTTAGTCCAGTCTTCAGGCACTTTCTCACCTGCCCATATTGCTGTGAAAAGGGGCTGCAAGATGGTGGCTGCAAGCTCAGGGTCTGCCTTGAACAGTTCAACATCAAGATTGTCCTGACCTGGTGACTTTCCACTCTTGAGGGTCTTTATGGCAGTCACTATCTCCTCTTTTGTTGGCGGCTCGATGCTTATGTTCAAGTCTTCTTCAGTTTCCAGGATGTCAGCTGTTTCCTCAGGTGATGGTCGGTTAAAAACTTCCTGGAAGTGTTCAGCCCATCTGTCTTCTTGTTCTTTCTCTTTTGTTAGCAGTTTTCCTTGCTTGTCCTTGATTGGGCCCCCTGCACTCCCTTTGAACTTTCCACACACTTGCTTGGTGATTTTGTATAGCCTCCCTTGTTCTCCTCGGGCTGCTGCCTCTTGCGCCTCAGCTGCCAGATGTTCCATAGCCTCTCTCTTGTCACGGCGTGCAAGTATCTTCACTTTCTTGTTGGCGTCTCTGTAGATCTGTTCGTCTCTCTCTTTCAGTCTAGGGGACTTAGTCTGCAGCATCTTTTCTTGATCTCTCTTCTTTCTTCAATAGCATCCCGGGTTTCCTGTTGTATCCAATCCTTCTTGATTTTAGTCTTTCGATGTCCTATCTCTTTCTTGCTACTTTCGGTGTACAGTGCAGCAACTTGCTTCCAGGATGTATCCACATTGGTGTATTCTTGCTGATCTTGGATGTTCTGCAGGATCTGAAATCGATTCCGAAGATCACTGACAAAGGCGGCCTTCACGTTGTTATTTTTCAGACGCTGGGTGTCAAATCGCGCCTGGGTGGCTTGCCTGGATTCGGTTTTCTTAAGCTTAGTCTTGATGAGTGCCGTCACCAGATGATGGTCACTGCCGACGTCTGCACTACGCTTGATCTTCACGTCTAGCAGGGAGCGTCGCCACATACCGTTGATCATCAAATGGTCAATCTGATTCCTGTCTCTTCCATTTGGCGAGTTCCAGGTCAGCTTGTGGATGTCACGGTGTGTGAAAAGGGTCCCTCCTATCACCAAGTTGTTCATGGCACAAAACTCCACCAGTCTCTGACCATTGTCATTCCTGGTTCCAACCCCATGCTTTCCCATTACACTCTCGTAGTCGGTGTTGTCTTTCCCGACCTTTGCGTTGAGATCTCCCATTATGATAATCTGGTCGTGTCTTGGGGTCATCTCCAATTCTGTTTGCAGCTGTCTGTAAAAATCATCCTTGTCTTCTTCGCTACTGTCGTTGGTAGGTGCGTAGCACTGGATGATGCTGATGTCGATGTGCTTTCCTTTCAATCTTATGCTCATCAGTCTGTTGTTTACTGGCTTCCATTCCATCAAGCTTCGCTCTACACCTTTCCTGAGAATAATGGCAACTCCCTCGTGGTGTAGGTCATCATTTCTACCAGAGTAGAGGACGGTTTCTCCGGTGGTTGTTTTCAACTTCCCAGATCCAGTCCATCTGCTCTCACTCACTCCTAGGACATGGAGGTTGAAACGGTTCATCTCCGATGTTACCTGTGTCAGTTTGCCCGTTTCATACATTGTTCTTACATTCCAGTGTCCTAGTCTGATCTTAATCTTGGTGGTGTTTAGGTCCTCCCTTATCCTGCTGGTAGCGTCCTTTCGGCTTTGGCCACCAGCACTCATACAAGTCTCAAGAGACTCAGAAGGCCCCCCACACACCGATGTAGAAGTGTTCTCTGTTGCTGTTTCCGTAACATTGCATTTTTTACGGGACAGGGTTGTTAACCCTGTGCCCAAACAGACACTTTAGTACACATGAGTTACTGGTATCCAGCTGTCAGTAAGGTATTGTCAAATTTACAGCAACCATTTACTTTACAGTGTACGGTACATAACATAATACAAGGTTGGGATTCACAGTGAGTTTGCTTCATCATCTTCCCTGTGCATCAGTAGCACAGTGTTTACATAAGTTTTTCTTCTGTTTAAACACAGACTAAGCAGTGCCAAGTGGCTCTCATTAGTTTTGATTTGTTGTGTTCTTATGATTCTTCCACTCTCCAGATTCCTAAACTGTGACCCAGCCACCTATTCATCCCTTGAGCACACTGTTCTGTCTGAGATTGAACAAATATTGCCACTCAGGATCTGTTTTCTTAAACAGCTCACAGCATTAACATACACTCAGTGAGTGAATCGAACCAGATTCCCTGCCAAAGAGCAAATATAATTACCATCTGAGTTTGCACAGGTGATGAATGAATACCTCACACTGGCACGCTGAGAGCTTTTGATTGCACACATGTGCATGCGCGATGTGCATGTAAACACGTGTGTGTGATGAATTTCATCTTTAACACTAAGCCTGAGGACGACAGCAGGGAATTTCACTGATTAACATGCCCAGCTTCTGAGATATGAAACTCCTCTTTGAAATCACAGATCAAAATGAACACCTGTGGACTCTCCCTCTGTGGCACATGAGTCCTCATCCCCAAGGGTGAGAATTAATTTGACTTAGTGTGTGTCATCATACGTGAGTTCTAGGTACTAAGTGAAGTCGCTCAATGCTGTGAAATCCATATTCAAATAGCAGCATGTAGACTGAGGAGAAGAGCAAACAGGAGAGATGAGCACGTCAGCGGAGAATTGTGACAAATTATTTACACTTTAGTCGGACCTGTGGATTCTGTCAAAAAGGTCACACTGAATAAAGACAGCTCAGTAATTTAAGTGAGTAGTTTGACATTTTGGTAAGTTTTCTTGTTCACATTTTATGTGTTGGAAAAGAATGACTTCAAATCTTTGAAAGCTTCTCTGCACAGCAAGTTAGTTCAGCACACATACTGCAAGACCAATCCAGTTCAAAGTTAACAAAATCCACCTATCAGCACCTCTGAAACTCACAGATTAATCTTGTTTGTACCAAACCCACAGTGAAAGAGCAGAAGTTTTGCTGTTTTACAGAGCTTTTTGTCGGAGAACTTGTGAAGTCAACTTCAAACCAAATTGTCCCAATGCTTCCACCTGCCCCCAGTGGTCCTCAGCATCGCAATCTTTTTGTACTTCACTAGCTTTTGTATTTTCTCTAAATGAGAAAAACATCATTCCTGCCCAAACATGAGAAGACAAATGGCAGCATTGGAAAGTTCACACTTTCAATCTCAGGAGCGAACAACCAGGTGTGTGTGAGTGAAAGTTTATTTTACGAGGAAAAGGTTTATTTTCCATTATTAGAAGAATGGAGCAGGACTAGAAGTGTTGCAGAATACAAATAGTTTAAGAATTGAAGGCAATGTCACAGTCCTGCCCTGGTTCCCTGTCTGCCTTCCTTTTTCCCCTCGTGTCCTCTCTCTCCCTCCTTTTCTCCTCACCTCCCTCTTCTTCATCTTCTTTGCCTTGCTCTCTTTCTCCCGTCTCCTGCCCTGTCTCTAAGCTCCGCCCCCTCTGTGCTGCCCCTCTGGCTGTGCTGGTGATCAAGACTTATTGACACCAGCTGCAGTGGGTGCACAGCTGGGCCAGATAAACAATCAGGGACAGATAAAGCCTGACTCCCTGCCGGTTCATTGTTGCTGCTGACTCCCGTTCAGCCACCCTGGCTTGGCTCTGGTCTGCTTCTCCCCTTGCTCGGACTCACATTTGTAAGTCGAGTTGTCTTTTGTTTAAAAAAATTCTTGTTTCGAGCACCAGTCTGCTTCCTGTGGTGCCTGCCTTTTGGGTTCAACCTTCCCTGTTCCCTGACAGCCAAATGATATACAGTAAAATACTAATACTTGACCTACAGCTGAAAAAGAAGCAAAATCAAATGGTTTGACTTGTTTAATAAAAATAAAGTTGTATTTCAATAAAATGTAGCGAAATTAACAACGTACCACAACAGGTTAGTTTCCAAGGCTTTGGAGTTTGACCAGAGATATCATTCCTTTTGTAGTATTTTCTTTTTTCTAATAGTTGCAGTGAAGGGTGACAGGAAACGGGGGAAGACATGCAGCAAAGGGTCGCAGGCAGGAATCAAACCCGGGCTGCTGCGTCAGAGACCAACCCTGTACATGGGTCGCCCGCTAATCCCGATGAGCAATACGGGCGCCCCAGAGATATCATTCTCAATGACTGCATGGTCAGTCTGCATCGTGCTCACAATTTCCTCTACCGCTGCTAAGCTGTCACTGACTGTGTGGGATCTGAAATTATTATACTCATTTAAACAAGCTGTTTCACATACAGGAGGGATGCTTCATTTCTGTTGTCCTTCCTTTTATAATTTAATCAGGACTAGGTGCAAATTTAAATGTAAATCATTTATCACCCTTTGATGCACAACATCGGTCCCAAATTCAAATCCTGACCCATACTGAGCATCAAATGGTTAAATGAGAAACTTTCTTTAATTGACTAACTGCAGAATTCCAGTGTGAGGACACACCAGAAGCTCCTTAGGGCTCAGACTGAGCAGTTTCATGCCTTTTTTTATTCTTCAAAAATCACACAAGTGCTATTAAACTGTTTTTTTTTTCTTACTGTAAACAAACTGGCAGAAAAGTTGATTGTCAGCATTATATCCAGCAGTCTTGAAACATGCATGGTGTCAATATGCTTCCTGGGGCGGCTGTGGCTCAGGTGGTAGAGCGTCCAATGATCGAAGGGTCGGCAGTTCGATTCCCGCTCTCGCCTAGTCACGTGCTGTTGTGTCCTTGGGCAAGACACTTAACCCACCTTGCCTCCAGTGCTCTTCACTGGTGTATGAATGCGTGTGAATGTTGGTGGTGGTCGGAGGGGCCGTAGGCGCGGATTGGCAGCCACGCTTCCGTCCGCCCCAGAGTGAGAATGTGTGAGCGTATGGTTGAATGGAAGCAATAGTTGCATAAGTGCTTTGAGTACTCTGACGAGTAGTAAAGTGCTATATAAGAGCAAGTCCATTCATTCATCCTGTGTGAAGGGCACCAGCCACATGAATGTGAATGTGGTTCTGTCTGCAGCCTGATAGACTACACGATATGCCCATTTTATAGCATGAAACCACAGCACACTCCTTTAGTGTAACCTTTGAAATGAGTCATCCCCTTAAAATGCAATGATTAACGCAAAGTGGGCGTGGCATGTCGTAGGCGTGTTCTGAGTTACAAGCTGCTTATAGCCCTTCTCTCATTTCTCAGTTTTTACATCCTCCTCACATCTCAGTCCCTCCCATCAGAGCAGTGAGCAGAGGAGCTGAAGAGTCACAAGGAGTCGAGGCCACGTGCGTTCAGCGAAGGTAGTGTCTACAGATACGGACCCGTACCCGTAGCCTGTGGCCTACGGATACGGCACTTTCCATTTGCCAGACAGATACTGACCTGGACGCGAGTCTCACGAGTCAGGAAGCTGCTAACCACTGCAAACTGTTGAAAGGTAAGCTAGGGTTAGTGTTAGGGTCAGGTTTAGGGTCCGTACCTGTAGTACCGATGCTACGGGTCTGTACCGCTAGCGTCTACCGGGAGTCACGTGACCAGATCTCGCGTATCTGATTGGCAAATGGAAAGTACGGATCCGTACCTCTAGCAACTGCCTTCATCGAAATCAGACATCCTAGCCTCAGAGCCTTTGTTTCAAAGCGACTTGTGTAAGTATGATTTGTGGGACAGCCGCATCATTTTTATGATGTATTTTAGGATGTCTGTCTGATGAGCAGAACTGTATTCATATTCACTTTAAATTTACAGTGGAGCATTATGTTGCAAGAATGCACAAATGTCATAAGTTTTCTTTTATTTAAAACACAAAAGCACGACACACAAAAACATATACGTTTACAGTATACTTTTTTTTTATTGCAATTTACTGACATATATGTTGTGAAAAAAGGCTTCGCATTATATTTACTGAAACTTTTGCTCTGAGGGCATGCCAAGTGAAAGATGCAGCTCATATTAGGCGTATACATTTCTCAGCCCTGCTCCTTTAGTATGTCACACATGCTGAAAAACTGTTCTGCAAAGGATACGGCAATGATACGCCTGTGCATCCTAACTTGTTGCTCCTCTGGCAAGCTCATTGTCTCCTAGAGATGCATTTTAGGAACTGAAACATCCTTCAAAATGTCACACGAAGATCAGTTTTCAGGTTGCGGGCAGGAGGACGGAGGACAGCGCTGACGAGGTGGCTTAAAATAGAGAAATGAGATGAGCCATTGGAGAATGTAGTTCCTGATAAGCAGGTGACCTGACACTGCTCTCTGAATGGTTGAGTTTCCCCCGTGCACGTCAGACACTCCCACTTCATTGGCAGCATCTACAGCCACTATTAACCCTTAGATGTCACTTTAGAAAAGTTACACAGATGTCCTCAAAGACAAAAATGTCTTCATGTGTGCACAAGGGTTAGCGCTGTATCTTTACACCCCCTACATCCTTCTGCAGGATAAGGTGGCTAAAGCTAATGGATGGATGAATGGTGGGGGGTTGACCTGATGACTTAAGTGTTGAACTGAGCTAAGCACTGATATGTCAGCAAACCCTCCTGATGATGCAAAGGTATATCAAATGCCTTTTGAAAATTACTTCCAGTGCTCTGTTCCTGCATTACTGATTTCACCATTTTCAGTTTTGGCTTTTGCTCCCCAAACACTAGTGTGCCACTGGCCCTCATCTTTGAGTCGTGTTTCTGAGTGGGATTTCTTCCCTGCAGGGCTGCACAGTGGAGTAGTGGTTAGCACTTTCGCCTTGCAGCAAGAAGATCCCTGGTGCATGGAGTTTGCATGTTCTCCCTGTGCATGCATGGGTTTTCTCCGGGCACTCTGGCTTCCTCCCACAGTCCAAAAATATGCAAAGGTTAAATGATTGTTCTAGATTGCCCGTAGGTGTGAATGGGTATGATTGTTTGTCTGTATATGTGGTCCTGGGACGGGCTGGCGGCCTGTCCGGGGTGTCCCCTGCCTTCGCCCGAGTCAGCTGGGATAGGCTCCAGCACCTCCCGCGACCCTAGTGAGGATAAAGCGGTGTATAGAGAATGGATGGATGGATTTCTTCCCTGCCTCATTCTGGTGTGCTCAGCAGGCAGCAACGGTCTCATTACTGCCCACACTCAAAAGCAGACTTAGACGAGTCACACAAAGTAGTTTCCACATTTAATTTGGCACACAGGACACATGCCATTAATTCCAACCTGAGTCAAGAGGCTCATGAGGCAAGTCAACAGAGTGACGCAAGGCACCCAGGAGAATAACAAACTAACAGCAACACGGAGTCAGTTGAACCTAGTTTGAGAACACTGAATCCAAACATGAGATTTATTCTTTTCACCGTTCTCTACAACTCACACAAGACTTTTGATTGTGAATCAGAATCTCTGCATGTATGTCCACAATTGGTGCACAAATTTGTGTGTAAATAGGTGAATGAGTAACACTAAAAAGCGCTTTGAGTACCGCCAAGGCAGAAACATGTTGTCTAAATGCAGATCATTTACCAAATATGATATATGAACATTAGTTACAAATATTAAGTTCATTATTTGACCTTAAAGCTGCTGTCCGGAGTTTGAATCGCAGCGTCTCCCAAAACACTGGTGGTCCCACCCTCCCTCCCTCTGATTTCGCCCCTTTATTTGTGCACGCGCGCAGTACATGAGAGAAGTGCCCGGAGTGCTGCAGTATCTCGCCTGTTTTGCTGTTTTCCCCTCTTCTACATTTAGTAAATAATAAAGGAATTACGTTAGAATGCTGTATTGAGTCTAACTTGTCCTAATACCAAAATAACATGAATCTGCTAGGACGAACGAGTAAAGTTTCAATATGTGATTACACTCGTGTATCCCTCTCGATGACGTTGTTTATCAAACTTAGTGCATTTACACGTGTATATGTGTTACATTGTTTATTTATTTCTATCTAGAGTTCAGAATTGCATGACTCCTCTGACGAAGAGTATGTCCCAGACGCCCCAACATCTTCCTCCAGAGGTCGGGCATCTACACACGTGGACAAAATTGTTGGTACCCCTCAGTTAAAGAAGGAAAAACCCACAATTCTCACTGAAATCACTTGAAACTCACAAAAATGATGGTACCTCTATAAAAGATTGAAAACTATTTGACCAGAGTGACATGATTAACTCAGGTGTGTCATTTAATTGACATCACAGGTGTTTCCAAACTCATAATCAGTCAGTCTGCCTATTTAAAGGGAGACAAGTAGTCACCCTGCTGTTTGGTGAAAAGGTGTGTACCACACTGAACATGGACAACAGAAAGCGAAGGAGAGAATTGTCCCAGGACATCCGAAAAAAAATTATAGACAAACATCTTAAAGGTAAAGGCTATAAGACCATCTCTAAACAGCTTGAAGTTCCTGTGACAACAGTGGCTCATATTATTCAGAAGTTCAAGACTCACGGGACAGTAGCCAACCTCCCTGGACGTGGCCGCAAGAGGAAAATTGATGACAAATTGAAGAGACGGATCGTTGGAATTGTATCCAAAGAGCCCAGAGCAACCTCCAAAGAAATTAAAGGTGAACTCCAAGGCCAAGGTACATCAGTGTCAGATCGCACCATTCGTTGTTGTTTGAGCCAAAGTGGACTTCATGGGAGACGACCAAGGAGGACACCACTGCTGAAAAAAACTCATAAAAAAGCCAGACTGGAATTTGCAAAAATGCATGTTGACAAGCCACAAAGCTTCTGGGAGAATGTCCTTTGGACAGATGAGACCAAACTGGAGCTTTTTGGTAAGGCACATCAACTCTATGTTCATAGACTCAAAAACCAAGCATACGAAGAAAAGAACACTGTCCCTACGGTGAAACATGGAGGAGGCTCAGTAATGTTTTGGGGCTGCTTTGCTGCATCTGGCACAGGGTGTCTTGAAAGTGTGCAAGGTACGATGAAATCTGAAGACTATCAAGGCATTCTGGAGAGAAATGTGCTGCCTAGTGTCAGAAAGCTTGGTCTCAGTCGCAGGTCATGGGTCTTCCAACAGGACAACCATCCAAAACACACAGCCAAAAACACCCAAGAATGGCTGAGAGAAAAGCGTTGGACTATTCTAAAGTGGCCTTCTACACACGTGGACAAAATTGTTGGTACCCCTCAGTTAAAGAAGGAAAAACCCACAATTCTCACTGAAATCACTTGAAACTCACAAAAGTAACAATACATAAAAATTTATTGAAAATTAAATAATCAAAATCAGCCATCACTTTTGAATTGTTGATTAACATAATTATTTTAAAAAACAAACTAATGAAATAGGGCTGGACAAAAATGATGGTACCCATAACTTAATATTTTGTTGCACAACCTTTTGAGGCAATCACTGCAATTAAACGATTTCTGTATTTGTCAATGAGCGTTCTGCAGCTGTCAACAGGTATTTTGGCCCACTCCTCATGAGCAAACAGCTCCAGTTGTCTCAGGTTTGATGGGTGTCTTCTCCAAATGGCATGTTTCAGCTCCTTCCACATATATTCAATGGGATTCAGATCTGGGCTCATAGAAGGCCACTTTAGAATAGTCCAACGCTTTTCTCTCAGCCATTCTTGGGTGTTTTTGGCTGTGTGTTTTGGATGGTTGTCCTGTTGGAAGACCCATGACCTGCGACTGAGACCAAGCTTTCTGACACTAGGCAGCACATTTCTCTCCAGAATGCCTTGATAGTCTTCAGATTTCATCGTACCTTGCACACTTTCAAGACACCCTGTGCCAGATGCAGCAAAGCAGCCCCAAAACATTACTGAGCCTCCTCCATGTTTCACCGTAGGGACAGTGTTCTTTTCTTCGTATGCTTGGTTTTTGAGTCTATGAACATAGAGTTGATGTGCCTTACCAAAAAGCTCCAGTTTGGTCTCATCTGTCCAAAGGACATTCTCCCAGAAGCTTTGTGGCTTGTCAACATGCATTTTTGCAAATTCCAGTCTGGCTTTTTTATGAGTTTTTTTCAGCAGTGGTGTCCTCCTTGGTCGTCTCCCATGAAGTCCACTTTGGCTCAAACAACGACGAATGGTGCGATCTGACACTGATGTACCTTGGCCTTGGAGTTCACCTTTAATTTCTTTGGAGGTTGCTCTGGGCTCTTTGGATACAATTCCAACGATCCGTCTCTTCAATTTGTCATCAATTTTCCTCTTGCGGCCACGTCCAGGGAGGTTGGCTACTGTCCCGTGGGTCTTGAACTTCTGAATAATATGAGCCACTGTTGTCACAGGAACTTCAAGCTGTTTAGAGATGGTCTTATAGCCTTTACCTTTAAGATGTTTGTCTATAATTTTTTTTCGGATGTCCTGGGACAATTCTCTCCTTCGCTTTCTGTTGTCCATGTTCAGTGTGATACACACCTTTTCACCAAACAGCAGGGTGACTACTTGTCTCCCTTTAAATAGGCAGACTGACTGATTATGAGTTTGGAAACACCTGTGATGTCAATTAAATGACACACCTGAGTTAATCATGTCACTCTGGTCAAATAGTTTTCAATCTTTTATAGAGGTACCATCATTTTTGTCCAGGCCTGTTTCATTAGTTTGTTTTTTTAAATAATTATGTTAATCAACAATTCAAAAGTAATGGCTGTTTTTGATTATTTAATTTTCAATAAATTTTTATTTATTGTTACTTTTGTGAGTTTCAAGTGATTTCAGTGAGAATTGTGGGTTTTTCCTTCTTTAACTGAGGGGTACCAACAATTTTGTCCACGTGTGTATGAGCCCAGATCTGAATCCCATTGAACATATGTGGAAGGAGCTGAAACATGCCATTTGGAGAAGACACCCATCAAACCTGAGACAACTGGAGCTGTTTGCTCATGAGGAGTGGGCCAAAATACCTGTTGACAGCTGCAGAACGCTCATTGACAAATACAGAAATCGTTTAATTGCAGTGATTGCCTCAAAAGGTTGTGCAACAAAATATTAAGTTATGGGTACCATCATTTTTGTCCAGCCCTATTTCATTAGTTTGTTTTTTTGAAATAATTATGTTAATCAACAATTCAAAAGTGATGGCTGATTTTGATTATTTAATTTTCAATAAATTTTTATTTATTGTTACTTTTGTGAGTTTCAAGTGATTTCAGTGAGAATTGTGGGTTTTTCCTTCTTTAACTGAGGGGTACCAACAATTTTGTCCATGTGTGTAAACGAAGCCGTCAGGCGGGCTATGGAGGCCGTGGTCGGGGAGCGAGGCGAGCACCCCGACCACGGCATCTAAACGAAGGCGTCAGCCGGGCTATGGAGGCCGTGGTCGGGGAGCGACGCGAGCACCCCGAGCCAAAAAACGTCCTGCAGTCTCTTGGCCTGACAAGCCGTGGGATTGGTAACTTTTCTGGAAGTTGCTGAGCCCTGATGCTCTCTCCTCCACAAGCAAAACAAATGTGCGCGCGGTTGCGTAGTGCGTAGCTCGCCCACCTCTGCATGGGCTTGCTTGCTGTGCGCATAACCGTTGATTGACAGCATGACAAAGCTGAAGCTCGAACTTGATTGGTCAGCAGCAACCGGCGCTTTTTGGAATAACATGGGGGTCTATGAGAGGAAGGCGGAGCTCAGGAATAAATTTTCATATTGCGTTATACTAACTTTATATTATAGTATCGAACTAGACTAACACATTTAAGCTTTGTTAAAAAATGATACATAAATTGAAAACAAACAGAAACTCCGGACAGCAGCTTTAAGAAAACTTAGACAATGACAGTTAAACCTGTTGGCACAATGAGAGTGCAGCAATAAACATCCAAAACAAGCACTCATGAAACTGGGATGAATGTTATTTCAAGCTATTCTGAAGTTTCTTTTTACAGCCATGTATATTGTAATGTTCTGAGCCTTTAATACGGAGTGCATGCTGATTGGCAGCTGTTGGTCACAAGAGACTTTTAGGTATGTTTAGGAAAGTTAATGTGTCTGTTCTGCCTCTTTTCGGTTGGAACTAAGGCTATATTTTATTAACACTGAGCTGGCGTGGCTTACGGACTGAACAGCAGCCCATTCTGTTAACTGTGCTTTAGTAAATAAACGTGAAGGCCAAGCCAGTGGAAGTGTGATTATTTCACACCAGGAGAATATTACAATATTACAAAACACTGATCGAACATGCACCAGACACCGTGGGGCTAAGCCACAGTGTTGTCTAACATCTTCCCAAATGAAAGTTCTAATGCAAGCAATCAGTACACAGCATAATCACAGTGGTGGAGGCAGAGTGTTTGCTACAGAGAAATGCTGTGTGAATGTCCTGACAGTCCGGGAACTGGGACGACCTGAGCAGAACCTCTGTGTTGGCAGTGGAGCCCCAGAGGATTTGGAGCTGGAGATTTGATTTTAAACACAGAGACATGAGCCTATGGGTAGATGTTGTGCAGCACTAAGGGGCCCTGTTTACAAGGAATGTGAAGACTGACGGTGTCCAGGTCTATTAATTATGTAATGTTTATCAGTCCAAGAGTGAAACAAGCCATTGTGCTTTCAGGTCCATTAGGAAGTACAGAAAGGAGAGTTTATGAGACAATATAAGCAAATTAGGTAAATGAGTTCAGTTAAAGCCATACTTAACTTGTTTGACAGTTTCATTTAGCAACTGAACTGAATGTTTAACTGTGAGGAAAGTAACTGGTTGTTAAGCTATTCAATTCTCCACTAAGAAAGAACGTACTGATGGAAACTTCTGGTACTGAAGCACTTTACAACTTTGTTTAAAAAAGATTCAATGAGACCAGTTGGTGAATTTTACTTCTGAAGCATGATAATTTTGGGGCATTTTGCAGATTTTTATTTTAACCCTTTGACATCTGTTTAGAAAAGTTATACTGAGGTGCTGAAGGACAAAAACGTCCACATAAAAAACAATGCCAAAAAACATAACGTATTATATTATTTTTCACTTTCAGTGATTTATCTCCTTTGAGCTACATCAATCCTTATCATAATTACCAAATATCCATTCCTTTTCAGGGTTTTAACTCTTTAAATGTCAGTTTATGATGTCATTGTTGTTTTTTAATAGAAAAAACTCAACAAAAATGATTTATTTGCCATATTATAAGAGCTAAGTAGCAAATTCTTTTTTTTAATAAAAAAGAAGTTTCAAAAGACTGCTCAGAGATCCTGTAGTTGTCATGGCATTGGAGGTTTTACGTTTGTGACGTGTGAATGTGTTTGCTGTATAAGCTGGCTGCTTTTTCAATACATCTTGCAGTCTGTAATGTGAGTAACTGTGAGCATGTTTGCACACATTTCTGTGAAAGTGAGAATGTGCTCACTATACACCGGCGAGAGAGAACATGTAGTGTATGTTCACGGCTTGAACTGAACGCTCAGCAGAAAGAGACATAAAGTCAATGGTGGCAATGAGACCAATCAATAAGGCTACAGACTGATGGTTAACATTTTGGCGGTAATTAGATAATTGGATTAAGAGGCTTGTGGTGGCTAACCATACTGACACCTTATTGGGCATCCATTGAGATGAAACATCAATAGTTGCACCCTGTGTATTGTGTACAGTGTTGTAACACCTATATCTTAGCCCCTCTGACCCTGACTCACAGGCACCATCCATAACATCTGTTTTTCTTGCATGATCCCTGCAAGATCGGAGATTGGCTATTTTTTCTCAACAGTGCAAATTGATAGTCTTTGTGTAGGTCATTTATAGTGAACATGTCCCCATGTGGTATTACCTCATTTCACAATGTGGCAACAACCTAATTGTTTATCACCAGATTTATCATTAACAAATGAGAGGGAATTTGTCATTTCTTTGTTCTAGGTTAATATCAGTATGAACTGTTGAATTGGTCTACGCCTGCACTATAAATTCTGCGCTGGTATCACTTGATGTCCTGTGTTAAATCATGAACGTGTGCAAGATTGTGGGCAACCACTTCAGTTTTGCTCATCCTACAGCATGATCTGGAAAGAGAGCCCGGTGCAGTGGAGGACAATGCAGTGTTGCTCTTTTGTCCACTGCCTGCATTCCCCTAAAGAGTCAGACACCATAGCTGAATTATAATAATAACTGAATCTTTGACCTCAATAAGAAATATGATTCTTCATTCTGATCACAGCCTAATGAAATTTAATAAGACAGACCCTGCAGTAAACTCTACCTGAATGAAGCTCATTCACTACAAAATTTGGGCAGGTTGGGATTGGTTTGGCTTTTTTTCCCCAAAAAAAATACACAAAACTAAAGCTTACCTAATATATAGCCATACCCACTTGCATAGCCATTAGTTCTAATCAGTTATTCTCTCTCTATATATATATACCAGATAGCTACATGAAGTCTCATCAAGATGCGAAAGTTCTGAATCTAAATCTGTGGATAGTTCAAAGTATAGCACGATGATAGCAAAGGTCAGTGCAAATTGTGCATCACAGAGAAATCGCTGAAAGGATCTGAAGAAACACTAGATGTAGTGCATGTTAAGGCTTTTTGAGCATTGTTAGTGAAAAAACAGTTGGGGGATTTTCAGAAAAGAGGATATCAGATGCACTAAACCAAATCTACAACCGTCATAAAGTCAGTTCTGGTTATTACAGGACATCAATAATTCACCTCACCTCCTTTACTTCGGCCAAGCTGTCAACACGTTACTTCGCATATGCATAGAGTATCTTTCAAGGAAACACAGTTTACCCAGGACCGGCAAAACTTCTGGATGTGTGTGGATGCAAACCATTGGCTTGCTGCCAGCTAATGTGCATGATATAGATATGGAGCAGGCATCATGAGGGGAGGCATGATTCTATGTATATGCTGCTCTGAGGAATTAGATGTGTCTGCCTTTCCCTGGACACTGCAATTCAGAAAGCAATGCAGCGGTTTCCCAGCAATATTGAATATGTGATCAGGGAGCCCACAGGTTTGTCTATTCAGCTCAGCGCCAGAGTGACTGCTAAATCTTTAGGAGAAAATTAACAGCATCTCACATGCTGGTTAATTACAGCAAATTACAATCACGGAGAGCTCAATCGAGACAATGCCCTCACTTTGTATTTCAGTCTGGCAGCAAGCTCTGAACACCACTCTGCAGTCTGGCTTCTCAGTAAAAAGTCCGGAGACAAGACCGACAGCCTTACACTGCATTTTTTTTCATCCTGCACTGCTGGAGATAAATGCTGTCTACAAGTGTTTACAGTCGGATAGCTTTTCAGTTTCTCAGAACCTCAGCTGTCATGTCAGCAATGATACTTTCTGACTCGGGCACCACATTCACTCAGCGGGGCCTCAGCACTAAACACTTTCTCATTCATACTTTATTCCCAATGGTTGCAAAAATGCACTTAAAACAGATTACCAACTGCTAATTAACAAGAGCAAGACAATGCAGAATCTGTCCTCTCTTCACAGAGCAGCAGCTGATACAGAGAGCTGAACAAAACACAAAGCAGCCGGGTTTTGCATTGGCTTGTACTCAATTAAATATTGATCAAATATTTTGGCCATTTTTATGTTTTGGGGCTTTGTAGACTGTTTTAAGGCTGGAAACCATCTGCTACCACGGGCTGACAGAGGAACTGATGAAGCAGCTGTGTGCAGTGAAGGAACACCAGCTGTCAGTCTCACATGGTCCCAGCATCAATATTCCTTTCTGAATTCCATCATATCACTGGGAACACAAGCCTCCTGTCCTGTCGCGTGCAGTCGTTTTTTTTTTTTTCATAACCGATGCAGCAGTTTAGTCCCGTCTTTTCCCCAGCAGACTGGAACGTTGGCGCTGTTTTTCTTCCTCTCAAGAAACGGGCAAAAATAAAATGAGTGCAGTCTACACAAATCCAATAATTCACCATGATGAAAAATATATAATGAACAATTGGAGAAAAAAAGACTCACAACAATTGACTACAACACCGCTTATTGAGGCCATCAGGGAAGCTTAACAAAGAGTTCATGAAGTGATTGGCATTCGTAGGTGTCTCTAGAGAAGTCAATAAAAAGTGACCAGTATCTCAAGAGAGAAGGTCAGTATTTGATAAACTATCACACGGACAAGTTTAATATAAGCTGAGTAATCACACTTGTTTGTGAAGTCCTGTTTGTATTGGGTGGTTGGCTTTCTGGTTCAGTAGTCAATAAATGGAGAAGTGAAGGACATCAGAGGTTGAACACCTGGGTAATTTGAATTCAAGTGACTTTACTGCTCATTTACCTCAATCGCATCCTTACCTTTATTCTATCTAAAGTCTGTTAAAAAAAAAAATCTTACTTTTTTTAACCTATTGTTCACTCTGAAAGAAAACTATGACACATCAAGGTTATGTTAGATAGTTTTAGAATTATCCACTGTGCAATGTGCAAAACACTAAACTAACAAATGTGACAATGACTGCAAAAACTGCTCAACTTGCTTGTATGAAGGAATTTGCTTCATTGTGAAAAGTGTTTTTAAAAGCATTGTTCAGATTCTTGCCTCAGTGGCTTGTAAAGCACAAAATCATTCAGCAACCTTTCAGACGGTCATTTTGCAGAGATGCAACCTGCAAGTTGCTCTTTAAACCATGTTAGCTCTCAAAATGGAGCCAACACTTTGCCTTTTGCCTACTATGGTGCTGCTCATTCCTAAGGACCTACAGAGCAGTGGGCAGCGGTATTAAAGTGTAAGGTAATTTACTCCGTAGGATATACGAATAGACTCCACTGTGCAACTCGGATCCTCTGCAGTGAGGGCCGCATAATTAATTAAGCATCAAAAACCAAAAGACACCTATATCCTCTTGGGACCAGTTAAATGAAAAAGCATACAAAGCTATTTTTCTTTGCCTTTCCTGCTCTTTAGCTTGTGGTAAAAAAAGAGAAAATCTGTATTAAAATGAGTGAAGTTGCCGTATTCACTCAAGCACCTCTCTCCCTTTTATATCAATCCCAGATTTAAAACCAATGGTGCATTTAAGACGTTCAACAGTGAAAAGAAACTACATCTGGTGAAATAAAGTAATTATCTGACAAACCATGTCTTTGTGACGTTATGAAAGCAAGCCAGAGATCTTCTAATTCTATGGTATAAACTCATTTTTAAGTGTTTTATTGCATTATATTGAAAAATGTCTCATTTACATGCATAAGTAGCATCATGAATTATAACAAAAATAATGTATGTAGTTAGGTAGTCATTTCTCAGAACCATTGCATCGTTTCCAAAAGTGTCATATTAAATAACGAAACGTAACTGTTTTTACACGACTTTGAGTAGACTGATTTAAATTATCCAAATGATCGATATCAAATTATCCCTCTGACATAGTCAACAGGAATTACAGTATAGGAGAGAGCGAGAGAAAGAGATCTAATGTACAGAACTCAACTGTCTGGCTGTTAACCAGAACCAAGAAGTGCAAGAACATCACTCCTGTTTTAGTTTTGTTCCACCGCCTCCCACTATGTATTAAAACTTACTTTTACCGGCAATGTTAGGATCTTGCTCTGGCCCCTGTCTTTCCTTCCTCCTTTCTTGTTTCCTGATGTGTTTCTGTTTTGATCTCTTTTTTGGCTTCCTCGGTCTGTCTTCTCTCCCTCATGTCTCTCTCCCTGTCACTCGCCCTCCTGCTCTCCCTGCTTCACCAGCCTGCACTTTACCTGCTGATTACTGCAGGAAGTTTCAGCTCCCGTAATTAGCTGAACTCAACTCACCTGTTCTCCACCTTACCTCCAGCTATTTAAGCTCTCTGCGTTCAGTTACACCTCACCGGCTCATTATTTCGCATCCCTTCAGAGACTCTGCTCACTTTTGGGCTTCGTTTCCCCCCTGCCTCCTGGATTTATTTGGACTGTACTCCTCTCCACCCGGATTCCCTGAGCTTGCTTCCCTGTCTCTTCCGCCTAGTTTTCCCCTGGTTTGTGAGTTCCTTTCCTTAGCTTAGTTCTGTTAATTCAGTTTAGTTTTGTGATCTTCCATTTTGAGTTCATAGTGTTTGAGTAGTTGCCTGGTTTAGTTTGATTTCCCCCATTTCAGTTCTCCCTTTATGTATTATTTTAGCTTTCTGGTTAAATAAAATCCTTTCCTGATTTCACCAGTTTGCCAGTTTCTCCGTGTCTGCTCTGAGTTCTCCAGCTCCCCTCGTAACAGGCAAGCCAATTTAATTTACTCTAGCAATTAATTTGTTTTAACTTTCTTTTTACTGTCTTTAATTTCTTTCAATGATGTTTCTCCCTGTTCTAACCCTGTGTTGTGTGTTTTTAATGTGTCTTTTAAATTCTGACAGTTTTATGACTTGTCTGTATTATTTTCCTAGCTGGTGAAATATTATTTCACCTCTAAATATTATTATTATGGGCACTGATAATTAGAAATTAGTCCCAGTGTGGTATCACAAATTACACAATTAAAATAAAGAATGAATTGATAATAATATTCATTATCAGTTAAGATACAGAGAGATGATTTGGTGAATGCAGAGCCACAAACATGAGGATCAGGGCACGTTCTCTGCTCACAGCATGAGCATATTTGCTGTTCGTGATGAAGAGGCACCACATGGATGATGGAACCTCCTTGATTAAAACTGCAGAGGCAATCTATAAATAATGATAATGCTGTAGGTGGCAGAGGATGCACAGTACATGGTCTGAAAAGGAATCAAATCAGAGAGAAGAGTTGATTGATTAGATAAAAAGACAGTTGCGAGAAATATGTGAGTCAAGACTGACAACCAGGTGAGTGGGAAAGAGAAGACAGACAATCAGTAGTAGAAGAAAAAGAAGAAAATGCGAAGCGTAGGATCTGTATCATTAAACTTTAATAAAAATAAAACTGTGGGTTGGGAGAAACATGCATTTTTGCTGTATTGGTTAAATGCTTAAACCACACAACTGCTCCATCTTCATAAGACAAGGCTCATCTGTGAACACTCCACACAACCTGTTTATCATGTATCAATGCAGAAACTAATATGAATTTGGCCTCAATCAACAGACATCTCCAATCACCCAAAACTTCTGTCACAACAATACTAATTAGATCATGTACGTAATCACTGTGACCATGATTCATTCGTACATGGTCTTGCACCATGTGTATGTTTAATGCAGAATTAATGCCATCAATTACAAATTACAGTCTTGGTGCAGATTATGAATGACGTTAAGATTGCAACTTCGAACATGGAAAAAAAAACCAAAGGCAAATAAGGTTGTGGAGTTAAAAAGGAACTTACAAAATTTCGGCTCTTCAAATGTGTCTCCAGGCTGCTAGTCCAAAATGTCACAAAAATGTGATCTTTTAGTATGTTGTCTAAAATATCACTGAAACGTCATAGTTTAGTATGTTGTCCAAAATGTCATAAAAATGTCATATTTTAGTATGTCGTCCGAAATTTGACACAAATGTCATAGTTGAGTATGTGGTCCAAAATGTCACTAAAACGTCTTAATTTAGTACGGCGTCCAAAATCTCACGAAAACGTCATAGTTTAGTATTTCGTCCAATATGTCACATAAATGTCATAGTTTAGTATGTCGTCCAATATGTCACATAAATGTCATAGTATGTCGTCTGAAATGTCACAAAAGTGTCATAGTTTAGTATGTTGTCCAAAATGCTACGTAGACATCACAGTTTAGAATTTCATTCAAAATGTCACAGAAACTTCATAGTTTAGTATGTCGTCCAGAATGTCACAGTTGAGTATGTCGTCCGAAATATGACAAAAACCTCACAGTTTAGTATGTCGTCCACAATGTCACAAAAATGTTATATTGTAGTATGTTGTCCAAAATGTCACAAAAAATGTCGTAGTTTAGTATGTCGTCCAAAATGTGTAAAAAGGTTATAGTTTGGTATTGCATCCAAAATGTCACAAAAAATATCATAGCTTAGTATGTAGTCCGAAATGTCAGAGTTTAGGATGTCAGCCATTATACGACAAAAACGTGATAGTTGAGTATGTCGTTTAAAATGTCACAAAGACATCATAGTGTAGTATGACGTTCAAAATGTCACAAAAATGACATGGTTTAGTATACCGCCCAAAATGTGACAAAAACGTCATAGTTTAGTATGTCGTCGAAAATGTACAAAAAACGTAACTTTTTGTCTTAAAATGGACAAAAAATGTCAAAGTTTAGTATTTCGTTCGAAAATGTACAAAAATCGTTATTCTGTCCCTGATACCCGTACCATCTACAAACCACTGACAGATAGCTAACAGACAGGATTCAGAGAAAGTTCCAGGCAGTTTCTCTTCTTTCCATTCTTTATGTAAAACTGCAACAAACACAAATTTACAGAGCTCTTAGTCACAAACATACACAGCATGAATGAATTTACATTGCTTATGTACATGTCTTGACAGGAAGCTACATTCAGCTTTGCTTACTCTTTTTAACCTCGACAGGCTTAGCAGATGGAATAGTCACCAACTAGTCATTTTAACTTAAGCATATGAATTTCAAATTATTTATATGCACACCTACTCAAACACACGAAAGAATGAATGAACTTACAAGCAATGCGTTTCCAAGGCACAAACGAGAAAAGAAAAAGGAGAGAAGCTTTCTAGCTGACCGCATGGAGAAGACTAAGCTTCCAGCTTCATTCTTCCTGGTTGATCTGAGTCATGTGATCTCAAATGACCACTCAGAGAACACTAACAGTCGATGCTGTGTAACACCTTAACCTGCCACAAGGTGGAGCAAAAGGAACAAATACAAAAACACAATGTGTCATGACAACCGTCATTTTTTTGTCAGAAAAAGGAAAAAAAAAGTCATAGTTCAGTATGTCGTCTGAAAAAGAGAAAAAAATGTAATAGTTTAGTATGTCGTCCGAAAATGGACAAAAAAGTCATAGCTTAGTATGCAGCTTTTCTCGTTGGCATTTCACACCACGTAGGTTTGTTGTTTTCATGTGCATGTGTTTATATATCTGGGAGAGATAGTCCAGTTTTAGTAGTTCTATTTATTGCTTTTGTTTTTATTATGCAGTCTGCTTTTACTTTTTATTGTTTTTATCCGAGTTAATGTTTTTATCTTAGTTTTTTATTTTAATTTTTAATCTTGTTGTTTATGCTTATGTAAAGCACCTTGGTCAATTGTGGTTGTTTTAAAGGTGCTTAATGAATAAATTTGATTTGATGTCGTCCGAAAACGTACAAAAAAACGTGATTTTTTTTTTGTCAGAAAAAGGAAAAAAACATCAGTTTATTATGTCATCTGAAAAAGGAAAAAAGGTCACAGTTTAGTATGTCGTCTGAATATGGACAAAAATGTCATAGTTTAGTAGGCTGTCCGAAAATTGAGAAACGTCATGGATTAGTATGTCGTCTGAAAATAGATAAAAACGTCATGCTTTAGTATGTCATCTAAAACAGGACAAAAAACGTCATGGTTTAGTATGTTGTCCGACAATGGACAAAAAAACCATCATTTTTTTGTCCGAAAATGGACAAAAAACCATCATTTTTTTTGTCCGAAAATGGACAAAAAAGTCACAGTTTAGTATGTCGTCCAAATTGTGACAGAAAAAGTCATAGTTTAGTATGTCTCCCAAAATCTGACAAAAAACGTGATAGTTTAGTCTGTCGTCCAAAATATGACAAGAAACGTTAGAATTTAGTATGTTGTCCAAAATGTGACCAAAAACATCATAGTTTTAGTATGTCATCAAAAATGTGACAAAAAAACGTCATAGTTTAGTATGTTGTCCGCAAATGGACAAAAAACTTCATAGTTTAGTATGTCGTCCGAAATGTTACAAAAACATCATAGTTTAGTATGTCATCCAAAATATGACAACAAACATCAGAGTTTAGTATGTTGTTCAAAATGTGACAAAAAACGCCATAGTTTAGCATGTCGTCTGAATATGGACAAAAATGTCAAAGCTGAGTACGTAGTCCAAAAATGGACAAAAAATGTCATAGTTGAGTATGTCGTCCAAAAATGGACAAAAAACGTCATAGTTTAGTAGGCTGTCCGAAAATTGAGAAACGTCATGGATTAGTATGTCGTCTGAAAAGAGACAAAAAACGTTATGCTTTAGTATGTCATCTAAAACAGGACAAAAAAAACGTCATGGTTTAGTATGTTGTCCAAAACAGGACAAAAAGCATCATGGTTTAGTATGTTGTCTGACAATGGACAAAAAAAACATCATTTTTTTGTCCAAAAATGGACAAAAATGTCATAGTTTAGTATGTCGTCCGAAAATGGACAAAAAACGTCAAAGCTGAGTATGTCGCCCGAAAATGGACAAAAAAGTCATAGTTTAGTATGTTGTCCGCAAATGGACAAAAAACTTCATAGTTTAGTATGTCGTCCGAAATGTGACAAGAAACGTTAGAATTTAGTATGTTGTCCAAAATGTGACCAAAAACATCATAGTTTTAGTATGTCATCAAAAATGTGACAAAAAACGTCATAGTTTAGTATGTTGTCCGCAAATGGACAAAAAACTTCATAGTTTAGTATGTCGTCCGAAATGTGACAAAAACATCGTAGTTTAGTCTGTCTTCCAAAATGTGCCTAAAATGTCATAGTTTAGTATGTCATCCAAAATATGACGACAAACATCAGAGTTTAGTATGTTGTTCAAAATGTGACAAAAACCGCCATAGTTTAGCATGTTGTCTGAAAATGGACAAAAAAAGGTCATAGTTTCATATGTTGTTTGAACACAGAAAAAAAAGGCACCTGTATAGCTCAATGGGTTAAGCAGGTGACTCTCGTATTGGGCATGGTCTCTGATGCAGCGGCTCAGGTTCGATTCCCGCTCACGGCCCTTTTGCTGCATGTCTCCCAAAAGTAAATGGAGAAAACCGTCATCTTTTACTATGTTGTCCGAAAATGGACAAAATTATGTCATAGTTTTAGATGTCGTTTGAACCCACCAAAAAGGGTGACTGTATAGCTCAATGGGTTAAGCAGGTGACTTGTGTATAGGGCCTGGTCTCCGACGCAGTGACCCAGGTTCGATTCCTGCTCACGGCCCTTTTGCTGCATGTCTTTCCCAAAAGTAAATGGACAAAAACGTCATAGTTTACTATGTCGTCCAAAAATGAACAAAATGTCATAGCATAGTATGCCTTCCGGTCCACTCTTTGGAGTGATCAGGTCCACATTTTCCTCAACTCCGGTCCACTTCTTGGAGTGATCCGGTCCATGTTTTCCTCAACTCCGATCCGGTCCACTATTTGGAGTGATCCGGTCCACGTTTTCCTCAACTCCAGTCCGATCCACTATTTGGAGCGATCCGGTCCACGTTTTCCTCAACTCCAGTCCGGGCCAGTTTTTGGAGCGATCCGGTCCACGTTTTCCTCAACTCCAGTCCGGTCCAGTTTTTGGAGTGGTCCGGTCCACATTTAGCTCAACGGGTTAAGCGGGCAACCCAAGTACAGGTGCTGGTCTCTGACGCAGCTGCGTGGGTTCGATTCCTCCTTGTGGACCTTTGTTGCATGTTGTCCCCCCACTTTTTTTCTGAAAAAACATCATAGTTTAGTACGTCGTCCAAAAATGGTTGAAAATCGTCATGGTTTAGTACGTAGTTCAAAAATGGACAAAAAATGTCATAGTTCAGTATGTCGTCCGAAAATGGACAGAAAACGTCATGCTTTAGTATGTCATTCAAAACAGGACAAAAAACGTCATGGTTTAGTATGTTGTCCAAAACAGGAAAAAAAACGTCATGGTTTAGTATGTTGTCT
The DNA here is from genome assembly GCF_021347895.1 of Acanthochromis polyacanthus. NCBI lineage: Eukaryota > Metazoa > Chordata > Actinopteri > Pomacentridae > Acanthochromis > Acanthochromis polyacanthus. The sequence goes on from NC_067118.1 coordinate 33,478,267, forward strand.
GACAATGGACAAAAAACCATCATTTTTTTGTCCGAAAATGGACAAAAATGTCATAGTTTAGTATGTCGTCCGAAAATGGACAAAAAAACGTCAAAGCTGAGTATGTCGCCCGAAAATGGACAAAAAAGTCACAGTTTAGTATGTCGTCCAAATTCTGACAGAAAAAGTCATAGTTTAGTATGTCTCCCAAAATCTGACAAAAAACGTGATAGTTTAGTCTGTCGTCCAAAAATGGACAAAAAAAGGTCATAGTTTCATATGTCATTTGAACACAGGAAAAAAAAAAGGCACCTGTATAGCTCAGCAGGTTTAGCAGGTGACTCTCATATAGGGCCTGGTCTCTGACGCAGTGGCCCAGGTTCAATTCCCGCTCACAGCCCTTTTGCTGCATGTCTTTCCCAAAAGTAAATGGACAAAACCGTCATAGTTTAGTATGTCGTTCAAAATGTGACAAAAAACGCCATAGTTTAGCATGTTGTCTGAAAATGGACAAAAAAAAGGTCATAGTTTCATATGTCGTTTGAACTCGGAAAGAAAGGGCACCTGTATAGCTCAACGGGTTAAGCAGGTGACTCTTGTATAGGTATAGGGCTTGGACTCCAACGCAGCAGCCCAGGTTCAGTTCCTGCTCACGGCCCTTTTGCTGCATGTCTTTCCCAAAAGTAAATGGACAAAACCGTCATAATTTAGTACGTCGTTCAAAATGTGACAAAAAACGCCATAGTTTAGCATGTTTTTTTGTCCACGAAGATGGACAAAAAAAGGTCATAGTTTCATATGTCATTTGAACACAGAAAAAAAGGGTCCCTGTATAGCTCAATGGGTTAAGCAGGTAACTCACGTATAGGGCTTGTTCTCCGACGCAGCGGCCCAGGTTCGATTCCTGCTCATGTCCCTTTTGCTGCATGTCTTTCCCAAAAGTAAATGGACAAAAACGTCATAGTTTACTATGTTGTCCAAAAATGGACAAAATTACGTCATAGTTTTAGATGTCGTTTGAACACAGAGTAAAAAGGCGACTGTATAGCTCAATGGGTTAAGCAGGTGACTCGCGTATAGGTATAGGGCCTGGTCTCCGACACGGCAACCACGGTTCGATTCCTGCACACGGTCCTTTTGCTGCATGTCTTTCCCAAAAGTAAATGGACAAAAACGTCATAGTTTACTATGTCGTCCAAAAATGAACAAAATGTCATAGCATAGTATGCCTTCCGGTCCACTCTTTGGAGTGATCCGGTCCACATTTTCCTCAACACCGGTCCACTTTTTGGAGCGATCCAGTCCACGTTTTCCTCAACTCCAGTCCAGTCCACCTTTTGGAGTGATCCGGTCCACGTTTTCCTCAACTCCAGTCCGGTCCACTTTTTGGAGTGATCCGGTCCGTGTTTTCCTCAACTCCACTCCAGTCCACTTCTTGGAGTGATCCAGTCCACTTTTTGGAGTGATCCGGTCCACATTTAGTTCAACGGGTTAAGCGGGCAACCCAAGTACAGGCGCTGGTCTCTGACGCAGCTGCGTGGGTTCGATTCCTCCTTGTGGACCTTTGTTGCATGTTGTCCCCCCACTATTTTTCTGTCGTCCGAAAATGGACAAAAAACATCATAGTTTAGTATGTCGTCCGAAAATGGACGAAAAACGTCATGGTTTAGTATGTTGTCCGCAAATGGACAAAAAACGTCATAGTTTAGTATGTCGTCCAAAATATGACAACAAATGTCAGAATTTAGTATGTTGTTCAAAATGTGACAAAAAACACCATCGGTTAGTATGTCACCCAAAATGTGACAAAAAACATCATAGTTTAGCATGTATCCAAAATATGACAAAAAAACATCATAGTTTAGTATGTCGTCCGAAAATGGACAAAAAAATGTCAAAGCTGAGTATGTCGCCCGAAAATGGACAAAAAAGTCACAGTTTAGTATGTCGTCCAAATTCTGACAGAAAAAGTCATAGTTTAGTATGTCTCCCAAAATCTGACAAAAAACGTGATAGTTTAGTCTGTCGTCCAAAAATGGACAAAAAAAGGTCATAGTTTCATATGTCATTTGAACACAGGAAAAAAAAAAGGCACCTGTATAGCTCAGCAGGTTTAGCAGGTGACTCTCATATAGGGCCTGGTCTCTGACGCAGTGGCCCAGGTTCAATTCCCGCTCACAGCCCTTTTGCTGCATGTCTTTCCCAAAAGTAAATGGACAAAACCGTCATAGTTTAGTATGTCGTTCAAAATGTGACAAAAAACGCCATAGTTTAGCATGTTGTCTGAAAATGGACAAAAAAAAGGTCATAGTTTCATATGTCGTTTGAACTCGGAAAGAAAGGGCACCTGTATAGCTCAACGGGTTAAGCAGGTGACTCTTGTATAGGTATAGGGCTTGGACTCCAACGCAGCAGCCCAGGTTCAGTTCCTGCTCACGGCCCTTTTGCTGCATGTCTTTCCCAAAAGTAAATGGACAAAACCGTCATAATTTAGTACGTCGTTCAAAATGTGACAAAAAACGCCATAGTTTAGCATGTTTTTTTGTCCACGAAGATGGACAAAAAAAGGTCATAGTTTCATATGTCATTTGAACACAGAAAAAAAGGGTCCCTGTATAGCTCAATGGGTTAAGCAGGTAACTCACGTATAGGGCTTGTTCTCCGACGCAGCGGCCCAGGTTCGATTCCTGCTCATGTCCCTTTTGCTGCATGTCTTTCCCAAAAGTAAATGGACAAAAACGTCATAGTTTACTATGTTGTCCAAAAATGGACAAAATTACGTCATAGTTTTAGATGTCGTTTGAACACAGAGTAAAAGGGCGACTGTATAGCTCAATGGGTTAAGCAGGTGACTCGCGTATAGGTATAGGGCCTGGTCTCCGACACGGCAACCACGGTTCGATTCCTGCACACGGTCCTTTTGCTGCATGTCTTTCCCAAAAGTAAATGGACAAAAACGTCATAGTTTACTATGTCGTCCAAAAATGAACAAAATGTCATAGCATAGTATGCCTTCCGGTCCACTCTTTGGAGTGATCCGGTCCACATTTTCCTCAACACCGGTCCACTTTTTGGAGCGATCCGATCCACGTTTTCCTCAACTCCAGTCCAGTCCACTTTTTGGAGTGATCCGGTCCACGTTTTCCTCAACTCCAGTCCGGTCCACTTTTTGGAGTGATCCGGTCCGTGTTTTCCTCAACTCCACTCCAGTCCACTTTTTGGAGTGATCCAGTCCACTTTTTGGAGTGATCCGGTCCACATTTAGTTCAACGGGTTAAGCGGGCAACCCAAGTACAGGCGCTGGTCTCTGACGCAGCTGCGTGGGTTCGATTCCTCCTTGTGGACCTTTGTTGCATGTTGTCCCCCCACTATTTTTCTGTCGTCCGAAAATGGACAAAAAACATCATAGTTTAGTATGTCGTCCGAAAATGGACGAAAAACGTCATGGTTTAGTATGTTGTCCGCAAATGGACAAAAAACGTCATAGTTTAGTATGTCGTCCAAAATATGACAACAAATGTCAGAATTTAGTATGTTGTTCAAAATGTGACAAAAAACACCATCGGTTAGTATGTCACCCAAAATGTGACAAAAAACATCATAGTTTAGCATGTATCCAAAATATGACAAAAAAACATCATAGTTTAGTATGTTGCCCAAAATGTGCCAAAAAAGTGATTGTTTAGTATGTCGTCCAAAATATGACAACAGACGTCAGAATTTAGTATGTTGTCCAAAATCTGACCAAAAACGTAATGGTTTAGTATGTCGCCAAAAATGTGACCAAAACATCATAGTTTAGTATGTCTCCCAAAATGTGACAAAAAACGTGATAGTTTAGTCTGTCGTCCAAAATATGACAAGAAATGTTAGAATTTAGTATGTTGTCCAAAATGTGACCAAAAACATCATAGTTTAGTATGTCGACAAAAATGTGACAAAAAACGTCATAGTTTAGTATGTCATACAAAATGTAACACAAACATCATAATTTAGTATGTCTCCCAAAATCTGACAAAAAACGTGATAGTTTAGTCTGTTGTCATAAATATGACAAGAAATGTTAGAATTTAGTATGTTGTCCAAAATGTGACAAAAAACATCATAGTTTAGTATGTCGTCAAAAATGTGACAAAAAACGTCATAGTTTAGTATGTTGTCCGCAAATGGACAAAAAACGTCATAGTTTAGTATGTCGTCCGAAATGTGACAAAAACATCATAGTTTAGTCTGTCTTCCAAAATGTGCCTAAAATGTCATAGTTTAGTATGTCGTCCAAAATATGACAACAAACGCCATAGTTTAGCATGTTGTCCAAAAATGGACAAAAAAAAGTCATAGTTTCATATGTCATTTGAACAGAGATAAAAAAAAGGCACCTGTATAGCTCAGCAGGTTAAGCAGGTGACTCTCATATAGGGCTTGGGCTCCAACGCAGCAGCCCAGGTTCGATTCCCGCTCACGGCCCTTTTGCTGCATGTCTTTCCCAAAAGTAAATGGACAAAACCGTCACAGTTTAGTATGTCGTCCAAATTCTGACAGAAAAAGTCATAGTTTGTCTCCCAAAATCTGACAAAAAACGTGATAGTTTAGTCTGTCGTCCAAAAATGGACAAAAAAGGTCATAGTTTCATATGTCATTTGAACACAGGAAAAAAAAGGCACCTGTATAGCTCAGTGGGTTAAGCAGGTGACTCGCGTATAAGGCCTGGTCTCCGACGCGGCAGCCAAGGTTTGATTCCTGCTCACGGCCCTTTTGCTGCATGTCTTTCCCAAAAGTAAATGGACAAGAACATCATAGTTTACTATGTCATCCAAAAATGGACAAAATGTCATAGCATAGTATGCCTTCCGGTCCACTCTTTGGAATGATCCGGTCCACGTTTTCCTCAACTCCGGTCCACTTTTTGGAGTGATCCAGTCCATGTTTTCCTCAACTCTGATCCGATCCACATTTTGGAGTGATCCGGTCCACGTTTTCCTCAACTCCAGTCCGGTCCACTATTTGGAGCGATCCGGTCCACGTTTTCCTCAACTCCAGTCCGGTCCACTTTTTGGAGCGATCCGGTCCACGTTTTCCTCAACTCCAGTCCAGTCCAGTTCTCGGAGCGATCCAGTCCACGTTTTCCTCAACTCCAGTCCGGTCCACTTTTTGGAGCAATCCGGTCCATGTTTTCCTCAAATCCAGTCCGGTCCACTTTTTGGAGTGATCCGGTCCATGTTTTCCTCAACTCCACTCCAGTCCACTTTTTGGAGTGATCCGGTCCATGTTTAGTTCAACGGGTTAAGCGGGCAACCCACGTACAGGCGCTGGTCTCTGGCGCAGCTGCGTGGGTTCGATTCCTCCTTGTGGCCCTTTGTTGCATGTTGTCCCCCCACTATTTTTCTGTCGTCCGAAAATGGACGAAAATCGTCATGGTTTAGTACGTAGTCCAAAAATGGACAAAAAAAGTCATTGTTTAGTATGTCATCCGAAAATGGACAAAAAAACGTCATGGTTTAGTATGTCGTCCAAAACAGGACAAAAAACGTCATGGTTTAGTATGTTGTCCGCAAATGGACAAAAAACGTCATAGTTTAGTATGTCGTCCAAAATATGACCAACAACATCATAGTTTAATATGTCGTCCAAAATATGACAACAAACGTGAGAATTTAGTATGTTGTTCAAAATGTGACAAAAAACACCATCGGTTAGTATGTCGCCCAAAATGTGACAAAAAACGTCATAGTTTAGCATGTCATCCAAAATATGACAAAAAACGTGATTGTTTAGTATGTGGTCCAAAATATGATAACTGATGCCAGAATTTAGTATGTTGTCCAAAATCTGACCAAAAACGTAATGGTTTAGTATGTCGCCAGAAATATGACCAAAAACATGATAGTTTAGTATGTCTCCCAAAATCTGACAAAAAACGTCATGGTTTGGTATGTTGTCTGCAAATGGACAAAAAACATTAGAATTTAGTATGTTATCCAAAATTTGACCAAAAGCATCATAGTTTACTATGTCATCCAAAAATGAACAAAATGTCATAGCATAGGATGCCTTCTGGTCCACTCTTTGGAGTAATCCGGTCCACGTTTTCCTCAACTCCAGTCCACTTTTTGGAGTGATCCGGTGCAGGTTTTCCTCATCTCCGATCCGGTCTACTTTTTGGAGTGATCCCGTCCACGTTTTCCTCAACTCCAGTCCGATCCACTATTTGGAGCGATCAGGTCCACGTTTTCCTCAACTAGAGTCCGGTCCACTTTTTGGAGTGATCCGGTCCACGTTTTCCTCAACTCCAGTCCGGTCCACTTTTTGGAGCGATCCGGCCCACATTTTCCTCAACTCCAGTCCGGTCCATTTTTTGGAGTGATCCGGTCCACGTTTTCCTCAACTCCAGTCCGGTCCACTTTTTGGAGCGATCCGGCCCACATTTTCCTCAACTCCAGTCCGGTCCATTTTTTGGAGCGATCCGGTCCACGTTTTCTTCAACTCCAGTCCACGTTTTGGAGCGATCCGGTCCACGTTTTCCTCAACTCCAGTCCGGTCCACTTTTCGGAGCGATCCGGTCCACGTTTTCCTCAACTCCAGTCCGGTCCACTTTTTGGAGCGATCCGGCCCACATTTTCCTCAACTCCAGTCCGGTCCATTTTTTGGAGCGATCCGGTCCACGTTTTCCTCAACTCCGGTCCACTTTTTGGAGTGATCCGGTGCAGGTTTTCCTCATCTCCGATCCGGTCTACTTTTTGGAATGATCCCGTCCACAATTTCCTCAACTCCAGTCCGATCCACTATTTGGAGTGATCCCGTCCACGTTTTCCTCAACTCCAGTCCGGTCCACTATTTGGAGTGATCCGGTCCATGTTTTCCTCAACTCCACTCCAGTCCAGTTTTTGGAGTGATCCGGTCCACATTTAGCTCAACGGGTTAAGCGGGCAACCCAAGTACAGTCGCTGGTCTCTGATGCAGCTGTGTGGGTTCGATTCCTCCTTGTGGCTCTTTGTTGCATGTTGTCCCCCCACTATTTTTCTGTCGTCCGAAAATGAACAAAAAACGTCATAGTTTAGTATGTTGTCCGAAAATGGACAAAAAATGTCAAGGCTGTGTATGTTGCCCGAAAATGGACAAAAAACGTCATAGTTTAGTATGTCATCCGAAAATTATGGAACAAAAGCCTGAGTTTAGTATATCGTCCAAAAATGGACAAAAAACATTGTAGTTTAGTATGTCGTTCGAAAAAAGACAAAAAACGTCATAGTTTAGTATGTCGTCCGAAAACACAAAAAAACTTTATAGTTTAGTATGACGTCTGAAAATGGACAAAAAAACTTGCTAGTTTAGTATGTCGTCCGAAAATGGACAAAAAACGTCAAAGGTGAGTATGTCACCCAAAAATGGACAAGAAACGTCGTAGTTTAGTATGTCGTTCAAAAATGGACAAAAAAGTAATAGTTTAGTATATTTCCGAAAATGGACATAAAAAAAAGTCATTTTTTTCTGAAAATAGACAAAAAAGTCATAGTTTAGTATGTCATCCGAAAATTGACAAAAAAATCATAGTTTAGTTTGTTGTCCGAAAACGGACAAAAAACGTCACAGTTTAGTATGTTGTCCGAAAATGGACAAAAAATGTCAAGGCTGTGTATGTTGCCCGAAAATGGACAAAAAAACGTCATAGTTTAGTATGTCATCCGAAAATTATGGAACAAAAGCCTGAGTTTAGTATATCGTCCAAAAATGGACAAAAAACATTGTAGTTTAGTATGTCGTTCGAAAAAAGACAAAAAACGTCATAGTTTAGTATGTCGTCCGAAAACACAAAAAAACTTTATAGTTTAGTATGACGTCTGAAAATGGACAAAAAAACTTGCTAGTTTAGTATGTCGTCCGAAAATGGACAAAAAACGTCAAAGGTGAGTATGTCACCCAAAAATGGACAAGAAACGTCGTAGTTTAGTATGTCGTTCAAAAATGGACAAAAAAGTAATAGTTTAGTATATTTCCGAAAATGGACATAAAAAAAGTCATTTTTTTCTGAAAATAGACAAAAAAGTCATAGTTTAGTATGTCATCCGAAAATTGACAAAAAAACATCACAGTTTAGTTTGTTGTCCGAAAACGGACAAAAAAACGTCACAGTTTAGTATGTCGTCCGAAAATGGACAAAAAACGTCATAGCTGAGTCTGTCGTCCAAATATGGACAAAAAACGTCACTGTGTAGTATGTCGTCCAAAAATGGACAAAAAACGTCATAGTTTAGTATGTCGTCCGAAAATGGACAAAAAACATCATCCGAAAATGGACAAGAAACGTCAAAGCTGAGTCTGTCATCCACATATGGACAAAAAACGTCATTGTGTAGTATGTCGTCCGAAAATGGACAAATACTTAATTTTTTGTCTGAAAAGGGACAAAAATGTCATAGTTTAGTATGTCGTCCAAAATGTGACAAAAAAAGTATGTCGTCCAAAATGTGGACAACAACGTCATAGTTTAGTATGTCGTCCAAAATATGACCAAAAATGTCATACTTACTCAGACAAGTATCGTGGCGAAGTTCTGCAATGATTGATGTTTGTCTGTCTGTGAATCCGTCCGTCATCCAAAACGTGTAAAAAATGTCATAGTTTTGTATGTCGTCCAAAATATGACCAAAAACGTCATAGTTGCTCTGACAAGTATCGTGGCGAAGTTCTGCGATGATTGATGTTTGTCTGTCTGTGAATCCGTCTGTCCATCTTTCTGTCTTTCAGTGTTAAGCATTATTCAGTCCCTCCAGGAATTCGCGATGTTGCGATCGCGCGAATACAAAAAAAGAAAAAATCGTTGATTGATAGACTTTTTTTTAAAAAATCACAAAACATATTAGAACGGCTGAAATGATCAGACAACAGACCACATACATCACCAAGATGGAAACTGTTGCATCCAGATCCGCTAGAACACTGACAGAATGAGGTAAGTTAGATTAATTATTCCACCAAAGAACACAGCGGAGTTATGTGACGATCAATGTGTGTGAATCCTTCCTCTGTTAGCAACATAAAAACGGACTCAGGGATTTGAATGAAATTTTCAGGGTCGGTCAGAAATGACACAAGGACCAAATGATTAGACTTCAGCAGTGATTCGGCTTAAAGTTTGGATCCACGGATTCGTTAGGGATCTCCCATTGAGGTAGCGGCATGGCGTCTGATAGCAGCACGGTAACCATGGCAACAAGCTACCTTAGCGGCCTGCTGACGATCACATGATTGTGATCCTACAACAAATCCACCACTGGGGACGTATCGGAAATGATACAAGGAACAGTTGATTAAATTGTGGGGGTGTTTCTGAGTCCCATCAATTCCAGTTGCCAGCTACATATTTAGGTCACATGATTCGGTATGTATACATGCAGAACACACACCTATCTTGGTGGAGGACTGCGCTCTCTCAGTGCTGTTCTTGTTAGTTGACGTGACAAGCCGTGAGCATGTGTGTGTGAACGCGTGTGCCAGGATGTGAAATTAACTTTTTAAGCCACTGACAGATATGTCCGAATATGATTCATTCAATAGTAAATTAGCATTTTGTACCGCAAATCTACCAACCATGTCATGTTAAACTAGAAAAGCATATTTTCACCAAATTCTAGCTGCAGTCACAACGTTGCTGTAACCATGACAACTGAACACTGTGTCAGTAACTTGCTTAGGACCATGCCATCCCACTACAAATTGACTGTGATTTATCAGCTGGAAATCATACAAGGAACAAATGATTAAACTGTGGGGTGTTTCTGAGTCCCATCAATTCCTGCCGCCCACTACATTTTTAGATCAGCCAATGTAGCAAACCCCAGCCAGACAGTGGTGAGGCTCCTGATGTTTCACAAAGCCTTTGCATTCAGCCATCAGCCTTATTTTGAACACAAATTCGCCTTCTGCCCTTGTCTCCTTTCTTCGGGAAACACCGTAAGAGCTTGTCCCCATTGAAGCTAGCTCCTTCTAAGTTTAGACACATCCTTTGCTAGACAACAACAGTGCGAAACCTTTTTCTTTCATGTTAAACGTGAATTTTTGGACTTTTCGGCAGCGTCTTCATCACGTCAAGAAACTGCTTCTTAGATAAACACTTGCTGTGCCGCTGGCATGGTAACAAGATAAAAGCCAGTAACATTAAAAATACGCCTTCAAAATAAAAGCAAGGAGGGAATGGTTATTTTAACACTAGCAAAACAAAGACTTGGCAAAAGTGATGAACTGATCAACAGACCTTTATAATGGTAATTTACACGTGATTTGATATCCATACATAGCATGCACATGCATAACACATGCCTGTGCTCAGCGAAAGGTCTTTTTTTAATTAAATATTTCATCCGTTGGAAATGATATGTTAACTGAACAGCCTTGTCGTAGTACTGCGCTCTCTGAGTACTTTTCTAGTTAAATATGTCCTGACAGATAGAAACTCATCCAGAGAAGCTTTAGTACAAATTTCTTCTTCTTCTTCTTCTTCTTCTTTTAGATAGATTTTTTTATTCATGCACATGCACAGAGAAAGACAAATATATTCTACCAAAGTAATTACAGCAGATGTACATGAAAGGGAACCCAGGAAAGCAAAAGTGCTTATAATTAGGGGACCCAATTATCTGCTCTGTTTAAACCTATAATCTGTATGGATGAGCTAATCTGTTGGATGTAAAGAAAAACCGAGAACATGATTTATTGTCATTCTGTGTTAATGAAGTTACTGTTGCTGTGTCAGATGTGTAAATGTACACATCACTCTTAATTTAAAGACTTAGTTTCTGCTGCTATGTGATGCTGCAGGTGTTTCTTTTTAAAGTCAAAGGAAAAAATCTGACACAGGATCTTAAGCTTCACTTAACAAATGGAGATAGGTGGGAAATACCAACAGAGTTACCCATTGCTAAGATCTTTGTGCCCGATAGGACCATAAAAGATTTTGTAGAGCCCATGCCCCATACTGGATTGGAGTTACTTTTGTGACATATAGCTGACCAACAGAATATTAGGGTGGTCTTAATGATTTGGTTTGTATGTAATAAATATACAGTACAGTTCCTGTCACTGCGTATCAGATAACTTCTTTATGCGCTTGTGAATCTTAAGTGGAGAATCTCAGGCTTACAAATTTCTGGCTTTTCATGCATGGAAACACAAACACAGTGTGAAATGTGTCACCTCCAGTGTGCTTTTTCTGCTTTGGACAGACTTAACTGGCACTGTCAGCTGGAACATGTACAACAAGCCTTAGCTGATGAACATTTTATAACAGACTGTAGCAAGCATCCTCGTCCACTGTAAATGTTGTAGATATATTTGCAATTTCCAGTCTAAGAAAAATCCCAGATACAAACTTCCCGTCAGCAGTATAGGATGCTAAGTGTTGTGGGCGGCATTGTACGCATACGCACATATTAACAATGCAAGCGCACAAAACCTGCATCACTTTTCCTACTTTGAAAATCAGCTCCTATAATCTCTGGCGCGACTGTATTCCCTTTATTGTGTTTTCCAGTCAGCACAGAACATGATGTGTAAGGCATTGATTACGTGGCAGTTTTATCCGTGATTGGCATGCATGGGCATTCCTGGGGTCAGTGGCCCCCTATCTGTGGCTATGAGCTGCAGGGCTTACAATGTTGCACATAAATAAAGCAGAACAATTTCACTAGTTCTGTGTATGTGGTGAAGCACGGACTTATAATCACGCATACACACACTCACACAAACACACACACACACATTCACAATACATGTTAAATTTTCATTACCCTTAAGGTAGGATTTCACAATGCTGGGGATTGCATGTCGACCTTCACATTCTGTGCATAATACAGGCTGTGTGTAAACAAGAAGCAGTACTGGAATGTAAATAAATTAAGAGATATGTGCATCTATAACATCTCTTTTTCCCCCAGAAGAGTGCCCCAGCCAAATTTTTAAATGTCCTCTGACAAGCATCAGGAAGGGTAAAGTAACCTTGGAAATTGCATCATTAACAAATTGCCCTTACCTAACATGATGACAAAGTGCTAGAGTGTACATCACAGCAGCGCTATGTGAGTCAGTAGGAGGCAGAGGTGGTGAGGAGAGGAATAGAAAGAGTGACAGAATGAGGAATGAAGAAAAACACAATGAGAGTACGGGAGAGGAACTAAGTGCAAGAGATTTGTTCTCCCTCTGAAGGCCACAGTGTCACATACCCTCATGGTCATATTCATAGCTGACATCATTGAGATGAAGCTGTTCTTTCTCAGAACAATAAATCACAGATCTGCCCCTGCAGTTAGTGTATTCTTTTACTGTCATGTGGAATACACTGAAGCGTGTATCAGTAATAAATTATAAGCCCATCATCCTGCTACTAAAAAAAGGCATTGGAGGCTGAATTGAGGTCATGGACCTGCGTCTTTCATAATTCACTCAAGTGTTGTATTGTTTTTTGCCATGGACGTCACAAAACACCCCCTGCTGGAAAGAAAGAAAGAAATGAAATGACTGTGCTCAGTTGTGGATGTTATATTTTGCTGGACACTTTGAATACTAAGAAAATACCAATCAGATGCAATCACTTTAGCGTCACTGGAAAGCTATACAAATGCAAGTATGGAAGAGATAACTATGGAGTTAAATAGTCATCCCGTAATATCGTCTAAATGAACATGACATCCAGGAGAGTTTGTCCAGCCTTGCTAATCATATTAGACAATGTGCATTTGTTAGGCTAATTAGTTAGCATCTTTGGACAGAGACTGAATAGAGACATGTTTCTATTATCTTGTGTTGTTCTATGTCAGTGAATGCAGGAAAAACAACAGAAGCACTTCTCTATTCAGTGTGACACAATTAAATAGCACCAAACACAACATCTTCAAAAATAATGGATGTTAAGGGTTACAATAAGGGAGTACAGGTTGAGTTATTAACTTGTAATGCTGCATTTTTCTATTTTACAACCTCATTTTTAAGAGTTACAGTGATCTGTCTGACCTCCTAAGCACTACATCGCCCTGTGTTTTAAATGGACCAGAGGTTCCACTAAAACTGTGTGAACTGTCATCATCTCCATTATAAACAGCAAATTGTTTTAAATGAAAAACAGCTCTTCATCTTGATTTACTCCGTTATCTGTTTGATGCCTCAAAGTGTGGCACAGAAACTCAAAATGGGGTGTTTTTTTTTTTTTTTTGGTAATAGCTGTTTATATATGCCTCGTGATATTAGCATGAATAATGGTGCACCGGTGACCTGGTCAAGACGACAAATTTACCCAATTACCAATTGCCACTTCTCCTTGAACTTCGGTGCACAGATGTGACAACAAACTTTTTCTGGCACCCACACTCATGTGTCTACTCTATGCCAAGGGGCTCGGCTGGCTGCTGTCCAGGGTGCTGATCTGACTTTGCGTCCAAGGCCATGTTCGCAGAGACTTTTCAAATCCTGCTTATCCCACAGCAGGACATTGAGCATATGTGATCATTTATCTGCTTAGTGAATCACAGACTGTTCTTGTTAGTTTATTGGGCACACAAGAGACAATAAGTCAACATAAGTCAGTACAATTTAACTTTGAGCGTTTGTAGTAATCGAATACTTTGCGTGTGTGACTGCTGCAAAAATATTAAGGGCAATAATCTCAGAATCTAGAAATATTTCTTACATAAAAACACACACAAATAGGGAGCACAAATTCAAGAAGAAAACAATACAAATGAAAACACTATCTGCCTATCAAGTTTAGATTTTATGAGAGTTTGTGGGTTTTCCTTTTAGAAGGACATTCCATCCTTATCCACTCTCTCCACTTAAGGTCTGAGCTATGTGATGTGGTAAAAATACTAAACAGGAGCAGGTGAGGAAAACACAGGTTTCCCTCTGCCTCAGATGCTCAATCTTTCATTTATTTATTTATTTATTTTTGACCACAAGCCTTGATCAGTATTTTGGGAAAGTATTCTGTCATTGCTTCATTTATAGGCCTCATAAGAGTTTAGCAATTTATAGTTTAACTGCAGAGAGGACAGATTATTGATACACATTTGTGTAAACACAACAAAAGTTTAAACCTATAAATGTGACTTCACTTAAGCTCGCTTCAGCTCGTTTCCATACTAGAAGATGACTTTATTATAAACCACAACTTTAGTGCCATACCAGTGAATTACAAACATGATTTTGTGTCACATACATGCCCATCACAAAATGTGCAGGTTACAGCAACAATAGACATGATTATGTGGCATACATGCCCTTGGGGGAGGGATGTGGGTCACGTGAAGGACTTTTCACCCCAGTGATTTTAATTATAGAAATTCACTCTGGCTTTGTTTGATTTTTATCATGACCCAATCTGACATATGTGCTACCTATTTGTCTGCCTTCAGGGAACCGTTACTGGACAGACACTAGCTATTGTTTGATGTGTAATTAGCTGTACACTGGTACCTGAAATATTGCTCCAGCCATAATCACGGTTAGAGATTTGTCACCTTGCAAAATTCACTGCCTCAATCTTATTGAAACTGCCCCATATCTGAAGGTCTCACTAAGTTTCCCTGGATAAGAGGCAGTGTGAAGGTGAGAAAGATGCGCAGACTTAAGTCATGCCATTAAATGCTGAAACTGAACAGTGTCCAATAATTGGATCAATGTTATATTTTCTCTGAATGAGCTATTCAGCATCACCCAGAGTTCAAAGTGATTATAGAGCTGGAATAAATAGTTCCTCACTTCTGTCCAGACCTGTAAATGCTCTCTCAAACACGTGTTAACTTCTTTTACAAATCAATATCTTCATCTGTATGACAACCTGATTTTCTCTTTAACTGAACAGAAAAAGTGTAATGCAGAAAATGTTCTATTAAATGAAACTGAGAGTGCATGTAACGGCAAACAGCTCTTACTGTACTGTACAGTTACACGCTTGGGTTGCTTTTCTTTATCTTGCATCCCCAGAGCAATGGAAATCGATTGTTCTACGGTGTAAGCACTGACCTGTGTTAAATTGAGAGGAAAATATATTTTGTATTTGTAGTTACAGTTGTGAAATTGTCCATTGTGTTTGATTTACAAGGAAGAGTAAATAGAAACCTGTCCATCAAAGTGAGAGGGGCTCTCGAGTTAATCAATTCAAATTGAATCAGAAGGCATGTAATTGATGGTCATACTTCCAGTAATTGAGCAGGAAAGGACACAGAGTGTTGAAGGATGCTCTGACAGAACACATGGTAGGCGATGGCATGAGGTTAAATCTCTTCTGTTTAGCAAGACCAGCTTTTTGCTCAAAGTGATATAAATGTCTGTGATTTGGACTGTAGCATTTAAGTGTTGTGATCTCATGTCTTGGCAGGAATTAAAGCAAGGAGATAACTGTGTTTGTCATTGCAGACTGCACTGCAGAAATCCAAGCTAAAATTAACACAAATGATACGTGAAGTATCCTGAAAGCATTCATGCATATAGAGCATTGCTTAAAACACCAGCATATGTTTCATATTTGGGCAGATTTGTTGGCGTACCAACAACATTTATCACAGCTTTTGTGCGGCGCTCGTGAAGTGCTTTGTGCTTTTGTCACCACTTTACTAAAGCGACAATAATACGTCCATCATGGCCTCTTTCATCTTGAAATTTCTTGTCAGCACATGTTGCAGTTGACACAGCAGGAGTGTATACAAGAGTCTGTGGCTGGTATGTTTTCCGTAACAAGGTAATGAAGTATAAAGCTTCACCTTTGAATGCGAAGTCAGATTATCTTCCACAGGATTTATTATATTTGAAAGCTGTTACTTCACACAGTAAACTCAGTAGGGCTGTTTATTGGCTCCGCTGTGGATTAACGATGAGGGAAGAGGGGAGGACAAGTGGAGTGGGGAGGAGGGGAGGTGGCATTTACTCTACAGGGACTTGCCCTTGAATGTAGAAGAAGAAAAAAACCTCTTGCATTCGTACCAAACAGGAGCCTATAAAGCAGTTGAGGAATCAGAACGGACCATGAGTGCAGGGTGCTGGCTGGCTAAAGCAGTATGAGGAGTGATGTGACTTACAATGAGCTCCAAGTCAGGTGCACAGAGATGGTTGCATTACACCTCCATACTTTAAGGTTGTGTGTTATGCACGAACTTGAAAAAACATTTTGCCAACAACGCACTTGTCCATCATGAATTGAAATACACCCTCTGGGGACAACTGGTGTGAAATGAGCTGTTGCTCACACATCACAACATTAGCTTGTGTGTGAATCACTTAGTATAATGAAAATGTATGGAATGCCCATTTTGTGTGCATCAACATGTCACTCTACGTTACCCTGTATTAATGAGTTGGCTGCTGAGATTCACTACTGCTATGTGTTTGGACTTGCTAATTTAAGTAAGGCTGCTTAAGCGTCAGGTACTGATAATTTCTGCCTGATGGATTGCAAAAGATTATATATTTTACCTGTTGCAAAAGGGTGACTGCTGTTGTTTTCATAGTGTCAGAGTGTGTGTGTTAAAATGAGGCTCTGGAGAAACCGACGTTAGTGGGAACTACTACTGAAGCGGGTTTGAGGTGTTTATATGTCTGTCTGTGGAGGGATTTTGTTGACATGACAGCATCATGCAATATGCAGTGACAACATTTCCGAGCAGTAGAAATACTCAGATCCTGTACTTTAAAAAATGCCAAAACACTGCTTTACAAATCCTTCATGTATTGAGCTAAATAATGTATTACAATGCACGCTAAAAATACCTTTGTTTAAAATATGTTTCTAGTACTTTTGTAAATAGATATGGAATATTTTATGTTCAATGTTAGACATAGGAACTTGATTGTGGATGTAGATGCTGGAAAAAAATAAAATAAAATCTATGAAAAGTTCAACTTGTGTAAAAAGTATTTGCAGCAAACTGTAGTAAAGGTATAAAAAGCCTCTCCTGGTGACAGTCAAATGTTTATGTTGTTTTCATGCCCATGTGGTTTTATGATATAATGAGTGAAATAGGCAGTCAATACCACAGCTGAGCATTTCCACTGTGTGTACGGCTGAATTACTACAGGAGGGCAATTTGTCATTTTGTAATTTTACAGTGTTTAAGCACAGCCATAGGTTAGCTAGTGAGCTGCTGTGAGTGAGTAGAGAGAGAGGAAGGGGCTACGTAGAGCCTCATCATTCTAGAGGAAGCAATGAGTTACATCCAGCCATTTTAATGCAGGAAGAGATTCTTTTGATCACAAAAATATGTAAGTTTGACACACAGAAATGCGTTTTTAGGGGTTGAATCTGTGGCATCTGATCTGAGATATGTATTACTTAATAAGTTAGTAGAATGGAATCTGTTTTGAGTGTCACCGGATGTGTTACTAAACCTCGGCACATCTAAGAGAAACCACGACAAATCAACAATCAGAGATGGACCTTAAAGTAAAAGCTGGTTTGAGTGATGAGAGTGATGTATGTGACATTGTTAGATCACGAGGCATCAGTGTGTCAGCAGCATGTCACTGTCGCTGGAGGGTGTCTACTTTTTATATACAGTTTTATTTACAGGGACAGCAGATAAAACTAAGGGGTTGCAAGATGATTAATGGAAGAGGCAAAAGTTCAAAAAACAAAGTTCTGAAACACAAGTCTGTTTTCAGAGTTGTTTGGGGTTTTTTGTTATGATATTGGATCATTTGTACAATTATTGAAGCACGAGAAAAACTTAGGGGAAACTGGTGATATTTCTTGGAGCAGATCATAACTCACAGACATATTAAAAATGACCTTGAATACAAGCAGGTCCTTGTAACACATCCGAAGCAAATAAAGCTGGAAACCATCAGCTTAATCTTGAACAAATTGTTGTCTTTTAAAAGCTTATTATACTAATCACTGTGTGAACTAATATTGTTAAAAGTAATTAAAATTGTCAAATATATGTATTGGAGTAGAAAGTACAATATCTGAAATGTGTTTGGAGGGGAAGTATAAAGACACATTAAATGGAAATACGCAGTGAAAGTAGAAGTATTTCGAAATTGTACTGGAGGTATGCTACTTCAGTAAATCTACTCAGAGATTTGCTTTACAGGTGTGTTAGATCAAAACGAAGGCTCAGTTCAAAGATGGGTGTGGTTTATCCTACGAGTAACAAGTAGTCACGTAATCTGGACTCCCAATCCCATAACAATGGATTCAGTCAGTTAGTTCTTCCAAAAAAAAGAAATGCAATGTTTCAGTTTATTAAACAATAATAAATATCCCCATGCACACACCATTTGAGTAATTGAACAACAAAGGAATAACATCAGTACTGGTGACAGATTGTCAACATGACTTCATCAAAACTGTGCAAGATTTACTCACAAAAATGTACATGTGTAGCTGAAATTTTTTTAAAAAAAGGCAAAGTTCAAAGATCGGTGTTGTCAGACTCATGAATTCTGGGTTGCAAGAACATCAGCCGTGATTCAATTGCCAAACCGTCTCTAGTTTTTGTGCGTGTGTTGGATCAGGCACGTGGTGTGTTCACAGATCCTGTCCTGCTGGGCCCATGAAGTACCTGTTATAAAGCACATGGATGAAGGAAATCAATTGTCCGTTGAAAATGCTCCTCTTGGGTTCCATATGGACCAGCCCAGCAGTGTCTGGACAGATGGGTGGGCAGGACACAGAACGGACACAAAGACAGATACATGCAGTTGCTTCCAAGGCGACCCAATAGCATTTGTGCTCATGTGCATCACACATGAGCACAAATGCTTTCAGCGGTGAGTCTCTGGTTCAGTTCCTGGCTGACTGCACTTTTACTGCATGGCATTCCCCTTCTCTCTGTCTCCACATTTCCTGACTCTCTCCACTGTATATGCTTAATAAATGCCCCCCAAAAATGGTGATTAAAAACATGCAGTTGCTTCCACAGAGAGACATTTTTCATTCATCTGCTGGGCTTTGAATTAAAAAATCATGCAGAAGATAGCAGAGAAAAGTGGCGAGAGACTCTTGAAGCTTGAGAGGCAGTGAGTACCAAGAGTTCTGAGAAATCCATTCAGAGAAAACGTCACGGCAGCAGCAGAATACACAGTATATCTTTGTCTTTTAATATTAATCTTAAGGCTGTGTCTAATTCTAGAACCATTAAACCCAAAATGGGTAAAGGCTTCATTGTTCATGCTGTACATGCATTTAATTACTTGATAATCTCACAGTAACATCACAATAACTAGCAGACTTATGTTCAAAAGATATTCTTTGGAGCAGATTCCTGGAACTGACAGGCCACAGGGACACGTGCAGCTATGAAGAATCATTTCCTGAAATACTTTGATTATGATACAGAAAAGAAGCAGGACACCACTGAATATAATTTAGTGGATAAAAGAAAAAAGTTAATAATAATAGAGGAGAGAAAATGTTAAAGAGACCAAGTATAAAAGGAGCAGGAGGGGACATGGGAGTTGCCATTTTTTAATAAGCTAAGCTGGAGTTACAGTATGCAGCAATACTTCTTTCAGCATTAATTACCGTCAGTGATAAGCAGGTTTCTCTGACATGGCCCCCTGCAGCACTCAGCCTGTCTAGCCCTCACCTTCAACCAGCCTGTCTGTGTAAGCGCTGGAAAACGTAAGATGGTTCGTGGCCTTCTGCTACCCCTGGGACACCATGTAACATCTGCTCCCTCCAGCTGTTGCACCAGCGCGCACACAGTCCACATGCTGTGTTGGAGACCGAAACACAGCTGTGCGCCTGCATCTGAGAGCAGACTGTGGTTGAATGCAATTCGAACCAAATGAATCAAAGCAAAACAACACTGAATTTTCATTCGTGGCAAACTATTTTACTTTGCATTACGTTGCAGAGAAAACAAGAAGAAGAATTCCAATGAACACTGCAAGCTTTAAATGCAGGGTTGCCTTTAAATGAACCATGAACAATGCCTGGCTTAGTGGAGGTCTGAAGATAGAGAGGCCTCCTAATGATGCAGTGCACATATGCATGTCTGCGCAGATTGAATAAAGCTTACATTAAAGTCATTATCGCTCTTACTTAATTGTCTATCGGAATTGAAGAGGGACAGTGAGCTTGTTTCAAAGACCAGAGTAGCAATGGATCAGTACTGAAAGGGTGAGACGTCAAATAAATCTTCCAGAGCAGTTTTGTCATCAGACACCTACACAGTGCACACTCTCTTTAAGCTGGGACCTGAGTGAGGATCGCTCTGAGTGTGTGTGTGTGTGTGTGTGTGTGTGTGTGTGTGTGTGTGTGTGTGTGTGTGTGTGTGTGTGTGTGTGTGTGTGTGTGTGTGTGTGTGTGTGTGTGTTGCAATGGCTGATAAGAGTTGCTTGGACGTGTCCTCTGGATGTCACAATACCCTGAGGAAGAAGGTGTCACCGAGGAGGATATCAGGCAGAACAAGGGCTGCTCTGCTCTGTGACTCCTGTCCTCTCTGTGGTTTCCCCTTCCCACTCCTCTTCAGTCCAATGCCCCAGAACTGGCAAGCATTCACTCCACTGACTTGACACGCTATTTTTCATTCATGTTTAAATCCATTCATCTTTAAGGCTGAACAAATTTCTGAAATGATTTCACACCAATGCTGATCCAATATTTTGGGGATACAATTATTTATCTATAATATATGTATATTTTAGCTGATTTAACCAGAGCAGAACAGCATCATTTTAAGGCCACACACTGTAAAAGAACAAATTACTGTCGGTGAAACTGCAGTTTTCTGATGTGGATAAAATCATTCTTTTTAACTGTTGTTACATATTTATAGTCGTCATGTAAATTAATACACTTACATTTTTTTGTAATGAAATAAAGCTGTACAATAACATTTAAAATACATTTAACACACTTTTTTTTTTAAAAATGCAGCAAATATCTATAAAATAATGTCTTTTATTGACTAAAAAGCAGTAAAAAAGCATTGTTGCTGTGACGACATGAAGAATCTCACTGATCCACTAATACAAGTGATACAGAGAATGTGAGGAAATGAAATAACAGCAACAATAATAGAAATAATAACAACAAAGGTAAAAACAATAATAATACAAGAAAAACACTCAGAAAGTGCAGTACTCTGCCAAGGCCATTCATTTCTCCATATGGCATTGTCATAAATGCAGCATATTTTTGTAGTAAGGCAGCATTTTTTAATAAATCACGGCAACATAGAATGTGGCCATTTAATATGTAGTCATGGAAAAATTATTAGACCACCCTTGTCATCAAAAACAATGCTAACTCCTGTGTGTATCATGTGACTCAAACAGACAGAAAAGAAAACATGAAATGCCTAAAAGCACTGCTTTTGGAAGCAAGATGATATAGCTATTGATGTAAGAACTCAAGTGATTTTGGCTATTATCAAGAAAACGTGGGAAATGGCTCGATATCAGCTCTTAAATTAGACGATATGATTGATGATGATGTGATTTTTTGTTGTTGTCATCGTATTTGTCCAAACAGATGTACCTTTAGTTGTACAGGCATTAAAATGAACAAAATTAACAACAAAACAAGTGCGGTCTAATAACCTTTTCCATGACTGTAGATGTAACTGCAAACAAAATGACATTGTGCTAAACCCAGGCATGTGCTATGCATGTGTACGTTTTGTACGGATACCAAATCGTGCGACCTAAATATGTAACGGAAATAATGTGATTCAGAAACACCACCACAATTGAATCACTTGTTCATTGCATCATTTCCAGTAAGTTCGCAGCAGTGGATTTGTAGTAGGCAATCATGTGATCGTTAGCAGGCAGCTGATTTGGTGTTTACTTGCCATAGCTACAATGACAACGTGCCACTATCTTGCACTGATATCGAAATCCTGAACAAATCTGTTGATCCGGACTATAAGAGGCATCACTGCCAAAATCTAAGAAGGTGGTCCTTTTGTAATTTCTGACCTTTCCTGACAATTTCTGTTTTTCAATAATGTTGTGCACGGACAGACAGATTCACATACACCGATTGTCACATAACTCCATCATATTCCTTGACGGAGTAATAATGAAATATGAGTGCCAACAGCTCTAAAGCTAGCCTTTATTACTGTACATGAAGTACATGTATATGTGTCATTTGTTGGACTGAAATTTAAAAACAACAATTTGTAACTTTGTGAGAAAACATGTACAATCTAAATAAATCGATTCCCCCAGCAGCATCTTCTGCTCCAGTGTGGGTTGCTATATGCAGTCGATGGGCACAAGTTTTGGTCTCCTTACAGGCATGGAAATTTATTTTTTACATTTCGATTTTAAAGGGAAACGTCTGTTGGGTCTGAGCCTCTCACTAATATCGAGATACACAGTATGTGCTACAAACAGATTTATGGATATTGTCACTACTTATATCTAATTTTGGAAATACATTCACAGTATTAAGATTGAACTGAACAGTTTGATCAATTGAATAAAAAAGAAAAACTTGTGGAATCACCATAAATTTAAAAATGTATTTGAACATTTCTTGAAAAGGGGTAATTTTTTCAGTCATTTACAGTTACATTTGTTTATTTATTTGTAATTTTATTGATACTTTTGTGTATTTAAAAATACATACTATATCTGTAAAATAAAAATTGAAAAATTGATAAACAGTGTTTTTTTAGAGGTGAACTATACACACGTGGACAAAATTATTGGTACCCCTCAGTTAAAGAAGGAAAAACCCACAATTCTCACTGAAATCACTTGAAACTCACAAAAGTAACAATAAATAAAAATTTATTGAAAATTAAATAATCAAAAACAGCCATTACTTTTGAATTGTTGATTAACATAATTATTTAAAAAAACAAACTAATGAAACAGGCCTGGACAAAAATTATGGTACCTCTATAAAAGATTGAAAACTATTTGACCAGAGTGACATGATTAACTCAGGTGTGTCATTTAATTGACATCACAGGTGTTTCCAAACTCATAATCAGTCAGTCTGCCTATTTAAAGGGAGACAAGTAGTCACCCTGCTGTTTGGTGAAAAGGTGTGTACCACACTGAACATGGACAACAGAAAGCGAAGGAGAGAATTGTCCCAGGACATCCGGAAAAAAATTATAGACAAACATCTTAAAGGTAAAGGCTATAAGACCATCTCTAAACAGCTTGAAGTTCCTGTGACAACAGTGGCTCATATTATTCAGAAGTTCAAGACCCACGGGACAGTAGCCAACCTCCCTGGACGTGGCCGCAAGAGGAAAATTGATGACAAATTGAAGAGACGGATCGTTGGAATTGTATCCAAAGAGCCCAGAGCAACCTCCAAAGAAATTAAAGGTGAACTCCAAGGCCAAGGTACATCAGTGTCAGATCGCACCATTCGTCATTGTTTGAGCCAAAGTGGACTTCATGGGAGACGACCAAGGAGGACACCACTGCTGAAAAAAACTCATAAAAAAGCCAGACTGGAATTTGCAAAAATGCATGTTGACAAGCCACAAAGCTTCTGGGAGAATGTCCTTTGGACAGATGAGACCAAACTGGAGCTTTTTGGTAAGGCACATCAACTCTATGTTCATAGACTCAAAAACCAAGCATACGAAGAAAAGAACACTGTCCCTACGGTGAAACATGGAGGAGGCTCAGTAATGTTTTGGGGCTGCTTTGCTGCATCTGGCACAGGGTGTCTTGAAAGTGTGCAAGGTACGATGAAATCTGAAGACTATCAAGGCATTCTGGAGAGAAATGTGCTGCCTAGTGTCAGAAAGCTTGGTCTCAGTCGCAGGTCATGGGTCTTCCAACAGGACAACGATCCAAAACACACAGCCAAAAACACCCAAGAATGGCTGAGAGAAAAGCGTTGGACTATTCTAAAGTGGCCTTCTATGAGCCCAGATCTGAATCCCATTGAACATATGTGGAAGGAGCTGAAACATGCCATTTGGAGAAGACACCCATCAAACCTGAGACAACTGGAGCTGTTTGCTCATGAGGAGTGGGCCAAAATACCTGTTGACAGCTGCAGAACGCTCATTGACAAATACAGAAATCGTTTAATTGCAGTGATTGCCTCAAAAGGTTGTGCAACAAAATATTAAGTTATGAGTACCATCATTTTTGTCCAGCCCTATTTCATTAGTTTGTTTTTTTTAAATAATTATGTTAATCAACAATTCAAAAGTGATGGCTGATTTTGATTATTTAATTTTCAATAAATTTTTATTTATTGTTACTTTTGTGAGTTTCAAGTGATTTCAGTGAGAATTGTGGGTTTTTCCTTCTTTAACTGAGGGGTACCAACAATTTTGTCCACGTGTGTAAATGGTGAACTATTCATTTAGATTTAAATGCTCTTTAAACACATGCTGCTATACAAGAATGTTATTTTTTCCAAATAGGAAAAAAAAAATACTGTAAAATGTTGATCTAAATCCGAAACCAACCATCAAAAACAAATCAGTTTAGGTTTAAATCTGACAGACACTTACTACCCAATGTTAGTAACTGATAGTTTTTGGTACGTGGTGCTGCAGATATGTTTAAACTGATACCAAAAAGCCTCAAGATGTGATATAAAGCTTTTTTCACACACAGATCTAAGCACGTATACAGTTCCACAGTCTGGTATTTTGCCTACAACTTATCTGAATTTCCCAAATCAGGCTCCTGATTTATGTTTCTGCCTCTCTTTGTCTTCAATCCACAGTGGGATCCTAAACAACACAGGGGGCTATTTTAAGTAAGTCTTGTTAGGGGTCTGAGCCAGGAGGAGAATGAGCATCATCTCATAACGACTTCTGGAACGTTTTCCCCTATTTTTCTTTCTCTCTGTTGGGGTTTTGGTTATGTAACTCTGTTCATGGGAACACACAGCCATAGATGCGACTTAAACTGACATACACACATAAACAAGCAAGCACACGCACACAAATACATGGTCATGTGCATGTGTTTGTATCACTTCACAGGACATTACATTCATTTTTTGGAGACCTACCCCTTATCTTAAACCAAACTCTTAGGAATTGTAATGATTTTCACTGACATACTATTTGTTTCCCACAAAGTGACCGTGTAAACAGATTTTTATTAACGTCCCTGCAACAGGCGCACGACACACACAGACAAACTAATTTTCACTGAAACTGCTAAGACTGGGAGTTTTCACACTTGAATTCATCAGGTACTAATTGTGTCAGCGTGTACAGGCTGATCATCCGACGAATAATCGCACCTGATAACAAATTGCAAAACACTGCAGCAGACTTTACAAAATCTGAAGTATGCATTTATGCTTGTTCACATTCCAGTTTGTTGTACGGTGTAGTAACCCTTCAGGCTATTGGAAGGAACAAAACGGAGATAAACAAGACAAAACACACCAAGAAAGACCCAGTTTGCAAACATCTTCTGATACAACTGATGCAGGTTATGTCCAAGCGGCAGTCTGCTGCCCCCCCCCTCCCCCCCCCTCCCTTTTAACCAGAGTTCTGTTGATGCTTTCCTTGCTGCCTCCATGTTCTTGCTGATGGCTCTTCTCCTGCCTTCTCCAGCTATACTCAGCGTTCCAAAGGCCTTGCTAAGGGAGAGATTTACAAACCCCAGACTCTACCTGTTACTACAGCAGTCCTCCATCAGCTCTTGGTATTTTGTCCTCCTATTCTTATGTACTTCTTCCATCTTCTCC
Source organism: Acanthochromis polyacanthus (assembly GCF_021347895.1). Lineage (NCBI taxonomy): Eukaryota > Metazoa > Chordata > Actinopteri > Pomacentridae > Acanthochromis > Acanthochromis polyacanthus. The sequence continues at coordinate 33,503,882 of NC_067118.1, forward strand.
TCTTAACGCACAGTTAGCTCCGCCAAGGAACGGTTGTCCTGTGGTTTTTCTGAGTGTATTTTCAGATGCATCTCCAGGTCCGTGGTCGCCAGTCTTGGGTGAGATAAGCAGCAGAGCAGTTCTTGGGTCTTTTCTGTGGCCTCTCTGACAAACCTGATGGTCTTGGATCCAGCATAGGTTTGCTGCTGCTTGATTTCTTGTGCAATACAGCACAAGAAATGAATGTCCCCCCATTTCAGTATTTTCCATAAATACCTGCATAATTGAAATAACTCCAGCAACCACTTTGTAACATTTGTCTTGGAGGATTTTAATGCACACACTCAACAGCTTCAGGTTCACCACATCAGCCAGCTAAACAATAAAAAGTGCTGAAGCAAAAACAAAACATATCTTCATAAATTATCCATTCACTGAACAGAATTACAATCAGACACTAAACTCTCTATTAAATGTCAAAACAACCCATGTGACTCTTAAAAACTCAACAGTTTTACAAACTCTAAGACTAAACTCTCCACAAGGATCCAAAATAAGTTGGACTTCTACATGACAGCTTTAATTATTCTTCATCTACTTCCTGAAAAGTTTGGTCAATAAAAAAGACAAAAACTTTTATTTTCAGCTGAACTAAAGACAGACTGTGATGTTTCTGCTCACATGTTGTGTTGTTGTAAACTTACTCTTTCAAATAAATGGCTGCCTAACCCCCTGTGACAACAGAAGCATTTTTATTGTGATTTAAGGGTATGGTTAAAATCATGGCAGAAAAAAAGATTAAAGAAATAAACTACATTTAAAAAAATCAATTAAATCAAAGGAAAAAATGTTTAATACAATAAAGCTTTTAAAAAGAAAATTAAACATTAAATACAATTAAATTATAATAAACAGACAAAATATTGAATTAGATAATTAAACAGAAGATACAAAAAATGAAATTGTGAAATTAAACATTTTTTAAAACAAATATTAAACATTAAAGATTAAATATTTTAGAGAATTAAATATTAAAAAATACAACTAAACAAGAAGAATATTAAACATTAAAAAAAATACAAAACATTTAATTAGATTATTAAACCCATAAAAGGACAAAACATTTAATTACAAAATTAAACATTTAAAACATTTAACTAAAAAAGTAAAATCAAACAATGAAAAAGAATATTAAACATTAAAGACAAAACGTTTGGATAATTAAACATTAAAAATATAAAGCATTTAAATAGAAAATTAAACAGAAAAATACAATTTAACAATTAAAAAAGACAAAACATTTAATTGGATGAACATTAGAAAAAAATATTTAATTAGATCATTAAACATTTCATTATAAATTAAATATGAGAAAAGAAAAAACATTAAATAGGAAATGAAACAATAAAAACACAATGAAGGATTTAAAAATAAAATTAAACATTAAAAGAAGATAAAACATTTAAAAAGAAAAATCTCAAAGACAAAAGATTTAATCAAAAAATTAAACATTGAGAAAGAAAAGGATTTTTTTCAAACTTATAATACTTAGAAAATCTGATAAAACATTTATAAGAACAACAATTAAACATTAAAAAGACAGAACATTTCAAAATCAAATCAGACAGAACAGAATAAAAGGTGAGCAAAGAGTAAAACATTTAAAAATAATCAAAATAAAGACAAAACATTTGAAAAGACACCAGTTTGACTTTGGAAGATCAAATGAAACAGAAGAGACAATAAAACGATCAAAAAGAGCAAAAACAGATAAAGGTCTTACAGTGCTTTCTAGTCTGAAATGAAAACATCAAGTTGTTTCTTCAAACATTTCCTCTTTCTGTGTTCTTGGTTTGACTGTGGACAGATTTACTAAGAGCTCATTTCAGAAAACTGCTTTCCAGATAAAGTCTACTAGTAGTTGAAGGCATCGATCAGACTAATGTTACCTTCTGATCTCCACAAACTTTACTGTTCAGTGAAGAGAATCAAAGTTTGTTAAGGATTTCTAAAGAACCCAAAGGTGAAGGTCTGAGAAGAACTCAGATGGTCTAAATGTGAAATCAAGACTCATGGTCACAAGTTTTAAGGCTTCTGTTAACCACAAAGTTCACTGAGAAGCTTTAAAGATTTCAGCCCTCAGGCTGTAAAATCAGTCAGCCCACAATTACTACAATTTGTCTCTTTTCTTTGACTTGTTATTTCTACAATATACGATGTATATGATGGCGTTTTTTCATCCCAAAGGCTATACTATGATGTTTTCTCAGAGACATATTATGCTACTCTGTTTGTTCTGGCCCGGGGCCGCTGCACTCCTCCTCTGTTGTTTTCTGGATTGTACTCAGCTGCATGCCTTCATCCACCCTTCCTCCACTGACTCGTCCCACCTGCCGTCTCTGGAGCTGAAGCTGGACTGGAACAGATCAAAGTACAGTCCAGTCACGATGCCAGCTGCCTCTCAAAAGGCTCCTTCATCTGGTGGCACTTCTTCTGAGGGGGAGCTGAGCTTCAGCAGAACTTTGGAGATGTGTTCCAGTGGTTGGTGCCTGTGTGGGGAGATAGAGAGGGACCTTTGAATTGTTCAGAAAGGAAAACAGGGAACCATTGATAGTTTTAGTATACGGTACTACTGCGGTATGTTTTGGGGTTTTAAGAGGTGAACAGGAAGAGTATTTTTTTTGTATTGATGATCTTTTACTTTGTTCCTGGTTGGAATGCTCATCAATGTCAACGTGAAGTTCACTTTTAGTTCTGTTTATTTATTTGTATTTTACTATCACTCATTTGTTTTTAACCCCCTCACATGTTGTGTTGATTTTAACTTATTCTTTCAAATAAAGACTCGTCTAACCCTCTGGAAACCAGCGTTTGGACTGTTTATGTGTTGCTCCTCACCTACTTCAGACAGCCGGGACATAACAACATTTTGTGGACCAAAGACTAAACTCTGACATTTCTAGAGTCACATGCTATGCACTGACATATTACTATGATGTTTTTTTTGGTTTGTTTTAGTTTATTAGCAACATATAAGAATTTGAACAGTTTTAAAAGTTACTATACTTTTACTCGTGCAGTGAACTATTATTTGATGACATTTTTAGACCACGTATTATACTCTGTTTTCTTGAATGACATACTATTTTGACAACATACTGCACTATGACATTTTTTGAACCACATATCATACATGACAATTTTGGGCAACATCCTATCATTTTGCACTTTTTGAACCACATAATAATCTATGGGTTGTTTTTTTTTTTTTTTGCCGACATGCTATACTATGAACTACAGGCCGTACTTTGTTATTCTTGAAAAGTGTACTATACTTTGACATTTTCTGAACTACATCTTATACTATGGCGTTATACACAGAGTGCTTTGGTTACATGTTGATTTATAATCTCGATTTTTTTCTGTTTTGTTTTTTTGACGGGATTACCACAGACCTGACCGTGAACACCGCTGAAACCCACCTGCCTAAGATCTCAAGGCTGTTTGGTCGTGGTCTTTCTGGTCCTGCTCCGGAACGCCTCTAGAACGCCTCCGTTCACTGAGGTGAATGACAAACCTGTGTGCTTGGTGTGTATGCCATCAAGGAATTTAATCTTCGGCGCCACTATGAGACTTGGCATGACAAAAAAAATACAACAGCTTGCAAGGAGAACTGAGAAGACAGAACATAAATGAATTGTTGGCGGGTTCGAGGAAACGGCAATCTGTTTTCACCCGGAGCCGTGAGGTCAGCGATGCTGCAGTGAAAGCCAGCTACCTAATTGCTAGCAAAACAGCATTAGCATCAAAGCCGTACTCTGAGGGGGAGTTCGTTAAAACTTGCACGCTGAAGGCTGCAGAAATTGTAAGGCAGAGGTGTCAAACTCAATTGCACCGGGGGTCAAAACTCAAAGCACACTTCAGGTCGTGGGCCAAACAGGATAAACATTTATTGAACACACTAAAAGTAAATGTTTTTGGAACAAAAATAGGAATAAAACAGACAGGAATATTATTCCACAATAAATAAACTTAAACTTTATATAACTTGAAATACTTTGTTCTCTATCAAAATGTCTCTTGTCAAAATTCTAAAAGTTACAACTATAAACATGCTGCAAAAAAACATGAAAAAATGAAATAAAGATGATGCTTGTCCACAAAAGTAAAAAAAACAAATCAAAACATTCAGTTTTCTTTGCTCTTGGGCCATTTTATAAAAATTAACTTAAACTTTAAATATTTATTTAAGGACCTTCAGCAAAAGGCCATGAGCTGGATTTGAACCTCTAACCACTACATATTGCTCCTGTTTATAAGTTGTCCGTTTAAACTGCTGAGCTTCAGGGGATGGTAACTGTTGTAGGTCAAGGGAAAGTAAGCATGAGGACTTGCCGCTGTTGTGTATTCTGGGAAACCTTGTGTTTTTTCAAACTTTGTTGCACCAACAACAAATTACATTCTCAGCTTATTCACAATTACAAATTTAGACATATTTAGGTACACACGATTGGCCTGATGTGTATTTTCATGTCAAGTAGTACAGCTATTTTAATTTTCATGATCAAACAAATCAAAATACCAACTCTGCTGAACAGCCAGTAGTTATCTTTTTTACAGTGCACGAACTCACAAAATTCCTTGTGTAGCTCAAGAACTCTATTGAGAATCTTTCCTCGACTCAGCCAACACACCTCTGTACGATAAGGAATGTGGGCAAATTCTGAGGCTATTTCTCACAAAAAAAGACTGAAATTGCCGGTGGTTCAAACCTTTAGCTCGGATAAAGTTTACGGTTTGCATTACAGTGTTCATTAAGTGTTCCATTTTTAACATCTTTACCATCTGTTGTAAGTCCAACAAGTTTGTCCCAGGGCAGTTTCATGTCGGTTACACTTGGACACACGTTTTCAAAAATGTCTTTTCCTGTCGTTGTCCCATGCATCGATTTAATGTCCAGTATTTCCTCTGTAACGCTCAAATCGGAGTCCACTCCACGGATGAAGACAGCTAGCTGTGCAGTGTCCGTCATGTCCGTACTTTCATCAACAGCCAGAGCGTATGCAATAAACTCTTTGCTTCTTTCAGTCAACCGTGTTCTTAAATCAGTGGCCATCTGACGAACCCAATCAGCAGCTGTATTTCTACTCAGGCTTACATTTGCCAACATCTGCTTTTTGTGTGGACACCTTCAGCATACAGTTCTTCAGAAACTCTCCCTCGGTAAATGGCCTGATTTGGCTCTCTCTTCTGCCACAATAAAGCTTGCTTTCATAGCAGCTTCACTTTGTGTTTTCGCTCTGGTGAAAAACGTCTGCTGAAATGTCAGATTCTTCTTTAACTCTTCTACTTTCTGTAGCTTCTGGTCTGCAAGCAGGTTTTTCAGCTTGTCCTGATGTTTTCTCTCAAAGTGCCATCTTTTTGCTTCGAAATGAAATGTTAGTGTAGTGTTTATTTATGTTAAAATACCATAATACTGAGTAAAAATTTCAAAAATAATCTTTTTTGTGCTCTTTAGTGTGTGTAAATTCTGTTTTTACCTTAGAATAAATCCCAAATGAGACAGCAGTGGTAGGTGCCAAAATCTTTCTGACAACTTCATAAATGGATTGTAAGGAGTTTTTTTTTCTTTAGAATAGCTGGCGAATTAGGTCCGTTGTCGTCTGTTGTTAACTGTGTACTGGTGGGAAAATATTTATACAGCATAAAACACATCTAATTTACTGAAGCACTCAATGCAGCAGCACAGTACCAATGTGAAACCTGTTAAATAAAAAACACAAACGTGGGCAGTGATGTTTCACTCCACCTAAATAACAGAAACAGGATTTCAGAGGAGGACACGGTGGTGCAGAGACATTAAGTGGGCAAAATATGACAAAGACTCGCCCTCATCTGGATGCATTATAGAGAAAATACCTATGAAGAGCAAGTCAAGCTGCTCCAGATTGCTGGCTACCTCGGGAGAGAATATGCAGTGATGGAATCTAATCTGAAGGCCACACACGGAGAAGTAGACTCTGTTTCCACTGCAGCCAACATCTAGACAGCTAACAAGAAAAGCTTTTCTGGGTGTAACAGAACTGAGTCAGCAGCACCATTTTGAAGTGGAACAAGGCCGCCATAGCATGTAAAGGAATCGGACGCAGGGACACATTAGATGTTACTGGTGCAGAAATAGAACAAATTCATCCATCGTGTAGACCACTTGGGAAAGTTGCAGCCACTGTGATAGACAATGTATCTAATTTAAGCAGGGCATTTAAAACATATCAGCTTGTTAATTTGAAATCTGATTTAGAGGTTGAAGAAAATTGTGATGAAAATGTCACTACAGATCTCACAGAGGTCGTCTCCACTGAGAATGATGGTCGGTTTACTCTTCACCCACATTACAGGTGTGCATATATTTATTTGTTTGTTTGTTTGCTTGTTTTTAAGAACATTGCAATGTTTTAACTTGCTATTTATGGCCTGTAGGCTTTATTAACCTGAGCTTAAACAACTTGTTTTGGAGTTTGAGTTTTGAGGTGTTTGTTTTTTTCTGTGTCAGATCCTCAGATGCTATTCGTCACAGACTACTTCATGTCAGAGTATTTCATATTTATAAATAGTAGCCCAAAATACTGTTATGCTCCTGCTCAAACCACTAATATGATTCAATTAATGAAACAGGGACATAGATCAAAAACTACACAAGAACATTTTACGACATTTCAGAATTAATGGCTGAACACTTAAAAGAAGGACAGGGACAAAAACAACAAAAAAACAGTCAATCATGGTTGCATTTTAGTTTTCTTATGCACAATGAGGAGGAGCCACCATGGCTTTCACAGCTCTTCTCAGATTATTGCCCTCATTATCCTCTTCCTAGAGCACATGTTAGTAACCTGCAAAACTGCAACAATCAGTAAATAAAATAATAAGTACAAGCAAGCATATTTCATGTCTTGCATAGTAATATGAAAATTGGATCATGGCATTGTTTTGATTAATATATTACTTATATATTAATTTATTACATATTTCCATGTTCAAATGATTAGAATTTACTCCCAATTGTTCACAATTAAATGAACTTGTCCCCAAAGAACATCATCTTATTTTTATAGTGCAGGTACAACAGTCTAATTTGTCATCAGGAGCACATTCTTCTTTGTCTGTCAGGCCATAGGGCACGACAGAGTATCAGTGAAGAATAATTTAGATGAAAAACGATCCCTGTCATTGGTAGTGAGTAAAACAAGAGGCAACTCAAGTTTGTTCCTCTGAAAGTCCACTCCATGGTATTTTTATATTTTCTGGAGAAACTCCTGACCAAGGAGCAGTTAAGGTGAAGAAACTGTCACATTAAGTTTTCCTGCCTTCCCTGGTTCCGTATGGGTCAGTCAGCAAGCATTCTGGTGCAAACCTGCAGATTCCAGGCTTAAGTCGTCCTGGCATCACGTGCTGTACATAACTCCCTTCTATCCTTACAAGGTTTTCTTTACATGTAGGTTGTCCAGTCTCCCTCCATCTTATTCTCTTGGTAAATGTGTCTTCCATCCAAATTGTTTAGGGAATAATTCGAAGTAGGATCTTTGTTTCTGTCAGGGAAAGATAATACTGAGCAAAGGTTCCCAAGGAAGTTGCCGTGGAAGCGTGTGTGCTCAAACACACATGCATATTGGGGTGTGCAAAAAGATATTGATCATCTAATGAATGAGCGTTGCCTCAGCTCAGATTTATACAGTAACTGTGGTCTCACCCATTTATTTCTAATGATGAATCATTCTTAAACCGGAACATTGCAGGAGTACAAAAGTGAGATAAGACAATGAAATTAATCAAATGAAAATGATCTATATTTAATTTGCGTGTTCAGATGTTCTTGTGGACAAAGTCCCACAACCTTGTAACAGTCAGATTAAGTCAACTACATTTTTCAGAGAGAAACAAGTGAATCAGTCCAATTCAACTAGAAAACAACAGGTCTAACCTCCAGTCTAGACGTCAAGGCTGCGTATAGTATCACAAAACACACAACTTTTTGGACAAAGCGAGGTCGGTCTATAGTTTCATCGGAGCATGTGGAGAGGGTAAGCCACAGAATATTTATGGTGCCTTCATCCACAAAAGAACAGCTCTTTTCAGAAGCTGTTCACAGAAATTCCCGCCAAAGAGTTGAATAGGAAATGCTTCAAGCTGGGAATCAAGTGCCTCAACACCAGGGAGTACAGTTTGTTTGAGGCCTCATGAATCCATCAACATGGGCATCTTACAAGAGGATAAATCGAGCGTAGCGTTAGTTCAGGTAAATCACAAAGTCAAACCTGGTGTAAACTCCTGCTACATTAGCTGAAAACTGCTGATCTCATTGCCATCTACACTCAATGACATCTATGCATCCAACTGGCAATAAACCTTATAGGAGGTCCTATCTAAGCTGCTTAATCCTACCAACTCTTGCTGTTTTCTCTACAAGCCACTTCAACCTGCCACCACCTCAGCTCCGCCATTAATACTGTGTCTGACTTAATCAATGTCATGTCTGTTGTCACTGATGCCTCCTCTGTTCCGTATCCTGGAGGGTCTTTGCAGCTGCTCAACCCGCCTCAGGCTTTCTGTGTACGAACATGGAAGGGCACAGAGGTGCGCTCTCCACGCCTTGGCTTTCTACGTGAATATGGTGGAAGGACAGCAAATTCCCAGAAGAGAGCCACACTGCCAAAAAACATATTACTGCACATGTAATAATAATCCTTTTAGACTAAAGTGGTCCTTACTGAACTGTTGTTGTGGGACGACCTTAACAACCCTTGAAATGTTGTTGTCAAAGATGCTTATCTGAAAAGATAAGAAAAGAATGACAACTGGTCTTACAGATGCCATTGTCAAAGTATGCCTGTATTCCTAGACATCTTATCTGTTTGGAAACTCATCTGGTCATTGAAAGGCGGCCGTGTTTGCTGCTTTGTAGTTAGACTTCCTGTCGACTCTTCCTGTGATCCACTAGAGTTTGAAAAGGATGAGTGTCCCTTTTTCAGAACAGAGGTAAGCAGAACATGAAGTGATTAAATGATAACTAATTACTTACACCAAGCAAAAGGTGAAGTAATATTGCTTTTTAAAGGAGTGGTGTTGCTTTTTAAAAGAGCAATATGTTACTTATTTATGACAAGTTACATCACACTACCAAAGCAACTTGCCCAACAGTGTTCTTTACCACTTCTTTCTTCACTCTAAGTCCACACATATAAACACGGTGGATTTCATAACCTACCTGGTATCAGTATTCCCCAGACTATACGTCAAGCTTTTTTTCTTAGTTCTGAACTCACTCTGTTCCCTCAAATATCTGCCTTTACAATCCTAAGGTCTACTTCTCCTTTTCATTAACAGAGAATTGACTTTTTTTACGACCTTGATGTTTTTTATGCACTTGATCTCTTGTGTTATTATTGCAATGAATGACCGCATCAAAAAAATATTTAACTTTAATTATTTATTCTGTACATGATGAGCACTTATTTCTAGCATACATCATATTATCCACATGGAATCTCATTCATATTTTTCATTTACGGTGCTATTGCCAGGAAATACAGGCAAATAGACAAGAAGGGCTCTCATTCCATACAGTGTTTCAAAGAAAGCCGTGCTCATTTTCTCAGCCACTCACTTCCTCTCTTATCTTTCAGTATATCAAATAAAATTAAAAATACCACAGTGTAAAATTCTTTGCAACTTGCTGGCAAGCTCACATTAAATGAGACATCAATGTTTGTTGTTGATGAACTCGTTCAGAAGACTACCCAGGCGCTTTGTGAAGTCTTTATTTGAATCTTTTTCATCTCTTCAGGGTGAAAAAGTCATCTTGGCTCTTATGATCTTTCACACCCACAGCTCAACTTTAGACCTCCTGCAGGGTGTGTGCAGACATCCTGCTGAGGACACGAACATACCCTCACATACAGGCATGCAGGATTCTATATGCAAGAACATAGTGTTTGGCAGTTACCATTGATGTGAGGAATACATATGCATTTTATTTTTACTGCAAGAAAAACTGTTTAATTTCTAAAGAATTCCACGGATATCTTGTGGAGATAAGCGCAGCATTGCATACATCAGAAAATATACTGCAGATATGGCAAAAATGTACTATTGTACCCTGCATGTGTACATAAAGAAGTGTGTGTGCATGCTCACACACAGATACATTCAAAATCCAAGTGGCATCCATACATTTGTTACAACAGAAAATTGTTGGTGACATTTTTAAAAAAGAGAAGCATTTTACCTTGCTAAATTCTTGGTTTAGTTGAGTGTAAATCTGTGAGAGTGGGTACCTTTTACATACACCGATCAAGCATAACATTATGACCACCTTTCTAATATTGACTTGGTCCCCTTTATGCTGCTAAAACTCCTCTGACCCAGTTGGGCATGGACTCAGCATCTCTGGGGATGTCCTGTGGCACCGGGATGGTGGCAGTGAATTCTGTGGGTCCTGTGGGTTGCAGGGTGGGACCTACCTAGATCAGGCTTATCCTGGCACATTCACAGATGCTCAAAAAGATTTGGATCTGGGGAGTGGGGAACCCAGGTGAACATATTAGCCCTGCAAGGACTGCTGTTGCCATGGAGGATTGGGAGGTTGATTGACCTGGACTGTTTAGATGGGTGGAACATCCACATGAATTGGACTCAAGGTTTCCCAGCAGAACACTGGTCATTGTGTTGTGGCTGATCAGTGTATACGTATGGAAAAGTACGTGTTTTTATATCTATACGTTGACCTTATGTTCCTGAACCTTGTGCATTTCATTTTTTGATTTTTCTGTCTTTCTTCAAGTAGTCACGACAATTGTGGCATTTTGACTCACTGAGCGTCACAAGTTTCAAGGGCAGTTAAAGGACATAATGAAACTCAAGGGTCAAAATGTAGATTTTTGTATTTGTACCATGTATTGAATTGCCATTTGTGTCCCTTGTCCTCAATGTGCTTTAAATCTTTACACTGTAATCTGCATAGAGTGAAATCTTGGAGAAGTGACTTTGATAAGCTTGTCAGGCACATGGAATGAGTGCATTGGATTTTGAGCTGCAGGGTATCAGCATGCTTGCGTAGTGTGCTTATAGATCAGTCCATTTCTCCATAAATTTTAGTCTGGACATCATCACAAATGGTCATTCTGTTTACAGTTGTGTGTTGGATCTATTGATAAAAAGTTATGGGCGTGCCATGTCAGACTACTTATGACTGTCCTGATTTGGCACAACTTTGGACAAGTGGTGCCCTCTGCATTGACAGAGGATAGCTGTGGCTGGCTCAGACAGACAGATAGGTCAACATTTATTTCAGAGGTGACAGTTTGTCAATGCGGATTTTTGCTAAGTTGCTTTATTGATTTAAGTTATCAGTCAGGGGCCGAGCCATACACGCAGCCTCCAGGATAGATATTTAACCACATGTTTCATATTTCAATCTGTTTCCCACCCAGAGAGGTAAAAGTGATGTTTAGAAAGCTTATAAAGTTCAAAAATCTTGGCAGAATGAGATGGTTTGATGTCTGTGGGGGTCAGCGGGTGTCGTAAGGTAACACAGAAAACACACTTTATACACACGACCAAACACACAAATAAGCACCCAGCATAATACACCCGTCATTGAGTGGTGATGATGAATGTGTATGCAGACAGCAAGATCAAACACAAGATTATGTGCATGACTCAAAAGCCTCAACAGTCATTTGCACATTTAAGTGATTAGGTTACAAACACATTACTGTCAATCACAAACGAAGCACTCATCAGTTATTTCCTCTCTTTGAGAAATTACATGATTAGAGACATAAATTGCTTTCTGCTGTATTTGTACTTCAATTCTGACATGATGCAGTTGTCATGTTATTTCCTTAATGTTATAACTGCAAAAACTACATAGGTTTTGTCAGGGGATAAAATATTCTCTATCAGGTTAGCCTTGCACTCCTCATTTGTTTTCACAGTAATGGAGATAAACTGATGCTGCAGAACTAGAGATATCATGTTTTTATTACTTACAATGCTCCTAACCACTTTGCTTCATTAGGTTAGTAGTTTGTGTCATTCCAGGAGTGACTAATGTAGCCTTGAGGTCAACCCCCCCTGAAAAAGTCATGCAGCGATTTTGATTAAGAACACTAGTGTGAATCTTCTACAGGTCCAAATTTGGGACTTCCAATCTGTCTGACTACACAGCACACCCACTGTACTGTATGACACACCTACTTCACCATAGAATGACACGTCTATGCTGGTGTGAAAAGATTCTCATCTGATTTTTGCATCCCTTGTTGTCATCATGGTGTCATGTTTTCTTCTGTGAGGTGCTGACCCCTAGAGTTAATACTGAGTCCTCATGATTACCCGCATCTTCGAGAATGGGTGAGAGTGGTAAACTAAAGAGGGACGGCCTTGTAAATTGTATGCTGCATAACCCAAGATCCTTTAAAATCAATAACAAACTTTAGAGAGACCATGCTCATGTTCTAGTCCACTTTTGCTCCCATATGACATGATCATAAATTAAAAAAAAAAAGCCAACAGCAAACAAAAAAAGAGACTTATGGGATCACATCATATTTTGCTTGTATGTTCAGCATGCATAGATGTGCGCTGACTGAAAAATTGATTTCGATCTCCAGCATAATAGGATTCTGTTTGAGCTTCGTGTGATTGTCGACCCACCTACGTGAACGTGATACCCCTGGCCATTTACATCATGATTGGTGTGGGCAATTTTTTATTAACTGCGAAATGAAATGTCTATTTTAATGGCCGCAACCAAAGAACCTCTCTATCTCAAACACTCACAGACCTACATGTTTCCACTGTTGATGTGAAGAGGGCTGCAGGATTCTTTCAGAAGCAACAGAAGCAATTTACAAGCTGGCATAGACACAAGCCATCTCAGGCAGCCGTCACTTCTATTTATATCACATTCATTCAAGTAACTGTTACAAAAACTGACCTCATTGACACACTGCACTGTACTGTGTGATGCAACTGAAACTGATCTACGAGTGAATCAAATGCAGGCACGAACACGAGCGCACACTCTTTCACACACGAGTACAAACACTTAACCTCTATGTCTTAAACTATTTGACAATGGGGCAGTTACAACAGCAGCTCAGTGTAGTGGCAGGTAAGCGATTAGCGCAGCTGAAACAACACTTATTTCACCTTATTCTCCAGAGCAGTTTAAACCTATTACATGTTGATTAAAGTCCCGCAATCCATCTGTTGGTTATAGCGAGGCTGCTCTGGCATTTAAGGTCATCACATCCTCAGAGTCACTGAATCGTCACTGCATCAGCCACTTCAATCAGCGATAAACACACAGGAGAACCTATATATTTATATTTACATACAGCAGTACGTGGACACACACTTGCAGGTATTCCCCTGCTGCTTACATACAGAGTTGGTGCAATGCTATTAGAGGCTTCTTTATTATGCTGCTGATTGGATTATATTGGAAAATGTTCCATAATGAATTCGAGTTCTGTGTGAAAAGATTCTGCCAGCTGCAAGGGGGCTGTGGTGCAATTCAAGCATGCTTTGTTATATATTTCTCTTTCAGCTGGCATCTTACAGCGATTAGCCACCAAGCAGCGTCTGCCTGACAGAATTCATTTGGAGATTTGTGCGATAAGCATGCATGCTTTGTATTGTAGGCATGTTTTGAGTGTGAAGAAGTAATAGGGATGGAGAAGGAGAAAGCTTATGAAATATGTAACCAACCGACACCTATATGGTGGCATGACTGATTCGGTTTCTCCTTTCTGTAAAGACCCTTCAAAAACTGCATCACACCTTCTTGGCCCAGTCCCAGCACACTGACTACAGATGCCGTTTCACCTTCACTTGTGTAATTAAATCTGCAGCTCATTACACCTAAGGAATACAGAGTAGCGGTGAATGACCTCAGGATAGGTTAGGAGTTAAGGTTAAAAGTAATGTGGTTGTGTTTACTTTAATCAAATTACCATATTCCATTAAAGTGGCCAGAGTCACAACCTTAGGCTCGATTGCATACACTCACACACTTGTAATTACTGCCTGGCTATTCTTCTTTGCATTGGACAGCTCATTCTTTATGCATTCAGTTTTCTTCTTCCAGTCCACTACCTCACTTATACACTCCACCACAACAAAGAGTTCATCGTAGTGTGACAGAGAGTGAAAGGGGAGTTTCTGTCTTTGATTGAATTGCATTAATTCAGGTCACATTGTGATCCGCACTGAGGCTGAGAATAAAATGGATAAGAATAGAAAGTGATGTTGTGAATTTCTCATGAGATGCTATCTGTTAGTCGATAGCTACTGAACAAAACAAAAACACAGTAGTATACTGACACAATGCTAACCCTTACATAATACTA